>NW_027362771.1:650648511-651372764 GCF_046119375.1 Phyllobates terribilis | reverse complement strand
AGATCAGCAGGGGAGGGTGTAACGCGGCACGAGCCCTGCCTAGAGAGCCGGAACTCCTACTGCAGAACCCAAAGAGAGAGGGGGAGAGGAGAGAGAGGGAGGAGGGGAGAGGAGAGAGAGAGGAGGGGGGGAGAGGAGAGAGAGAGAGAGGGAGGGGGAGAGGAGAGAGAGAGAGGGGGGGGAGGAGAGAGAGAGAGAGGAAGGGGGGAGAGGAGAGAGAGAGAGAGGAAGGGGGGAGAGGAGAGAGAGAGAGAGAGGAGGGGGGGGAGAGAGAGAGAGAGAGGAGGGGGGGAGAGGAGAGAGAGAGAGAGAGGAGGGGGAGAGGAGAGAGAGAGAGAGAGGAGGGGGGGGGAGAGGAGAGAGAGAGGAGGGGGGGGAGAGGAGAGAGAGAGAGAGGAGGGGGGAGAGGAGAGAGAGGAGGGGGGAGAGGAGAGAGAGAGAGGAGGGGGTGAGAGGAGAGAGAGAGAGGAGGGGGGGAGAGGAGAGAGAGAGAGAGGAAGGGGGGAGAGGAGAGAGAGAGAGAGGAAGGGGGGAGAGGAGAGAGAGAGAGGAGGGGGGGAGAGGAGAGAGAGAGAGAGGAAGGGGGGGAGAGGAGAGAGAGAGAGGAAGGGGGGAGGGAGAGAGAGAGGAGGGGGGGAGAGGAGAGAGAGAGAGAGAGGAGGGGGGAAGAGAGAGAGAGAGAGGAGGGGGGAGAGGAGAGAGAGAGGAGAGAGAGAGGAGGGGGGGAGAGAGAGAGGAGGGGGGGAAGAGAGAGGAGGGGGGAGAGGAGAGAGGAGGGGGGGAGAGGAGAGAGAGAGAGAGGAGGGGGGGGAGAGGAGAGAGAGAGAGAGGAGGGGGGGAGAGGAGAGAGAGAGAGAGGAGGGGGGGAGAGGAGAGAGAGAGAGAGGAGGGGGGGAGAGGAGAGAGAGAGAGAGGAGGGGGGGAGAGGAGAGAGAGAGAGGAGGGGGGGAGAGGAGAGAGAGAGAGAGGAGGGGGGGGAGAGGAGAGAGAGAGAGAGGAGGGGGGAGAGGAGAGAGAGAGAGGAGGGGGGAGAGGAGAGAGAGAGGAGGGGGGAGAGGAGAGAGAGAGGAGGGGGGAGAGGAGAGAGAGAGGAGGGGGAGGAGAGGAGAGAGAGGAGGGGGGGAGAGGAGAGAGAGAGGAGGGGGGGAGAGGAGAGAGAGAGGAGGGGGGGAGAGGAGAGAGAGAGGAGGGGGGGAGAGGAGAGAGAGAGGAGGGGGGGAGAGGAGAGAGAGAGGAGGGGGGGAGAGGAGAGAGAGAGGAGGGGGGGAGAGGAGAGAGAGAGGAGGGGGGGGAGAGAGAGAGAGGAGGGGGGAGAGGAGAGAGAGAGGAGGGGGGAGAGGAGAGAGAGAGGAGGGGGGAGGAGAGAGAGAGGAGGGGGGAGGAGAGAGAGAGGAGGGGGGGGAGAGGGGGGAGAGAGAGAGAGAGGAGGGGGGAGAGGAGAGAGAGAGGAGGGGGGGAGAGGAGAGAGAGAGGAGGGGGGAGAGGAGAGAGAGAGGAGGGGGGGAGAGGAGAGAGAGAGGAGGGGGGGGAGAGGAGAGAGAGAGGAGGGGGGGAGAGGAGAGAAGAGAGAGAGAGAGGAGGGGGGAGAGGAGAGAGAGAGGAGGGGGGAGGAGAGGAGGAGGGGGGGAGGAGAGAGAGAGAGGAGGGGGGAGAGAGAGGAGAGAGAGAGGGAGGGGGGAGAGGAGAGAGAGAGAGAGAGGGGGGGGAGAGGAGAGAGGGAGAGAGGAGAGAGAGGGAGGGGGGGAGAGGAGAGAGAGAGAGAGAGAGGAGGGGGAGGAGAGAGAGAGGAGGGGGGAGAGAGAGAGAGAGAGGAGGGGGGAGAGGAGAGAGAGAGGAGGAGAGGAGAGAGAGAGAGAGGAGGGGGGAGAGGAGAGAGAGAGGAGGGGGGGAGAGGAGAGAGAGAGAGAGGAGGGGGGGGAGAGGAGAGAGAGAGGAGGGGGGGAGAGGAGAGAGAGAGGAGGGGGGGAGAGGAGAGAGAGAGAGAGAGGAGGGGGGAGGGAGAGGAGAGAGAGAGGAGAGAGAGAGGAGAGGGAGAGGGAGAGAGAGGAGGGGGGGAGAGGAGAGAGAGAGAGAGGAGGGGGGAGAGGAGAGAGAGAGAGAGAGAGGAGGGGGGGAGAGGAGAGAGAGAGAGGAGGGGGGGAGAGGAGAGAGAGAGAGAGGAGGGGGGGAGAGGAGAGAGAGAGGGGGGGGAGAGGAGAGAGAGAGAGAGGGGGGGAGAGAGAGAGAGAGAGAGAGAGGAGGGGGGGAGAGAGAGAGAGAGAGAGAGGAGGGGGGGAGAGGAGAGAGAGAGGAGGGGGGGAGAGAGAGGAGAGAGGAGGGGGGGGAGAGGAGAGAGAGAGGAGGGGGGAGAGGAGAGAGAGAGAGAGGAAGGGGGGAGAGGAGAGAGAGAGGAGGGGGGGAGAGGAGAGAGAGAGGAGGGGGGGAGAGGAGAGAGAGAGGAGGGGGGGAGAGGGAGAGGAGAGAGAGAGGAGGGGGGGAGAGGAGAGAGAGAGAGGAAGGGGGGAGAGGAGAGAGAGAGGAGGGGGGGAGAGGAGAGGAGAGAGGGAGGGGGGGAGAGGAGAGAGAGAGAGGAGGGGGGAGAGGAGAGAGAGAGAGGAGGGGGGAGAGGAGAGAGAGGAGGGGGGAGAGGAGAGAGAGGAGGGGGGGAGAGGAGAGAGAGGAGGGGGGGGAGAGGAGAGAGAGGAGGGGGGGGAGAGGAGAGAGAGAGAGAGGAGGGGGGAGAGGAGAGAGAGAGGAGGGGGAAGAGGAGAGAGAGGAGGGGGAAAGGAGAGAGAGGAGGGGGGGGAAGGAGAGAGAGGAGGGGGGGGAGGAGAGAGAGAGGGAGGGGGGGAAGGAGAGAGAGAGGAGGGGGGGAAGGAGAGAGAGAGGAGGGGGGGAAGAGAGAGAGAGAGGGGGGGGAAGGAGAGAGAGAGGAGGGGGGGAAGGAGAGAGAGAGGAGGGGGGGAAGGGAGAGAGAGAGGAGGGGGGAAGGAGAGAGAGAGGAGGGGGGAAGGAGAGGAGAGAGGAGGGGGGGAAGGAGAGAGAGAGGAGGGGGGAAGGAGAGAGAGAGGAGGGGGGGAAGGAGAGAGAGAGGAGGGGGGGAAGGGAGAGAGAGAGAGGGGGGGGAAGGAGAGAGAGAGGGGGGGGAAGGAGAGAGAGAGGAGGGGGGAAGGAGAGAGAGAGGAGGGGGGAAGGAGAGAGAGAGGAGGGGGGGGAAGGAGAGAGAGAGGAGGGGGGGAAGGAGAGAGAGAGGAGGGGGGAGGAGAGAGAGAGGAGGGGGGGAGGAGAGAGAGGGGAGGGGGGGAAAAGGAGAGAGAGGGCAGGGGGGAAAAGGAGAGAGAGGGAGGGGGGAGAGGAGAGAGAGGGGAGGGGGGGAGAGGAGAGAGAGGGGAGGGGGGAGAGGAGAGAGAGGGGAGGGGGGGAGAGGAGAGAGAGGGGAGGGGGGGAGAGGGGGGGAGAGAATAAGGGGGGGGAAGAGGGGGGAGGGATAAAGAGGGAAAAGGGAGGGAATGAATGAGGGGAAATCCCACCACAGAAATCAGACAGAGGGAGAAAGGGGCGGAGGGAGAAGGGAGATAGAGGAAGGGGCGGAGGGAGAAGGGAGATAGAGAAGGGGCAGAGGGAGAAGGGAGATAGAGAAGGGGCAGAGGGAGAAGGGAGATAGAGAAGGGGCAGAGGGAGAAGGGAGATAGAGAAGGGGCAGAGGGAGAAGGGAGATAGAGAAGGGGCAGAGGGAGAAGGGAGATAGAGAAGGGGCAGAGGGGAGAAGGGAGATAGAGAGGCAGAGAGAAGGGAGATAGAGAAGGGGCAGAGGGAGAAGGGAGATACGAGAAGGGGCAGAGGGAGAAGGGAGATAGAGAAGGGGCAGAGGGAGAAGGGAGATAGAGAAGGGGCAGAGGGAGAAGGGAGATAGAGAAGGGGCAGAGGGGGAAGGGAGATAGAGAAGGGAGAAAGGGGGAAGGGAGAAAGGGAGAAGGGAGAAAGGGAAGGGAGAAAGGGAAGGGAAGGGAGAAAGGAGGAAGGAGAAAGGGAAGGGAAGGGAGAAAGGGAAGGGAAGGGAGAAAGGGAAGGGAGAAAGGGAAGGGAAGGGAAGAAAGGGAAGGGAAGGGAGAAAGGGAAGGGAAGGGAGAAAGGGAAGGGAAGGGAGAAAGGGAAGGGAGAAAGGGAAGGGAAGGGAGAAAGGGAAGGGAAGGGAGAAAGGGAAGGGAAGGGAGAAAGGGAAGGGAAGGGAGAAAGGGAAGGGAAGGGAGAAAGGGAAGGGAAGGGAGAAAGGGAAGGGAAGGGAGAAAGGGAAGGGAGAAAGGGAAGGGAAGGGAGAAAGGGAAGGGAAGGGAGAAAGGGAAGGGAAGGGAGAAAGGGAAGGGAAGGGAGAAAGGGAAGGGAAGGGAGAAAGGGAAGGGAAGGGAGAAAGGGAAGGGAAGGGAGAAAGGGAAGGGAAGGGAGAAAGGGAAGGGAAGGGAGGAAAGGGAAGGGAAGGGAGAAAGGGAAGGGAGAAAGGGAAGGGAGAAAGGGAAGGGAGAAAGGGAAGGGAGAAAGGGAAGGGAAGGGAGAAAGGGAAGGGAGAAAGGGAAGGGAAGGGAGAAAGGGAAGGGAAGGGAGAAAGGGAAGGGAGAAAGGGAAGGGAAGGGAGAAAGGGAAGGGAGAAAGGGAAGGGAAGGGAGAAAGGGAAGGGAAGGGAGAAAGGGAAGGGAGAAAGGGAAGGGAAGGGAGAAAGGGAAGGGAAGGGAGAAAGGGAAGGGAGAAAGGGAAGGGAGAAAGGGAAGGGAGAAAGGGAAGGGAGAAAGGGAAGGGAGAAAGGGAAGGGAGAAAGGGAAGGGAGAAAGGGAAGGGAGAAAGGGAAGGGAGAAAGGAAGGGAGAAAGGGAAGGGAGAAAGGGAAGGGAGAAAGGGAAGGGAGAAAGGGAAGGGAAGGGAGAAAGGGAAGGGGGGGGAGAAAGGGAAGGGGGGGGAGAAAGGGAAGGGGGGGGAAAGGGAAGGGAGGGGAGAAAGGGAAGGGAGGGGAGAAAGGGAAGGGAGGGGAGAAAGGGAAGGGAGGGGAGAAAGGGAAGGGAGGGGAGAAAGGGAAGGGAGGGGAGAAAGGGAAGGGAGGGGAGAAAGGGAAGGGAGGGGAGAAAGGGAAGGGAGGGGAGAAAGGGAAGGGAGGGGAGAAAGGGAAGGGAGGGGAGAAAGGGAAGGAGGGGAGAAAGGGAAGGGAGGGGAGAAAGGGAAGGGAGGGGAGAAAGGGAAGGGAGGGGAGAAAGGGAAGGGAGAAAGGAAAGGGAAGGGAGAAAGAAAGGGAAGGGAGAAAGGAAAGGGAAGGGAGAAAGGAAAGGGAAGGGGAGAAAGGAAAGGGAAGGGAGAAAGGGAAGGGAAGGGAGAAAGGGAAGGGAAGGGAGAAAGGGAAGGGAAGGGAGAAAGGGAAGGGAAGGGAGAAAGGGAAGGGAAGGGAGAAAGGGAAGGGAGAAAGGGAAGGGAGAATGGGAAGGGAGAATGGGAAGGGAGAATGGGAAGGGAGAATGGGAAGGGAGAATGGGAAGGGAGAATGGGAAGGGAGAATGGGAAGGGAGAAAGGGAAGGGAGGGGCTGAATCACACCGCAGAACTCGGAGAGAGGGCAAAAAGGGAGAGATGGCAAAAAGGGAGAGATGGCAAAAAGGGAGAGATGGCAAAAAGGGAGAGAGGGGGAAAGAAGAGAGAAAGGGAAAGAGGGAAGGGAGGGAATGAATGAGCGGAAAACCGACTGCAGTACTCAACCAGAGGGACAAGGGACAGAGGGAGAAAGGAAAGGAAGGAAAAGGGGAAACCGACAGCTGAATGCAGCCCTTCACAGACACCTGGGCTGACAATGCAGAGACCAGAACACGAGAGGAAAAGGGGGAAAGGAAAGAAGAACTACAAGTCACAAATCCCCAAAACAACAGCGAGAGAAGAAAAAAAACAACAAGCAGAAGTCCCAGGAAAGGAATCAAGAGGACGAAAAACAAGAAAGTCACCTCCTTCAAGTAATCGTCCCGATCGCTGCGCCGGAAGCCTGAAATAGAGAGTATATACTGTCATTACACCGCCTCACCACAGAGGGCGCCGTCCTCTATACCCCATGTCGTACACATTACACCGCCTCACCAGAGGGGGCGACCTACACAATACACCGCCTCACCAGAGGGGGCGACGTACACAATATACCGCCTCACCAGAGGGGGCGACGTACACAATACACCGCCTCACCAGAGGGGGCGACGTACACAATACACCGCCTCACCAGAGGGGGCGACGGACACAATACACCGCCTCACCAGAGGGGGCGACGGACACAATACACCGCCTCACCAGAGGGGGCGACGGACACAATACACCGCCTCACCAGAGGGGGCGACGGACACAATACACCGCCTCACCAGAGGGGGCGACGGACACAATACACCGCCTCACCAGAGGGGGCGACGGACACAATACACCGCCTCACCAGAGGGGGCGACGGACACAATACACCGCCTCACCAGAGGGGCGACGGACACAATACACCGCCTCACCAGAGGGGTCACCGTACACAATACACCGCCTCACCAGAGGGGGCGACGTACACATCACACCGCCTCACCAGAGGGGGCGACGTACACAATACACCGCCTCACCAGTGGGGGCGACATACACATCACACCGCCTCACCAGAGGGGTCACCGTACACAATACACCGCCTCACCAGAGGGGTCACCGTACACAATACACCGCCTCACCAGAGGGGGCGACGTACACATCACACCGCCTCACCAGAGGGGGCGACGTACACAATACACCGCCTCACCAGAGGGGGCGACGTACACATCACACCGCCTCACCAGAGGGGGCAACATACACAATACACCGCCTCACCAGAGGGGTCACAGTACACAATACACCGCCTCACCAGAGGGGGCGACGTACACATCACACCGCCTCACCAGAGGGGGCGACGTACACATCACACCGCCTCACCAGAGGGGGCGACGTACACATCACACCGCCTCACCAGAGGGGGCGACGTACACATCACACCGCCTCACCAGAGGGGGCGACATACACATCACACCGCCTCACCAGAAGGGGCGACGTACACAACACACCGCCTCACAAGAGGGGGCACCGTACACAACACACCGCCTCACCAGAGGGGGCACCGTACACAATACACCGCCTCACCAGAGGGGGCGACGTACACAATACACCGCCTCACCAGAGGGGGCGACGTACACACTACACCGCCTCACCAGAGGGGGGGACGTACACAATACACCGCCTCACCAGAGGGGGCGACGTACACAATACACCACCTCACCAGAGGGGGCGACGTACACAATACACCGCCTCACCAGAGGGGTCACCGTACACAATACACCGCCTCACCAGAGGGGGAGAAGTACACAATACACAGCCTCACCCGAGGGGGCGACGTACACAATTGACCGCCTCACCAGAAGAGGAACTGTACACATCACACAGCCTCACCAGAGGGGGCACCGTACACATCACACCGCCTCACCAGAGGGGGCGACGTACACAATACACCGCCTCACCAGAGGTGGCGACGTACACAATACACCGCTTCACCAGAGGGGGCACCGTACACAATACACCGCCTCACCAGAGGGGGCGACGTACACAATACACCGCTTCACCAGAGGGGGCAACGTACAAAATATACCGCCTCACCAGAGGGGGCAACTTACAAAATATACCGCCTCACCAGAGGGGGCGACGTACACAATATACCGCCTCACCAGAGGGGGCGACGTACACAATACACCGCTTCACCAGAGGGGGCGACGTACACAATACACCGCCTCACCAGAGGGGGCGACATACACAATACACCGCCTCACCAGAGGGGGCGACGTACACAATACACCGCCTCACCAGAGGGGGCGACGTACACAATACACCGCCTCACCAGAGGGGGCGACCTAAACAATACACCGCCTCACCAGAGGGGGCGACGTACAAAATATACCGCCTCACCAGAAGGGGAAACATACACAATACACCGCCTCACCAGAGGGGGCGACGGACACAATACACCGCCTCACCAGAGGGGGCGACGTACACAATACACCGCCTCACCAGAGGGGGCGACATACACAATACACCGCCTCACCAGAGGGGGCGAAGTACACAACATACCGCCTCACCAGAAGGGGAAACATACACAATACACCGCCTCACCAGAGGGGGAGACATACACAATACACCACCTCACCAGAGGGGGAGACATACACAATACACCGCCTCACCAGAGGGGGCGACGTACACAATACACCGCCTCACCAGAGGGGGCGACGTACACAATACACCGCCTCACCAGAGGGGCCGACGTACACAATACACCGCCTCACCAGAGGGGGCGACCTAAACAATACACCGCCTCACCAGAGGGGGCGAAGTACACAATATACCGCCTCACCAGAAGGGGAAACATACACAATACACCGCCTCACCAGAGGGGGCGACGTACACAATACACCGCCTCACCAGAGGGGGCGACGTACACAATACACCGCCTCACCAGAGGGGGCGACCTAAACAATACACCGCCTCACCAGAGGGGGCGAAGTACACAATATACCGCCTCACCAGAAGGGGAAACATACACAATACACCGCCTCACCAGAGGGGGCGACGGACACAATACACCGCCTCACCAGAGGGGGCGACGGACACAATACACCGCCTCACCAGAGGGGGCGACATACACAATACACCGCCTCACCAGAGGGGGCGAAGTACACAACATACCGCCTCACCAGAAGGGGAAACATACACAATACACCGCCTCACCAGAGGGGGAGACATACACAATACACCACCTCACCAGAGGGGGAGACATACACAATACACCGCCTCACCAGAGGGGGAGACATACACAATACACCACCTCACCAGAGGGGGAGACATACACAATACACCACCACACAGAGAACCTCTCACACAGTCTGCTTCTTTTTTAGACCTACCCAGACGCCGTCAACCCCGAAGAAGACGAGGCGAGGCGGCCGGCGGAAGAAGAAATATGGACTTCACCAGGTCCCAGACACATCACTGGTGGTAAATATCTCCTCCAAAACCCTGAGCGTTGCCCAAACCTCAGTATTACAAAAAGGTCTATCGTTTAGCCCCACATATAAATACAGTACTTTTAAACTCGATATGGAATTACAACGCTTTTTTCGAACTTTGCGCCTCAAAACACATTTCGCAAATAAACCACCTACCACTTCACCACCAGAACCACCAGTATGTATTACGTCTCAAAGCCTGGGCCTTAGATCCGTAAGCACCTACAGACCCCCCCGGGGTACACCTGCATTGGAGACTTTCATCTCCTTTGTCGAGAACACGTTTCAAGAACTACGCGGTAACATCGACAAAGGCAGGGTACACTACCATAAAAATTTAACCCATCTAGACCAACAAGCCCTCCGCAGCTTACAGGAAGATAGGGACCTAATCATAAAACCAGCCGATAAAGGCGGTGCAATCGTGGTCATGAACAAGTGTGACTATATTGCGGAAGCGTTAAGGCAGCTACAGGATGAGACCACCTACCGACAACTTCCAAAAGACCCCACATCTTCCATTCAAAACCAAATAGCCTCAGTCCTACAGCGATTCTTAATGGCTGGAGTGATTGATACTAAGACACGGGATTATTTGACAAGTAAACACCCGATTATCCCAGTGTTCTACATTTTACCTAAAATTCATAAAAATCTTACAAAACCACCAGGCCGTCCCATAGTAGCATCCACTGACTCCGTTTTATCACCGCTATCTATTTTTCTTGAAAAAATATTAACTCCTTTAACTCAAAAAAGTCCATCATACCTACTTGACACTGGAGCCTTCCTCAATATCCTGACAGAATTAAAACAAGTCCCCTCTGGAGCAATACTGGTCTCTTTTGATGTATCAAGTTTGTACACATCTATTCCCCATACCCAAGGTATCGACATGGTCGAACTTATGCTCAGGAACTCACAAACAGACCCATCTATCATTGACCTCTCCACAGCACTCCTGACTTTAGTATTAACACAGAACTATTTCCTATTTCAGGATACCTTCTATCTGCAGACCACAGGGACCGCGATGGGCTCAAACGTAGCCCCCCCTTATGCAAATTGCTATATGGCCGCTTTTGAAGCTCAGAACGTCTACTCTAACTCACTTTTCCAGAGACATTCTATTCTCTGGAAACGCTATATAGACGACATCTTTTGCATATGGGGGGGCTCCCAAGGGTCCCTTACGGAGTTCTTCAATCAGATGAACTCAGCATGGCCCAATCTAAATTTCACCATGGACTCACATCCAAACCAAATCAGTTTCCTGGACACACTGGTCATCAAAGATGAATCAGGCCTTCTCTACACTGACCTTTACCGGAAACCCACTGACCGTAATACCCTACTACATTACTCCAGCAATCACCCTACCTCCATCAAACGTGCCATTCCAAAATCTCAGTTCCAGAGAGTTAGACGTATTGTTTCTAATACACCTCTTCGCCAACAGCGACTACTAGAAATGTCCCTCAAATTCCAAGAAAGGGGATACCCACAGCCATTGTTAGATGAACAACTGAGCGAACATAATCGCCCACGGACCGACAACTCCAACCGTATTCCCTTTGTACACACGTTCCACCCCTCAGCCTATATATTACATAGAACTATACGTAAACATTGGAACATATTAAGCACAGGATACCCAACCATCACTGAATTTCAACATCCATTTCTACCATGTTTCAAAAGGGCACCGAATTTAAAAGATTCTCTGATACGTACGGATATAGGATCCACCACACTAGGCCCACGACAGAAATTTCTCCAAACTCCTAAGAAGGGTACATTCCCCTATCTCCAGTGCCATCAGTGCAACAACATTCTCAAAGGTAATAACATCCATCATCCCCAAACCGGCAAAAAATACCCAGTTAAAGGTTTTTTCACATGCGATACTAGTTTTGTGGTATACCTCATAAAATGCCCCTGCGGTTCAATATACGTTGGGGAGACAACTCAACCCATCAAGGATAGGATATCGAAACATAAATCTACGATCAGATGCAGAAACTTACCGCTACCTATCCCCCATCATTTTGTCACAGCAGGACATAGTGTCACACAACTAAGGTTTCAGGTAATTGAGCATATCCAGCAGCCTCGGCGCGGTGGCAACCGCATCCAGAAACTGAAACAAAGAGAGGCTTACTGGATACATGAACTCCAATCCCTAGCCCCTAGAGGGCTCAACAGAGACTATGACCCTCTTGCTTTCATGTGACACTTTATCAGTACTGTGATTATCTTATGGTGCTTTGCTTGATATCATTTATTATTTACTGTGTGATGTCTCATCAAATATTATCACTGTCCTACCTGAAGTCCCCCTCTCTTAAACAATTTTTTCATCCTACAGAGATGTCTACCTCTATTTATACTAACTGTTATCTTCTTCCATTCCAGATTTCCCTGTATTCCGTCATCCGCCCTCCTCCTGCCTCTTCTCTCTACACCCATCACGTAATCTACGACTCCCCTAAGGTGGAACACACAGAACAGCTGGTTATTTCCCCTTCCTACTCTGTGGAACGCACTCTCCTATCAGCTGACACGCACGCATAAACGCATGCGCGTACTTCCACCAATCACGAGCGTTCCCCTTAGTCGCTAACGTCACTTCCGGTATTGTCACCGGATATGGCCAATACGTCAATCATACTCTCGTCTTCTGATTGGCTACCGCTTGCTTCTGAACCCGCCCACCCTCTAGTTACACACGGCGCGCTTCCTCATAGCACTATGCCGGTCATTAGCGGTGGATACCGCATGCCAACTCTATCTGCGCTCAGGTATAGCAGGATCTTCCAGGTATTATTGACCAACCTAGCGATTTTTACTGTTCGGGCTATCTCACTGAAACCACCAATGTCCCTTATACCCACAGGTTCCCCATTAAGAACACAGCGTTCTTCTTTTCTATTTTCCCCTTCCTCCACTCCACACTCAGTAAGTGTTCATCGGCTATATACTATACAGCTTTGATATTGTTGACGGAATCTGTTAATGCATTTAACTAATTGAGGCACATTTTTGACCTATGTTGTTACACTTGTATTTCAATTGTCATTTGTAAAAGCGACAATCTCTCTTTTTGATCTTTCCCACCTGCAGTACACTGATGAAGGTCCAATTATCGGACCGAAACGTATATGTGGACTGCTCTAAATAAATATTCAGTTAAATTCTAACCATTGGTGTGCCGAGATTTTACTATTGATACACAATACACCGTCTCACCAGAGGGGCAGACATACACAATACACAGTCTCACCAGAGGGGGCGACGTACACAATACACCGCCTCACCAGAGGGGCAGACATACACAATACACCACCTCACCAGAGGGGGCGACGTACACAATACACCGTCTCACCAGAGGGGGAGACATACACAATACACCACCTCACCAGAGGGGCAGACATACACAATACACCACCTCACCAGAGGGGACGACGTACACAATACACCGTCTCACCAGAGGGGGAGACATACACAATACACCGCCTCACCAGAGGGGGAGACATACACAATACACCACCTCACCAGAGGGGCAGACATACACAATACACCACCTCACCAGAGGGGACGACGTACACAATACACCGTCTCACCAGAGGGGGAGACATACACAATACACCGCCTCACCAGAGGGGCAGACATACACAATACACCACCTCACCAGAGGGGGAGACATACACAATACACCGCCTCACCAGAGGGGGAGACATACACAATACACCACCTCACCAGAGGGGGCGACGTACACAATACACCGTCTCACCAGAGGGGGAGACATACACAATACACCACCTCACCAGAGGGGGCGACGTACACAATACACCGTCTCACCAGAGGGGCAGACATACACAATACACCACCTCACCAGAGGGGGCGACGTACACAATACACCGTCTCACCAGAGGGGGAGACATACACAATACACCGTCTCACCAGAGGGGCAGACATACACAATACACCACCTCACCAGAGGGGGAGACATACACAATACACCACCTCACCAGAGGGGGAGACATACACAATACACCGCCTCACCAGAGGGGGAGACATACACAATACACCGTCTCACCAGAGGGGGAGACATACACAATACACCGTCTCACCAGAGGAGGAGACATACACAATACACCACCTCACCAGAGGGGGAGACATACACAATACACCACCTCACCAGAGGGGGAGACATACACAATACACCGCCTCACCAGAGGGGGAGACATACACAATACACCACCTCACCAGAGGGGGCGACGTACACAATACACCGCCTCACCAGAGGGGGAGACATACACAATACACCGCCTCACCAGAGGGGGAGACATACACAATACACCGCCTCACCAGAGGGGGCGACATACACAATACACCACCTCACCAGAGGGGACGACGTACACAATACACCGTCTCACCAGAGGGGGAGACATACACAATACACCACCTCACCAGAGGGGGCGACGTACACAATACACCACCTCACCAGAGGGGGAGACATACACAATACACCGTCTCACCAGAGGGGCAGACATACACAATACACCGCCTCACCAGAGGGGGAGACATACACAATACACCGCCTCACCAGAGGGGGCGACGTACACAATACACCGCCTCACCAGAGGGGGAGACATACACAATACACCACCTCACCAGAGGGGGAGACATACACAATACACCGCCTCACCAGAGGGGGAGACATACACAATACACCGTCTCACCAGAGGGGACGACGTACACAATACACCGTCTCACCAGAGGGGGAGACATACACAATACACCGCCTCACCAGAGGGGGCGACGTACACAATACACCGCCTCACCAGAGGGGGAGACATACACAATACACCACCTCACCAGAGGGGGAGACATACACAATATACCGCCTCACCAGAGGGGGAGACATACACAATACACCGCCTCACCAGAGGGGGCGACGTACACAATACACCACCTCACCAGAGGGGGAGACATACACAATACACCGCCTCACCAGAGGGGGCGACGTACACAATACACCGCCTCACCAGAGGGGGAGACATACACAATACACCACCTCACCAGAGGGGGCGACGTACACAATACACGGCCTCACCAGAGGGGGCGACGTACACATTACGGTGGTCTCTCTCTGTTTGTGTCTCTGTCTCCCTCTGTATGTGTCTCTGTCTCCCTCTGGCGGTCTCTCTCTCTGTATGTGTCTCTGTCTCCCTCTGGCGGTCTCTCTCTGTGTCTCTGTCTCCCTCTGGCGGTCTCTCTCTCTGTGTCTCTGTCGGTCTCTCTCTGTATGTGTCACTGTCTCCCTCTGGCGGTATCTCTCTGTATATTTCTCTGTCTCCCTCTGGCGGTCTCTCGCTCTCTCTGTATGTGTCTCTGTCTCCCTCTGGCGGTCTCTCTCTCTCTATGTGTCTCTGTCTCCCTCTGGCGGTCTCTCTCTCTCTGAAAGTGTCTCTGTCTCCCTCTGGCGGTCTCTCTTTCTGTATGTGTCTCTGCCTCCCTCTGGCGGTCTCTCTCTCTGTATGTGTCTCTGTCTTCCTCTGGAGGTCTCTCTCTGTATGTGTCTTTGTCTTCCTATGGCGGTCTCTCTCTCTCTGTGTCTCTGTCTCCCTCTGGCGGTCTCTCTCTGTATATTTCTCTGTCTCCCTCTGGCGGTCTCTCGCTATCTCTGTATGTGTCTCTGTCTCCCTCTGGCGGTCTCTCTCTCTCTATGTGTCTCTGTCTCCCTCTGGCGGTCTCTCTCTCTGTATGTGTCTCTGCCTTCCTCTGGCGGTCTCACTCTCTCTGTCTCCGTCTGGCGGTCTCTCTCTGTATGTGTCTCTGTCTCCCTCTGGCGGTCTCTCTCTGTATGTGTCTCTGTCTTCCTCTGGCGGTCTCTCTCTCTGTATGTGTCTCTGTCTTCCTCTGGCGGTCTCTCTCTCTGTATGTGTCTCTGTCTCCCTCCGGCGGTCTCTCTCTGTATGTGTCTCTGTCTCCCTCTGGGGGTCTCTCTCTCTGTATGTGTCTCTGCCTTCCTCTGGCGGTCTCACTCTCTCTGTCTCCGTCTGGCGGTCTCTCTCTGTATGTGTCTCTGTTTCCCTCTGGCGGTCTCTCTCTCTGTATGTGTCTCTGTCTCCCTCTGGCGGTCTCTCTCTCTGTATGTGTCTCTGTCTCCCTCTGGCGGTCTCTCTCTTTTTATGTGTCTCTGTCTCCCTCTGGCGGTCTCTCTCTCTGTATGTGTCTCTGCCTCCCTCTGGCGGTCTCTCTCTGTATGTGTCTCTGTCTTTCTCTGGCGGTCTCTCTCTGTGTCTCTGTCTCCCTCTGGGGGTCTCTCTCTCTGTATGTGTCTCTGCCTTCCTCTGGCGGTCTCACTCTCTCTGTCTCCGTCTGGCGGTCTCTCTCTGTATGTGTCTCTGTCTCCCTCTGGCGGTCTCTCTCTGTATGTGTCTCTGTCTTCCTCTGGCGGTCTCTCTCTGTATGTGTCTCTGTCTCCCTCTGGCGGTCTCTCTCTCTGTATGTGTCTCTGTCTCCCTCTGGCGGTCTCTCTCTGTGTCTCTGTCTCCCTCTGGAGGTCTCTCTCTCTGTATGTGTCTCTGCCTTCCACTGGCAGTCTCTCTCTCTATGTGTCTCTGTCTCCCTCTGGCAGTCTCTCTCTCTCTCTGTGTCTCTGTCTCCCTCTGGCGGTCTCTCTCTCTCTGTATGTGTCTTTGTCTCCCCCAGGCGGTCTCTCTCTCTGTATGTGTCTCTGTCTTCCTCTGGCGGTCTCTCTCTCTCTCTGTCTCCCTCTGGCGGTCTCTCTCTCTGTCTCCCTCTGGCGGTCTCTCTCTCTGTATGTGTCTCTGTCTCCCTCTGGCGGTCTCTCTCTCTGTATGTGTCTCTGTCTCCCTCTGGCGGTCTCTCTCTCGGTATGTGTCTCTGTCTCCCTCTGGGGGTCTCTCTCTCTGTATGCGTCTCTGCCTCCCTCTGGCGGTCTCTCTCTGTATGTGTGTCTGTCTGCCACTGGCGGTCTCACTCTGTATGTGTCTCTGTCTCCCTCTGGGGGTCTCTCTCTCTGTATGCGTCTCTGCCTCCCTCTGGCGGTCTCTCTCTGTATGTGTGTCTGTCTGCCACTGGCGGTCTCTCTCTGTATGTGTCTGTCTCCCTCTGGCGGTCTCTCTCTCTGTATGTGGCTCTGTCTGCCTCTGGCGGTCTCTCTCTCTGTGCATGTGTCTCTGCCTCCCTCTTGCGGTCTGTCTCTCTCTGTATGTGTCTCTGTTTCCCTCTGGCGGTCTCTCTCTGTATGTGTCTCTGTCTCCCTCTGGCGGTCTCTCTCTCTGTATGTGTCTCTGTCTCCCTCTGGCGGTCTCTCTCTCTGTAGGTGTCTCTGTCTCCCTCTGGCGGTCTCTCTCTCTGTAGGTGTCTCAGCCTCCCTCTGGCGGTCTCTCTCTCTCTCTGGATGTGTCTCTGTTTCCCTCTGGCGGTCTCTTTCTGTATGGGTCTCTGTCACCCTCTGGCGGTCTCTCTCTCTGTATGTGTCTCTGTCTCCCTCTGGCGGTCTCTCTCTCTCTCTGTATGTGTCTGTCTCCCTCTGGCGGTCTCTCTCTGTATGTGTCTCTGTCTCCCTCCGGCGGTCTCTCTCTGTATGTGTCTCTGTCTCCCTCTGGGGGTCTCTCTCTCTGTATGTGTCTCTGCCTTCCTCTGGCGGTCTCACTCTCTCTGTCTCCGTCTGGCGGTCTCTCTCTGTATGTGTCTCTGTTTCCCTCTGGCGGTCTCTCTCTCTGTATGTGTCTCTGTCTCCCTCTGGCGGTCTCTCTCTCTGTATGTGTCTCTGTCTCCCTCTGGCGGTCTCTCTCTTTTTATGTGTCTCTGTCTCCCTCTGGCGGTCTCTCTCTCTGTATGTGTCTCTGCCTCCCTCTGGCGGTCTCTCTCTGTATGTGTCTCTGTCTTTCTCTGGCGGTCTCTCTCTGTATGTGTCTCTGTCTCCCTCTGGGGGTCTCTCTCTCTGTATGTGTCTCTGCCTTCCTCTGGCGGTCTCACTCTCTCTGTCTCCGTCTGGCGGTCTCTCTCTGTATGTGTCTCTGTCTCCCTCTGGCGGTCTCTCTCTGTATGTGTCTCTGTCTTCCTCTGGCGGTCTCTCTCTGTATGTGTCTCTGTCTCCCTCTGGCGGTCTCTCTCTCTGTATGTGTCTCTGTCTCCCTCTGGCGGTCTCTCTCTGTGTCTCTGTCTCCCTCTGGAGGTCTCTCTCTCTGTATGTGTCTCTGCCTTCCACTGGCAGTCTCTCTCTCTATGTGTCTCTGTCTCCCTCTGGCAGTCTCTCTCTCTCTCTGTGTCTCTGTCTCCCTCTGGCGGTCTCTCTCTCTCTGTATGTGTCTTTGTCTCCCCCAGGCGGTCTCTCTCTCTGTATGTGTCTCTGTCTTCCTCTGGCGGTCTCTCTCTCTCTCTGTCTCCCTCTGGCGGTCTCTCTCTCTGTCTCCCTCTGGCGGTCTCTCTCTCTGTATGTGTCTCTGTCTCCCTCTGGCGGTCTCTCTCTCTGTATGTGTCTCTGTCTCCCTCTGGCGGTCTCTCTCTCGGTATGTGTCTCTGTCTCCCTCTGGGGGTCTCTCTCTCTGTATGCGTCTCTGCCTCCCTCTGGCGGTCTCTCTCTGTATGTGTGTCTGTCTGCCACTGGCGGTCTCACTCTGTATGTGTCTCTGTCTCCCTCTGGGGGTCTCTCTCTCTGTATGCGTCTCTGCCTCCCTCTGGCGGTCTCTCTCTGTATGTGTGTCTGTCTGCCACTGGCGGTCTCTCTCTGTATGTGTCTCTGTCTCCCTCTGGCGGTCTCTCTCTCTGTATGTGGCTCTGTCTGCCTCTGGCGGTCTCTCTCTCTGTGCATGTGTCTCTGCCTCCCTCTTGCGGTCTGTCTCTCTCTGTATGTGTCTCTGTTTCCCTCTGGCGGTCTCTCTCTGTATGTGTCTCTGTCTCCCTCTGGCGGTCTCTCTCTCTGTATGTGTCTCTGTCTCCCTCTGGCGGTCTCTCTCTCTGTAGGTGTCTCTGTCTCCCTCTGGCGGTCTCTCTCTCTGTAGGTGTCTCAGCCTCCCTCTGGCGGTCTCTCTCTCTCTCTGGATGTGTCTCTGTTTCCCTCTGGCGGTCTCTTTCTGTATGGGTCTCTGTCACCCTCTGGCGGTCTCTCTCTCTGTATGTGTCTCTGTCTCCCTCTGGCGGTCTCTCTCTCTCTCTGTATGTGTCTGTCTCCCTCTGGCGGTCTCTCTCTGTATGTGTCTCTGTCTCCCTCTGGCGGTCTCTCTCTGTATGTGTCTCTGTCTCCCTCTGGCGGTCTCTCTCTGTATGTGTCTCTGTCTCCCTCTGGCGGTCTCTCTCTCTCTCTGTATGTGTCTGTCTCCCTCTGGCGGTCTCTCTCTGTATGTGTCTCTGTCTCCCTCTGGCGGTCTCTCTCTGTATGTGTCTCTGTCTCCCTCTGGCGGTCTCTCTCTCTCTCTGTATGTGTCTCTGTCTCCCTCTGGCGGTCTCTCTCTCTGTATGTGTCTCTGTCTCCCTCTGGCGGTCTCTCTCTCTGTAGGTGTCTCTGTCTCCCTCTGGTGGTCTCTCTCTCTGTAGGTGTCTCTGCCTCCCTCTGGCGGTCTCTCTCTCTGTAGGTGTCTCTGCCTCCCTCTGGCGGTCTCTCTCTCTATGTGCCTCTGTCTGCCTCTGGCGGTCTCTCTCTCTATGTGCCTCTGTCTGCCTCTGGCGGTCTATCTCGGTATGTGTCTCTGTCTCCCTCTGGCGGTCTCTCTCTGTATGTGCCTCTGTCTCCCTCTGGCGGTCTCTCTCTCTATGTGCCTCTGTCTGCCTCTGGCGGTCTATCTCTGTATGTGTCTCTGTCTCCCTCTGACAGTCTCTCTCTATATGTGTCTCTGTCTCCCTCCGGCAGTCTCTCTCTCTGTATGTGTCTCTGTCTTCCTCTGGCGGTCTCTCTCTCTGTATGAGTTTCTGTCTCCCTCTGACGGTCTCTCTCTCTGTATGTGTCTCTGTTTCCCTCTGGCGGTCTCTCTCTCTGTGTCTCTGTTTCCCTCTGGCGGTCTCTCTCTCTCTGGATGTGTCTCTGTCTCCCTCTGGCGGTCTCTCTCTCTGTAGGTGTCTCTGTCTCCCTCTGGCGGTCTCTCTCTCTGTAGGTGTCTCTGCCTCCCTCTGGCGGACTCTCTCTCTCTCTCTGTATGTGTCTCTGTCTCCCTCTGGCGGTCTCTATCTGTATGTGTCTCTGTCTCCCTCTGGCGGTCTCTCTCTCTATGTGCCTCTGCCTCCCTCTGGCAGTCTCTCTCTCTATGTGCCTCTGTCTCCCTCTGGCAGTCTCTCTCTGTATGTGTCTCTGTTTCCCTCTGGCGGTCTCTCTCTGTATGTATCTCTGTCTCCCTCTTGCTGTCTCTCTCTCTGTATGTGTCTCTGTTTCCCTCAGGCGGTCTCTCTCTCTCTGCATGTGTCTCTGTCTCCCTCTGGCGATCTCTCTCTCTGTGTCTCTGTTTCCCTCTGGCAGTCTGTCTCTGTATGTGTCTCTGTCTCCCTTTGGCGGTCTCTCTCTGTAATGTGTTTCGGTCTCCCTCTGGCGGTCTTTCTCTCTCTGTCTTCCTCTGGCGGTCTCTCTCTCTTTCTCTGTTTCCCTCTGGCGGTCTCTCTCTGTATGTGTCTCTGTCTCCCTCTGGCAGTCTCTCTCTCTGTATGTGTCTCTGTCTCCCTCTGTCGGTCTCTCTCTCTGTGTCTCTGTCTCCCTCTCTCTCTCTGTATGTGTCTGTCTCCCTCTGGCGGTCTCTCTCTGTATGTGTCTCTGTCTCCCTCTGCCGGTCTCTCTGTATGTGTCTCTGTCTCCCTCTGGCGGTCTCTCTCTGTATGTGTCTCTGTCTCCCTCTGGCGGTCTCTCTCTGTATATGTCTCTGTCTCCCTCTGGCGGTCTCTCTCTGTATGTGTCTCTGTCTCCCTCTGGCGGTCTCTCTCTCTGCATGTGTCTCTGTCCCCCTTCGGCGGTCTCTCTCTGTATGTGTCTCTGTCTCCCTCTGGCGGTCTCTCTCTCTGTGTCTCTGTCTCCCTCTGGCGGTCTCTCTCTCTGTGTCTGTCTCCCTCTGTCGGTCTCTCTCTCTGTGTCTCTGTCTTCCTCTGGCGGTCTCTCTCTCTCTCTTTATGTGTCTGTCTCCCTCTGGCGGTCTCTCTCTGTATGTGTCTCTGTCTCCTTCTGGCAGTCTCTCTCTCTGTATGTGTCTGTCTCCCTCTGGCAGTCTCTCTCTCTGTATGTGCCTCTGTCTCCCTCTGGCGGTCTCTATCTCTCTCTGTCTTCCTCTGGCGGCTTCTTTCTCTCTTTCCCTCTGGCGGTCTCTCTCTGTATGTGTCTCTGTCTTCCTCTGGCGGTCTCTCTCTGTATGTGTCTCTGTCTCCCTCTGGCGGTCTCTCTCTCTGTATGTGTCCCTGTCTCCTTCTGGCGGTCTCTCGGTATGTGTCTCTGTCTCCCTCTGGCGGTCTCTCTCTCTCTGTAATGTGTTTCTGTCTCCCTCTGGCGGTCTCTCTCTCTCTCTGTCTTCCTCTGGCGGTCTCTCTCTCTCTGTTTCCCTCTGGCGGTCTCTCTCTGTATGTGTCTTTGTCTCCCTCTGGCGGTCTCTCTCTCTGTATGTGTCCCTGTCTCCCTCTGGCGGTCTCTCGGTATGTGTCTCTGTCTCCCTCTGGCGGTCTCTCTCTCTCTGTAATGTGTTTCTGTCTCCCTCTGGCGGTCTCTCTCTCTCTCTGTTTCCCTCTGGCGGTCTCTCTCTGTATGTGTCTTTGTCTCCCTCTGGCGGTCTCTCTCTCTCTCTGTTTCCCTCTGGCGGTCTCTCTCTGTATGTGTCTCTGTCTCCCTCTGGCGGTCTCTCTCTCTGTATGTGTCTCTGTCTCCCTCTGGTGGTCTCTCTCTCTGTGTCTCTGTCTCCCTCTGTCGGTCTCTCTCTCTGTATGTGTCTGTCTTCCTCTGTCGGTCTCTCTCTGTATGTGTCTCTGTCTCCCTCTGGCGGTCTCTCTCTCTGTATGTGTCTCTGTCTCCCTCTGGCGGTCTCTCTCTGTATGTGTCTCTGTCTTCCTCTGGCGGTCTCTCTCTCTCTTTCTCTGTTTCCGTCTGGCGGTCTCTCTCTGTATGTGTCTCTGTCTCCCTCTGGCGGTCTCTCTCTGTATGTGTCTCTGTCTCCCTCTGGCGGTCTCTCTCTCTGTATGTGTCTCTGTCTCCCTCTGGCGGTCTCTCTCTCTCTGTGTCTCTGTCTCCCTCTGTCGGTCTCTCTCTCTTTGTCTCTGTCTTCCTCTGGCGGTCTCTCTCTCTCTCTGTATGTGTCTCTGTCTCCCTCTGGCGGTCTCTCTCTCTCTTTCTCTGTTTCCCTCTGGCGGTCTCTCTCTGTATGTGTCTCTGTCTCCCTCTGGCGGTCTCTCTCTGTAATGTGTTTCGGTCTCCCTCTGGCGGTGTCTCTCTCTCTGTCTTCCTCTGGCGGTCTCTCTCTCTCTCTCTTTCTCTGTTTCCCTCTGGCGGTCTCTCTCTGTAATGTGTTTCAGTCTCCCTCTGGCGGTCTCTCTCTCTCTTTCCCTCTGGCGGTCTCTCTCTGTATGTGTCTCTGTCTCCCTCTGGCAGTCTCTCTCTGTAATGTGTCTCTGTGTCCCTCTGGCGGTCTCTCTCTCTGTGTCTCTGTCTCCCTCTGTCGGTCTCTCTCTCTGTGTCTCTGTCTCCCTCTGGCGGTCGCTCTCTGTATGTGTCTCTGTCTCCCTCTGGCGGTCTCTCTCTCTGTATGTGTCTCTGTCTCCCTCTAGCGGTCTCTCTCTGTATGTGTCTCTGTCTCCCTTTGGCGGTCTCTCTCTCTCTGTGTCTCTGTCTCCCTCTGGCGGTCTCTCTCTCTGTATGTGTCTCTGTCTCCCTCTAGCGGTCTCTCTCTCTGTATGTGTCTCTGTCTCCCTTTGGCGGTCTCTCGCTCTCTGTATGTGTTTCTGTCTCCCTCTGGCGGTCTCTCTCTGTATGTGTCTCTGTCTCCCTCTGGCGGTCTCTCTCTCTGTATGTGTCTCTGTCTCCCTCTGGCGGTCTCTCTCTCTGTATGTGTCTCTGTCTCCCTCTGTCGGTCTCTCTCTCTGTATGTGTCTCTGTCTCCCTCTGTCGGTCTCTCTCTCTGTGTCTCTGTCTTCCTCTGGCGGTCTCTCTCTCTCTATGTGTCTGTCTCCCTCTGGCGGTCTCTCTCTGTATGTGTCTCTGTCTCCCTCTGGCGGTCTCTCTGTATGTGTCTCAGTCTCCCTCTGTCGGTCTCTCTCTGTATGTGTCTCTGTCTCCCTCTGGCGGCCTCTCTCTGTATGCGTCTCTGTCTCCCTCTGGCGGTCTCTCCCTGTATGTGTCTCTGTCTCCCTCTGGCGGTCTCTCTCTCTGTGTCTCTGTCTCCCTCTGTCGGTCTCTCTCTCTGTGTCTCTGTCTCCCTCTGGCGGTCGCTCTCTGTATGTGTCTCTGTCTCCCTCTGGCGGTCTCTCTCTCTGTATGTGTCTCTGTCTCCCTCTAGCGGTCTCTCTCTGTATGTGTCTCTGTCTCCCTTTGGCGGTCTCTCTCTCTCTGTGTCTCTGTCTCCCTCTGGCGGTCTCTCTCTCTGTATGTGTCTCTGTCTCCCTCTAGCGGTCTCTCTCTCTGTATGTGTCTCTGTCTCCCTTTGGCGGTCTCTCGCTCTCTGTATGTGTTTCTGTCTCCCTCTGGCGGTCTCTCTCTCTGTATGTGTCTCTGTCCCCCTCTGGCGGTCTCTCTCTGTATGTGTCTCTGTCTCCCTCTGGCGGTCTCTCTCTCTGTGTCTCTGTCTCCCTCTGTCGGTCTCTCTCTCTGTGTCTGTCTCCATCTGTCGGTCTCTCTCTCTGTGTCTCTGTCTTCCTCTGGCGGTCTCTCTCTCTCTCTGTATGTGTCTCTGTCTCCCTCTGGCGGTCTCTCTCTCTCTGTAATGTGTTTCTGTCTCCCTCTGGCGGTCTCTCTCTCTCTCTCTGTCTTCCTCTGGCGGTCTCTCTCTCTCTGTTTCCCTCTGGCGGTCTCTCTCTGTATGTGTCTCTGTCTCCCTCTGGCGGTCTCTCTCTCTGTATGTGTCTCTGTCTCCCTCTGGCGGTCTCTCTCTGTATGCGTCTCTGTCTACCTCTGGCGGTCTCTCTCTCTGTATATGTCTCTGTCTCCCTCTGGCGGTCTCTCTCTCTGTATGTGTCACTGTCTCCCTCTGGCGGTCTCTCTCTCTGTATGTGTCTGTGTCTCCCTCTGGCGGTCTCTCTCTCTGTATGTGTCTCTGTCTCCCTCTGTCGGTCTCTCTCTCTGTGTCTCGGTCTCCCTCTGGCGGTCTCTCTCTCTCTTTCTCTGTTTCCCTCTGGCGGTCTCTCTCTCTCTGTAATGTGTTTCTGTCTCCCTCTGGCGGTCTCTCTCTCTCTCTCTGTCTTCCTCTGGCGGTCTCTCTCTCTCTGTTTCCCTCTGGCGGTCTCTCTCTGTATGTGTCTCTGTCTCCCTCTGGCGGTCTCTCTCTCTGTATGTGTCTCTGTCTCCCTCTGGCGGTCTCTCTCTGTATGCGTCTCTGTCTACCTCTGGCGGTCTCTCTCTCTGTATATGTCTCTGTCTCCCTCTGGCGGTCTCTCTCTCTGTATGTGTCTCTGTCTTCCTCTGGCGGTCTCTCTCTCTCTGTATGTGTCTCTGTCTCCCTCTGGCGGTCTCTCTCTCTCTGAATGTGTCTCTGTCTCCCTCTGGCGGTCTCTCTCTGTATTGTGTTTCGGTCTCCCTCTGGCGGTCTCTCTCTCTCTCTTTCCCTCTGGCAGCCTGTCTCTGTATGTGTCTCTGTCTCCCTCTGGCGGTCTCTCTCTCTGTGTCTCGGTCTTCCTTCTGGCGGTCTCTCTCTCTCTCTGTATGTGTCTGTCTCCCTCTGGCGGTCTCTCTCTGTATGTGTCTCTGTCTCCCTCTGGCGGTCTCTCTCTCTGTATGTGTCTCTGTCTCCCTCTGGCGGTCTCTCTCTGTATGTGTCTGTGTCTCCTTCTGGCAGTCTCTCTCTCTGTATGTGTCTGTCTCCCTCTGGCAGTCTCTCTCTCTGTATGTGCCTCTGTCTCCCTCTGGCGGTCTCTATCTCTCTCTGTCTTCCTCTGGCGGTCTCTCTCTCTCTTTCCCTCTGGCGGTCTCTCTCTCTCTGTATGTGTCTGTCTCCCTCTGGCGGTCTCTCTCTGTATGTGTCTCTGTCTCCCTCTGGCGGTCTCTCTCTCTGTATGTGTCTCTGTCTCCCTCTGGCGGTCTCTCTCTGTATGTGTCTCTGTCTTCCTCTGGCGGTCTCTCTCTCTCGCTCTGTTTCCCTCTGCCGGTCTCTCTCTCTATGTGTCTCTGTCTCCCTCTGGCGGTCTCTCTCTCTGTATGTGTCACTGTCTCCCTCTGGCGGTCTCTCTCTCTGTATGTGTCACTGTCTCCCTCTGGCGGTCTCTCTCTCTGTGTCTCTGTCTCCCTCTGTCGGTCTCTCTCTCTGTGTCTCTGTTTCCCTCTGGCGGTCTCTCTCTCTCTTTCTCTGTTTCCCTCTGGCAGTCTGTCTCTGTATGTGTCTCTGTCTCCCTCTGGCGGTCTCTCTCTGTAATGTGTTTCGGTCTCCCTCTGGCGGTCTCTCTCTCTCTCTCTCTTTCCCTCTGGCAGTCTGTCTCTGTATGTGTCTCTGTCTCCCTCTGGCAGTCTGTCTCTGTATGTGTCTCTGTCTCCCTCTGGCGGTCTCTCTCTGTAATGTGTTTCGGTCTCCCTCTGGCGGTCTCTCTCTCTCTCTTTCCCTCTGGCGGTCTCTCTCTGTATGTGTCTCTGTCTCCCTCTGGCGGTCTCTCTCTGTAATGTGTCTCTGTCTCCCTCTGGCGGTCTCTCTCTGTATGTGTCTCTGTCTCCCTCTGGCGGTCTCTCTCTGTGTGTGTCTCTGTCTCCCTCTGGCGGTCTCTCTCTCTGTATGTGTCTCTGTCTCCCTCTGGCGGTCTCTCTCTGTATGTGTCTCTGTCTCCCTCTGGCGGTCTCTCTCTCTCACTCTGTTTCCCTCTGGCGGTCTCTCTCTCTCTCTCTCTCTGTTTCCCTCTGGCAGTCTGTCTCTGTATGTGTCTCTGTCTCCCTCTGGCGGTCTCTCTCTGTAATGTGTTTCGGTCTCCCTCTGGCGGTCTCTCTCTCTCTCTCTCTTTCCCTCTGGCAGTCTGTCTCTGTATGTGTCTCTGTCTCCCTCTGGCAGTCTGTCTCTGTATGTGTCTCTGTCTCCCTCTGGCGGTCTCTCTCTGTAATGTGTTTCGGTCTCCCTCTGGCGGTCTCTCTCTCTCTCTTTCCCTCTGGCGGTCTCTCTCTGTATGTGTCTCTGTCTCCCTCTGGCGGTCTCTCTCTGTAATGTGTCTCTGTCTCCCTCTGGCGGTCTCTCTCTGTATGTGTCTCTGTCTCCCTCTGGCGGTCTCTCGCTGTGTGTGTCTCTGTCTCCCTCTGGCGGTCTCTCGCTGTGTGTGTCTCTGTCTCCCTCTGGCGGTCTCTCTCTGTATGCGTCTCTGTCTCCCTCTGGCGGTCTCTCTCTCTGCATGTGTCTCTGTTTCCCTCTGGCGGTCTCTCTCTCTGTGTCTCGGTCTTCCTCTGGCGGTCTCTCTCTCTCTCTGTATGTGTCTCTGTCTCCCTCTGGCGGTCTCTCTCTGTATGTGTTTCGGTCTCCCTCTGGCGGTCTCTCTCTCTGAATGTGTCTCTGTCTCCCTCTGGCGGTCTCTCTCTGTATGTGTCTGTCTCCCTCTGGCAGTCTCTCTCTCTGTATGTGCCTCTGTCTCCCTCTGGCGGTCTCTATCTCTCTCTGTCTTCCTCTGGCGGTCTCTCTCTCTCTTTCCCTCTGGCGGTCTCTCTCTCTCTGTATGTGTCTGTCTCCCTCTGGCGGTCTCTCTCTGTATGTGTCTCTGTCTCCCTCTGGCGGTCTCTCTCTCTGTATGTGTCTCTGTCCCCCTCTAGCGGTCTCTCTCTCTCTCTTTCTCTGTTTCCCTCTGGCGGTCTCTCTCTCTGTATGTGTCTCTGTTTCCCTCTGGCGGTCTCTCTCTCTCTTTCTCTGTTTCCCTCTGGCGGTCTCTCTCTGTATGTGTCTCTGTCTCCCTCTGGCGGTCTCTCTCTCTGTGCCTCTGTCTCCCTCTCTCTCTGTATGTGTCTCTGTCTCCTTCTGGCAGTCTCTCTCTCTGTATGTGTCTGTCTCCCTCTGGCAGTCTCTCTCTCTGTATGTGCCTCTGTCTCCCTCTGGCGGTCTCTATCTCTCTCTGTCTTCCTCTGGCGGTCTCTCTCTCTCTCTTTCCCTCTGGCGGTCTCTCTCTGTATGTGTCTGTCTCCCTCTGGCGGTCTCTCTCTCTCTCAGTATGTGTCTCTGTCTCCCTCTGGCGGTCTCTCTCTCTCTGTAATGTGTTTCTGTCTCCCTCTGGCGGTCTCTCTCTCTCTCTATGTCTTCCTCTGGCGGTCTCTCTCTCTCTGTTTCCCTCTGGCGGTCTCTCTCTGTATGTGTCTCTGTCTCCCTCTGGCGGTCTCTCTCTGTATGTGTCTCTGTCTCCCTCTGGTGGTCTCTCTCTCTGTGTCTCTGTCTCCCTCTGTCGGTCTCTCTCTCTGTGTCTCTGTCTCCCTCTGTCGGTCTCTCTCTCTGTGTCTCTGTCTTCCTCTGGCGGTCTCTCTCTCTCTCTGTATGTGTCTGTCTTCCTCTGGCGGTCTCTCTCTGTATGTGTCTCTGTCTCCCTCTGGCGGTCTCTCTCTGTATGTGTCTCTGTCTTCCTCTGGCGGTCTCTCTCTCTCGCTCTGTTTCCCTCTGGCGGTCTCTCTCTCTATGTGTCTCTGTCTCCCTCTGGCGGTCTCTCTCTCTGTATGTGTCACTGTCTCCCTCTGGCGGTCTCTCTCTCTGTATGTGTCACTGTCTCCCTCTGGCGGTCTCTCTCTCTGTGTCTCTGTCTCCCTCTGTCGGTCTCTCTCTCTGTGTCTCTGTTTCCCTCTGGCGGTCTCTCTCTCTCTTTCTCTGTTTCCCTCTGGCAGTCTGTCTCTGTATGTGTCTGTCTCCCTCTGGCGGTCTCTCTCTGTAATGTGTTTCGGTCTCCCTCTGGCGGTCTCTCTCTCTCTCTCTCTTTCCCTCTGGCAGTCTGTCTCTGTATGTGTCTCTGTCTCCCTCTGGCAGTCTGTCTCTGTATGTGTCTCTGTCTCCCTCTGGCGGTCTCTCTCTGTAATGTGTTTCGGTCTCCCTCTGGCGGTCTCTCTCTCTCTCTTTCCCTCTGGCGGTCTCTCTCTGTAGGTGTCTCTGTCTCCCTCTGGCGGTCTCTCTCTGTAATGTGTCTCTGTCTCCCTCTGGCGGTCTCTCTCTGTATGTGTCTCTGTCTCCCTCTGGCGGTCTCTCTCTGTGTGTGTCTCTGTCTCCCTCTGGCGGTCTCTCTCTCTGTATGTGTCTCTGTCTCCCTCTGGCGGTCTCTCTCTGTATGTGTCTCTGTCTCCCTCTGGCGGTCTCTCTCTCTCGCTCTGTTTCCCTCTGGCGGTCTCTCTCTCTATGTGTCTCTGTCTCCCTCTGGCGGTCTCTCTCTCTGTATGTGTCACTGTCTCCCTCTGGCGGTCTCTCTCTCTGTATGTGTCACTGTCTCCCTCTGGCGGTCTCTCTCTCTGCATGTGTCTCTGTTTCCCTCTGGCGGTCTCTCTCTCTCTCTCTCTGTTTCCCTCTGGCAGTCTGTCTCTGTATGTGTCTCTGTCTCCCTCTGGCGGTCTCTCTCTGTAATGTGTTTCGGTCTCCCTCTGGCGGTCTCTCTCTCTCTCTTTCCCTCTGGCGGTCTCTCTCTGTATGTGTCTCTGTCTCCCTCTGGCGGTCTCTCTCTGTAATGTGTCTCTGTCTCCCTCTGGCGGTCTCTCTCTGTATGTGTCTCTGTCTCCCTCTGGCGGTCTCTCTCTGTGTGTGTCTCTGTCTCCCTCTGGCGGTCTCTCTCTGTATGCGTCTCTGTCTCCCTCTGGCGGTCTCTCTCTCTGTATGTGTCTCTGTCTCCCTCTGGCGGTCTCTCTCTCTGCATGTGTCTCTGTTTCCCTCTGGCGGTCTCTCTCTCTGTGTCTCGGTCTTCCTCTGGCGGTCTCTCTCTCTCTCTGTATGTGTCTCTGTCTCCCTCTGGCGGTCTCTCTCTGTATGTGTTTCGGTCTCCCTCTGGCGGTCTCTCTCTCTGAATGTGTCTCTGTCTCCCTCTGGCGGTCTCTCTCTGTATGTGTCTCTGTCTACTTCTGGCAGTCTCTCTCTCTGTATGTGTCTGTCTCCCTCTGGCAGTCTCTCTCTCTGTATGTGCCTCTGTCTCCCTCTGGCGGTCTCTATCTCTCTCTGTCTTCCTCTGGCGGTCTCTCTCTCTCTTTCCCTCTGGCGGTCTCTCTCTCTCTGTATGTGTCTGTCTCCCTCTGGCGGTCTCTCTCTGTATGTGTCTCTGTCTCCCTCTGGCGGTCTCTCTCTCTGTATGTGTCTCTGTCCCCCTCTAGCGGTCTCTCTCTCTCTCTTTCTCTGTTTCCCTCTGGCGGTCTCTCTCTCTGTATGTGTCTCTGTTTCCCTCTGGCGGTCTCTCTCTCTCTTTCTCTGTTTCCCTCTGGCGGTCTCTCTCTGTATGTGTCTCTGTCTCCCTCTGGCGGTCTCTCTCTCTGTGCCTCTGTCTCCCTCTCTCTCTGTATGTGTCTCTGTCTCCTTCTGGCAGTCTCTCTCTCTGTATGTGTCTGTCTCCCTCTGGCAGTCTCTCTCTCTGTATGTGCCTCTGTCTCCCTCTGGCGGTCTCTATCTCTCTCTGTCTTCCTCTGGCGGTCTCTCTCTCTCTCTTTCCCTCTGGCGGTCTCTCTCTGTATGTGTCTCTGTCTCCCTCTGGCGGTCTCTCTCTCTCTCGGTATGTGTCTCTGTCTCCCTCTGGCGGTCTCTCTCTCTCTGTAATGTGTTTCTGTCTCCCTCTGGCGGTCTCTCTCTCTCTCTATGTCTTCCTCTGGCGGTCTCTCTCTCTCTGTTTCCCTCTGGCGGTCTCTCTCTGTATGTGTCTCTGTCTCCCTCTGGCGGTCTCTCTCTCTGTATGTGTCTCTGTCTCCCTCTGGTGGTCTCTCTCTCTGTGTCTCTGTCTCCCTCTGTCGGTCTCTCTCTCTGTGTCTCTGTCTCCCTCTGTCGGTCTCTCTCTCTGTGTCTCTGTCTTCCTCTGGCGGTCTCTCTCTCTCTCTGTATGTGTCTGTCTTCCTCTGGCGGTCTCTCTCTGTATGTGTCTCTGTCTCCCTCTGGCGGTCTCTCTCTGTATGTGTCTCTGTCCCCCTCTGGCGGTCTCTCTCTTCGTATGTGTCTCTGCCTCCCTCTGGCGGTCTCTCTCTCTGTATGTGTCTCTGTTTCCCTCTGGCGGTCTCTCTCTCTCTTTCTCTGTTTCCCTCTGGCGGTCTCTCTCTGTATGTGTCTCTGTCTCCCTCTGGCGGTCTCTCTCTCTCTGTAATGTGTTTCGGTCTCCCTCTGGCGGTCTCTCTCTCTCTCTCTGTCTTCCTCTGGCGGTCTCTCTCTCTCTCTTTCTCTGTTTCCCTCTGGCGGTCTCTCTCTGTATGTGTCTCTGTCTCCCTCTGGCGGTCTCTCTCTGTATGTGTCTCTGTCTCCCTCTGGCGGTCTCTCTCTGTATGTGTCTCTGTCTCCCTTTGGCGGTCTCTCTCTCTGTAATGTGTTTCGGTCTCCCTCTGGCGGTCTCTCTCTCTCTCTCTCTCTCTGTCTTCCTCTGGCGGTCTCTCTCTCTCTCTTTCTCTGTTTCCCTCTGGCGGTCTCTCTCTGTATGTGTCTCTGTCTCCCTCTGGCGGTCTCTCTCTCTCTCTGTCTCCCTCTGGCGGTCTCTCTATGTGTTTCGGTCTCCCTCTGGCGGTCTCTCTCTCTCTCTGTCTCCCTCTGTCGGTCTCTCTCTCTGTGTCTCTGTCTCCCTCTGTCGGTCTCTCTCTCTGTGTCTCTGTCTTCCTCTGGCGGTCTCTCTCTCTCTCTGTATGTGCCTCTGTCTCCCTCTGGCGGTCTCTCTCTCTATGTGTCTTTGTCCCCCTCTAGCGGTCTCTCTCTGTATGTGTCTCTGTCTCCCTCTGGCGGTCTCTCTCTCTGTATGTGTCTCTGTCTCCCTATGGCGGTCTCTCTCTGTATGTGTCTCTGTCTCCCTCTGGCGGTCTCTCTCTCTGTATGTTTCTCTGTCTCCCTCTGGCGGTCTCTCTCTCTGTCTTCCTCTGGCGGTCTCTCTCTCTCTGTCTTTCTCAGTTTCCCTCTGGTGGTCTCTCTCTGTATGTGTCTCTGTATCTCTCTGGCAGTCTCTCTTTGTATGAGTCTCTGTCTCCCTCTGGCAGTCTCTCTCTGTATGTCTCTGTCTCCCTCTGGCGGTCTCTCTCTGTATGTGTCTCTGTCTCCCTCTGGCGGTCTATCTCTGTATGTGTCTCTGTCTACCTCTGGCAGTCTCTCTTTGTATGTGTCTCTGTCTCCCTCTGGCGGTCTCTCTCTCTATATGTGTCTCCGTCTCCCTCTGGCGGTCTCTCTCTCTGTATGTGTCTCCGTCTCCCTCTGGCGGTCTCTCTCTGCATGTGTCTCTGTCTCCTTCTGGCGGTCTCTCTCTATGTGTCTCTGTGTCCCTCTGGCGGTCTCTCTCTCTGTATGTGTCTCTGTCTCCCTCTGGCGGTCTCTCTCTGTATGTGTTTCTGTCTCCCTCTGGCGGTCTCTCTCTCTGTATGTGTCTCTGTCTCCCTCTGGCGGTCTCTCTCTCTCTCTGTGTCTCTGTCTCCCTCTGGCGGTCTCTCTCTCTCTCTCTCTGTCTCTGTCTCCATCTGGCCGTTTCTCTCTGTATGTGTCTCTATCTCCCTCTGGCGCTCTCTCTCTCTGTCTCCCTCTGGCGGTCTCTCTCTGTATGTGTCTCTGTCTCCCTCTGGCGGTCTCTCTCTGTATGTGTCTCTGTCTCCCTCTGGCGGTCTCTCTCTCTCTATGTGTCTCTGTGTCCCTCTGGCGGTCTCTCTCTCTGTATGTGTCTCTGTCTCCCTCTGGCGGTCTCTCTCTGTATGTGTCTCTGTCTCCCTCTGGCGGTCTCTCTCTCTGTATGTGTCTCTGTCTCCCTCTGGCGGTTTCTCTCTCTGTCTCTGTCTCTGTCTCCATCTGGCCGTTTCTCTCTGTATGTGTCTCTGTCTCCCTCTGGCGGTCTCTCTCTCTCTGGATGCGTCTTTGTCTTCCTCTGGCTGTCTCTCTCTCTGTATGTGTTTCTGTCTCCCTCTGGCGGTCTCTCTCTTTATGTGTCTCTGTCTCCCTCTGGCGGTCTCTCTTTGTAAGTGTCTCTGTCTCCCTCTGGCGTTCTCTCTCTCTCTGGATGTGTCTTTGTCTTCCTCTGGCTGTCTCTCTCTCTGTATGTGTCTCTGTCTCCCTCTGGCGGTCTCTCTCTCTGTATGTGTCTTTGTCCACCTCTGGCTGTCTCTCTCTCTGTATGTGTCTTTGTCCCCCTCTGGCGGTCTCTCTCTCTCTGGATGTGTCTTTGTCTTCCTCTGGCTGTCTCTCTCTCTGTATGTGTCTGTCTCCCTCTGGCAGTCTCTCTCTCTGTATGTGTCTCTGTCTCCCTCTGGCGGTCTCACTCTGTATGTGTCTCTGTCTTCCTCTGGCGGTCTCACTATGTACGTGTCTCTGTCTTCCTCTGGCGGTCTCACTCGGTACGTGTCTCTGTCTTCCTATGGCGGTCTCGCTCTGTCTCTGTCTACCTCTGGCAGTCTCTCTCTCTCTGTATGTGTCTCTGTCTTCATCTGGCGGTCTCACTCTGCATGTGTCTCTGTCTTCCTCTGGCGGTCTCTCTCTCTCCCTCTGGCGTTCTCTCTCTCTGTCTCCCTCTGGCGGTCTCTCTCTGTATGTGCCTCTGTCTCCCTCTGGCAGTCTCTCTCTATATGTGTCTATTGTCTCTCTCTGGCGGTCTCTCTCTCTGTATGTGTCTCTGCCTCCCTCTGGCGGTCTCTCTCTCTGTATGTGTCTCTGTCTCCCTCTAGCGGCCTCTCTCTGTATGTGTCTCTGTCTTCCTCTGGCGGTCTCTCTCTGTATGTGTCTATGTCTTACTATGGCGGTCTCTCTCTGTCTCTGTCTCCCTCTGGCGGTCTCTCTCTGTCTCTCTCTCTCTTTCTCTGTTTCCCTCTGGTGGTCTCTCTCTCTATATGTGTCTGTTTCCCTCTGGTGGTCTCTCTCTGTATGTGTCTCTGTCTCCCTCTGGCGGTCTCTCTCTTTGTATGTGTCTCTGTCTCCCTCTGGCGGTCTCTCTCTGTATGTGTCTCTGCCTCCCTCTGGCGGTCTCTCTCTCTGTATGTGTCTCTGTCTCCCTCTAGCGGCCTCTCTCTGTATGTGTCTCTGTCTTCCTCTGGCGGTCTCTCTCTGTATGTGTCTATGTCTTACTATGGCGGTCTCTCTCTGTCTCTGTCTCCCTCTGGCGGTCTCTCTCTGTCTCTCTCTCTCTTTCTCTGTTTCCCTCTGGTGGTCTCTCTCTCTATATGTGTCTGTTTCCCTCTGGTGGTCTCTCTCTGTATGTGTCTCTGTCTCCCTCTGGCGGTCTCTCTCTTTGTATGTGTCTCTGTCTCCCTCTGGCGGTCTCTCTCTCTGTATGTGTCTCTGTGTCCCTCTGGCGGTCTCTCTCTCTGTATGTGTCTGTCTCCCTCTGGCGGTCTCTCTCTCTGTATGTGTCTCTGTCTCCCTCTGGCGGTCTCTCTCTGTATGTGTCTCTGTCTCCCTCTGGCGGTCTCTCTCTCTCTGTGTCTCTGTCTACCTCTGGCGGTCTCTCTCTCTGTGTCTCTGTCTCCCTCTGGCGGTCTCTCTCTCTCTGTGTCTTTGTCCCCCTCTGGCGGTCTCTCTCTGTATGTGTCTCTGTCTCCCTCTGGCGGTCTCTCTCTCTGTATGTGTCTCTGTCTCCCTCTGGCGGTCTCTCTCTCTCTGTCTTTCTGTGTTTCCCTCTGGTGGTCTCTCTCTGTATGAGTCTCTGTATCTCTCTGGCAGTCTCTCTTTGTATGAGTCTCTGTCTCCCTCTGGCGGCCTCTCTCTGTATGTCTCTGTCTCCCTCTGGCGGTCTCTCTCTGTATGTGTCTCTGTCTCCCTCTGGCGGTCTCTCTCTGTATGTGTCTCTGTCTACCTCTGGCAGTGTCTCTTTGTATGTGTCTCTGTCTCCCTCTGGCGGCCTCTCTCTCTGTATGTGTCTCTGTGTCCCTCTAGTGGTCTCTCTCTCTGTATGTGTCTCTGTGTCCCTCGGGCGGTCTCTCTCTCTGTATGTGTCTCTGTGTCCCTCGGGCGGTCTCTCTCTCTGTATGTGTCTCTGTCTCCCTCTGGCGGTTTCTCTCTCTGTATGTGTCTCCGTCTCCCTCTGGCGGTCTCTCTCTCTGTATGTGTCTCAGTCTCCCTCTGGCGGTCTCTCTCTGTATGTGTCTCTGTCTCCTTCTGGCGGTCTCTCTCTCTGTATGTGTCTCTGTCTCCCTCTGTATGTGTCTCTGTCTCCCTCTGGCGGTCTCTCTCTCTGTATGTGTCTCTGTATCCCTCTGGCCGTCTCTCTCTCTGTATGTGTCTCTGTCTTCCTCTGGCGGTCTCTCTCTCTCTCTCTCTCTGTATGTGTCTCTGGCTCCCTCTGGCGGTCTCTCTCTCTCTGGATGTGTCTTTGTCTTCCTCTGGCTGTCTCTCTCTCTGTATGTGTATCTGTCTCCCTCTGGCGGTCTCTCTCTGTCTGTGTCTCTGTCTTCCTATGGCGGTCTCTCTCTGTCTCTGTCTCCCTCTGGCGGTCTCTCTCTCTGTATGTGTCTGTGTCTCCCTTTGGCGGTCTCCCTCTCTGTATGTGTCTCTGTCTTCCTCTGGCGGTCTCTCTCTGTATGTGTCTATGTCTTACTATGGCGGTCTCTCTCTGTCTCTGTCTCCCTCTGGCGGTCTCTCTCTGTCTCTCTCTCTCTTTCTCTGTTTCCCTCTGGTGGTCTCTCTCTCTCTCTGTGTCTTTGTCCCCCTCTGGCGGTCTCTCTCTGTATGTGTCTCTGTCTCCCTCTGGCGGTCTCTCTCTCTGTATGTGTCTGTCTCCCTCTGGCGATCTCTCTCTGTATGTGTCTCTGTCTCCCTCTGGCGGTCTCTCTCTCTGTATGTGTCTCTGTCTCCCTCTGGCGGTCTCTCTCTCTCTGTCTTTCTCTGTCTCCCTCTGGTGGTCTCTCTTTGTATGAGTCTCTGTCTCCCTCTGGCGGTCTCTCTCTGTATGTCTCTGTCTCCCTCTGGCGGTCTCTCTCTGTATGTGTCTCTGTCTCTCTCTGGCGGTCTCTCTCTGTATGTGTCTCTGTCTACCTCTGGCAGTCTCTCTTTGTATGTGTCTCTGTCTCCCTCTGGCGGCCTCTCTCTCTGTATGTGTCTCTGTGTCCCTCTAGCGGTCTCTCTCTCTGTATGTGTCTCTGTGTCCCTCGGGTGGTCTCTCTCTCTGTATGTGTCTCTGTGTCCCTCGGGCGGTCTCTCTCTCTGTATGTGTCTCTGTCTCCCTCTGGCGGTCTCTCTCTCTCTGTATGTGTCTCTGTCTCCCTCTGGCGCTCTCTCTCACTCTGTATGTGTCTCTGTCTTCCTGCGGCGGTCTCTCTCTCTCCCTCTGGCGTTCTCTCTCTCTCTCTGTCTCCCTCTGGCGGTCTCTCTCTGTATGTGCCTCTGTCTCCCTCTGGCGGTCTCTCTCTGTACGTGTCTCTGTCTCCCTCTGGCGGTCTCTCTCTCTCTCTGTCTACCTCTGGCAGTCTCTCTCTGTATGTGTCTATTGTCTCTCTCTGGCGGTCTCTCTCTCTGTATGTGTCTCTGTCTTCCTCTGGCGGTCTCTCTCTCTCTGTATGTGTCTCTGTCTCCCTCTGGCGGTCTCTCTCTCTCTGTATGTGTCTCTGTCTCCCTCTGGCGGTCTCTCTCTGTATGTGTCTCTGCCTCCCTCTGGCGGTCTCTCTCTCTGTATGTGTCTCTGTCTCCCTCTAGCGGCCTCTCTCTGTATGTGTTTCTGTCTTCCTCTGGCGGTCTCTCTCTCTGTATGTGTCAATGTTTCCCCCTGGCGGTCTCTCTCTCTGTATGTGTCAATGTTTCCCCCTGGCGGTCTCTCTCTGTATGTGTCTCTGTCTTCCTCTGGCGGTCTCTCTCTGTATGTGTCTATGTCTTCCTATGGCGGTCTCTCTCTGTCTCTGTCTCCCTCTGGCGGTCTCTCTCTGTCTCTCTCTCTCTTTCTCTGTTTCCCTCTGGTGGTCTCTCTCTCTATATGTGTCTGTTTCCCTCTGGTGGTCTCTCTCTGTATGTGTCTCTGTCTCCCTCTGGCGGTCTCTCTCTTTGTATGTGTCTCTGTCTCCTTCTGGCGGTCTCTCTCTCTGTATGTGTCTCTGTGTCCCTCTGGCGGTCTCTCTCTCTGTATGTGTCTGTCTCCCTCTGGCGGTCTCTCTCTCTGTATGTGTCTCTGTCTCCCTCTGGCGGTCTCTCTCTCTGTGTCTCTGTCTCCCTCTGGCGGTCTCTCTCTCTCTGTGTCTTTGTCCCCCTCTGGCGGTCTCTCTCTGTATGTGTCTCTGTCTCCCTCTGGCGGTCTCTCTCTCTGTATGTGTCTGTCTCCCTCTGGCGATCTCTCTCTGTATGTGTCTCTGTCTTCCTCTGGCGGTCTCTCTCTCTGTATGTGTCTCTGTCTCCCTCTGGCGGTCTCTCTCTCTCTGTCTTTCTCTGTCTCCCTCTGGTGGTCTCTCTTTGTATGAGTCTCTGTCTCCCTCTGGCGGTCTCTCTCTGTATGTCTCTGTCTCCCTCTGGCGGTCTCTCTCTGTATGTGTCTCTGTCTCTCTGGCGGTCTCTCTCTGTATGTGTCTCTGTCTACCTCTGGCAGTCTCTCTTTGTATGTGTCTCTGTCTCCCTCTGGCGGCCTCTCTCTCTGTATGTGTCTCTGTGTCCCTCTAGCGGTCTCTCTCTCTGTATGTGTCTCTGTGTCCCTCGGGTGGTCTCTCTCTCTGTATGTGTCTCTGTGTCCCTCGGGCGATCTCTCTCTCTGTATGTGTCTCTGTCTCCCTCTGGCGGTCTCTCTCTCTGTATGTGTCTCTGTCTCCCTCTGGCGGTTTCTCTCTCTGTATGTGTCTCCGTCTCCCTCTGGCGGTCTCTCTCTGTATGTGTCTCTGTCTCCTTCTGGCGGTCTCTCTCTCTCTGTATGTGTCTCTGTCTCCTTCTGGCGGTCTCTCTCTCTGTATGTGTCTCTGTCTCCCTCTGGCGGTCTCTCTCTCTCTCTGTGTCTCTGTGTCCCTCTGGCGGTCTCTCTCTCTCTCTCTCTCTGTCTCTGTCTCCCTCTGGCCATTTCTCTCTGTATGTGTCTCTGTCTTCCTCTGGCGGTCTCTCTCTCTCTCTCTGTATGTGTCTCTGGCTCCCTCTGGCGGTCTCTCTCTCTCTGGATGTGTCTTTGTCTTCCTCTGGCTGTCTCTCTCTCTGTATGTGTCTCTTTCTCCCTCTGGCGGTCTCTCTCTGTCTGTGTCTCTGTCTTCCTATGGCGGTCTCTCTCTGTCTCTGTCTCCCTCTGGCGGTCTCTCTCTCTGTATGTGTCTGTGTCTCCCTCTGGCGGTCTCTCTCTCTGTATGTGTCTCTGTTTCCCTCTGGCGGTCTCTCTCTTTTTATGTGTCTCTGTCTCCCTCTGGCATTCTCTCTCTGTATGTGTCTCTGTCTCCCTCTGGCGGTCTCTCTCTCTGTATGTGTCTCTGTCTCCCTCTAGCGGTCTCTCTCTCTCTGTATGTGTCTCTGTCTCCCTCTGGCGGTCTCTCTCACTCTGTATGTGTCTCTGTCTTCCTGCGGCGGTCTCTCTCTCTCCCTCTGGCGTTCTCTCTCTCTCTCTCTGTCTCCCTCTGGCGGTCTCTCTCTGTATGTGCCTCTGTCTCCCTCTGGCGGTCTCTCTCTGTATGTGTCTCTGTCTCCCTCTGGCGGTCTCTCTCTCTCTCTCTGTCTCCCTCTGGCAGTCTCTCTCTGTATGTGTCTATTGTCTCTCTCTGGCGGTCTCTCTCTCTGTATGTGTCTCTGTCTTCCTCTGGCGGTCTCTCTCTCTCTGTATGTGTCTCTGTCTCCCTCTGGCGGTCTCTCTCTGTATGTGTCTCTGTCTCCCTCTAGCGGCCTCTCGCTGTATGTGTCTCTGTCTTCCTCTGGCGGTCTCTCTCTCTGTATGTGTCAATGTTTCCCCCTGGCGGTCTCTCTCTGTATGTCTCTGTCTTCCTCTGGCGGTCTTTCTCTGTATGTGTCTATGTCTTCCTATGGCGGTCTCTCTCTGTCTCTCTCTCTCTTTCTCTGTTTCCCTCTGGTGGTCTCTCTCTCTATATGTGTCTGTTTCCCTCTGGTGGTCTCTCTCTGTATGTGTCTCTGTCTCCCTCTGGCGGTCTCTCTCTTTGTATGTGTCTCTGTCTCCCTCTGGCGGTCTCTCTCTCTGTATGTGTCTGTCTCCCTCTGGCGGTCTCTCTCTGTATGTGTCTCTTTCTCCCTCTGGCGGTCTCTCTCTGTATGTGTCTCTGTCTCTCTCTGGCGGTCTCTCTCTCTGTATGTGTCTTTGTCCCCCTCTGGCTGTCTCTCTCTTTGTATGTGCCTCTGTCTCCCTCTGGCGGTCTCTCTCTGTATGTGTCTCTTTCTCCCTCTGGCGGTCTCTCTCTGTATGTGTCTCTGTCTCCCTCTGGCGGTCTCTCTCTTTGTATGTGCCTCTGTCTCCCTCTGGCGGTCTCTCTCTGTATGTGTCTCTTTCTCCCTCTGGCGGTCTCTCTCTGTATGTGTCTCTGTCTCTCTCTGGCGGTCTCTCTCTCTGTATGTGTCTCTGTTTCCCTCTGGTGGTCTCTCTCTGTATGTGTCTTTGTCCCCCTCTGGCTGTCTCTCTCTCTGTATGTGTCTCTGTTTCCCTCTGGTGGTCTCTCTCTGTATGTGTCTCTGTCTCCCTCTGGCGGTCTCTCTCTCTGTATGTGTCTCTGCCTCCCTCTGGCGGTCTCACTCTGTATGTGTCTCTGTCTTCCTCTGGCGGTCTCACTCTGTACGTGTCTCTCTCTTCCTCTGGCGGTCTCTCTCTGTATGTGTCTCTGTCTCCCTCTGGCGGTCTCTCTCTCTCTGTCTCCCTCTGGCAGTCTCTCTCTGTATGTGTCTATTGTCTCTCTCTGGCGGTCTCTCGCTCTGTATGTGCCTCTGTCTCCTTCTGGCGGTCTCTCTCTGTATGTGTCTCTGTCTTCCTCTGGCGGTCTCTCTCTCTGTATGTGTCGCTGTCTTCCTCTGGCGGTCTCTCTCTCTGTATGTGTCTCTGTCTCCCTCTGGCGGTCTCTCTCTCTCTCTGTATGTGTCTCTGCCTCCCTGTGGCGGTCTCTCTCTCTGAATGTGTCTCTGTCTCCCTCTGGCGGTCTCTCTCTGTACGTGTCTATGTTTCCCTCTGGCGGTCTCTCTCTGTATGAGTCTCTGTCTTCCTCTGGCGGTCTCTCTCTCTGTATGTGTCTCTGTCTCCCTCTCGCGGTCTATCTCTGTGTCTCCCTCTGGCAGTCTCTCTCTCTGTATGTGTCTCAGTCTCCATCTGGCAGTCTCTCTCTCTCTGTCTTCCTCTGGCGGTCTCTCTTTGTATGTGTCTCTGTCTCCCTCTGGCGGTCTCTCTCTCTGTATGTGTCTCTGTCTCCCTCTGTATGTGTCTCTGTCTCCCTCTGGCGGTCTCTCTCTCTCTGTGTCTCAGTCTCCCTCTGGCAGTCTCTCTCTCTCTCTCTCTCTGTCTTCCTCTGGCGGTCTCTCTTTGTATGTGTCTCTGTCTCCCTCTGGCGGTCTCTCTCTGTATGTGTCTCTGTCTTCCTCTGGCAGTCTCTCTCTGTATGTATCTCTGTCTCCTTCTGGTGGTCTCTCTCTGTATGTGTCTGTCTCCCTCTGGCGGTCTCTCTCTCTGTGTCTGTCTCCCTCTGGCGGTCTCTCTCTGTGTCTCTGTCTTCCTCTGGCGGTCTCTCTCTCTGTGTCTGTTTCCCTCTGGCGGCCTCTCTCTCTGTATGTGTCTCTGTCTCCCTCTGGCGGTCTCTCTCTATGTGTCTCTGTCTTCCTCTGGCGGTCTCTCTCTGTATGTGTCTCTGTCTCCCTCTGGCGGTGTCTCTCAGTATGTGTCTCTGTCTCCCTCTGGCGGTCTCTCTCAGTATGTGTCTCTGTCTCCCTCTGGCGGCCTCTCTCAGTATGTGTCTCTGTCTCCCTCTGGCGGTCTCTCTCTCTGTATGTTTTTCTGTCTCCCTCTGGCGGTCTCTCTCTCTCTGTCTTCCTCTGGCGGTCTCTCTCTCTGTATGTGTCTGTCTTCCTCTGGCAGTCTCTCTCTGTATGTGTCTCTGTCTCCCTCTGGCGGTCTCTCTCTCTGTATGTGTCTCTGTCTCCCTCTGGCGGTCTCTCTCTGTACGTGTCTCTGTCTCCCTCTGGCGGTCTCTCTCTGTATGTGTCTCTGTCTCCCTCTGGAGGTCTCTCTCTCTCTGTGTCTCTGTCTCCCTCTGGAGGTCTCTCTCTCTGTGTCTCTGTCTCCCTCTGGCGGTCTCTCTCTGTATGTGTCTCTGTCTTCCTCTGGCAGTCTCTCTCTGTATGTATCTCTGTCTCCTTCTGGTGGTCTCTCTCTGTATGTGTCTGTCTCCCTCTGGCGGTCTCTCTCTCTGTGTCTGTCTCCCTCTGGCGGTCTCTCTCTCTGTGTCTCTGTCTTCCTCTGGCGGTCTCTCTCTCTGTGTCTGTTTCCCTCTGGCGGCCTCTCTCTCTGTATGTGTCTCTGTCTCCCTCTGGCGGTCTCTCTCTGTATGTGTCTCTGTCTTCCTCTGGCGGTCTCTCTCTGTATGTGTCTCTGTCTCCCTCTGGCGGTCTCTCTCAGTATGTGTCTCTGTCTCCCTCTGGCGGTCTCTCTCAGTATGTGTCTCTGTCTCCCTCTGGCGGCCTCTCTCAGTATGTGTCTCTGTCTCCCTCTGGCGGTCTCTCTCTCTCTGTCTCCCTCTGGCGGTCTCTCTTTGTATGCGTCTCTGTCTCCCTCTGGCGGTCTCTCTCTATGTATGTGTCTCTGTCTCCCTCTGGCGGTCTCTCTCTGTATGTGTCTCGGTCTCCCTCTGGCGGTCTCTCTCTCTGTCTTCCTCGGGCGGTCTCTCTCTCTCTCTCTTTCTCGGTTTCCCTCTGGCAGTCTCTCTCTGTATGTGTCTCTGTCTCCCTCTGGCGGTCTCTCTCTCTCTTTCTCTGTTTCCCTCTGGCGGCCTCTCTCTCTATGTGTCTCTGTCTCCCTCTGGCGGTCTCTCTCTCTCTCTGTATGTGTCTGTCTTCCTCTGGCGGTCTCTCTCTGTATGTGTCGCTGTCTCCATCTGGCGGCCTCTCTCTCTGTCTCCGTCTGGCGGTCTCTCTCTCTCTCTGTATGCGTCTCTGTCTCCCTCTGGCGGTCTCTCTCTCTGTATGTGCCTCTGGCGGTCTCTCTCTCTATTTCTCTGTTTCCCTCTGGCGGTCTCTCTCACTGTATGTGTCTCTGTCTCCCTCTGGCTCTCTCTCTCTGTATGTGTCTGTCTCCCTCTGGGGGTCTCTCTCTCTCTGTCTCCCTCTGGCGGTCTCTATCTCTGTATGTGTCTCTGTCTCCCTCTGGCAGTCTCTCTCAGTATGCGTCTCTGTCACCCCCTGTGGCGGTCTCTCTCTCTGTATGTGTCTCTGTTTCCCTCTGGCGGTCTCTCTCTCTCTATCTCTCTGTCTCCCTCTGGCGGTCTCTCTCTCTCTGTGTCTCTGTCTCCCTCTGGCGGTCTCTCTCTCTCTGTGTCTGTCTCCCTCTGGCGGTCTCTCTCTCTCTGTGTCTCTGTCTTCCTCTGGCGGTCTCTCTCTCTCTCTGTATGTGTCTGTTTCCCTCTGGCGGTCTCTCTCTGTATGTGTCTCTGTGTCCCTCTGGCGGTCTCTCTCTCTGTGTCTTTGTCTCCCTCTGGCGGTCTCTCTCTCTCTCTCAGTATGTGTGTTTCCCTCTGGAGGTCTCTCTCTGTATGTGTCTCTGTCTCCCTCTGGCGGTCTCTCTCTCTGTGTCTCTGTCTTCCTCTGGTGGTCTCTCTCTCTCTCTGTATGTGTGTTTCCCTCTGGAGGTCTCTCTCTGTATGTGTCTCTGCCTTCCTCTGGCAGTCTCTCTCTGTATGTGTCTCTGTCTCCTTCTGGCGGTCTCTCTCTGTATGTGTCTGTCTCCCTCTGGCGGTCTCTCTCTGTATGTGTCTCTGTCTCCCTCTGGCGGTCTCTCTCTGTATGTGTCTCTGTCTCCCTCTGGCGGTCTCTCTCTCTCTCTGTATGTGTCTCTGTCTCCCTCGGGCAGTCTCTCTTTGTATGTGTCTCTGTCTCCTTTTGGCGGTCTCTCTCTGTATGTGTCTCTGTCTCCCTCTGGCGGTCTCTGTCTCCCTCTGGCGGTCTCTCTCTGTATGTGTCTCTGTCTCTCTCTGGGGGTCTCTCTCTGTATGTGTCTCTGTCTCTCTCTGGGGGTCTCTCTCTGTCTTCCTCCGGCGGTCCCTCTCTCTCTCTCTCTGTTTCCCTCTGGCGGTCTCTCTCTGTATGTGTCTCTGTCTCCCTCTGGCGGTCTCTCTCTCCCTGTCTTCCTCTGGCAGTCTCTCTCTGTATGTGTCTCTGTCTCCCTCTGGCGGTCTCTCTCTCTCTCTGTATGTGTCTGTGTCTCCCTCTGGCGGTCTCTCTCTTTGTATGTGTCTCTGTCTCCCTCTGGCGGTCTCTCTCTTCGTATGTGTCTCTGTCTCCCTCTGGCGGTCTCTCTCTGTATATGTCTCTGTCTCCCTCTGGCGGTCTCTCTCTGTATGTGTCTCTGTCTTCCTCTGGCGGTCTCTCTCTGTATGTGTCTCTGTCTCCCTCTGGCGGTCTCTCTCTGTATGTGTCTCTGTCTCCCTCTGGCGGTCTCTGTCTCCCTCTGGCGGTCTCTCTCTGTATGTATCTCTGTCTCCCTCTGGCTGTCTCTCTCTCTCTCTCTCTGTCTCACTCTGGCGGTCTCTCTCTCTGTATGTGTCTCTGTCTTCCTCTGGCGTTCTCTCTCTGTATGTGTCTCTGTCTTCCTCTGGCGGTCTCTCTCTTTGTATGTGTCTCTGTCTCCCTCTGGCGGTCTCTCTCTCTGTATGTGTCTCTGTCTCCCTCTGGCTCTCTCTCTCTGTATGTGTCTCTGTCTCCCTCTGGCGGTCTCTCTCTCTCTCTGTATGTGTCTGTCTTCCTCTGGCGGTCTCTCTCTCTCTCTGTATGTGTCTCTTTCTACCTCTGGCGGTCTCTCTCTCTCTCTGTCTCCGTCTGGCGGTCTCTCTCTCTGTATGCATCTCTGTCTCCCTCTGGCGGTCTCTCTCTCTGTATGTGCCTCTGTCTCCCTCTGGCGGTCTCTCTCTCTGTCTTCCTCTGGCGGTCTCTCTCTCTCTGTGTCTCTGTCTTCCTCTGGCGGTCTCTCTCTCTCTCTGTATGTGTCTGTTTCCCTCTGGCGGTCTCTCTCTGTATGTGTCTCTGTGTCCCTCTGGCGGTCTCTCTCTCTGTGTCTTTGTCTCCCTCTGGCGGTCTCTCTCTCTGTGTCTCTGTCTTCCTCTGGCGGTCTCTCTCTCTCTCTGTATGTGTGTTTCCCTCTGGAGGTCTCTCTCTGTATGTGTCTCTGTCTCCCTCTGGCGGTCTCTCTCTCTGTGTCTCTGTGTTCCTCTGGCGGTCTCTCTCTCTCTCTGTATGTGTGTTTCCCTCTGGAGGTCTCTCTCTGTATGTGTCTCTGCCTTCCTCTGGCAGTCTCTCTCTGTATGTGTCTCTGTCTCCTTCTGGCGGTCTCTCTCTGTATGTGTCTCTGTCTCCCTCTGGCGGTCTCTCTCTGCATGTGTCTCTGTCTCCCTCTGGCGGTCTCTCTCTGTATGTGTCTCTGTCTCCTTCTGGCGGTCTCTCTCTGTAAGTGTCTCTGTCTCCCTCTGGCGGTCTCTCTCTGTATGTGTCTCTGTCTCCCTCTGGCGGTCTCTCACTCTGTGTCTCTGTCTCCCTCTGGCGGTCTCTCTCTCTGTGTCTCTGTCTCCCTCTGGCGGTCTCTCTCTTTGTATGTGTCTCTGTCTCCCTCTGGCGGTCTCTCTCTCTCTGTGTCTCTGTCTCCCTCTGGAGGTCTCTCTCTGTATGTATCTCTGTCTCCTTCTGGCGGTCTCTCTCTCTGTGTCTCTGTCTTCCTCTGGCGGTCTCTCTCTCTCTCTGTATGTCTCTGTCTCTCTCTGGCGGTCTCTCTCTGTATGTGTCTCTGTCTCTCTCTGGCGGTCTCTCTCTCTCTGTCTTCCTCCGGCGGTCCCCCTCTCTCTCTCTTTCTCTGTTTCCCTCTGGCGGTCTCTCTCTGTATGTGTCTCTGTCTCCCTCTGGCGGTCTCTGTCTCCCTCTGGCGGTCTCTCTCTGTATGTATCTCTGTCTCCCTCTGGCTGTCTCTCTCTCTCTCTCTCTGTCTCACTCTGGCGGTCTCTCTCTCTGTATGTGTCTCTGTCTTCCTCTGGCGTTCTCTCTCTGTATGTGTCTCTGTCTTCCTCTGGCGGTCTCTCTCTTTGTATGTGTCTCTGTCTCCCTCTGGCGGTCTCTCTCTCTGTATGTGTCTCTGTCTCCCTCTGGCTCTCTCTCTCTGTATGTGTCTCTGTCTCCCTCTGGCGGTCTCTCTCTCTCTCTGTATGTGTCTGTCTTCCTCTGGCGGTCTCTCTCTCTCTCTGTATGTGTCTCTTTCTACCTCTGGCGGTCTCTCTCTCTCTCTGTCTCCGTCTGGCGGTCTCTCTCTCTGTATGCATCTCTGTCTCCCTCTGGCGGTCTCTCTCTCTGTATGTGCCTCTGTCTCCCTCTGGCGGTCTCTCTCTCTGTCTTCCTCTGGCGGTCTCTCTCTCTCTGTGTCTCTGTCTTCCTCTGGCGGTCTCTCTCTCTCTCTGTATGTGTCTGTTTCCCTCTGGCGGTCTCTCTCTGTATGTGTCTCTGTGTCCCTCTGGCGGTCTCTCTCTCTGTGTCTTTGTCTCCCTCTGGCGGTCTCTCTCTCTGTGTCTCTGTCTTCCTCTGGCGGTCTCTCTCTCTCTCTGTATGTGTGTTTCCCTCTGGAGGTCTCTCTCTGTATGTGTCTCTGTCTCCCTCTGGCGGTCTCTCTCTCTGTGTCTCTGTGTTCCTCTGGCGGTCTCTCTCTCTCTCTGTATGTGTGTTTCCCTCTGGAGGTCTCTCTCTGTATGTGTCTCTGCCTTCCTCTGGCAGTCTCTCTCTGTATGTGTCTCTGTCTCCTTCTGGCGGTCTCTCTCTGTATGTGTCTCTGTCTCCCTCTGGCGGTCTCTCTCTGCATGTGTCTCTGTCTCCCTCTGGCGGTCTCTCTCTGTATGTGTCTCTGTCTCCTTCTGGCGGTCTCTCTCTGTAAGTGTCTCTGTCTCCCTCTGGCGGTCTCTCTCTGTATGTGTCTCTGTCTCCCTCTGGCGGTCTCTCACTCTGTGTCTCTGTCTCCCTCTGGCGGTCTCTCTCTCTGTGTCTCTGTCTCCCTCTGGCGGTCTCTCTCTTTGTATGTGTCTCTGTCTCCCTCTGGCGGTCTCTCTCTCTCTGTGTCTCTGTCTCCCTCTGGAGGTCTCTCTCTGTATGTATCTCTGTCTCCTTCTGGCGGTCTCTCTCTCTGTGTCTCTGTCTTCCTCTGGCGGTCTCTCTCTCTCTCTGTATGTCTCTGTCTCTCTCTGGCGGTCTCTCTCTGTATGTGTCTCTGTCTCTCTCTGGCGGTCTCTCTCTCTCTGTCTTCCTCCGGCGGTCCCCCTCTCTCTCTCTTTCTCTGTTTCCCTCTGGCGGTCTCTCTCTGTATGTGTCTCTGTCTCCCTCTGGCGGTCTCTCTCTGTATGTGTCTCTGTTTCCCTCTGGCGGTCTCTCTCTTTTTATGTGTCTCTGTCTCCCTCTGGCATTCTCTCTCTGTATGTGTCTCTGTCTCCCTTTGGCGGTCTCTCTCTCTCTCGCTTTCTCAGTTTACCTCTGGCGGTCTCTCTCTGTATGTGTCTCTGTCTCCCTCTGGCGGTCTCTCTCTCTATATGTGTCTCTGTCTCCCTCTGGCGGTCTCTCTCTCTGTATGTGTCTGTCTCCCTCTGGCGGTCTCTCTCTCTGTATGTGTCTCTGTCTCCCTCTGGCGGTCTCTCTCTCTGTATGTGTCTCTGTCTCCCTCTGGCGGTCTCTCTCTCTGTATGTGTCTCTGTCTCCCTCTGGCGGTCTCTCTCTCTGTATGTGTCTCTGTCTCCCTCTGGCGGTCTCTCTCTCTCTGTGTCTCTGTCTCCCTCTGGAGGTCTCTCTCTGTATGTATCTCTGTCTTCCTCTGGCGGTCTCTCTCTCTCTCTGTATGTCTCTGTCTCTCTCTGGCGGTCTCTCTCTGTATGTGTCTCTGTCTCTCTCTGGCGGTCTCTCTCTCTCTGTCTTCCTCCGGCGGTCCTCCTCTCTCTCTCTTTCTCTGTTTCCCTCTGGCGGTCTCTCTCTGTATGTGTCTCTGTCTCCCTCTGGCGGTCTCTCTCTGTATGTGTCTCTGTTTCCCCCTGGCGGTCTCTCTCTTTTTATGTGTCTCTGTCTCCCTCTGGCATTCTCTCTCTGTATGTGTCTCTGTCTCCCTTTGGCGGTCTCTCTCTCTCTCGCTTTCTCAGTTTACCTCTGGCGGTCTCTCTCTGTATGTGTCTCTGTCTCCCTCTGGCGGTCTCTCTCTCTATATGTGTCTGTCTCCCTCTGGCGGTCTCTCTCTCTGTATGTGTCTGTCTCCCTCTGGCGGTCTCTCTCTCTGTATGTGTCTCTGTCTCCCTCTGGCGGTCTCTCTCTCTGTATGTGTCTCTGTCTCCCTCTGGCGGTCTCTCTCTCTGTATGTGTCTCTGTCTCCCTCTGGCGGTCTCTCTCTCTGTATGTGTCTCTGTCTCCCTCTGGCGGTCTCTCTCTCTCTCTCTCTCTCTTTCTCTGTCTCCCTCTCGCGGTCTCTCTCTCTCTGTCTCCCTCTGGCGGTCTCTCTCTCTATATGTGTCTCTGTCTCCCTCTGGCGGTCTCTCTCTGTATGTGTCTCTGTCTCCCTCTGGCGGTCTCTCTCTGTGTGTGTCTCTGTCTCCCTCTGGCGGTCTCTCTCTGTATGTGTCTCTGTCTCCCTCTGGCGGTCTCTCTCTCTATGTGTCTCTGTCTCCCTCTGGCGGTCTCTCTCTGTATGTGTCTCTGTCTCCCTCTGGCGGTCTCTCTATGTATGTGTCTCTGTCTCCCTCTGGTGGTCTCTCTCTGTATGTGTCTCTGTCTCCCTCTGGCAGTCTCTCTCTCTGTATGTGTCTCTGTCTCCCTCGGCAGTCTCTCTCTCTGTATGTGCCTCTGTCTCCCTCTGGCGGTCTCTCTCTGTATGTGTCTCTGTCTCCCTCTGGAGGTCTCTCTCTCTTTCGCTTTCTCTGTTTCCCTCTGGCGGTCTCTCTCTGTATGTGTCTCTGTCTCCCTCTGGCGGTCTCTCTCTCTGTATGTGTCTCTGTCTCCCTCTGGCGGTCTCTCTCTCTGTATGTGTCTCTGTCTCCCTCTGGCAGTCTCTCTCTCAGTATGTGTCTCTGTCTTCCTCTGGCGGTCTCTCTCTCTGTATGTATCTCTGTCTCCTTCTGGCGGTCTCTCTCTCTGTGTCTCTGTCTCACTCTGGCGGTCTCTCTCTCTCTGTGTCTCTGTCTCACTCTGGCAGTCTCTCTCTCTCTGTGTCTCTGTCTCACTCTGGCAGTCTCTCTCTCTGTATGTGTCTCTGTCTCCCTCTGGCAGTCTCTCTCTCTCTGTGTCTCTCTGTCTCCCTCTGGCAGTCTCTCTCTATGTATGTGTCTATCTCCCTATGGCAGTCTCTCTCTCTCTGTATGTGTCTCTGTCCCCCACTGGCGGTCTCTCTCTGTATGTGTCTCTGTCCCCCACTGGCGGTCTCTCTCTGTATGTGTCTCTGTCCCCCACTGGCGGTCTCTCTCTGTATGTGTCTCTGTCTCCCTCTGGCGGTCTCTCTCTCTCTCTGTAATGTGTCTCTGTCTCCCTCTGGCGGTCTCTCTCTCTCTGTCTTCCTCTGGCGGTCTCTCTCTGTATGTGTCTCTGTCTCCGTCTGGCGGTCTCTCTCTCTGTATGTGTCTCTGTCTCCCTCTGGCGGTCTCTCTCTCTGTATGTGTCTCTGTCTCCCTCTGGCGGTCTCTCTCTCTCTGTCTTCCTCTGGCGGTCTCTCTCTGTGTCTCTGTCTCCGTCTGGCGGTCTCTCTCTCTGTGTCTCTCTGTCTCCCTCTGGCGGTCTCTCTCTGTATGTGTCTCTGTCTCCGTCTGGCGGTCTCTCTCTCTGTATGTGTCTCTGTCTCCCTCTGGCGGTCTCTCTCTCTGTATGAGCCTCTGTCTCCCTCTGGCAGTCTCTCTCTCTCTGTCTTCCTCTGGCGGTCTCTCTCTCTCTGTCTTCCTCTGGCGGTCTCTCTCTCTCTGTCTTCCTCTGGCGGTCTCTCTCTCTCTGTCTTCCTCTGGCGGTCTCTCTCTCTCTGTCTTCCTCTGGCGGTCTCTCTCTCTCTGTCTTCCTCTGGCGGTCTCTCTCTCTCTGTCTTCCTCTGGCGGTCTCTCTCTCTCTGTCTTCCTCTGGCGGTCTCTCTCTCTCTCTGTCTTCCTCTGGCGGTCTCTCTCTCTCTCTGTCTTCCTCTGGCGGTCTCTCTCTCTCTCTGTCTTCCTCTGGCGGTCTCTCTCTCTCTGTCTTCCTCTGGCGGTCTCTCTCTCTCTGTCTTCCTCTGGCGGTTTCTCTCTCTCTGTCTTCCTCTGGCGGTCTCTCTCTCTCTGTCTTCCTCTGGCGGTCTCTCTCTCTCTGTTTCCGTCTGGCGGTCTCTCTCTGTATGTGTCTCTGTCTCCCTCTGGCGGTCTCTCTCTCTGTATGTGTCTCTGTCTCAATCTGGCGGTCTCTCTCTCTGTATGTGTCTCTGTCTCCCTCTGGCGGTCTCTCTCTCTGTATGTGTCTGTCTCCCTCTGGCGGTCTCTCTCTCTCTGTATGAGCCTCTGTCTCCCTCTGGCGGTCTCTCTCTCTCTGTCTCCCTCTGGCGGTCTCTCTCTCTGTATGTGTCTCTGTCTCCCTCTGGCGGTCTCTCTCTGTATGTGTCTGTCTCCCTCTGGCGGTCTCTCTCTATATGTGTCTCTGTCTCCCTCTGGCGGTCTCTCTCTGTATGTGTCTCTGTCTCCCTCTGGCGGTCTCTCTCTGTATGTGTCTCTGTCTTTCTCTGGCGGTCTCTCTCTCTCTGTGTCTCTGTCTCCCTCTGGAGGTCTCTCTCTGTATGTGTCTCTGTCTCCCTCTGGCGGTCTCTCTCTCTCTGTGTCTCTGTTTCCCTCTGGCGGTCTCTCTCTGTATGTGTCTCTGTCTCCCTCTGGCGGTCTCTCTCTGTATGTGTCTCTGTTTCCCTCTGGCGGTCTCTCTCTTTTTATGTGTCTCTGTCTCCCTCTGGCATTCTGTCTCTGTATGTGTCTCTGTCTCCCTTTGGCGGTCTCTCTCTCTCTCTGTGTCTCCCTCTGGCGGTCTCTCTCTCTGTATGTGTCTCTGTCTCCCTCTGGAGGTCTCTCTCTGTATGTATCTCTGTCTCCTTCTGGCGGTCTCTCTCTCTGTGTCTCTGTCTTCCTCTGGCGGTCTCTCTCTCTCTCTCTGTATGTCTCTGTCTCTCTCTGGCGGTCTCTCTCTGTATGTGTCTCTGTCTCCCTCTGGCGGTCTCTCTCTGTATGTGTCTCTGTCTCCCTCTGGCGGTCTCTCTCTTTTTATGTGTCTCTGTCTCCCTCTGGCATTCTCTCTCTGTATGTGTCTCTGTCTCCCTTTGGCGGTCTCTCTCTGTAATGTGTTTTTGTCTCCCTCTGGCGGTCTCTCTCTGTATGTGTCTCTGTCTCCCTCTGGCAGTCTCTCTCTCTATATGTGTCTCTGTCTCCCTCTGGCGGTCTCTCTCTCTGTATGTGTCTCTGTCTCCCTCTGGCGGTCTCTCTCTCTGTATGTGTCTCTGTCTCCCTCTGGCGGTCTCTCTCTCTGTATGTGTCTCTCTCTCCCTCTGGCGGTCTCTCTCTCTCTGTGTCTCTGTCTCCCTCTGGAGGTCTCTCTCTGTATGTATCTCTGTCTCCTTCTGGCGGTCTCTCTCTCTGTGTCTCTGTCTTCCTCTGGCGGTCTCTCTCTCTCTCTGTATGTCTCTGTCTCTCTCTGGCGGTCTCTCTCTGTATGTGTCTCTGTCTCTCTCTGGCGGTCTCTCTCTCTCTGTCTTCCTCCGGCGGTCCCCCTCTCTCTCTCTTTCTCTGTTTCCCTCTGGCGGTCTCTCTCTGTATGTGTCTCTGTCTCCCTCTGGCGGTCTCTCTCTGTATGTGTCTCTGTTTCCCTCTGGCGGTCTCTCTCTTTTTATGTGTCTCTGTCTCCCTCTGGCATTCTCTCTCTGTATGTGTCTCTGTCTCCCTTTGGCGGTCTCTCTCTCTATATGTGTCTCTGTCTCCCTCTGGCGGTCTCTCTCTCTGTATGTGTCTGTCTCCCTCTGGCGGTCTCTCTCTCTGTATGTGTCTCTGTCTCCCTCTGGCGGTCTCTCTCTCTGTATGTGTCTCTGTCTCCCTCTGGCGGTCTCTCTCTCTGTATGTGTCTCTGTCTCCCTCTGGCGGTCTCTCTCTCTGTATGTGTCTCTGTCTCCCTCTGGCGGTCTCTCTCTCTCTCTCTCTTTCTCTGTCTCCCTCTCGCGGTCTCTCTCTCTCTGTCTCCCTCTGGCGGTCTCTCTCTCTATATGTGTCTCTGTCTCCCTCTGGCGGTCTCTCTCTGTATGTGTCTCTGTCTCCCTCTGGCGGTCTCTCTCTGTATGTGTCTCTGTCTCCCTCTGGCGGTCTCTCTCTGTATGTGTCTCTGTCTCCCTCTGGCGGTCTCTCTCTCTATGTGTCTCTGTCTCCCTCTGGCGGTCTCTCTCTCTATGTGTCTCTGTCTCCCTCTGGCGGTCTCTCTCTCTATGTGTCTCTGTCTCCCTCTGGCGGTCTCTCTCTCTGTATGTGTCTCTGTCTCCCTCTGGCGGTCTCTCTCTCTGTATGTGTCTCGGTCTCCCTCTGGCGGTCTCTCTCTGTATGTGTCTCTGTCTCCTCTGGCGGTCTCTCTCTGTATGTGTCTCTGTCTCCCTCTGGCGGTCTCTCTCTGTATGTGTCTCTGTCTCCCTCTGGCGGTCTCTCTCTGTATGTGTCTCTGTCTCCCTCTGGTGGTCTCTCTCTGTATGTGTCTCTGTCTCCCTCTGGCAGTCTCTCTCTCTGTATGTGTCTCTGTCTCCCTCTGGCGGTCTCTCTCTCTGTATGTGTCTCTGTCTCCCTCTGGCGGTCTCTCTCTCTGTATGTGTCTCTGTCTCCCTCTGGCGGTCTCTCTCTCTCTGTGTCTCTGTCTCCCTCTGGAGGTCTCTCTCTGTATGTGTCTCTGTCTCCCTCTGGTGATCTCTCTCTGTATGTGTCTCTGTCTCCCTCTGGCAGTCTCTCTCTCTGTATGTGTCTCTGTCTCCCTCTGGCGGTCTCTCTCTCTGTATGTGTCTCTGTCTCCCTCTGGCGGTCTCTCTCTCTGTATGTGTCTCTGTCTCCCTCTGGCGGTCTCTCTCTCTCTGTGTCTCTGTCTCCCTCTGGCGGTCTCTCTCTGTATGTGTCTCTGTCTCCCTCTGGTGGTCTCTCTCTGTATGTGTCTCTGTCTCCCTCTGGCAGTCTCTCTCTCTGTATGTGTCTCTGTCTCCCTCGGCAGTCTCTCTCTCTGTATGTGCCTCTGTCTCCCTCTGGCGGTCTCTCTCTGTATGTGTCTCTGTCTCCCTCTGGCGGTCTCTCTCTCTGTATGTGTCTCTGTCTCCCTCTGGCAGTCTCTCTCTCAGTATGTGTCTCTGTCTTCCTCTGGCGGTCTCTCTCTCTGTATGTATCTCTGTCTCCTTCTGGCGGTCTCTCTCTCTGTGTCTCTGTCTCACTCTGGCGGTCTCTCTCTCTCTGTGTCTCTGTCTCACTCTGGCAGTCTCTCTCTCTCTGTGTCTCTGTCTCACTCTGGCAGTCTCTCTCTCTGTATGTGTCTCTGTCTCCCTCTGGCAGTCTCTCTCTCTCTGTGTCTCTCTGTCTCCCTCTGGCAGTCTCTCTCTATGTATGTGTCTATCTCCCTATGGCAGTCTCTCTCTCTCTGTATGTGTCTCTGTCCCACTGGCGGTCTCTCTCTGTATGTGTCTCTGTCCCCCACTGGCGGTCTCTCTCTGTATGTGTCTCTGTCCCCCACTGGCGGTCTCTCTCTGTATGTGTCTCTGTCTCCCTCTGGCGGTCTCTCTCTCTCTCTGTAATGTGTCTCTGTCTCCCTCTGGCGGTCTCTCTCTCTCTGTCTTCCTCTGGCGGTCTCTCTCTGTATGTGTCTCTGTCTCCGTCTGGCGGTCTCTCTCTCTGTATGTGTCTCTGTCTCCCTCTGGCGGTCTCTCTCTCTGTATGTGTCTCTGTCTCCCTCTGGCGGTCTCTCTCTCTCTGTCTTCCTCTGGCGGTCTCTCTCTGTGTCTCTGTCTCCGTCTGGCGGTCTCTCTCTCTGTGTCTCTCTGTCTCCCTCTGGCGGTCTCTCTCTGTATGTGTCTCTGTCTCCGTCTGGCGGTCTCTCTCTCTGTATGTGTCTCTGTCTCCCTCTGGCGGTCTCTCTCTCTGTATGTGTCTCTGTCTTCCTCTGGCAGTCTCTCTCTCTGTATGTGTTTCGGTCTCCCTCTGGCGGTCTCTCTCTCTCTCTCTCTCTCTCTGTCTCCCTGTGGCGGTCTCTCTCTCTGTATGTGTCTCTGTCCCCCTCTGGCTCTCTCTCTCTCTGTATGTGTCTCAGTCTCCCTCTGGCGGTCTCTCTCTCACTGTGTCTCTCTGTTTCCCTCTGGCAGTCTCTCTCTCTGTGTCTCTGTCTCCCTCTGGCGGTCTCTCTCTCTGTATGTGTCTCTGTCTACCTCTGGCAGTCTCTCTCTGTATGTGTCTCTGTCTTCCTCTGGCGGTCTCTCTCTCTCTGTGTCTCTGTCTCCCTCTGGCGGTCTCTCTCTGTCTTCCTCTGGAGATCTCTCTCTCTCTCTGTCTCCCTCTGGCGGTCTCTCTCTCTGTATGTGTCTCTGTTTCCCTCTGGCGGTCTCTCTATGTGCCTCTGCCTCCCTCTGGCAGTCTCTCTCTGTATGTGTCTCAGTTTCCCTCTGGCGGTCTCTCTCTGTCTTCCTCTGGCGGTCTCTCTCTCTGTGTCTCTGTCTCCCTCTGGCGGTCTCTCGCTGTCTTCCTCTGGCGGTCTCTCTCTCTGTATGTGTCTCTGTCTCCCTCTGGCGGTCTCTCTCTCTGTCTGTGTCTCTGTCTCCCTCTGGCGGTCTCTCTCTCTGTCTGTGTCTCTGTCTTCCTCTGGCGGTCTCTTTCTCTGTCTGTGTCTCTGTCTTCCTCTGGCGGTCTCTCTGTCTGTGTCTCTGTTTCCCTCTGGCGGTCTCTCTGTCTGTGTCTCTGTCTCCCTCTGGCGGTCTCTCTGTCTGTGTCTCTCTCTGGCAGTCTCACTCTCTGTATGTGCCTCTGTCCCCCTCTGGCGGTCTCTCTCTCTCTGTCTCTCTCTGGCAGTCTCTCTGTCTCCCTCTGGCGGTCTCTCTCTGTATGTGTCTCTGTCTCCCTCTGGTGGTCTCTCTATGTATGTGTCTGTCTCCCTCTGGCGGTCTCTCTCTCTGTCTCCCTCTAGCGGTCTCTCTCTCTGCATGTGTCTCTGTCTCCCTCTGGCGGTCTCTCTCTGTGTCTCTGTCTTCCTCTGGCGGTCTCTCTCTCTCTCTGTATGTGTCTCTGTCTCCCTCTGGCGGTCTCTCTCTGCATGTGTCTCTGTCTCCCTCTGGCGGTCTCTCTCTGCATGTGTCTCTGTCTCCCTCTGGCGGTCTCTCTCTCTCTGTATGTGTCTCTGTGTCCCTCTGGCGGTCTCTCTCTGTATGTGTGTCTGTCTCCCTCTGGCGGTCTCTCTCTCTCTGTATGTGTCTCTGTCTCCCTCTGGCGGTCTCTCTCTCTCTTTCTCTGTCTCCCTCTGGCGGTCTCTCTCTGTATGTGTCTCTGTCTCCCTCTGGCGGTCTCTCTCTCTCTCTTTCTCTGTTTCTCTCTGTATGTGTCGCTGTCCCCCTCTGGCGGTCTCTCTCTTTCTGTATGTGTCTCTGTCTCCCTCTGGCGGTCTCTCTCTTTCTGTATGTGTCTCTGTCTCCCTCTGGCGGTCTCTCTCTGCATGTGTCTCTGTCTCCCTCTGGCGGTCTCTCTCTGCATGTGTCTCTGTCTCCCTCTGGCGGTCTCTCTCTCTCTCTGTATGTGTCTCTGTGTCCCTCTGGCGGTCTCTCTCTGTATGTGTGTCTGTCTCCCTCTGGCGGTCTCTCTCTCTCTGTATGTGTCTCTGTCTCCCTCTGGCGGTCTCTCTCTCTCTTTCTCTGTCTCCCTCTGGCGGTCTCTCTCTGTATGTGTCTCTGTCTCCCTCTGGCGGTCTCTCTCTCTCTCTTTCTCTGTTTCTCTCTGTATGTGTCGCTGTCCCCCTCTGGCGGTCTCTCTCTCTCTGTATGTGTCTCTGTCTCCCTCTGGCGGTCTCTCTCTTTCTGTATGTGTCTCTGTCTCCCTCTGGCGGTCTCTCTCTCTGTATGTGTCTCTGTCTCCCTCTGGCGGTCTCTCTCTGTATGTGTCTCCGTCTCCCTCTGGCGGTCTCTCTCTCTGTATGTGTCTCTGTCTCCCTCTGGCGGTCTCTCTCTCTGTATGTGTCTCTGTCTCCCTCTGGCGGTCTCTCTCTCCGTATGTGTCTGTCTCCCTCTGGCTCTCTCTCTCTGTATGTGTCTCTGTCTCCCTCTGGCGGTCTCTCTCTGTATGTGTCTCCGTCTCCCTCTGGCGGTCTCTCTCTGTATGTGTCTCTGTCTCCCTCTGGCGGTCTCTCTCTCTCTGGATGTGTCTCTGTCTCCCTCTGGCGGTCTCTCTCTGTATGTGTCTCTGTCTCCCTCTGGCGGTCTCTCTCTCTGTATGTGTCTCTGTCTCCCTCTGGCGGTCTCTCTCTGTATGTGTCTCTGTCGCTCTCTGGCGGTCTCTCTCTGTATGTGTCGCTGTCTCCCTCAGGCGGTCTATCTCTGTATGTGTCTCTGTCTCCCTCTGGTGGTCTCTCTCTGTATGTGTCGCTGTCTCCCTCAGGCGGTCTATCTCTGTATGTGTCTCTGTCTCCCTCTGGCGGTTTCTCTCTCTCTGTATGTGTCTCTGTCTCCCTCTGGCGGTCTCTCTCTCTCTCTGTCTCCCTTTGGCGGTCTCTCTCTGTATGTGTCTCTGTCTCCCTCTGGCGGTCTCTCTCTCTGTATGTGTCTCTGTCTCGCTCTGGCGGTCTCTCTCTCTCTGTATGTGTCTCTGTCTCCCTCTGGCGGTCTCTCTCTCTGTATGTGTCTCTGTCTCCCTCTGGCGGTCTCTCTCTCTCTGTATGTGTCTCTGTCTCCCTCTGGCGGTCTCTCTCTCTCTGTATGTGTCTCTGTCTTCCTCTGGCGGTCTCTCTCTGTATGTGTCTCTGTCTCCCTCTGGCGGTCTCTCTCTCTGTATGTGTCTCTGTCTCCCTCTGGCGGTCTCTCTCTCTCTCTCTCTGTATGTGTCTCTGTCTCCCTCTGGCGGTCTCTCTCTCTCTTTCTCCGTTTCCTCTGGCGGTCTCTCTCTCTGTGTCTCTATCTCCCTATGGCTCTCTCTCTCTGTATGTGTCTCTGTCTCCCTCTGGCGGTCTCTCTCTCTGTATGTGTCTCTGTCTACCTCTGGCGGTCTCTCTCTGTATGTGTCTCTGTCTCCCTCTGGCGGTCTCTCTCTGTATGTGTCTCTGTCTCCCTCTGGCGGTCTCTCTCTCTCTTTCTCAGTCTCCCTCTGGCGGTCTCTCTCTCTGTCTCCCTCTGGCGGTCTCTCTCTCTCTTTCTCCGTTTCCTCTGGCGGTCTCTCTCTCTGTGTCTCTGTCTCCCTATGGCTCTCTCTCTCTGTATGTGTCTCTGTCTCGCTCTGGCGGTCTCTCTCTCTCTGTATGTGTCTCTGTCTCCCTCTGGCGGTCTCTCTCTCTGTATGTGTCTCTGTCTCCCTCTGGCGGTCTCTCTCTCTCTGTATGTGTCTCTGTCTCCCTCTGGCGGTCTCTCTCTCTCTGTATGTGTCTCTGTCTCCCTCTGGCGGTCTCTCTCTGTATGTGTCTCTGTCTCCCTCTGGCGGTCTCTCTCTGTATGTGTCTCTGTCTCCCTCTGGCGGTCTCTCTCTGTATGTGTCTCTGTCTCCCTCTGGCGGTCTCTCTCTCTCTGGATGTGTCTCTGTCTCCCTCTGGCGGTCTCTCTCTGTATGTGTCTCTGTCTCCCTCTGGCGGTCTCTCTCTCTGTATGTGTCTCTGTCTCCCTCTGGCGGTCTCTCTCTGTATGTGTCTCTGTCGCTCTCTGGCGGTCTCTCTCTCTGTATGTGTCTCTGTCTCCCTCTGGTGGTCTCTCTCTGTATGTGTCGCTGTCTCCCTCAGGCGGTCTATCTCTGTATGTGTCTCTGTCTCCCTCTGGCGGTTTCTCTCTCTCTGTATGTGTCTCTGTCTCCCTCTGGCGGTCTCTCTCTCTGTATGTGTCTCTGTCTCGCTCTGGCGGTCTCTCTCTCTCTGTATGTGTCTCTATCTCCCTCTGGCGGTCTCTCTCTCTCTCTGTCTCCCTTTGGCGGTCTCTCTCTGTATGTGTCTCTGTCTCCCTCTGGCGGTCTCTCTCTGTATGTGTCTCTGTCTCCCTCTGGCGGTCTCTCTCTCTGTATGTGTCTCTGTCTCGCTCTGGCGGTCTCTCTCTCTCTGTATGTGTCTCTGTCTCCCTCTGGCGGTCTCTCTCTCTGTATGTGTCTCTGTCTCCCTCTGGCGGTCTCTCTCTCTCTGTATGTGTCTCTGTCTCCCTCTGGCGGTCTCTCTCTCTCTGTATGTGTCTCTGTCTCCCTCTGGCGGTCTCTCTCTCTCTGTATGTGTCTCTGTCTTCCTCTGGCGGTCTCTCTCTGTATGTGTCTCTGTCTCCCTCTGGCGGTCTCTCTCTCTGTATGTGTCTCTGTCTTCTTCTGGCGGTCTCTCTCTCTGTATGTGTCTCTGTCTCCCTCTGGCGGTCTCTCTCTCTCTTTCTCCGTTTCCTCTGGCGGTCTCTCTCTCTGTGTCTCTGTCTCCCTATGGCTCTCTCTCTCTGTATGTGTCTCTGTCTCCCTCTGGCGGTCTCTCTCTCTGTATGTGTCTCTGTCTACCTCTGGCGGTCTCTCTCTGTATGTGTCTCTGTCTCCCTCTGGCGGTCTCTCTCTGTATGTGTCTCTGTCTCCCTCTGGCGGTCTCTCTCTGTATGTGTCTCTGTCTCCCTCTGGCGGTCTCTCTCTGTATGTGTCTCTGTCTCCCTCTGGCGGTCTCTCTCTCTCTTTCTCTGTCTCCCTCTGGCGGTCTCTCTCTCTGTCTCCCTCTGGCGGTCTCTCTCTCTCTTTCTCCGTTTCCTCTGGCGGTCTCTCTCTCTGTGTCTCTGTCTCCCTATGGCTCTCGCTCTCTGTATGTGTCTCTGTCTCGCTCTGGCGGTCTCTCTCTCTCTGTATGTGTCTCTGTCTCCCTCTGGCGGTCTCTCTCTGTATGTGTCTCTGTCTCCCTCTGGCGGTCTCTCTCTCTCTGTATGTGTCTCTGTCTCCCTCTGGCGGTCTCTCTCTCTCTGTATGTGTCTCTGTCTCCCTCTGGCGGTCTCTCTCTCTCTGTATGTGTCTCTGTCTCCCTCTGGCGGTCTCTCTCTGTATGCGTCTCTGTCTCCCTCTGGCGGTCTCTCTCTGTATGTGTCTCTGTCTCCCTCTGGCGGTCTCTCTCTGTATGTGTCTCTGTCTCCCTCTGGCGGTCTCTCTCTGTATGTGTCTCTGTCTCCCTCTGGCGGTCTCTCTCTGTATGTGTCTCTGTCTCCCTCTGGCGGTCTCTCTCTCTATGTGTGTCTGTCTCCCTCTGGCGGTCTCTCTCTCTATGTGTGTCTGTCTCCCTCTGGCGGTCTCTCTCTCTATGTGTGTATGTCTCCCTCTGGCGGTCTCTCTGTATGCGTCTCTGTCTCCCTCTGGCGGTCTCTCTCTCTGTATGTGTCTCTGTCTCCCTCTGGCAGTCTCTCTCTGTATGTGTCTCTGTCTCCCTCTGGCGGTCTCTCTCTCTGTATGTGTCTCTGTCTCCCTCTGGCGGTCTCTCTCTGTATGTGTCTCTGTCTCCCTCTGGCGGTCTCTCTCTCTGTATGTGTCTCTGTCTCCCTCTGGCGGTCTCTCTCTCTGTCTCCCTCTGGCGGTCTCTCTCTGTATGTGTCTCTGTCTCCCTCTGGCAGTCTCTGTCTCCCTCTGGCGGTCTCTGTCTCTGTCCCCCTCTGGCAGTCTCTCTCTCTGTATGTGTCTCTGTCTCCCTCTGTCGGTCTCTGTCTCTGTGTCTCTGTCTCCCTCTGGCGGTCTCTCTCTCTGTCTCCCTCTGGCGGTCTCTCTCTCTCTGTATGTGTCTCTGTCCCCCTCTGGCAGTCTCTCTCTCTGTATGTGTCTCTGTCTCCCTCTGTCGGTCTCTGTCTCTGTGTCTCTGTCTCCCTCTGGCGGTCTCTCTCTCTCTCTGTATGTGTCTCTGTCTCCCTCTGGCAGTCTGTCTCTGTATGTGTCTCTGTCTCCCTCTGGCGGTCTCTCTCTGTATGTGTCTCTGTCTCCCTCTGGCGGTCTCTCTCTCTCTCTGTATGTGTCTCTGTCTCCCTCTGGCAGTCTGTCTCTGTATGTGTCTCTGTCTCCCTCTGGTGGTCTCTCTCTCTCTGTGTCTCTGTCTCCCTCTGGCGGTCTCTCTCTCTCTGTGTATATGTCTCCGTCTCCCTCTGGCGGTCTCTCTCTGTATGTGTCTCTGTCTCCCTCTGGCGGTCTCTCTCTGTATGTGTCTCTGTCTCCCTCTGTATGTGTCTCTGTCTCCCTCTGGCGGTCTCTCTCTCTCTCTGTATGTGTCTCTGTCTCCCTCTGGCGGTCTCTCTCTCTCTCTCTCTCTCTGTCTCCCTCTGGCGGTCTTTCTCTGTATGTGTCTCTGTCTCCCTCTGGCGGTCTCTCTCTGTATGTGTCTCTGTCTCCCTCTGGCGGTCTCTCTCTGTATGTGTCTCTGTCTCCCTCTGTATGTGTCTCTGTCTCCCTCTGGCGGTCTCTCTCTCTCTCTGTATGTGTCTCTGTCTCCCTCTGGCGGTCTCTCTCTCTCTCTGTATGTGTCTCTATCTCCCTCTGGCGGTCTCTCTCTCTCTCTGTATGTGTCTCTATCTCCCTCTGGCGGTCTCTCTCTCTCTCTGTCTCCCTCTGGCGGTCTCTCTCTGTATGTGTCTCTGTTTCCCTCTGGCGGTCTCTCTCTGTCTCTGTCTCCCTCTGGCGGTCTCTCTCTGTATGTGTCTCTGTCTCCCTCTGGCGGTCTCTCTCTGTATGTGTCTCTGTCTCCCTCTGGCGGTCTCTCTCTGTATGTGTCTCTATCTCCCTCTGGCGGTCTCTCTCTCTATGTGTCTCTGTCTCCCTCTGGCGGTCTCTCTCTCTATGTGTCTCTGTCTCCCTCTGGCGGTCTCTCTCGCTATGTGTCTCTGTCTCCCTCTGGCAGTCTCTCTCTCTCTGTATGTGTCTCTGTCTCCCTCTGGCGGTCTCTCTCTCTCTGTATGTGTCTCTGTCTCCCTCTGGCGGTCTCTCTCTCTCTCTCTCTGTATGTGTCTTTGTCTCCCTCTGGCTCTCTCTCTCTGTATGTGTCTCTGTCTCCCTCTGGCAGTCTCTCTCTCTCTGTATGTGTCTCTGTCTCCCTCTGGTGGTCTCTCTCTGTATGTGTCTCTGTCTCCCTCTGGCGGTCTCTCTCTCTATGTGTCTCTGTCTCCCTCTGGCGGTTTCTCTCTCTATGTGTATCTGTCTCCCTCTGGCGGTCTCTCTCTCTATGTATGTGTCTCTGTCTCCCTCTGGTGGTCTCTCTCTGTATGTGTCTCTGTCTCCCTCTGGCGGTCTCTCTCTCTATGTGTCTCTGTCTCCCTCTGGCGGTCTCTCTCGCTATGTGTCTCTGTCTCCCTCTGGCAGTCTCTCTCTCTCTGTATGTGTCTCTGTCTCCCTCTGGCGGTCTCTCTCTCTCTGTATGTGTCTCTGTCTCCCTCTGGCGGTCTCTCTCTCTCTCTCTCTGTATGTGTCTTTGTCTCCCTCTGGCTCTCTCTCTCTGTATGTGTCTCTGTCTCCCTCTGGCAGTCTCTCTCTCTCTGTATGTGTCTCTGTCTCCCTCTGGCGGTCTCTCTCTCTCTGTAATGTGTTTCTGTCTCCCTCTGGCGGTCTCTCTCTCTCTATGTGTCTGTCTCCCTCTGGCGGTCTCTCTCTCCGTATGTGTCTGTCTCCCTCTGGCTCTCTCTCTCTGTATGTGTCTCTTTCTCCCTCTGGCGGTCTCTCTCTGTATGTGTCTCGGTTTCCCTCTGGCGGTCTCTCTCTCTGTATGTGTCTCTGTCTCCCTCTAGCGGTCTCTCTCTGTATGTGTCTGTCTCCCTCTGGCGGTCTCTCTCTCTGTATGTGTCTCTGTCTCCCTCTGGCAGTCTCTCTCTCTCTGTATGTGTCTCTGTCTCCCTCTGGCGGTCTCTCTCTCTATGTGTCTCTGTCTCCCTCTGGCGGTCTCTCTCTCTCTGTATGTGTCTCTGTCTCCCTCTGGCGGTCTCTCTCTCTGTATGTGTCTCTGTCTCCCTCTGGCGGTCTCTCTCTCTCTGTATGTGTCTCTGTCTCCCTCTGGCGGTCTCTCTCTCTCTGTATGTGTCTCTGTCTCCCTCTGGCGGTCTCTCTCTCTCTGTATGTGTCTCTGTCTCCCTCTGGCGGTCTCTCTCTCTCTCTGTATGTGTCTCTGTCTCCCTCTGGCGGTCTCTCTCTCTCTGTATGTGTCTCTGTCTCCCTCTGGCGGTCTCTCTCTCTCTGTATGTGTCTCTGTCTCCCTCTGGCGGTCTCTCTCTCTCTGTATGTGTCTCGGTCTCTCTCTTTCTCTCTCTCTGTCTCCCTCTGGCAGTCTCTCTCTCTGTATGTGTCTCTGTCTCCCTCTGGCGGTCTCTCTCTCTGTATGTGTCTGTCTCCCTCTGGCGGTCTCTCTCTCTCTGTATGTTTCTTTGTCTTCCTCTGGCGGTCTCTCTCTCTGTATGTGTCTCTGTCTCCGTCTGGCGGTCTCTCTCTCTCTGTATGTGTCTGTCTCCCTCTGGCGGTCTCTCTCTCTGTATGTGTCTCTGTCTCCCTCTGGCGGTCTCTCTCTCTCTGTATGTTTCTTTGTCTTCCTCTGGCGGTCTCTCTCTCTCTGTATGTGTCTCTGTCTCCCTCTGGCGGTCTCTCTCTCTGTGTCTCTGTCTCCCTCTGGCGGTCTCTCTCTCTCTGTCTCCCTCTGGCGGTCTCTCTCTCTCTTTCTCTGTTTCCCTCTGGCGGTCTCTCTCTCTGTATGTGTCTCTGTCTCCCTCTGGCGGTCTCTCTCTGTATGTGTCTCTGTCTCCCTCTGGCGGTCTCTCGCTCTGTGTCTCTGTCTCCCTCTGGCGGTCTCTCTCTCTGTGTCTCTGTCTCCCTCTGGCGGTCTCTCTCTCTTTCTCTGTTTCCCTCTGCCGGTCTCTCTCTCTCTCTGTCTCCCTCTGGCGGTCTCTCTCTCTGTATGTGTCTCTGTCTCCCTCTGGCGGTCTCTCTCTGTATGTGTCTCTGTCTCCCTCTGGCGGTCTCTCTCTGTATGTGTCTCTGTCTCCCTCTGGCGGTCTCTCTCTGTATGTGTCTCTGTCTCCCTCTGGCGGTCTCTCTCTCTCTTTCTGTCTCCCTCTGGCGGTCTCTCTCTGTATGTGTCTCTGTCTCCCTCTGGCGGTCTCTCTCTCGGTATGTGTCTCTGTCTCCCTCTGGCGGTCTCTCTCTCTCTCTCTCTCTGTCTGTGTCTCTGTCTCCCTCTGGCGGTCTCTCTCTCTTTCTCTGTTTCCCTCTGGCGGTCTCTCTCTCTGTATGTGTCTGTGTTTCCCTCTGGCGGTCTCTCTCTCTCTCTCTCTGTCTCCCTCTGGCGGTCTCTCTCTGTATGTGTCTCTGTCTCCCTCTGGCGGTCTCTCTCTCTGTATGTGTCTCTGTGTCCCTCTGGCGGTCTCTCTCTCTCTGTCTGTGTCTCTGTCTCCCTCTGGCGGTCTCTCTCTCTCTCTGTCTCCCTCTGGCGGTCTCTCTCTGTATGTGTCTCTGTCTCCCTCTGGCGGTCTCTCTCTCTGTATGTGTCTCTGTGTCCCTCTGGCGGTCTCTCTCGGTATGTGTCTCTGTCTCCCTCTGGCGGTCTCTCTCTCTGTATGTGTCTCTGTCTCCCTCTGGCGGTCTCTCTCTCTCTCTGTATGTGTCTCTGTCTCCCTCTGGCGGTCTCTCTCTCTCTGTATGTGTCTCTGTCTCCCTCTGGCGGTCTCTCTCTCTCTCTGGATGTGTCTCTGTCTCCCTCTGGCGGTCTCTCTCTCTCTCTGTATGTCTCTGTCTCCCTCTGGCGGTCTCTCTCTCTGTATGTGTCTCTGTCTCCCTCTGGCGGTCTATCTCTATATGTGTCTCTGTCTCCCTCTGGCGGTCTCTCTGTCTCTCTGTATGTGTCTCTGTCTCCCTCTGGCGGTCTCTCTCTGTATGTGTCTCTGTCTCCCTCTGGCGGTCTCTCTCTGTATGTGTCTCTGTCTCCCTCTGGCGGTTTCTCTCTCTATGTGTCTCTGTCTCCCTCTGGCGGTCTCTCTCTCTATGTGTCTCTGTCTCCTTCTGGCGGTCTCTCTCTCTCTATGTGTCTCTGTCTCCCTCTGGCGGTCTCTCTCTCTATGTGTCTCTGTCTCCCTCTGGCAGTCTCTCTCTCTCTGTATGTGTCTCTGTCTCCCTCTGGCGGTCTCTCTCTCTCTGTATGTGTCTCTGTCTCCCTCTGGCGGTCTCTCTCTCTCTCTCTGTATGTGTCTTTGTCTCCCTCTGGCGGTCTCTCTCTCTCTCTCTCTGTATGTGTCTCTGTCTCCCTCTGGCGGTCTCTCTCTCTCTCTGCATGTGTTTCTGTCTCCCTCTGGCGGTCTCTCTCTCTCTATGTGTCTGTCTCCCTCTGGCGGTCTCTCTCTCCGTATGTGTCTGTCTCCCTCTGGCTCTCTCTCTCTGTATGTGTCTCTTTCTCCCTCTGGCGGTCTCTCTCTCTGTATGTGTCTCTGTCTCCCTCTAGCGGTCTCTCTCTGTATGTGTCTCTGTCTCCCTCTGGCGGTCTCTCTCTCTGTATGTGTCTCTGTCTCCCTCTGGCAGTCTCTCTCTCTCTGTATGTGTCTCTGTCTCCCTCTGGCGGTCTCTCTCTCTCTCTCTCTGTATGTGTCTCTGTCTCCCTCTGGCGGTCTCTCTCTCTCTCTCTCTGTATGTGTTTCTGTCTCCCTCTGGCGGTCTCTCTCTCCGTATGTGTCTGTCTCCCTCTGGCTCTCTCTCTCTGTATGTGTCTCTTTCTCCCTCTGGCGGTCTCTCTCTGTATGTGTCTCGGTTTCCCTCTGGCGGTCTCTCTCTCTGTATGTGTCTCTGTCTCCCTCTAGCGGTCTCTCTCTGTATGTGTCTCTGTCTCCCTCTGGCGGTCTCTCTCTCTGTATGTGTCTCTGTCTCCCTCTGGCAGTCTCTCTCTCTCTGTATGTGTCTCTGTCTCCCTCTGGCGGTCTCTCTCTCTATGTGTCTCTGTCTCCCTCTGGCGGTCTCTCTCTCTCTGTATGTGTCTCTGTCTCCCTCTGGCGGTCTCTCTCTCTGTATGTGTCTCTGTCTCCCTCTGGCGGTCTCTCTCTCTCTGTATGTGTCTCTGTCTCCCTCTGGCGGTCTCTCTCTCTCTGTATGTGTCTCTGTCTCCCTCTGGCGGTCTCTCTCTCTCTGTATGTGTCTCTGTCTCCCTCTGGCGGTCTCTCTCTCTCTGTATGTGTCTCTGTCTCCCTCTGGCGGTCTCTCTCTCTGTCTCCCTCTGGCGGTCTCTCTCTCTGTATGTGTCTCTGTCTCCCTCTGGCGGTCTCTCTCTCTCTGTATGTGTCTCTGTCTCCCTCTGGCGGTCTCTCTCTCTCTGTATGTGTTTCTGTCTCCCTCTGGCGGTCTCTCTCTCTCTATGTGTCTGTCTCCCTCTGGCGGTCTCTCTCTCCGTATGTGTCTGTCTCCCTCTGGCTCTCTCTCTCTGTATGTGTCTCTGTCTCCCTCTGGCGGTCTCTCTCTCTGTATGTGTCTCTGTCTCCCTCTAGCGGTCTCTCTCTGTATGTGTCTCTGTCTCCCTCTGGCGGTCTCTCTCTCTGTATGTGTCTCTGTCTCCCTCTGGCAGTCTCTCTCTCTCTGTATGTGTCTCTGTCTCCCTCTGGCGGTCTCTCTCTCTCTCTCTCTGTATGTGTCTCTGTCTCCCTCTGGCGGTCTCTCTCTCTCTCTCTCTGTATGTGTTTCTGTCTCCCTCTGGCGGTCTCTCTCTCCGTATGTGTCTGTCTCCCTCTGGCTCTCTCTCTCTGTATGTGTCTCTTTCTCCCTCTGGCGGTCTCTCTCTGTATGTGTCTCGGTTTCCCTCTGGCGGTCTCTCTCTCTGTATGTGTCTCTGTCTCCCTCTAGCGGTCTCTCTCTGTATGTGTCTCTGTCTCCCTCTGGCGGTCTCTCTCTCTGTATGTGTCTCTGTCTCCCTCTGGCAGTCTCTCTCTCTCTGTATGTGTCTCTGTCTCCCTCTGGCGGTCTCTCTCTCTATGTGTCTCTGTCTCCCTCTGGCGGTCTCTCTCTCTCTGTATGTGTCTCTGTCTCCCTCTGGCGGTCTCTCTCTCTGTATGTGTCTCTGTCTCCCTCTGGCGGTCTCTCTCTCTCTGTATGTGTCTCTGTCTCCCTCTGGCGGTCTCCCTCTCTCTGTATGTGTCTCTGTCTCCCTCTGGCGGTCTCTCTCTCTCTGTATGTGTCTCTGTCTCCCTCTGGCGGTCTCTCTCTCTCTGTATGTGTCTCTGTCTCCCTCTGGCGGTCTCTCTCTCTGTATGTGTCTCTGTCTCCCTCTGGCGGTCTCTCTCTCTGTCTCCCTCTGGCGGTCTCTCTCTCTGTATGTGTCTCTGTCTCCCTCTGGCGGTCTCTCTCTCTCTGTATGTGTCTCTGTCTCCCTCTGGCGGTCTCTCTCTCTCTCTGTATGTGTCTCTGTCTCCCTCTGGCGGTCTCTCTCTTTCTCTCTCTCTGTCTCCCTCTGGCAGTCTCTCTCTCTGTATGTGTCTCTGTCTCCCTCTGGCGGTCTCTCTCTCTCTGTATGTGTCTCTGTCTCCATCTGGCGGTCTCTCTCTCTCTGTATGTGTCTCTGTCTCCGTCTGGCGGTCTCTCTCTCTCTGTATGTGTCTCTGTCTCCCTCTGGCGGTCTCTCTCTGTATGTGTCTCTGTTTCCCTCTGGCGGTCTCTCTCTCTCTCTGTATGTGTCTCTGTCTTCCTCTGGCGGTCTCTCTCTCTGTATGTGTCTCTTTCTCCGTCTGGCGGTCTCTCTCTCTCTGTATGTGTCTGTCTCCCTCTGGCGGTCTCTCTCTCTGTATGTGTCTCTGTCTCCCTCTGGCGGTCTCTCTCTCTCTGTATGTTTCTTTGTCTTCCTCTGGCGGTCTCTCTCTCTCTGTATGTGTCTCTGTCTCCCTCTGGCGGTCTCTCTCTCTCTGTGTCTCTGTCTCCCTCTGGCGGTCTCTCTCTCTCTGTCTCCCTCTGGCGGTCTCTCTCTCTCTTTCTCTGTTTCCCTCTGGCGGTCTCTCTCTCTGTATGTGTCTGTCTCCCTCTGGCGGTCTCTCTCTGTATGTGTCTCTGTCTCCCTCTGGCGGTCTCTCTCTGTATGTGTCTCTGTCTCCCTCTGGCGGTCTCTCTCTCTGTATGTGTCTCTGTCTCCCTCTGGCGGTCTCTCTCTCTGTATGTGTCTCTGTCTCCCTCTGGCGGTCTCTCTCTCTGTATGTGTCTCTGTCTCCCTCTGGCGGTCTATCTCTATATGTGTCTCTGTCTCCCTCTGGCGGTCTCTCTCTCTCTCTGGATGTGTCTCTGTCTCCATCTGGCGGTCTCTCTCTCTCTCTGTATGTGTCTCTGTCTCCCTCTGGCGGTCTCTCTCTCTCTCTCTCTCTATGTGTCTCTGCCTCCCTCTAGCGGTCGGCCTCGGTAATAGCACGAGTGACTTGTTTCTGTTTCTCCAGCACTAGGGGGCGCAGTGCACACACTACAGAACATGACTACGTGCTGCTCCCACGTGACAGGAAGATGCAGACAGGTGCGCCCCTTTAATACCGCTCACACTACAGCTGTGGGGTCGTGGTCTCCGCAGTTGGTGTTCGGCGACCCCGCTTACCGTGCGCCCCGTAGGCTCCCGCCGTCACCGCCAGAGCCCCCGACACTGCCCCGACCCTCCCCCACACGCTCCGCACCGCGGCTGCCGACATCTTCCTGCTCAGCGGCCACTGCCAATCACGAGGTATAGCCCCGCCCTAACCTAGTTTACTTGTCGATGCCACGCCCCTCTCCCTTAGTTTCGCTATTTCCCCCTCAGCCTTTATGGGTGATTGGTTGAATTTTCTGTCACTCACTGGATGAATGACGTCATCAGAGTAGTGTCCAATGGCAGCTCTCTTGGTTTCATGTTTTTATTTTCAGTGAGCGCGCAGCACGCCGCCATATTTATTGTGGGCAGTGATTTTCAGTGAGTGACTGCTGTGCACGCCGCCATATTTATTGTGGGCAGTGTGTTTTTTTCATAGTGAGCAAGTTGCACATCGCCACCTTTTTTGTGGGCAGTGCCCCGGCTGGTCCTCACGACCCCCTTCCTCCTCTGACACCCAGTCATGTGTTCTCCTAAAATACTGCAGGTAGATGTCTGTGTGTATGAGCTGCTGAGTTTGAGGTGGGGGTCCGTGCAGGTTGTCGAACAGTGTGGGGATCACGTGTTAATGACTTTGCCCGTGGTGATTGGCTGAGCCCTGTACATATATAGGGGGCGAGTAAAATCCATAGATACAGGATGAAAAGGGAACTCCCAGCTGTTACGCAGAGTGTGGGAAAGACTAAGGCTGTGTGCCCACTGTGCGTTTTTGCCGCGGAATTTCTGCACCGAAAACGCTTATAAAACGCTTGGTAATACGTGCCCCATGGTCCCCAATGATAATCCTGCTGTGCACATGCTGCGGAAATTTCCGCTGTGGATTATCATTGCGGAAAAAAACACAGCACTACCAATTATTTTGCGTTTTCGCCGCCATTGACTTGCATTAGATCGCATGGAATCCGCATCACTGCATCTGTACATGCGGATAACATGTGTTTCAATGTGCGGATGGTACCCGGGTACCATAGAAACTGGAAAAAAAAGAGTAAAATAAAACATGAATATCACACTTACCTTCTGATGTCCCCCGCAGTCTTGCTTCCCTCCGTCCTGGCTGCCGGCAGATCGTGATGGACTGGAGGACCTGCGCTGACGTCATAGTCATGTGACGGGTCACACGATGCTGACATTGGCAGGTCCTTCAGTGCTGTGTACCGCGATCTGCCGGCAGCGAGGACGGAGGGAAGCAAGACTGCGGGGGCCATCGGAAGGTAAGTATAGATTCCTCTTTTCCCATTCTTTTACGGTCACACTATATATCCCGGTTGCCGGTTGCATGGATTTATATAGTGTGACCAGGCTGTCAAGCACTTTCCAAGTGATGCTAAAATCACAACCCGCATGCGGAAATGCAAGTGAAGAACATGTCACATCCGCATGTCCCTGGCAGGAAAATGCATGGACAATCCACATGTACAATCCGCATGTACAATCCGCATGTACAATCCGCACGTACAATCCGCACGCACAATCCGCACGCACAATCCGCACGCACAATCCGCACGCACAATCCGCACGCACAATCCGCACGCACAATCCGCACGTACAATCCGCACGCACAATCCACACGCACAATCCACACGCACAATCCGCATGTACAATCCGCATGAACAATCTACATGCACAATCCGCATGCACAATCCGCATGTACAATCCGCATGCACAATCCCTATGTACAATCCGCACGTACAATCCGCATGTACAATCCGCACGTGCAATCCGCACGTACAATCCGCACGTACAATCCGCACGTACAATCCGCATGTACAATCCGCATGCACAATCCCTATGTACAATCCGCATGTGCAATCCGCATATGCAATCCGCATGCACAATCCGCATGTACAATCCGTATGTACAATCCACACGTGCAATCCGCATGTACAATCCGCACGCACAATCTGCACGCACAATCCGCACGTACAATCCGCATGCGCAGTCTGCATGCGCAATCCGCATGTGCCATCCTCATGTACAATCCGCACGCACAATCTGCACGCACAATCCGTATGTACAATCCGCACGCACAATCTGCACGCACAGTCCGCATGTGCAATCCCCATGTACAATCCCCATGCACAATCCGCATGTACAATCCGCACACGCAATCTGCATGCGCAATCCGCACGCACAATCCGCACGTACAATCCGCACGCACAATCCGCACGCACAATCCGCACGTACAATCCGCATGCACAATCCGCATGCACAATCTGCATGTACAATCCACATGCGTTTTTCCTGCCAGGGAGAAGCGGAAAAAATATGCAGCATTTCTGCATCGTGGGGACTTAGCCCAAGTGTAACACGAAGGAAAGGGTGGGAGGAAGCCCAAACACTATGGAAAGGGGGAGTGGAGACCCCTAGGCAGATCTAATATCACCCTGCCTGCCCTACCATCCCTATATAGGTTCCACACCTATCATCGAGCAGGACCCTAAACCCTGTATATCCCTAGAGCTTGGCCCTAGATATGGTGGGGGAGGGGTGAGCACTGGTCAGGCCCCGCTACAAACTAAAGACAACAAGGTAGATAAAAGGGAAAAATTTAGCTTGAGCAGACGCCAGAGAGATAACGCCAACTGTCCTCCAAGGGCACCAGAGAAGCCAGCTGACTGCTAGTGCTCCAAGCCTGCACAAAGGTACATAGAAGTATCACCGGTGACTCCCTGGAGCAAACTGAGTGTTTTTAACTCCCAGGCAAGGGTGTGTCAATCAGCAGCAGGAGGGAGGTCATCGCTGATTCCAAAAGGAAGAAGGATTAAGAAGGTGTTTGTAATGGCAAGCGCAGTGACCTTCTACAGCCAGATCCAGAGCGACTGTCTATTACACCTGACACACCCGTGACACCAGCTCATCCGGATTCATCCCCATAGACACAGCGCTGCCCGCAGCAGGGTCCTTGCCCCGAGAATGGTCACAGCTGTACAGTAAAAGTAATCCTCACCTGTGATAGCCAGTGAGAGCAGAGATGCATGACGGGAGACAACGGCGAGTAGCGCTCCGCAGAGACGGAGGACAGGGAATAGACGGGAGAACGGAGAAGTGATGGGATCACGGGGAAGAGAGAACAGGGAAGAAGGGGAAGAGACGAGAGGACGGAGAAGATACAAGCAGGTGGGAAAGAAACAGGAGGACGGAGAAGAGACGAGAGAACGGGGAAGAGATGGGAGGACCAGGAAGAGATGAGAGAACGGGAAAAAGATGGGAGGACGGGGAAGAGGGCAGGAAAGAAACGGGAAGACGGGGAAGAGATGGGAGGAAACGGGAGGACAGGGAAGAGAGGACAGGAAAGAAATGGGAAGACGGGGAAGAGATGAGAGGACAGGGAAGAGAGGGGAGGACAGGGAAGAGATGGGATCACAGGGAAAAGAGGACAGGAATGAAACGGGGAAGAGACGCGAGGACGGGTGTCAGGGATCCCTCAGAGATGACACCGGGGAGATCACACAATATCTCACCGTGCCATCACTCTGTCAGGGATTTCGTCAGGGATCCGAGAGCACACAGTCCCCACTATTCTCTACGTAGGTATCGGCAAGCGACCAGTGAGCGTATGGCGTCACACCTCTGGATTCCAACACATGGAATATGTGTATATTCCCCGTACGGTCACTGCCAGCTTCACTGTCAGCCCAATTATTATTATCCACCTGCCGAGCTTGAAATATAATACAGGCCTGGCCGGATGCCTGCGTTTTGGTAGCGTATATGGCTTCGGGGAGAGAACGATTACAGAACAAAAGAAACAGAACTATTAAATTTTATATCTAATTCAAAAGGGAAGCAGTGTTTAGGAAAATATATACAAAGATGTTACAAGGGAGACATTAAAATACATATGCAGATACATAAAATAAACAGGATTAAAGAAGAGACTTACTATAAAGATCGCTGAGACCATTCGATATAGGTGGAGGGAAGCACTTCGATGCCCGTTCAGCGAACGTGACCCGTGCTACACAAAATATGTAACTTCCAATATGAGTACTACTCCAACCTCAGCAGACTATTCTATGCTGAAGGGAGAGGCCTTCCCACACACCCCTAGGATGACATCACGTGGGCTGGTCTCCAGCCTGCACATTTCCATTAAAATATTTGTTTTTTTTGTGATAACTTATCATGAGTTGATCATAGAGGCCCGAACGTGATACCATATTTTCTATTATGATTTTACCTTCATTTAGAGACCACTCATGGCATAGCTACGACCTGCTATTTTTTTACTTTTGCGCCACAGCGCAATATGTGGTATAGTCATGAGGTGACAGTATTTGTTCCTTGTATGTGGTGCTATTTGGTCACTATGTGGTGGTAATATGTGGTCTGGTCATGGTGGTAATGTGCTGGGTAATGAGGTGGTAATGGTGGTATGTGGTAATAGGTGATCTAGTTATGGTGTGGTGGTATTTGTCTCTGTGGTATTATTCAGTCACTATATAGTGGTAATATGTGGCATAGTCATGGTGTGACAGTATTTGTTCCTTGTATGTGGTGTTATTCGGTCACTATGTGGTGGTAATATGTGGTCTGGTCATGGTGTGGCGGAATTTGTCTCTGTATTTGGTATTATTCAGGCACTATGTAGTGGTAATATGTGGTATAGTCATGGTGTGACAGTATTTGTTCCTTGTATGTGGTATTATTTGGTCACTATGTGGTGGTATGTGTTCTCTGCTTATGGTGTGGCAGTATTTGTCCTTGTATGTGGTATTATTCGGTCACTGTGTGGTGGTAATATGTGATCTGGTCATGGTGTTGATATCTGTCTGGTATATGTGGTATTATTTGGTCACTATGTGGTGGTAATATGTGGTCTAGTCATGGCGTGGTGCTATTTGTCACCTGTATGTGATAATATTCGGTCACTATGGGGTGATCTGGTCAAGGTGTGGTGATATTTGTCCCCTATATCTGGTATTATTAGGTCACTATGTGGTGGTAATATGTGCTCTGGTCACGACGTACCAGTATTTGTCCCTTGTACGCGCGCCGTCCTAAAAAGTCCCCGGCCAATGGCCGGAGGACTTCCCCTATAAAAGGCACCTCCTCCAATATGGAGGTGCCCGTGCAAGGTTGTAGCTTTGTGTGTTAATCTCTGCTTCAGCCCTCAGGTCCCATTGCTTGCCTGACTACCAGCCCAGTCTGCCAGTCTACTTCTGACTATCCGTCCAGCCCGACAGTCTGCTTACAGCTCCGTCTGCCAGTCTGTCTATAGGCTTGGCCAGTCCGCTAATCCGGAGCCTTCACCTGCTACCTGTCTCCGCCAGTCAAGGACACTCTCCAGTCCGACGGTCTGCCTACGGTCAACCCGCCAGTCTGTCTATGGGCTAGGATAGCCTGCCTACTTGGAGAACTTGCCTGTCACTTGCCATGCCTGCCTGACAGCCTACCTAGAGGCTCCTGCCTGTCACTTGCCGTGACCGCCTGACAGCCTACCTAGAGGCTCCTGCCTGTCACTTGCCGTGACCGCCTGACAGCCTACCTAGAGGCTCCTGCCTGTCACTTGCTGTGACCACCTGACAGCCTACCTAGAGGCTCCTGCCCATCACTTTCCGTGCCTGCTTGACAGCCTACCTAGAGGCTCCTGCCTGTTACCTGCCGCGCCTACCTGTCAGCCTACCTGGAGGCTCCTGCTTGTTACCAGCCGTGTCTGCCAGTCCGTTTGTCTGGACCACCTGTCAGCCTGCTTGCCGTGCTCATCTGCTGTTCCGGTCAGTCCTTGCCATCTGACCCGTGGGAGTCACCTGCTCTCTTACAAGGTCGTCCCCAGAGTAGCACCTGGTCCCTCTGCTCGGTTCCTCCCTGGTCACGGAGTCGATTGAGCTGCCGTACGACCTTGGTTGGTCCAAGTTGATACCTAGTTACGCCCCTCTGGGTACCTCCTTGCACCGCAGCACAGAGGTTCCACCACCCGGATCCGTAACACATCTCATGTGCCCCCCGACACCGGAAGCTCATGTGCCTCCCGTCACCTGCAGCTCATGTGCCCCCGACACCAACAGCTCCTGTGCCCCTGACACCAGCAGCTCATGTGCTCCCGACACCAGCAGCTCATTTTCTCCCAGCACCAGCAGCTCATGTGCCCCCCGACACCAGTAGCTCTTGTGCCCATGACAACAGCAGCTCATGTGCCCCCGACACCAGCAGCTCATGTGCCCCCCCAACACCAGCAGCTCATGTGCCCCCCCAACATCAGCAGCTCATGTGCCCCCGACACCAGCTGCTTATGTGCCCCCGACACCAGCAGCTCATGTGCCCCCCGACACCAGCAGTTCATGTGCCCCCGACACTAGCAGCTTATGTGCCCCCCTACACCGGCAGCTGTGGAATACATGGTTCTTCTTCTTGAACCATGGAAGGAAGTGCTGTTTGAGAAACTCCACATACATTATGGAGTTCATCTTTACCCCTTCAGGGATCCTAAAAGGGCCGACAATCTCTCTCCCCATGATTCCAGCCCAAAACATTACTCCACCTCCTTCTTGTTAGCGCCGTAGCCGTGTTTGCATGGGGTGTCCATCAACCAGCCATCCTCCACTCCATCCATCTGGACCATCGAGATCATTTCATGCATGATAATGCCCCGTCTCATGCTGCACATAACACATCTGCATCTCTGGCTGCTATGGGCATAAAAGGGGACAAACTTATGGTGTGACCCCCATGCTCCCCTGACCTCTACCCCATTCAGAACCTTTGGAGCATCATTAAAAGGAGTGTCTATGATGGCGGGAGGCAGTTCACATCTAAGCAACAGCTCTGGGAGGGTATTCTGTCCTCATGCAAAACAATTGAAGCAGAAACCATCCAAAACCTGACAAATTCAATGGACGAGAGAGTTCAGAAGCTCCTTTCCAACAAGGGGTCCTATGTGCAAATGTAACATCACCTAGAATAAAGTTTTGAGTTGAAAACTGTTTGATTTCAGTGTGTAATAACCTGCTAATGCTTAGAATTTCACAAATGAACATTTTTTTGTTCTTTATTAAAATGAAAAGGTTGAAACCTCTGCTGTGCATAATAATGTGGAACATGCATTTTGAGTGCAGTTTGAGTTTTTTATTTTTTTTAAATATCCTGTTATCATCGGCAGTTTATACAAAAACCTTTCAATTGTATCGAATAGTTATTTGACTGGAAAATTACAATGACTGCAATTCATATAGGGAATTTGGGAAAATCTGAGAAAAGATTATTTGCATAATAATTTGGAACACAGTGTATCTGCAGGAACGTTCCTCATTGTGCCTTTATCTGCAGGAATGTTCCTCATTCTGCCTTTATCTGCACATACCCGTCTGTGCTCTTTATCAGCCACAAATCTCTTCACAGTACAATGATCACTCTTTAATTTTCCATGAACTATCTGTTTTCACACCTTGTCCGAGGCATTGCACTATGTGATGCTTTTCGACAACAGAGATCCTTTTCCTTCCGCATATTGCTGGAAACCTGCGGCTGGTTAATAATCTGGAACATCCATCTTAAGGAGTTTTCCTGTAATTGGGCCTCAACTAATTATTATTGGAATCCCAGCATCACATTACCTATACGCAGGGCCGACATCAGTGTTCCCATAGCAGGCGGTACATGACAGCTCTGCATGCACCTTTGCGCTCCCCTGAGATGGATATGGAGGATATTGTATGTGGTATTATTCAGTGACTATGTGGTGGTAATATGTGGTTTGGTCACGGTGTACCAGTGTTTGTTCCTTGTATGTGGTATTATTCGGTCACTATGTGGTAGTATGATGTGGTCTTGTCATGGTCTGATGGTATTTGTTCCTTGTATGTGGTATTATTCAGTCACTATGTGGTGACAATATGTGACCTGATCACAGTGTGGTGGTATTTGTTCCTTGTATGTGGTATTATTTGGTGACTATGTGGAAGTAATATGTGGTCTGGTCATGGTGTGATGGTCTTTTTCTCCTGTATGTGGAATTATTCTGTCATTATGTGGTGGTAATATATGATCTGTTCATGGTGTGGTGATATTTTTCCCCTGTATGTGGTATTATTCAGTCACTATGGGGTGGTAATATGTGATCTGATCATGATGTGGCTGTATTTATCCCCTGTATGTGGTATTAATCGTTCAATATGTGGTGGTAATATATGGGCTGGTCACGATATGACAGTATTTGTCCCCTGTATGTGGTATTATTCGATCACTGTGTTGGTAATATGTGGTCGGGTCATGGTGTGGTAGTTTTTTTCCCTTGTATGTGGTATTATTTCGGACACTATGTGGTGGAAATTCGTAGTCTGGTTACGGTGTAGTGGTATTTCCCCCTGTATCTGGTATTATTCGGACACTATATGTTGGTAATATGTGGTCTGGTCACGGTGTGGCAGCATTTGTCCCCTGTATGTGGTATTATTCGGTGACTATTTAGTGGTAATATGTGATCTGCTCATGGTGTGGCAGTATTTGTCCCCTTCTTGTGATAGTATTCGGTCATTATGTGGTGGTAATATGTGGTCTGGTCATGGTATTTGTCACTTGTATGTACTATTATGTGGTAACTATGTGCTTTGGTCACAGTGTGGTGGGATTTGTTCCGTATGCATTGTATTATTCAGTCACTCTGTGGTGGTAATATGTGATCTGGTTATGGTGTGGTGGGATTTGTTCCTTGTATGTGGTATTATTTGGTCACTGTGTGGAAGTAATATGTGGTCTGGTCATGGTGTGACGGTATTTTTCCCCTGTATGTGGTATTATTCCATCACTATGTAGTGGTTTTATGTGTTCGGATCACCGTTTGACAGTTTTTGTCCCTCTATGTGGTATTGTTCGCTCACTATGTGGAGGTAATATGTGATCTGATCACGGTGTGGTGGTATTAATCCCTTGTATGTGGTATTATTTGGTCACTATGTGTTGGTAACATGGTGTGGTTTGGTCATGGTGTGGAGGTATTTGTTCCTTGTATGTGGTATTAATCGGTCAATATGTGGTGGTAATATGTTGTCTGCTTATGGTGTGGCGGTATTTGTCCTTGTATGTGGTATTATTCGGTCACTATGTGGTGGTAATATGTGGTCTAGTCACGGTGTGGTGGTATTTGTCCCTGTATGTGATAATATTCGGTCACTATGGGGTGAAAATATGTGATCTGGTCAAGATGTGGTGATATTTGTCCCCTATATCTTGTATTATTATGTCACTATGTGGTGGTAATATGTGCTCTGGTCATGATGTAGCAGTATTTGTCCCTTGTACATATGTGGTATTATTCAGTCACTATGTAGTGGTAATATGTGGTCTGGTCACTGTATGGCGGTATTTGTCCCTTGTATGTGGTATTATTTGGTCACTATGTGATGGTAATATGTTGTTTAGTCACAGTGTAGCGGTATTTGTTCCTTGTATGTGGTATTAATTGGTCACTATGTGGTGGTAATATGTGGTCTGGTCTCAATGTGGCAGTATTTGTCACCTGTATGTGATATTATTTGGTCACTATGGGGTGGTAATATGTAATCTAGTCAGGGGTGGCGATTTTTGTCCTTTATACGTGGTGGTATTATTCGATCAATGTGTGGTGGTAATATATGTAAGGTCACAGTGTAGCGGTATTTGGCCCTTGTATGTGGTATTAATTGGTCACTATGTGGTGGTAATATGTAATCTGGTCACAGTGTGGCAGTATTTGTCACCTGTATGTGATATTATTTGGTCACTATGGGTTGGTAATATATAGTCTGGTCACGGTGTGGTGATTTTTGTCCCCTGTATGTGGTATTATTCGATCACTGTGTTGGTAATATGTGGTCTGGTCATGGTGTGGTGGTTTATGTTCCCTGTATGTGGTATTTTTCAGTCACTATGTGATGGTTATCTGTGGTCTGGTCACAGTGTGGCAGTATTTCCCCCTGTGTGTGGTATTATTTGTTCACTACGTGCTGGTAATATGTGGTCTGGTCATGGTGTGGCGGTATTTGGTATTTGTTCCTCCCTGGGAAGGGAGGAGAGCCAGGCGGAGGTGACCGAGCGGACCGGGAGGACCAGTAGGAGGCGACCGGAGGGACGAGCGCAAGAGAGCGCTGTGGCAGCGTGCAGTGCCGGCCGGCGGAGGGTGCCAGGTGGTGGTGACCAGGAGGTGATCAGGAGGGACAAGCGCGCTGTGATAGCGTGCAGCGTCCCTAGAGGAGGTGAGTGAGGGGCAGGAGGCTGCGATAAGCGGCCCTACTGAGCCCAAGTGTGTACTGTACTGTATTGTATTTGTATCTGTATTGTAATTGTATTGTATTCCCTAGTCCATATTTAATTGATTACCCCCCCATCCATATTTAATTGATCACCCCCGTCCATATTTAAATTGATTCCCCTGAACACCCCCGTCCATATCTAACTGATCCCTCTGACCACATTAAATTGACCCCCCATCCTCATTTAATTGATCCCCAACCACCCCCCGTCCATATTAAAGTGATCCCCCTGACCACATTTAAATGATTGACCCCCCCAGCCCATAATTGATTGATCCCCCTTGTCCTATTTAATAGATTCCCCTTGTCCACTTTTACTCATCCCCAGTCCCTATCTATTTGCCTTATCCCCCACCATATTTAATTAACCCTGTCCATAATTAATTGATTGATTCCCCAGACCACAATTAATTATTTCCCCAGTCCATATTTATTGATATTATTGATACTTATTGATCCCCAGTCCTTAGTTAATTGACCCACCGTCCATACCTATTTATTTGCTTTACCCCCCATCCTATTTAATTAAACCCCCTGTCCATAATTAATTGATTGATTCCCTAGTCCACAATTAATTATTTCCCCAGTCCATACTTATTGATCCCAGTCCATAGTTAATTGACACACCGTCCATACTTAATTAATCCACCTGACCCACTCAGCTGATCCCCCGTCCATACTTAATTGATACTTAATTGATCCCCCGTCCATACTTAACTGATCCCGCACTGATATCTAATCGATACACTTGCACATCCCTAATTGATCCCCGTCCATACACCTATATATAAATAATTGTGTTTTGTACTTGTACATATATACTGACTATATCCCCATATTTAGAATGACGTCCATGTTGGCCGGAGCCGTGCAGTGTACATCTTGCGCAGTGTATGCATTCCCTGAGCTACCGCTCAGGGATCCATACTGCTGCGAGAGATGTGAGCATATCGTGCACTTGGAAGCCCAAATCCTGGATCTAAGTGCTCAGATAGCGGTACTGAGGAGCATCGACAACATGGAACGGAGTTTGCTGCTCACCGAGCAGACACTCAATGGGTCAACACTGGGGGTGGAGCTTAGTGGGGAAACGCAGGCTGAACAGGCAGGGAGCTGGGTAACAGTTAGAAGGGATAGAGGGAAGAAGTATAGGAAGGCTGGTTCAGAACCGGCATTATTGGAGCACGACAGATCCTCTGACCGCCGGGGGAGTGTATGCTCCAGTAATGAGGGGGAGGGGGGAAGTGTAGGGCAGGCTAGATAGGTCCTCGTAGTGGGTGACTCTATTATTAGGGGGACAGACAGGGCAATCTGTCACAAAGACCGGGATCGCCGAACGGTGTGCTGCCTCCCTGGCGCTCGAGTCCGGCACATCGCGGATCGGGTTGACAGGTTACTGGGTGGGGCTGGCGAAGACCCGGCGGTCATGGTCCACATTGGCACCAATGACAAAGTGAGTGGTAGATGGAGGGTCCTTAAAAATGATTTCAGGGATCTAGGTAGGAAGCTTAGGGCAAGGACCTCCAAGGTAGTTTTCTCAGAAATACTACCAATCCCGCGAGCCACACAGGAGCGCCAACAGGAGGTTAGGGAGGTGAATAAGTGGCTAAAGAGTTGGTGCAAGGCAGAAGGGTTTGGGTTCATGGAGAACTGGGCCGACTTCGCTGTCGGCTACAGGCTCTACCGTAGGAACGGGCTGCACCTCAATGGGGAGGGTGCAGCGGTGCTGGGGAAGAAGATGGCTAATAGGTTGGAGGAGTTTTTAAACTAGAGACGGGGGGGGGAAACCAAGGAAATAGGTGGGATGTGAGGCAAGCAAGGGGGAAGGGGAGAAGTGAATATAATGAGGGTGGAGAGGGGGGTGGGGATAGTACAGTTAGATCGTTAGAGAAGAATAGGATGCTAAATAACCCCAAAGTTTTATCTTGCATGCTGACCAACGCAAGAAGCCTGACCAATAAGGCGGATGAGCTGCGGGCGCTTATATCGGAGGAGAGGTATGACATCGTAGGTATAACAGAGACTTGGCTAGACGATAGCTACGACTGGGCGGTAAATTTATTAGATTATAGTTTATTTAGAAGGGACCGGAAACAGGGGAAAGGCGGAGGAGTCTGCTTATATGTAAAGTCACGTCTAAAGCCCAGACTAAGGGAAGATATAGGAGAGGGAGAAGAGGGGGTCGAGTCCATGTGGGTAGAGATAGAGGGGGCTAAAAATAATAATAAAATATTACTGGGGGTCTGCTATAAGCCACCCAATATAACAGAGGAGAATGAGAATGTGCTATTAGGACAAATAGACAAAGTAGCAAAACATAATGAGGTGATTGTAATGGGGGATTTCAACTACCCGGATATTGACTGGGAAACAGAAACCTGTAGATCTCAGAAAGGAAAAAGGTTCTTGACAAATATTAAGGATAATTATCTCTCCCAACTAGTGCAGGAACCAACGAGAGGGAAGGCCGTGTTGGACTTAATATTGACTAATAGGCCTGATAGAATAACTGAGGTACAGATAGGGGGGCACCTAGGTAATAGCGATCATAATATTATCGACTTCAAAATGCCCTTCAGTAGGGTTATCAATAAGGGAACAACAAAAACATTAAACTTTAGGAGGGCGAAGTTTGATCAGCTGAAAGAAAACCTTCAACTTATTGACTGGGACAAAGTTCTTAATCAAAGGAATACGAATAGTAAATGGGAAACCTTCAAAAGAATTCTGAATACTCAGTGCGAGAGGTATATACCGTATGGGAATAAAAGGGCCCGAAATAAGAGGAAACCAATATGGTTGAACAAGAACGTAAAAGGGGCGTTAAATAGCAAAAAAGAGGCATTCAAGAGATTAAAACAGGAAAACAGTAAGGAGGCACTAATGTGTTACAAGGAAAAAACGAGAACCTGCAAAAAACAAATAAAAATAGCGAAGGAGGAAACAGAGAGACGTATTGCTGGGGAAAGTAGATCAAATCCCAAACTGTTCTTTACGTATATAAATAGTAAAAGGATTAAATCGGATAATATTGGACCGATAAAAAGTGATGAAGGCAAAATCATAGAGAAAGATGAGGATAAAGCTAATCTATTAAATAAATTTTTTTCGACAACTTTCACAAAGGAAAAAGAACTAACAGGCGAAATGAGAAGTGACAAGCTTAATCCTCCACTAAGTATGACTAATCTAACCCAAGCTGGGGTACAGAAACGCCTCAGTAACATTAAAATAATCACCAGGACCTGATGGCATACACCCACGGGTACTAAGGGAACTAAGTAATGTGATAGACAGACCGTTATATCTTATATTTAAGGACTCTGTTGAGACTGGGTCTGTGCCACTTGATTGGCGACAGGCGAATGTAGAGCCAATATTCAAAAAGGGAGCGAAAAGTGACGCCGGAAACTATCGGCCGGTGAGTCTGACGTCCGTTGTGGGCAAAATTTTTGAAAGCTTCATTAAAGAGGCAATTACGGAGCATCTTGATGCTAATAATCTATTAACCCCGAACCAACATGGATTCATGAGGAATCGCTCCTGCCAAACAAACCTGATTGACTTCTACGAGGAGGTTAGCTCTCGAGTAGATCAGGGGGAACCAGTGGATGTCGTGTATCTCGACTTCTCAAAAGCGTTCGATAGCGTGCCACATAATAGGTTGGTATACAAAATGAGAATGATGGGGCTGGGGGAAAATGTCTGCAAGTGGGTAGCTAACTGGCTAAAGGATAGAAGGCAGAGGGTGGTTATAAATGGAATATACTCAGATTGGGTAAGCGTCACTAGTGGGGTACCACAGGGGTCTGTACTAGGCCCAATGTTATTTAATATCTTTATTAACGACATAGTCAACGGGATAAATAGTAAAATATCAATGTATGCAGATGACACAAAGTTATGTAAAACAATTAATACAAAAGAGGACAGTGCAGACCTACAGAGGGATTTGGATAAGCTGGGTAGGTGGAGCATTAAATGGCAAATGAGGTTTAACGAGGAGAAATGTAAGGTCATACATATGGGAAGGAAAAATGGAAGTCACCAGTACTCACTGAATGGGAAATCATTGGGGAATTCAGAGATGGAGAAGGACCTGGGCATCTTGATTGATAGCAAACTAAATTGGAGTGCCCAAAGTCAGGCGGCTGCTGTAAGGGCAAACAGGGTAATGGGATGTATCAGAAGAGGTATAGCTGCAAAGGAGGAGAACATTGTTCTTCCACTGTACAAAGCACTGGTCAGACCACACTTGGAATACTGTGCTCAGTTATGGGCCCCAATATATAGAAAGGATATAAATGAGCTTGAAAAGGTACAAAGGAGGGCAACAAAATTAATAAGGGGAATGGAGGGACTGCAATACCCAGAGAGGTTGGCAAAACTAGGACTATTCAGCCTGGAAAAGAGAAGGTTGAGGGGGGACATAATAAATGTGTACAAATATGTTAGGGGACAGTATAGAGATCTTGCCCGGGATTTGTTCAAAAGGAGGGATATTACGGTAACAAGAGGGCACTCACTAAGACTGGAAGAGAAAAGGTTTCAGCACCAGCATAGGAAGGGGTTCTTTACGGTAAGAGCAGTGAGAATATGGAATTCACTGAGTGAGGAGACGGTAATGTCGGATTCACTACACCAGTTCAAGCGGGGACTGGATGCTTTTCTAGATACCAGGCAGATTTCAGCGTATACTTAAAAATAGAATAAAATAATAGGTTGATACAGGGATTTATTCTGACTGCTGGTTTCAGAGTCGGGAGGGAATTTTTCCTCAGGTGAAGATTGGCCAAATCATTTGGGGTTTTTGCCTCCTCTGGATCAACTTTAGCAATTACAGAACTAACAGGTCGAACTTGATGGACGCAAGTCTTTATTCGGCTTTACTAACTATGTAACTATGTAATAGGGAGTGTGGGTGTCTAGATGTGCAAGGTTTCTGCAGGGTGTGCTAGTTGCTGGACGTGGGTGACTGGTGAGGAGGATAGGGATGAGAACGTGAGTAGATGGTGGTCAGATACTGGTAGGGGGGAAGTTGTGAGGTTAGATAGGGAGCAGAGTCGGGTGAAGATGAGGTCTAGTGTGTGTCCGTCTGTGTGGGTGGCTGAGGAGGACCATTGAGTAAGTCCAAAGGATGAAGTAAGCGACAGGAGTTTGGATGCTGCTCACTGACGAGTGTCAGAGGGGATGTTGAAATCGCCCATGATGGTGGGAATGTCAGCAGAGAGAAAGTAAAGAAGCCTCGTGGAGAATTGGTCAATAAAGGCAGTGATCGGGCCTGGAGGTCGGTATATGACAGCCACTTGGAGGTTGGAGGGAGAGTAGATGCGGACAGAGTGAACTTCACAAGAAGGGAGAATAAGGGAGGGTAGAGGTGGGATAGGGCTAAAGGTTCAGTTGGTAGAAAGGAAAAGACCCACTCCCCCACCATGACTGTTACCAGGGCGAGGAGTGTGGGTGAAGTGGAGGCCACCATAACACAGCGCAGCAGGGGAGGCAGTGTCGGTGGGTGTCAACCATGTCTCTGTGATGCCCAGGAAGCAGAGATTACCTCTCGCAAATAAGTCATGGACAGAGTAGAGCTTGTTGCAGACAGAGCGGATGTTCCAGAGTGCTCCAGAGAGAGGGAGCAGGGGGATGGGCGTCAGGGGCATGGGTTTTACGTATGAGAGGTTTCGGTAGTTTGCAGTTGGTTGGAAGCTATAGGAGGGGGAATTGGTGGGAGGAGTAAGCTGTGGGGGTCCAGTATTGGGAGATATGTCGCCAGCAGTGAGGAGAAGCAGAGAGAGGGAGAGCAGGTGGGAGGAGAGTGTCCGGCTTGTTTTATGTTTTGGTAGGATAGATCTGAGGTTGAGGAGCAGGTCTGCAGATGGGGTCAGGTGGGGAGGCAAGAGGGAAGGAGAGATGATTATTTGATTAGGGGGTGCTGGGGTTTGGGGATAGCGAAGGAGAGTGAGGATTAGTGGTGCAAAGACAGTAAGGTCATATGTAAGCATAGTGAAGGTTTAAGTGTGAATGAGAAAGAGAAACAAAGTACAATTAGTAAATAGTTATTTGTACCTTCTGGTCACTTCTGGCTCATTTCTGGCATATTTCTGATTAGACCCTTAAGAGCGACCCTTCAGAGACAGACCGACGGTCTTAGACTGACATGAGTCTCTGGATATATGAAACTCTTAACAGCACATGGAGTAGACAAGTGTGATCAGAAGGTAGGAGGGAGGAGCCACAGGGAGACTGGACACAAAGCACAGGGTGGGGGAGTAATTAGGAGCCAGAGACTAAATGCATTCAAGAAATAGACAGATGGGGACGAGTGTGTATTGGGATCAAAGATTTGAGGTGATAAACTTGCAGATGGGATCAAACATACCAAGGATATAGACAGATAGAAATAAGCAGGGATCAATGGATACAGCAGATATTGGGTGCAGTAGAAATACCTGAGTATCTGGATATATCTGGCAATATGTGGCTGGTCACGGTGTGGCTGTATTTGTCACCTGTATGTGGTATTATGCTGTTACTTTTTGGTGGTAATATGTGGTCTGGTCATGGTGTGGCTGAATTTGTCCCTTGTATGTTGTATTATTTGGTCACTATGTGGTGGTAATATGTGGTCTGGTCACGGTGTGGTTGTATTTTTCCCCTGTATCTGGTATTATTTGGCCACTATGTGGTGGTAATATGTGATCTGGTCAAGGTGTGGCGGTATTAATCACCTGTATGTGGTATTATTAGGTCAATATGGGGTGGTAATATGTGGTCTGGCAACGGTGTGGTGGTATTTGTCCCCTGTATCTGGTATTATTCGGTCACTATGTGGTGGCAATATATGGTCCGGCCATGTTGTGGTGGTATTTGTCCGTTGTATGTGGTATTTGGTCACAATGTGGGAGTAATATTTGGTCTGGTCATGGTGTGGTGGAATTTGTCACTGCATGTGATATTATTTAGTCACCAAGTGGTGGTAATATGTGGGCTGGTCATGGTGTAGTGGTATTTATCACCTGTGTGTAATATTACTCTGTCGCTATGTGGTGGTAATATGTCGTCTGGTCATGGTGTGCCGGTATTTGTTTCTTGTATGTGGTATTATTCAGTCATTATGTGGTGGTAATATGTGGTCTGCTCACGGTGTGACAATATTTGTCCCCTGTATGTGGAATGGTCATGGTGTCTTGGTATTTTGTCTGGTCATGGTGTGGTGGTATTTTATCCTCTGTGTGTAGTCTTACTCGGTCACTATGTGGTGGTAATATGTGGTCTGGTCACATTTTGGCGGTATTTGATTCTTGTATGTGGTATTATTCGGTCACTATGTGATGGTAATATATGATCTGGTCATGGTGTGGCGGTATTTGGCATTTGTATGTGCTATTATCCAGTCACTATGTGGTGGTAATATGTAACCTGGTCATGGTGTGGTGGTAAATGTTCTCTACATATGGTAATATTCGGTCACTATGTGGTGGTAATATGTGGTCTGGTCATGATGTGGGGGGTATTTTTTTCCTGTATGTGGTATTATTCTGTCACTATGTGATGGTAATGTAGTCTGGTCACAAAGTAACAGTATTTGTCCCTTGTTTGTGGTATTAGTCAGTCACTATGTGGTGGTAATATTTGGTATGGTCACAGTGTGGTGGTATTCCTCCCAATGGACAAATACCGCCACACTGTGACCAGACCACATATTACCACCACATAGTGACCGAATATTACCATTTGTAGTGAACATTTACAGCCACACCATGACCAGACCACATACAGTGGGTACGGAAAGTATTCAGACCCCTTTAATTTAAGTCATTTCCAGGTCTCTCCAGAGATGCTCAATTGGGTTCAGTTCAGGGCTCTGGCTGGGCCAGTCAAGAATGGTCACAGAGTTGTTCTGAAGCCACTCCTTTGTTATTTTATCTGTGTGCTTAGGGTCACTGTCTTGTTGGAAGGTGAACCTTCGGCCAAGTCTGAGGTCCAGAGCACTCTGGAAGAGGTTTTCATCCAGGATATCTCGGTACTTGGCCACATTCATGTTTCCTTCAATTGCAACCAGTCGTCCTGTTCCTGCAGCTGAAAAACACCCCCATAGCATGATGCTGCCACCACCATGTTTCACTGTTGGGATTGTATTGGGCAGGTGATGAGCAGTGCCTGGTTTTCTCCACACATATGGCTTAGAATCATCACCAAAAAGCCGTTGTCTTATCAGACCAGAGAATCTTATTTCTCATAGTCTGGGAGTCCTTCATGTGTTTTTGAGCAAACTCTATGAGGGCTTTCATATGTCTTGCACTGAGGAGAGGCTTCTGTCGGGCCACTCTGCCATAAAGGCCCGACTGGTGGAGGGCTGCAGTGATAGTTGACTTTGTGGAACTTTCTCCCATCTCCCTACTGCAGAGGTCCCCAACCGCCGGTCCGCGGACCAGGACCGGGCCGTTGGGGTTTTTCAGCCGGTCCGCGGCGCCGCTGACCAGGGCCGGCGTCAGCACCCGGGCAAATGCCGGGGCTCTGAGCAGGCTGAGGGGCCCACTGGCGGTCGCGCACCCCGCTGGGCTATGGGCGGCCTTCTCCGCCGCTTGGTCAGGGCCCCGGCAGCTGGATACTTACCTCTCCCCGTGCCTCCGCAGATCAGCTGTCTTCCTGCTCTGCGCTCCCTGTGACGTCTCAGGTCAGAGGGCGCGGTGACGTCTTTACACCGCGCCCTCCCCTGGGCCGTCACAGGGAGCGCTGAGCGGGAAGAAACGACAACGCTGGAGTTCGGAGCCGAGCAGCGAGCGGCGGGCAGCAGGTGAGGAGAAGGGAGGTGAGTATTTGATTTTTTTTTTTTTTTTAATGTATGGAGGCATGGGGCAGTATAAAGAGGGGAGGGGGGGCATCCTGCTTGGGGCATTATAAAGAGGAGGGGTGACAGCCTGCATGGGGCATTATAAGGTGGGGAACAGCCTGCATGGGGCATTATAAAGAGGGGGGGATTCCTGCTTGGGGCATTATAATGAGGAGGGGTGACAGCCTGCATGGGGCATTATGTGGGGGGTAACAGCCTGCATGGAGCATTATAAGGGGGGGACAGCCTGTATGGGGCATTATGTGGGGGGTAACAGCCTGCATGCAGCATTATATGGGGACCGGTATCCTGTATGGAGCGTTATATGGGGGCCAGTATCCTGTATGGAGCGTTATATGGGGGCCAGTATTCTGTATGGAGCCTTATATGGGGGCCAGTATTCCGTATGGGGTCTTATATGGGGGCCAGTATTCCGTATGGGGCCTTATATGGGGGCAAGTATTCCGTATGGGGCCTTATATGGGGGCAAGTATTCCGTATGGGGCCTTATATGGGGGCAAGTATTCCGTATGGGGCCTTATATGGGGGCCAGTATTCCGTATGAAGCGTTATATGGGGGCCAGTATTCCGTATGGGCGTTATATGGGGACCAGTATTCCGTATGGAGCCTTATATGGGGGCCACTATTCTGTGTGGAGCGATTCACCGGTTTCTGAGCTATTGTGGAATTTACAATAGATATCACTCATGTAATGTAAGAAGTGAAATCTTTGCATTGTACTATATATATATATATATTTCTCTGCGGTATCTGTGCATCATGAATCGTGGTATGTGTTATAGGGGCCACTGAGACTCTTTCGCCCGGGGCCCAGAAAAACCTGGAGCCGGCCCTGCCGCTGACAGCTAGCTCCGCGGCCCTGCGCCTGGTCAGAACTCGCTCTGTGTGGATTTATAATGTTTTCTGCCATAGCCGTGACAGCTCGCAGCTCCCGGCAGAGAACATTATGCAGGACGGGGTGGGGCGTCGGGCGGGTCTTAGTGACGCAGCCCTCCACAGCACAGCATGGTACCTGTTGTACGTCACGGGGCGGGTCTTAGTGACGCGGCCCTCCTGCACAGCATGGTGTGTTCCTGACGGGGTGGGGCGGCAGGCTCTCCTCACTGACACGCCCCCGGCAGAACATGTTATGTGGGGCGTGCTGGGGCAGCAGACTGGCTTCAGGGACGCGGCTCCCGGTACCGGTGTTCAGTGTGTAGCGCTGCTAAGCAGCAGCGCTGTATACACTGACGCTCAATGTACAATGCTGCTACTTAGCAGCGCTGTACACCGAGGTCCCGCCAGCATCCTCCCCATACAGCTCCACCCCTCCATAACCCCACCCCCATATGACCAAAGCCCCGCCCCCACCCCCACCGGGCCATGGAAAACTGGTCTTGCTTAAAGCCGGTCCCTGGTGCAAAAAAGGTTGGGGACCTCTGCCCTACTGCATCTCTGGAGCTCAGCCACAGTGATCTTGGGGTTCTTCTTTACCTCTCTCACCAAGGCTCTTCTCCCACGATTGCTCAGTTTGGATGGACGGCCCGGTCTAGGAAGACTTCTGGTAGTCCCAAACTTCTTCCATTTAAGGATTATGGAGGCCACTGTGCTCTTAGGACCCTTGAGTAATGCAGAAATTCTTTTGTAACCTTGGCCAGATCTGTGTCTTGCCACAATTCTGTCTCTGAGCTCCTTGGGCAGTTCCTTTGAGCTGATGATTCTCATTTGGTCTGACATGGACTGTGAGCTGTGAGGTCTTATATAGACAGGTGTGTGCCTTTCCAAATCAAGTCCTATCAGTTTAATTAAACACAGCTGGACTCCAATGAAGGAGTAGAACCATCTCAAGGAGGATCACAAAGAAATGGACAGCACGTGACTTAAATATGAGTGTCTGAGCAAAGGGTCTGAATACTTATGATCATGTGATATTTCAGCTTTTGTTTTTTAATAAATTTGCAAAAATTTCTACATTTCTGTTTTTTATCAGTGAAGATGGGGTGCAGAACGGACTTTAATGAGAAAAAAATTAACTTTTTTTAGAATGGCTGCAGTGAAACAGAGTGAAAAATTTTAAGGGGTCTGAATATTTTCCATACCCACTTCCAACAAGCCAACAACCTGAAGTAACCCTCACTCCACCATACTACTGCACGATCAGCTCTGCCCTCACCTTCTGTATCCTCACCCATCCCTTGTAGACTGTGAGCCCTCGCGGGCAGGGTCCTCACTCCACCATACCGCTGCACGATCAGCTCAGCCCTCACCTACTGTATCCTCACCCATCCCCTGTAGACTGTGAGCCCTCGCGGGCAGGGTCCTCACTCCACCATACCGCTGCACGATCAGCTCAGCCCTCACCTACTGTATCCTCACCCATCCCCTGTAGACTGTGAGCCCTCGCGGGCAGGGTCCTCACTCCACCATACTGCTGCACGATCAGCTCTGCCCTCACCTACTGTATCCTCACCCATCCCCTGTAGACTGTGAGCCCTCGCGGGCAGGGTCCTCGCTCCACCATACCGCTGCACGACCAGCTCTACCCTCACCTGCTGTATCCTCACCCATCCCCTGTAGACTGTGAGCCCTCGTGGGCAGGGTCCTCGCTCCACCATACCGCTGCACGACCAGCTCTACCCTCACCTACTGTATCCTCACCCATCCCCTGTAGACTGTGAGCCCTCGCGGGCAGGGTCCTCTCTCCACCATACGCTGCACGATCAGCTCTGCCCTCACCTACTGTATCCTCACCCATCCCTTGTAGACCCTGAGCCCTCGCGGGCAGGGTCCTTTCTCCACCATACTGCTGCACGACCAGCTCTACCCCCATCTACTGTATCCTCACCCATCCCTTGTAGACCGTGAGCCCTCGCGGGCAGGGTCCTCTCTCCACCATACCGCTGCACGACCAGCTCTACCCCCATCTACTGTATCCTCACCCATCCCTTGTAGACCGTGAGCCCTCGCGGGCAGGGTCCTCTCTCCACCATACCGCTGCACGATCAGCTCTGTCCTCACCTACTGTATCCTCACCCATCCCTTGTAGACTATGAGCCCTCGCGGGCAGGGTCCTCTCTCCACCATACCGCTGCATGATCAGCTCTGCCTTCACCTACTGTATCCTCACCCATCCCTTGTAGACTGTGAGCCCTCGCGGGCAGGGTCCTCTCTCCACCACTCTGCTGCACGACCAGCTCTACCCCCATCTACTGTATCCTCACCCATCCCTTGTAGACCGTGAGCCCTCGCGGGCAGGGTCCTCTCTCCACCATACCGCTGCACGACCAGCTCTACCCCCATCTACTGTATCCTCACCCATCCCTTGTAGACCGTGAGCCCTCGCGGGCAGGGTCCTCTCTCCACCATACCACTGCACGACCAGCTCTGCCCTCACCTACTGTATCCTCACCCATCCCCTGTAGATTGTGAGCCCTCGCGGGCAGGGTCCTCTCTCCACCATACCTCTGCACGATCAGTTCTGCCCTCACCTTCTGTATCCTCACCCATCCTTTGTAGACTGTGAGCCCTCGCGGGCAGGGTCCTCTCTCCCCCTATAGGAGTCCGTGACTCGTTTTTGTTCAAGATTATTGAATTTGTTGTTTGCTGTGTATACCCCCTTTCACATGTAAAGCGCCATGGAATAAATGGCGCTATAATAATAATAATAAATAATAATAATTTTTCCCCTGTATGTGGTATTATTCGGTCACTGTTTGGTGGTAATATTTGGTCTGGTCACGGTGTGGCGTTATTTGTCCCTTGTATGTAGTAGTATTTGGTCACTATGTGGTGGTAATATATGGTTTAGTCATGGTGTGGGCGTATTTTTTACCTGTATGTGGTTTTATTTGCTCACTATGCAGTGATAGTATATGGTCTGGTCACGGTGTATTTGTTTCCTGTAGTATGTGGTATTATTTGGTCACTATGTGGTGGTAATATGTAGTCTAACCATGGTGTGGCATTTTTTTTCACCTGTATGTAATATTATTCGGTTACGGTGTGGTGGTAATATGTTGTCTGGTCATAGTCAGTATTTGTCTCCTGTAGGTGGTAATAATGGGTTACTATGTGGTAGCAATATGGGCTCTTGTCATGGTGTGGTGGTATTTTTCCCGAGTATGTGGTATTATGTGGTCAATGTGTGGTGGTAATATGTAGTCTGGTCATGGTGTGGGTTTTTTGTCCCCTGTGGGTGGTATTATTTGGTCACTATGTGGTGGTAATATGTGATCTGGTCATGGCGTGGCGGTATTTGTCCCTGTATGTGGTATTATTCCGTCACTATGTGGTGGTAATATGTGGTCTGATCATGGTATCGATATTTCTCAATGTATGTGGTATTATTCGGTCACTATGTGGTTGTAATATGTAGTCTTGTCATGGTGTGGCGGTATTTGTCCCTTGTATGTGGTATTATTCGGTCACTATGTAGTGGTAATATGTAGTCTTGTCATGGTGTGGTGGTATTTGTCCCTTTTATGTAGTATTATTTGGTCGCTATGTGGTGGTAATATGTGGTCTGGTTATGGTGTCGGTATTTCTCCCTGTATGTGGTATTATTCGGTCACTATGTGGTGGTAATATGTGGTCTGGTCATGGTGTGGCAGTATTTGTCCCTTGTATGTGGTATTATTCTGTCATTATGTAGTGGTAATATGTGGTCTGGTCATGATGTCGGTATTTCTCCCTGTATGTAGTATTATTTGGTCGCTATGTGGTGGTAATATGTGGTCTGGTCATGGTGTCAGTATTTCTCAATGTACGTGGTATTATTCAGTCATTATGTGGTGGTATTATGTGGTCTGACTTCAGCATATCTAACCAACTTCCTTGTTGGGCCGAGGTTGAATAGTGTCAATGTTGTCAAACTCATTTTTGCCCCTTAGAATTAATGCTGAGATACTCTGTGGTCACTGGGGCCCGGGAGAAATGAGCCATGGAACAGAAGAGCCTCCATGCAGAATGGCTAACGAGTCACAAAACGTGAAGAGGCAGGGCCTGGTGGGACAATAGGGAGGGGCCTGGTAGCACAATTGGGCGGGGTGTGGTACAACAAGGAGGCGGAGCCTGGTGGGACAATGGGGATCCTATTTACTAGCTGGTGAGTGAAGCTGTCAGCGCCCACTGGGCCCAGGAGGTCACTCATGGTAGTTTGTCTGCACATTTGACCAAACTCGGGCATGACGCTGCTGGCGGCCTTGGAGACCTTTCCCTGCATTGTCAGACCTCGCCCTGAGGCCACACGGGCGGGGGAAATGAACAATTTTCATCCAGATTTTTTGGATCCATCTCCTTCAGAGATTCTCCATAACCTGACCAGATGTGAAGGAAGCAATGGCGGTCACCGGACTCTGATGATGGAGGCGAAGGGCGGTCACCGGACACTGATGATGGAGGTGACGGGCGGTCACCGGACTCTGATGATGGAGGTGACGGGCGGTCACCGGACTCTGATGATGGAGGTGACGGGCGGTCACCGGACTCTGATGATGGAGGCGAAGGGCGGTCACCGGACACAGATGATGGAGGTGACGGGCGTCACTAGACACTGATGATGGAGGCGACGGGCGTCACTAGATACTGATGATGGAGGTGACGGGCGGTCACAAGATACTGATGATGGAGGTGACGGGCGGTCACTAGATACTGATGATGGAGGTGACGGGCGGTCACAAGATACTGATGATGGAGGTGACAGGCGGTCACAAGATACTGATGATGGAGGCGACGGGCGGACACCAGATACTGATGATGGAGGCGACGGGCGGACACCAGATACTGATGATGGAGGCGACGGGCGGTCACCAGATACTGATGATGGAGGCGACGGGCGGACACCAGATACTGATGATGGAGGCGACGGGAGGACACCAGATACTGATGATGGAGGCGACGGGCGGTCACCGGACACTGATGATGGAGGCGAAGGGCGGACACCAGATACTGATGATGGAGGCGACGGGCGGACACCAGATACTGATGATGGAGGCGACGGGCGGACACCAGATACTCATGATGGAGGCGACGGGCGGACACCAGATACTGATGATGGAGGCGACGGGAGGACACCAGATACTGATGATGGAGGCGACGGGCGGTCACCGGACACTGATGATGGAGGCGACGGGCGGTCACCGGACACTGATGATGGAGGTGACGGGCGTCACTAGATACTGATGATGGAGGCGAAGGGCGGTCACCGGACACTGATGATGGGGCGACGGGCGGTCACCGGACACTGATGATGGAGGTGACGGGCGTCACTAGATACTGATGATGGAGGTGACGGGTGGTCACCAGATACTGATGATGGAGGTGACAGGCGGTCACCAGATACTGATGATGGAGGGGACGGGCGTCACTAGATACTGATGATGGAGGTGACGGGCGTCACCAGATACTGATGATGGAGGTGACGGGCGGTCACTAGATACTGATGATGGAGGAGATGGGCGGTCACCAGATACCTATGATGGAGGTGACGGGCATCACCAGATACTGATGATGGAGGAGACGAGCGGTCAACAAATACTGATGATAGAGGCGACGGGCGGTCACCAGACACTGGTGATGGAGGCGATGGGCGGTCACCAGATACTGATGATGGAGGTGACGGGCGTCACTAGATACTGATGATGGAGGCAACGGGTGTCACCAGATACTGATGATGGAGGTGACGGGCTGTCACCAGATACTGATGATGGAGGTGACGGGCAGACACCAGATACTGATGATTGAGGTGACGGGCGTCACCAGATACTGATGATGGAGGCGACGTGCAGTTACCAGATACTGATGATGGAGGCAATGGGCGGTCATCAGCTACTAATGATTGAGGTGACTGGCGTCACCAGATACTGATGATGGAGGTGATGGGCGGTCACCAGATACTGATGATGGAGGAGACGTTCGGTTACCAGATACTGATGATGGAGGCAATGGGCGGTCATCAGCTACTGATGATGGAGGCGACGTGCAGTTACTAGATACTGATGATTGAGGCAATGTGCGGTCACCAGATACTAATGATGGAGGCGACAGGTGGTCACCAGATACTGATGATGGAGGTGACGGGCAGTCACCAGATACTGATGATGGAGGAGACCGGCGGTCACCAGATACTGATGACGGAGGCGACGGGAAGTCACCAGATACTGATGATTGAGGCGACGGGGGGTCACCAGATACTGATGATGGAGGCGACGGGCGGTCACCAGATACTGATGATGGAGGTGAAGGGTGGTCACCAGATACTAATGATGGAGGCGATGGGCGGTCACCAGATACTGATGATGGAGGTGAAGGGTGGTCACCAGATACTGATGATGGAGGCAACGGGCGGTCACCAGATGCTGATGATGGAGGCGACGGGCAGTCATCAGATACTGATGATGGAGGCGAAGGGCGGTCACCAGATACTGATGATGGAGGCGATGGGCGGTCACCAGATACTGATGATGGAGGTGACGTGCGGTCACCAGATACTGATGATGGAGGAGACGGGCGGTCACCAGATACTGATGATGGAGGAGACGGGTGGTTACCAGATACTGATGATGGAGGAGACGGGCGGTTACCAGATACTGATGATGGAGGAGACGGGCAGTCACCAGATACTGATGATGGAGGAGACGTTCGGTTACCAGATACTGATGATGGAGGCAATGGGCGGTCATCAGCTACTAATGATGGAGGTGAAGGGCGTCGCCAGATACTGATGATAGAGGCGACGTTCGGTCACCAGATACTGATGATGGAGGCAATGGGCAATCACCAGATACTGATGATGGAGGCGACGTGCGGTTACTAGATACTGATGATTGAGGCAATGTGCGGTCACCAGATACTAATGATGGAGGCGACGGGCGGTCACCAGATACTGATGATGGAGGCGACGGGCGGACACCAGATACTGATGATGGAGGCGACGGGCGGACATCAGATACTGATGATGGAGATGACGGGTGGTCACCAGATACTGATGATGGAGGAGACGGGTGGTCACCAGATACTGATGATGGAGGCGACGGGCGGTCACCAGATACTGATGATGGAGCTGATGGGCGGTCACCAGATACTGATGATGGAGGTGTGGGCGGTCACCAGATACTGATGATGGAGGTGATGGGCGGTCACCAGATACTGATGATGGAGATGACGGGTGGTCACCAGATACTGATGATGGAGGCGACGGGTGGTCACCAGATACTGATGATGGAGGCGACGGGCGGTCACTAGATACTGATGATGGAGGCGACGGGGGGTCACCAGATACAGATGATGGAGGCGACGGGCGGTCACCAGATACTGATGATGGAGGCAATGGTCAATCACCAGATACTGATGATGGAGGCGACGTGCAGTTACTAGATACTGATGATTGAGGCAATGTGCGGTCACCAGATACTAATGATGGAGGCGACAGGTGGTCACCAGATACTGATGATGGAGGTGACGGGCAATCATCAGATACTGATGATGGAGATGACGGGTGGTCACCAGATACTGATGATGGAGGAGACGGGTGGTCACCAGATACTGATGATGGAGGCGACGGGCGGTCACCAGATACTGATGATGGAGCTGATGGGCGGTCACCAGATACTGATGATGGAGGTGTGGGCGGTCACCAGATACTGATGATGGAGGTGATGGGCGGTCACCAGATACTGATGATGGAGATGACGGGCGGTCACCAGATACCGATGATGGAGGCGACGGGTGGTCACCAGATACTGATGATGGAGGCGACGGGTGGTCACCAGATACTGATGATGGAGGCGACGGGCGGTCAGTAGATACTGATGATGGAGGCGACGGGGGGTCACCAGATACAGATGATGGAGGCGACGGGCGGTCACCAGATACTGATGATGGAGGCAATGGGCAATCACCAGATACTGATGATGGAGGCGACGTGCAGTTACTAGATACTGATGATTGAGGCAATGTGCGGTCACCAGATACTAATGATGGAGGCGACAGGTGGTCACCAGATACTGATGATGGAGGTGACGGGCAATCATCAGATACTGATGATGGAGGAGACGAGTGGTCACTAGATACTGATGATGGAGGAGACGGGTGGTCACTAGATACTGATGATGTAGGAGACGGGCGGTCACCAGATACTGATGATGGAGGCGACGGGCGGTCACCAGATACTGATGATGGAGCTGATGGGCGGTCACCAGATACTGATGATGGAGGTGTGGGCGGTCACCAGATACTGATGATGGAGGTGATGGGCGGTCACCAGATACTGATGATGGAGATGACGGGCGGTCACCAGATACCGATGATGGAGGCGACGGGTGGTCACCAGATACTGATGATGGAGGCGACGGGTGGTCACCAGATACTGATGATGGAGGCGACGGGCGGTCACTAGATACTGATGATGGAGGCGACGGGGGGTCACCAGATACAGATGATGGAGGCGACGGGCGGTCACCAGATACTGATGATGGAGGCGACGGGCGGACACCAGATACTGATGATGGAGGCGACGGGCGGTCACCAGATACTGATGATGGAGGCGACGGGCGGACACCAGATACTGATGATGGAGGCGACGGGCGGACACCAGATACTGATGATGGAGGCGACTGGCGGACACCAGATACTGATGATGGAGGGAACTGCCAGTCACCAGATACTGATGATGGAGATGACGGGTGGTCACCAGATACTGATGATGGAGATGACGGGTGGTCACCTGATACTGATGATGGAGATGACGGGTGGTCACCAGATACTGATGATGGAGGAGACGGGTGGTCACCAGATACTGATGATGGAGATGACGGGCGGTCACTAGATACTGATGATGGAGGAGACGGGCGGACACCACATACTGATGATGGAAGCGACGGGCGGACACCAGATACTGATGATGGAGGCGACGGGCGGTCACCAGATACTGATGATGGAGGCGACGGGCGGACACCAGATACTGATGATGGAGGCGCCGGGCGGACATCAGATACTGATGATGGAGATGACGGGTGGTCACCAGATACTGATGATGGAGGAGACGGGTGGTCACCAGATACTGATGATGGAGGCGACGGGCGGTCACCAGATACTGATGATGGAGCTGATGGGCGGTCACCAGATACTGATGATGGAGGTGTGGGCGGTCACCAGATACTGATGATGGAGGTGATGGGCGGTCACCAGATACTGATGATGGAGATGACGGGCGGTCACCAGATACCGATGATGGAGGCGACGGGTGGTCACCAGATACTGATGATGGAGGCGACGGGTGGTCACCAGATACTGATGATGGAGGCGACGGGCGGTCACTAGATACTGATGATGGAGGCGACGGGGGGTCACCAGATACAGATGATGGAGGCGACGGGCGGTCACCAGATACTGATGATGGAGGCAATGGGCAATCACCAGATACTGATGATGGAGGCGACGTGCAGTTACTAGATACTGATGATTGAGGCAATGTGCGGTCACCAGATACTAATGATGGAGGCGACAGGTGGTCACCAGATACTGATGATGGAGGTGACGGGCAATCATCAGATACTGATGATGGAGGAGACGAGTGGTCACTAGATACTGATGATGGAGGAGACGGGTGGTCACTAGATACTGATGATGTAGGAGACGGGCGGTCACCAGATACTGATGATGGAGGAGACCGGCGGTCACCAGATACTGATGACGGAGGCGACGGGAAGTCACCAGATACTGATGATTGAGGCGACGGGGGGTCACCAGATACTGATGATGGAGGCGACGGGCGGTCACCAGATACTGATGATGGAGGTGAAGGGTGGTCACCAGATACTAATGATGGAGGCGATGGGCGGTCACCAGATACTGATGATGGAGGTGAAGGGTGGTCACCAGATACTGATGATGGAGGCAACGGGCGGTCACCAGATGCTGATGATGGAGGCGACGGGCAGTCATCAGATACTGATGATGGAGGCGAAGGGCGGTCACCAGATACTGATGATGGAGGCGATGGGCGGTCACCAGATACTGATGATGGAGGTGACGTGCGGTCACCAGATACTGATGATGGAGGAGACGGGCGGTCACCAGATACTGATGATGGAGGAGACGGGTGGTTACCAGATACTGATGATGGAGGAGACGGGCGGTTACCAGATACTGATGATGGAGGAGACGGGCAGTCACCAGATACTGATGATGGAGGAGACGTTCGGTTACCAGATACTGATGATGGAGGCAATGGGCGGTCATCAGCTACTAATGATGGAGGTGACGGGCGTCGCCAGATACTGATGATAGAGGCGACGTTCGGTCACCAGATACTGATGATGGAGGCAATGGGCAATCACCAGATACTGATGATGGAGGCGACGTGCGGTTACTAGATACTGATGATTGAGGCAATGTGCGGTCACCAGATACTAATGATGGAGGCGACGGGCGGTCACCAGATACTGATGATGGAGGCGACGGGCGGACACCAGATACTGATGATGGAGGCGACGGGCGGACATCAGATACTGATGATGGAGATGACGGGTGGTCACCAGATACTGATGATGGAGGAGACGGGTGGTCACCAGATACTGATGATGGAGGCGACGGGCGGTCACCAGATACTGATGATGGAGCTGATGGGCGGTCACCAGATACTGATGATGGAGGTGTGGGCGGTCACCAGATACTGATGATGGAGGTGATGGGCGGTCACCAGATACTGATGATGGAGATGACGGGTGGTCTCCAGATACTGATGATGGAGGCGACGGGTGGTCACCAGATACTGATGATGGAGGCGACGGGCGGTCACTAGATACTGATGATGGAGGCGACGGGGGGTCACCAGATACAGATGATGGAGGCGACGGGCGGTCACCAGATACTGATGATGGAGGCAATGGGCAATCACCAGATACTGATGATGGAGGCGACGTGCAGTTACTAGATACTGATGATTGAGGCAATGTGCGGTCACCAGATACTAATGATGGAGGCGACAGGTGGTCACCAGATACTGATGATGGAGGTGACGGGCAATCATCAGATACTGATGATGGAGATGACGGGTGGTCACCAGATACTGATGATGGAGGAGACGGGTGGTCACCAGATACTGATGATGGAGGCGACGGGCGGTCACCAGATACTGATGATGGAGCTGATGGGCGGTCACCAGATACTGATGATGGAGGTGTGGGCGGTCACCAGATACTGATGATGGAGGTGATGGGCGGTCACCAGATACTGATGATGGAGATGACGGGCGGTCACCAGATACCGATGATGGAGGCGACGGGTGGTCACCAGATACTGATGATGGAGGCGACGGGTGGTCACCAGATACTGATGATGGAGGCGACGGGCGGTCACTAGATACTGATGATGGAGGCGACGGGGGGTCACCAGATACAGATGATGGAGGCGACGGGCGGTCACCAGATACTGATGATGGAGGCAATGGGCAATCACCAGATACTGATGATGGAGGCGACGTGCAGTTACTAGATACTGATGATTGAGGCAATGTGCGGTCACCAGATACTAATGATGGAGGCGACAGGTGGTCACCAGATACTGATGATGGAGGTGACGGGCAATCATCAGATACTGATGATGGAGGAGACGAGTGGTCACTAGATACTGATGATGGAGGAGACGGGTGGTCACTAGATACTGATGATGTAGGAGACGGGCGGTCACCAGATACTGATGATGGAGGCGACGGGCGGTCACCAGATACTGATGATGGAGCTGATGGGCGGTCACCAGATACTGATGATGGAGGTGTGGGCGGTCACCAGATACTGATGATGGAGGTGATGGGCGGTCACCAGATACTGATGATGGAGATGACGGGCGGTCACCAGATACCGATGATGGAGGCGACGGGTGGTCACCAGATACTGATGATGGAGGCGACGGGTGGTCACCAGATACTGATGATGGAGGCGACGGGCGGTCACTAGATACTGATGATGGAGGCGACGGGGGGTCACCAGATACAGATGATGGAGGCGACGGGCGGTCACCAGATACTGATGATGGAGGCGACGGGCGGACACCAGATACTGATGATGGAGGCGACGGGCGGTCACCAGATACTGATGATGGAGGCGACGGGCGGACACCAGATACTGATGATGGAGGCGACGGGCGGACACCAGATACTGATGATGGAGGCGACTGGCGGACACCAGATACTGATGATGGAGGGAACTGCCAGTCACCAGATACTGATGATGGAGATGACGGGTGGTCACCAGATACTGATGATGGAGATGACGGGTGGTCACCTGATACTGATGATGGAGATGACGGGTGGTCACCAGATACTGATGATGGAGGAGACGGGTGGTCACCAGATACTGATGATGGAGATGACGGGCGGTCACTAGATACTGATGATGGAGGAGACGGGCGGACACCACATACTGATGATGGAAGCGACGGGCGGACACCAGATACTGATGATGGAGGCGACGGGCGGTCACCAGATACTGATGATGGAGGCGACGGGCGGACACCAGATACTGATGATGGAGGCGCCGGGCGGACATCAGATACTGATGATGGAGATGACGGGTGGTCACCAGATACTGATGATGGAGGAGACGGGTGGTCACCAGATACTGATGATGGAGGCGACGGGCGGTCACCAGATACTGATGATGGAGCTGATGGGCGGTCACCAGATACTGATGATGGAGGTGTGGGCGGTCACCAGATACTGATGATGGAGGTGATGGGCGGTCACCAGATACTGATGATGGAGATGACGGGCGGTCACCAGATACCGATGATGGAGGCGACGGGTGGTCACCAGATACTGATGATGGAGGCGACGGGTGGTCACCAGATACTGATGATGGAGGCGACGGGCGGTCACTAGATACTGATGATGGAGGCGACGGGGGGTCACCAGATACAGATGATGGAGGCGACGGGCGGTCACCAGATACTGATGATGGAGGCAATGGGCAATCACCAGATACTGATGATGGAGGCGACGTGCAGTTACTAGATACTGATGATTGAGGCAATGTGCGGTCACCAGATACTAATGATGGAGGCGACAGGTGGTCACCAGATACTGATGATGGAGGTGACGGGCAATCATCAGATACTGATGATGGAGGAGACGAGTGGTCACTAGATACTGATGATGGAGGAGACGGGTGGTCACTAGATACTGATGATGTAGGAGACGGGCGGTCACCAGATACTGATGATGGAGGAGACCGGCGGTCACCAGATACTGATGACGGAGGCGACGGGAAGTCACCAGATACTGATGATTGAGGCGACGGGGGGTCACCAGATACTGATGATGGAGGCGACGGGCGGTCACCAGATACTGATGATGGAGGTGAAGGGTGGTCACCAGATACTAATGATGGAGGCGATGGGCGGTCACCAGATACTGATGATGGAGGTGAAGGGTGGTCACCAGATACTGATGATGGAGGCAACGGGCGGTCACCAGATGCTGATGATGGAGGCGACGGGCAGTCATCAGATACTGATGATGGAGGCGAAGGGCGGTCACCAGATACTGATGATGGAGGCTATGGGCGGTCACCAGATACTGATGATGGAGGTGACGTGCGGTCACCAGATACTGATGATGGTGGAGACGGGCGGTCACCAGATACTGATGATGGAGGAGACGGGTGGTTACCAGATACTGATGATGGAGGAGACGGGCGGTTACCAGATACTGATGATGGAGGAGACGGGCAGTCACCAGATACTGATGATGGAGGAGACGTTCGGTTACCAGATACTGATGATGGAGGCAATGGGCGGTCATCAGCTACTAATGATGGAGGTGACGGGCGTCGCCAGATACTGATGATAGAGGCGACGTTCGGTCACCAGATACTGATGATGGAGGCAATGGGCAATCACCAGATACTGATGATGGAGGCGACGTGCGGTTACTAGATACTGATGATTGAGGCAATGTGCGGTCACCAGATACTAATGATGGAGGCGACGGGCGGTCACCAGATACTGATGATGGAGGCGACGGGCGGACACCAGATACTGATGATGGAGGCGACGGGCGGACATCAGATACTGATGATGGAGATGACGGGTGGTCACCAGATACTGATGATGGAGGAGACGGGTGGTCACCAGATACTGATGATGGAGGCGACGGGCGGTCACCAGATACTGATGATGGAGCTGATGGGCGGTCACCAGATACTGATGATGGAGGTGTGGGCGGTCACCAGATACTGATGATGGAGGTGATGGGCGGTCACCAGATACTGATGATGGAGATGACGGGCGGTCACCAGATACCGATGATGGAGGCGACGGGTGGTCACCAGATCCTGATGATGGAGGCGACGGGTGGTCACCAGATACTGATGATGGAGGCGACGGGCGGTCACTAGATACTGATGATGGAGGCGACGGGGGGTCACCAGATACAGATGATGGAGGCGACGGGCGGTCACCAGATACTGATGATGGAGGCAATGGGCAATCACCAGATACTGATGATGGAGGCGACGTGCAGTTACTAGATACTGATGATTGAGGCAATGTGCGGTCACCAGATACTAATGATGGAGGCGACAGGTGGTCACCAGATACTGATGATGGAGGTGACGGGCAATCATCAGATACTGATGATGGAGGAGACGAGTGGTCACTAGATACTGATGATGGAGGAGACGGGTGGTCACTAGATACTGATGATGTAGGAGACGGGCGGTCACCAGATACTGATGATGGAGGCGACGGGCGGTCACCAGATACTGATGATGGAGCTGATGGGCGGTCACCAGATACTGATGATGAAGGTGTGGGCGGTCACCAGATACTGATGATGGAGGTGATGGGCGGTCACCAGATACTGATGATGGAGATGACGGGCGGTCACCAGATACCGATGATGGAGGCGACGGGTGGTCACCAGATACTGATGATGGAGGCGACGGGTGGTCACCAGATACTGATGATGGAGGCGACGGGCGGTCACTAGATACTGATGATGGAGGCGACGGGGGGTCACCAGATACAGATGATGGAGGCGACGGGCGGTCACCAGATACTGATGATGGAGGCAATGGGCAATCACCAGATACTGATGATGGAGGCGACGTGCAGTTACTAGATACTGATGATTGAGGCAATGTGCGGTCACCAGATACTAATGATGGAGGCGACAGGTGGTCACCAGATACTGATGATGGAGGTGACGGGCAATCATCAGATACTGATGATGGAGGAGACGAGTGGTCACTAGATACTGATGATGGAGGAGACGGGTGGTCACTAGATACTGATGATGTAGGAGACGGGCGGTCACCAGATACTGATGATGGAGGAGACCGGCGGTCACCAGATACTGATGACGGAGGCGACGGGAAGTCACCAGATACTGATGATTGAGGCGACGGGGGGTCACCAGATACTGATGATGGAGGCGACGGGCGGACACCAGATACTGATGATGGAGGTGACGGGCGGTCACCAGATACTGATGATGGAGGCGACGGGCGGACACCAGATACTGATGATGGAGGCGACGGGCGGTCACCAGATACTGATGATGGAGGCGACGGGCGGACACCAGATACTGATGATGGAGGCGACGGGCGGACACCAGATACTGATGATGGAGGCGACTGGCGGACACCAGATACTGATGATGGAGGGAACTGCCAGTCACCAGATACTGATGATGGAGATGACGGGTGGTCACCAGATACTGATGATGGAGATGACGGGTGGTCACCTGATACTGATGATGGAGATGACGGGTGGTCACCAGATACTGATGATGGAGGAGACGGGTGGTCACCAGATACTGATGATGGAGATGACGGGCGGTCACTAGATACTGATGATGGAGGAGACGGGCGGACACCACATACTGATGATGGAAGCGACGGGCGGACACCAGATACTGATGATGGAGGCGACGGGCGGTCACCAGATACTGATGATGGAGGCGACGGGCGGACACCAGATACTGATGATGGAGGCGACGGGCGGACATCAGATACTGATGATGGAGATGACGGGTGGTCACCAGATACTGATGATGGAGGAGACGGGTGGTCACCAGATACTGATGATGGAGGCGACGGGCGGTCACCAGATACTGATGATGGAGCTGATGGGCGGTCACCAGATACTGATGATGGAGGTGTGGGCGGTCACCAGATACTGATGATGGAGGTGATGGGCGGTCACCAGATACTGATGATGGAGATGACGGGCGGTCACCAGATACCGATGATGGAGGCGACGGGTGGTCACCAGATACTGATGATGGAGGCGACGGGTGGTCACCAGATACTGATGATGGAGGCGACGGGCGGTCACTAGATACTGATGATGGAGGCGACGGGGGGTCACCAGATACAGATGATGGAGGCGACGGGCGGTCACCAGATACTGATGATGGAGGCGACGGGCGGACACCAGATACTGATGATGGAGGCGACGGGCGGTCACCAGATACTGATGATGGAGGCGACGGGCGGACACCAGATACTGATGATGGAGGCGACGGGCGGACACCAGATACTGATGATGGAGGCGACTGGCGGACACCAGATACTGATGATGGAGGGAACTGCCAGTCACCAGATACTGATGATGGAGATGACGGGTGGTCACCAGATACTGATGATGGAGATGACGGGTGGTCACCTGATACTGATGATGGAGATGACGGGTGGTCACCAGATACTGATGATGGAGGAGACGGGTGGTCACCAGATACTGATGATGGAGATGACGGGCGGTCACTAGATACTGATGATGGAGGAGACGGGCGGACACCACATACTGATGATGGAAGCGACGGGCGGACACCAGATACTGATGATGGAGGCGACGGGCGGTCACCAGATACTGATGATGGAGGCGACGGGCGGACACCAGATACTGATGATGGAGGCGCCGGGCGGACATCAGATACTGATGATGGAGATGACGGGTGGTCACCAGATACTGATGATGGAGGAGACGTGTGGTCACCAGATACTGATGATGGAGGCGACGGGCGGTCACCAGATACTGATGATGGAGCTGATGGGCGGTCACCAGATACTGATGATGGAGGTGTGGGCGGTCACCAGATACTGATGATGGAGGTGATGGGCGGTCACCAGATACTGATGATGGAGATGACGGGCGGTCACCAGATACCGATGATGGAGGTGACGGGTGGTCACCAGATACTGATGATGGAGGCGACGGGTGGTCACCAGATACTGATGATGGAGGCGACGGGCGGTCACTAGATACTGATGATGGAGGCGACGGGGGGTCACCAGATACAGATGATGGAGGCGACGGGCGGTCACCAGATACTGATGATGGAGGCAATGGTCAATCACCAGATACTGATGATGGAGGCGACGTGCAGTTACTAGATACTGATGATTGAGGCAATGTGCGGTCACCAGATACTAATGATGGAGGCGACAGGTGGTCACCAGATACTGATGATGGAGGTGACGGGCAATCATCAGATACTGATGATGGAGGAGACGAGTGGTCACTAGATACTGATGATGGAGGAGACGGGTGGTCACTAGATACTGATGATGTAGGAGACGGGCGGTCACCAGATACTGATGATGGAGGAGACCGGCGGTCACCAGATACTGATGACGGAGGCGACGGGAAGTCACCAGATACTGATGATTGAGGCGACGGGGGGTCACCAGATACTGATGATGGAGGCGACGGGCGGTCACCAGATACTGATGATGGAGGTGAAGGGTGGTCACCAGATACTAATGATGGAGGCGATGGGCGGTCACCAGATACTGATGATGGAGGTGAAGGGTGGTCACCAGATACTGATGATGGAGGCAACGGGCGGTCACCAGATGCTGATGATGGAGGCGACGGGCAGTCATCAGATACTGATGATGGAGGCGAAGGGCGGTCACCAGATACTGATGATGGAGGCGATGGGCGGTCACCAGATACTGATGATGGAGGTGACGTGCGGTCAACAGATACTAATGATGGAGGAGACGGGCGGTCACCAGATACTGATGATGGAGGAGACGGGTGGTTACCAGATACTGATGATGGAGGAGACGGGCGGTTACCAGATACTGATGATGGAGGAGACGGGCAGTCACAAGATACTGATGATGGAGGAGACGTTCGGTTACCAGATACTGATGATGGAGGCAATGGGCGGTCATCAGCTACTAATGATGGAGGTGACGGGCGTCGCCAGATACTGATGATGGAGGTGACGGGCGTCGCCAGATACTGATGATAGAGGCGACGTTCGGTCACCAGATACTAATGATGGAGGCAATGGGCAATCACCAGATACTGATGATGGAGGCGACGTGCGGTTACTAGATACTGATGATTGAGGCAATGTGCGGTCACCAGATACTAATGATGGAGGCGACAGGTGGTCACCAGATACTGATGATGGAGGTGACGGGCAATCATCAGATACTGATGATGGAGGAGACGAGTGGTCACTAGATACTGATGATGGAGGAGACGGGTGGTCACTAGATACTGATGATGTAGGAGACGGGCGGTCACCAGATACTGATGATGGAGGAGACCGGCGGTCACCAGATACTGATGACGGAGGCGACGGGAAGTCACCAGATACTGATGATTGAGGCGACGGGGGGTCACCAGATACTGATGATGGAGGCGACGGGCGGTCACCAGATACTGATGATGGAGGTGAAGGGTGGTCACCAGATACTAATGATGGAGGCGATGGGCGGTCACCAGATACTGATGATGGAGGTGAAGGGTGGTCACCAGATACTGATGATGGAGGCAACGGGCGGTCACCAGATGCTGATGATGGAGGCGACGGGCAGTCATCAGATACTGATGATGGAGGCGACGGGCGGTCACCAGATACTGATGATGGAGGCGATGGGCGGTCACCAGATACTGATGATGGAGGTGACGTGCGGTCACCAGATACTGATGATGGAGGCGACGGGCGGTCACCAGATACTGATGATGGAGGAGACGGGCGGTCACCAGATACTGATGATGGAGGAGACGGGTGGTTACCAGATACTGATGATGGAGGAGACGGGCGGTTACCAGATACTGATGATGGAGGAGACGGGCAGTCACCAGATACTGATGATGGAGGTGATGGGCGGTCACCAGATAGTGATGATGGAGGCGACTTGCTGTTACCAGATACTGATGATGGAGGTGACGGGCGGATACCAGATACCGATCATGGAGGCGATGGGTGGTCACCAGATACTGATGATGGAGGCAACGGGTGTTCCCCAGATACTGATGATGGAGGTGACAGGTGGTCACCAGATACTGATGATGGAGGAGACGGGCGGTTACCAGATACTGATGATAGAGGAGACAGGCAGTCACCAGATACTGAAGACGGAGGGAACAGATAGTCACCAGATACTGATGATGGAGGAGACGGGCGGTCACCAGATACTGATGATGGAGGAGACGGGCGGTCACCAGATACTGATGATGGAGGCGACAGGCGGTCACCAGATACTGATGATGGAGGCAATGGGTGGTCACTAGATACTGATGATGGAGGAGACGGGCATTCACCAGATACTGATGATGGAGGCGACGGGCGGTCACCAGATACTGATGATGGAGGAGATGGGCGGTTACCAGATACTGATGATGGAGTAGACAGGAGGTCACCAGATACTGATGATGGAGGAGACGGGCGGTCACCAGATACTGATGATGGAGGAGACGGGCGGTCACCAGATACTGATGATAGAGGAGACGGGAGGTCACCAGATACTGATGATGGAGGAGACGGGCGGTCACCAGATACTGATGATGGAGGAGACGGGCGGTCACCAGATACTAATGATGGAGGCAACAAGCGGTCATCAGATACTGATGATGGAGGTGATGGGTGGTCACCAGATACTGATGATGGAGGCAACGGGCGGTCACCAGATACTGATGACGGAGGCAACGGGAAGTCACCAGATACTGATGATGGAGGCGACGGGCGGTTACCAGATACTGATGATGGAGGAGACGGGCGGTCACCAGATACTGATGATGGAGGCGACGGGCGGTCACCAGATACTGATGATGGAGGAGACGGGCGGTCACCAGATACTGATGATGGAGGAGACGGGCAGTCACCAGATACTGATGATGGAGGTGATGGGCGGTCACCAGATAGTGATGATGGAGGCGACGTGCTGTTACCAGATACTGATGATGGAGGCAATGGGTGGTCATCAGCTACTAATGATGGAGGTGACGGGCGGATACCAGTTACCGATGATGGAGGCGATGGGTGGTCACCAGATACTGATGATGGAGGCAACGGGTGTTCCCAAGATACTGATGATGGAGGTGACAGGTGGTCACCAGATACTGATGATGGAGGAGACGGGCGGTTACCAGATACTGATGATAGAGGAGACTGGCGGTCACCAGATACTGAAGACGGAGGGAACAGATAGTCACCAGATACTGATGATGGAGGAGACGTGTGGTTACCAGATACTGATGATGGAGGCGACTGGCAGTTACCATATACACTGTGTGTAGAATTATTAGGCAAGTTGTATTTTAGAGGATTATTTTTATTATTGATCAACAACTATGTTCTCAATCAACCCAAAAGACTCATAAATATCCAAGCTTAATATTTTTGGAAGTTGGAGTGTTTTTTTTTGGATTTGGCTATCTTAGGAGGATATCTGTTTGTGCAGGTAACTATTACTGTCCCGAATTATTAGGCAACTTAATAAAAACCAAATATAATCCCATCTCACTTGTTTATTTTCACCAGGTAAACCAATATCAGTGCACAAAATATAGAAATAAACATTTCTGACATGCAAAAACAAAAACCAAACAAATGAGTGATGAATATAGCCCCCTTTCTTTATGATGACCCTCAGCAGCCTCCATCCATAGATTCTGTCAGTTGCTTGCTCTGTTTTCGATCAACATTGCGCGCAGCAGCCACCACAGCCTCCCAGACACTGTTCCCAGAGGTGTACTGTTTTCCCTCCCTGTAGATCTCACCACAGCCTCCCAGACACTGCTCCCAGAGATGTACTGTTTTCCCTCCCTGTAGATCTCACATTTTATGATGGGCCACAGGTTCTCTATGGGGTTCAGATCAGGTGAACAAGGGGGCCATGTCATTATTTTTTTTTCTTTTAGACCTTTACTGGCCAGCCACGCTGTGGAGTAGTTGGATGCATGTGATGAAGCATTGTCCTGCATGAAAATCATGTTTTTCTTGAACGATACCGACTATTTCCTGTACCACTGCTTGAAGAAGTTGTCTTCCAGAAACTGGCAGTAGGTCTGGGAGTTGAGCTTCACTCCAACCTCAACCCGAAAAGGTCCCACAAGTTCATCTTTGATGATCCCAGCCCATACCAGTACCCCACCTCCACCTTGCTGGCGTCTGAGTCGGAGTGGAGCTCTCTGCCCTTTACTGATCCAGGCTCTGGCCCATCCATCTGGCCCATCAAGAGTCACGCTCATTTCATCAGTCCATAAAACCTTTGAAAAATGAGTCTTAATATATTTCTTGGCCCATTCTTGACGTTTTATCTTATGTTTCTTGTTCAGAGGTGGTAGTTTTTCAGCCTTCCTTACCTTGGCCATGTCCCTGAGTATCGCACACCTTGTGCTTTTGATACTCCAGTAACGTTGCAGCTCTGAAATATGGTTAAACTGGTGGTGAATGGCATCTTGGCAGCTTCACGCTTGATTTTCCTCAATTCATGGGCAGTTATTTTGTGCTTTTTTTGGCCAACACGCTTCTTGCGACCTTGTTGGCTATTTTCCATGAAACTTGATTGTTCGGTGATCACGCTTCAAAAGTTTGGAAATTTCAAAACTGCTGCCTCCCTCTGCAAGACATCTCACAATATTGGACTTTTCAGAGCCGTCAAATCTCTCTTCTGACCCATTTTGCCAAAGGAAAGGAAGTTGCCTAATAATTAAGCCCACCTTATATAGGGTGTTGATGTCATTAGTCATCACCCCTCCTCATTACAGAGATGCACATCACCAGATTTACTTCATTGGTAGTTGGCTCTCAAGACTATGCAGCTTGGAGTAGGACGACATGTATAAAGAGTATCATGTGAGCAAAATACTCATCTGCCTAATAATTCTGCACACAGTGTACTGATGATGGAGGCGACGGGCGGACACCAGATACTGATGATGGAGGCGACGGTCAGACACCAGATACTGATGATGGAGGCGACGGGCGGACACCAGATACTGATGATGGAGGCGACGGGCAGACACCAGATAATGATGATGGAGGCGACGGGCGGACACCAGATACTGATGATGGAAGCGACGGGCGGCCACCAGATACTGATGATGGAGGTGACGGGCAGACACCAGATACTGATGATGGAGGCGACGGGCGGACACCAGATACTGATGATGGAGGCGACGGGCGGACACCAGATACTGATGATGGAAGCGACGGGCGGACACCAGATACTGATGATGGAGGTGACGGGCAGACACCAGATACTGATGATGGAGGCGACGGGCGGTCACCAGATACTGATGATGGAGGCGACGGGCGGTCACCAGATAGTGATGATGGAGGCGACGGGCGGACACCAGATACTGATGATGGAGGCGACGGGCGGACACCAGATACTGATGATGGAGGCGACGGGCGGACACCAGATACTGATGATGGAGGCGACGGGCGGTCACCAGATACTGATGATGGAGGCGACGGGCGGACACCAGATACTGATGATGGAGGCGACGGGCGGACACCAGATACTGATGATGGAGGCGACGGGCGGACACCAGATACTGATGATGGAGGCGACGGGCGGACACCAGATACTGATGATGGAGGGGACTGGCGGACACCAGATACTGATGATGGAGGGAACTGCCAGTCACCAGATACTGATGATGGAGATGACGGGTGGTCACCAGATACTGATGATGGAGATGACGGGCGGTCACCTGATACTGATGATGGAGATGACGGGTGGTCACCAGATACTGATGATGGAGGAGACGGGTGGTCACCAGATACTGATGATGGAGATGACGGGCGGTCACCAGATACTGATGATGGAGGAGACGGGCGGACACCAGATACTGATGATGGAAGCGACGGGCGGACACCAGATACTGATGATGGAGGCGACGGGCGGTCACCAGATACTGATGATGGCGGTGACGGGCGGTCACCAGATACTGATGGAGGTGATGGGCGGTCACAAGATACTGATGGAGGTGACAGGCAGTCACCAGGTACTGATGATGGCGGCGAAGGGCGGCCACCAGATACTGATGATGGGGTGACGGGCGGTCACCAGATACTGATGGAGGTGATGGGCGGTCACCAGATAGTGATGATGACGGTGACGGGCGGTCACCAGATACTGATGTAGGTGACGGGCGGTCACCAGATACTGATGATGTAGGTGACGGGCGGTCACCAGATACTGATGATGGCGGTGACGGGCGGTCACCAGATACTGATGATGGCGGTGATGGGTGGTCACCAGATACTGATGGAGGTGACGGGCGGGTACCAGATACTGATGATGGAGGAGACCAGCGGTCACCAGATACTGATGATGGAGGAGACGAGCGGTCACCAGATACTGATGGAGGCGACGGGCGGTCACCAGATACTGATGATGGAGGCGACGGGCGGACACCAGATACTGATGATGGAGGCGACGGGCGGTCACCAGATAGTGATGATGGAGGCGACGGGCGGACACCAGATACTGATGATGGAGGCGACGGGCGGACACCAGATACTGATGATGGAGGCGACGGGCGGACACCAGATACTGATGATGGAGGCGACGGGCGGTCACCAGATACTGATGATAGAGGCGACGGGCGGACACCAGATACTGATGATGGAGGCGACGGGCGGACACCAGATACTGATGATGGAGGCGACGGGCGGACACCAGATACTGATGATGGAGGCGACGGGCGGACACCAGATACTGATGATGGAGGGGACTGGCGGACACCAGATACTGATGATGGAGGGAACTGCCAGTCACCAGATACTGATGATGGAGATGACGGGTGGTCACCAGATACTGATGATGGAGATGACGGGCGGTCACCTGATACTGATGATGGAGATGACGGGTGGTCACCAGATACTGATGATGGAGGAGACGGGTGGTCACCAGATACTGATGATGGAGATGACGGGCGGTCACCAGATACTGATGATGGAGGAGACGGGCGGACACCAGATACTGATGATGGAAGCGACGGGCGGACACCAGATACTGATGATGGAGGCGACGGGCGGTCACCAGATACTGATGATGGCGGTGACGGGCGGTCTCCAGATACTGATGGAGGTGATGGGCGGTCACAAGATACTGATGGAGGTGACAGGCAGTCACCAGGTACTGATGATGGCGGCGAAGGGCGGCCACCAGATACTGATGATGGGGTGACGGGCGGTCACCAGATACTGATGGAGGTGATGGGCGGTCACCAGATAGTGATGATGACGGTGACGGGCGGTCACCAGATACTGATGTAGGTGACGGGCGGTCACCAGATACTGATGATGTAGGTGACGGGCGGTCACCAGATACTGATGATGGCGGTGACGGGCGGTCACCAGATACTGATGATGGCGGTGATGGGTGGTCACCAGATACTGATGGAGGTGACGGGCGGGTACCAGATACTGATGATGGAGGCGACGGGCAGTCACCAGATACTGATGATGGAGGCGACTTGCAGTCACCAGATACTGATGATGGAGGCGACGTGCGGTCGCCAGATACTGATGATGGAGGAGACGAGCGGTCACCAGATACTGATGATGGAGGCGACGGGCGGTCACCAGATACTGATGATAGAGGCGACGGGCGGTCACCAGATACTAATGATGGCGGCGACCGGCAGTCACCAGATACTAATGATGGCGGCGACCGGCAGTCATCAGATACTGATGATGGAGGCGATGGGCGAGCACCAGATACTGATGATGGAGGCGACGGATGGCCACCAGATACTGATGATGGCGGTGACAGGCGGTCACCAGATATTGATGGAGGTGACGGGCGGTCACCAGATACTGATGATGGCGGCGACGGGCGGTCACCTGATACTGATGATGGCGGCGACGGGCGGCCACCAGATACTGATGATGGAGGCGACGGGCGGCCACCAGATACTGATGATGGAGGCGACGGGCGGCCACCAGATACTGATGATGGCGGTGACGGGCGGTCATCAGATACTGATGATGGAGGTGATGGGCGGTCACCAGATACTGATGATGGAGGTGACGGGTGGTCACCAGATACTGATTATGGCGGTGACGGGCGGTCACCAGATACTGATGATGGCGGTGTGTTACATTTTAAAAAATTAACAATATAACTAGTTGGACTATAATACATGTAATACTTATTAATTCTTTTGTGTTGCTAACATTTTCTGTGCATGAAGTGTTCGTGCTGATTGGGGTAGCTTTACAGCATGACGTCCGAGCGTGCAAAGCGCACCCTGTCCTCCAGCACACAGGCTAGCATCGAGATCGACTCCCTGTACGAAGGCATCGACTTCTACACGTCCATCACCAGAGCTCGCTTCGAAGAGCTGAACGCTGATCTCTTCAGAGGAACCCTGGACCCAGTAGAGAAGGCTCTTCGTGACGCCAAGCTCGACAAGTCCCAGATCCACGACATTGTGCTGGTCGGCGGCTCCACACGTATCCCCAAGATCCAGAAGCTGCTTCAGGATTTCTTCAACGGGAAGGAACTGAACAAGAGCATCAACCCAGACGAGGCTGTGGCCTATGGTGCAGCTGTGCAGGCCGCCATCTTGTCTGGAGATAAATCTGAAAACGTGCAGGACCTCCTTCTGCTCGACGTCACCCCTCTGTCTCTGGGTATCGAGACTGCTGGCGGCGTCATGACTGTCCTGATCAAGCGTAACACCACCATTCCCACCAAGCAGACGCAGACCTTCACCACCTACTCTGACAACCAGCCTGGTGTCCTGATTCAGGTGTATGAAGGGGAGAGGGCCATGACAAAGGACAACAACCTGCTGGGCAAGTTTGAGCTGACTGGCATCCCTCCCGCTCCTCGTGGCGTTCCTCAGATTGAGGTGACATTCGACATTGATGCCAATGGTATCCTGAACGTGTCTGCGGTCGACAAGAGCACCGGCAAGGAGAACAAGATCACCATTACCAACGACAAAGGTCGTCTCAGCAAGGAAGACATCGAGCGCATGGTCCAAGAGGCTGAGAAGTACAAGGCGGAGGACGACAAGCAGAGGGACAAGGTTTCCACTAAGAACTCGCTGGAGTCTTACGCCTTCAACATGAAGGCCACCGTAGAGGACGAGAAGCTGCAAGGAAAGATCAGCGATGAGGACAAGCAAAAGATCCTGGACAAATGCAACGAGATCATCTCCTGGCTGGCTCACCATTGTAAAATAATACTCTTCTCTGTATTATTTTTTCTACTGAGGACTTCTCAAAGTATCAATATCACGATATTCTTATAAAAAAATGTATCTATTTATTCTTGGATTGTCCATTAAAAAGAATCAGATTGCAGCAGGTACATATAATAATTAGTTATAAAGTAATTGTCCATTTGTCCATAATTAGCTTAATTGTTGAGATTCACCCATCTTTCCTTGGATCCTGGCTGGTAAATCATGACTTTGTCCAGCACGTGTCCAGGCCTACATGTCAGATACGTCTCAGCATGAAGATTCTTCTTGTGGGATGGGCAGAACAAGAGAGCCCCCCCTTTCTGTACCATGGGCTTTTATAGCCAGTCGTATGGACACCTGTTCTACATATGGTAGTGAACCAAAAATACACACACAAATAGCGCATGTCAACTAGACACGATGGCTGATGCAATCCTTGTATAGAACTCAAATTTAAGAAAAATGATTATCGATTATTAATTAACATTCCAAATGAATTTCCATAATTAACCATTTAACACGGTGACGGGCGGTCACCAGATACTGATGGAGGTGACGGGCGGTCACCAGATACTGATGGAGGTGACGGGCGGTCACCAGATACTGATGATGGAGGTGACGGGCGGTCACCAGATACTGATGATGGAGGAGACCGGCGGTCACCAGATACTGATGATGCAGGAGACCAGCGGTCACCAGATACTGATGGAGGTGATGGGCGGTCACCAGATACTGATGATGGAGGCGACGGGCAGTCACCAGATACTGATGATGGAGGCGACATGCAGTCACCAGATACTGATGATGGAGGCTATGGGCGGTCACTAGATACTGATGATGGAGGCGACGGGCGGTCACCAGACACTGATGATGTAAGTGACGGGCAGTCACCAGATACTGATGAAGGAGGGGACGGGTGGTCAACAGATACTGGTGACGGGCGGTCATCAGATACTGATGATGGAGGTGATGGGCGGTCACCAGATACTGATGATGGAGGTGACGGGTGGTCACCAGATACTGATTATGGCGGTGACGGGCGGTCACCAGATACTGATGATGGCGGTGACGGGCGGTCACCAGATACTGATGGAGGTGACGGGCGGTCACCAGATACTGATGATGGAGGTGACGGGCGGTCACCAGATACTGATGATGCAGGAGACCAGCGGTCACCAGATACTGATGGAGGTGACGGGCGGTCACCAGATACTGATGATGGAGGCGACGGGCAGTCACCAGATACTGATGATGGAGGCGACATGCAGTCACCAGATACTGATGATGGAGGCTATGGGCGGTCACTAGATACTGATGATGGAGGCGACGGGCGGTCACCAGACACTGATGATGTAAGTGACGGGCAGTCACCAGATACTGATGAAGGAGGGGACGGGCGGTCACCAGATACTGGTGATGGCGGTGACGGGCGGTCCCCAGATACTGATGATGGAGGCGACGGGCGGTCACCAGATACTGATGATGGCGGTGACGGGCGGTCATCAGATACTGATGGAGGTGACAGGCGGCCACCAGATACTGATGATGGCGGTGACGGGCGGTCACCAGATACTGATGATGGCGGTGACGGGCAGTCACCAGATACTGATGAAGGAGGGGACGGGCGGTCACCAGATACTGATGATGGCGGCGACGGGCGGTCACCAGATACTGATGATGGAGGCGACGGGCGGACACCAGATACTGATGATGGCGGTGACGGGCGGTCATCAGATACTGATGATGGAGGTGATGGGCGGTCACCAGATACTGATGATGGAGGTGACGGGTGGTCACCAGATACTGATTATGGCGGTGACGGGCGGTCACCAGATACTGATGATGGCGGTGACGGGCGGTCACCAGATACTGTTGGAGGTGACGGGCGGTCACCAGATACTGATGATGGAGGTGACGGGCGGTCACCAGATGCTGGTGATGGAGGAGACCGGCGGTCACCAGATACTGATGATGCAGGAGACCAGCGGTCACCAGATACTGATGGAGGTGACGGGCGGTCACCAGATACTGATGATGGAGGCGACGGGCAGTCACCAGATACTGATGATGGAGGCGACATGCAGTCACCAGATACTGATGATGGAGGCTATGGGCGGTCACTAGATACTGATGATGGAGGCGACGGGCGGTCACCAGACACTGATGATGTAAGTGACGGGCAGTCACCAGATACTGATGAAGGAGGGGACGGGCGGTCACCAGATACTGGTGACGGGCGGTCATCAGATACTGATGATGGAGGTGATGGGCGGTCACCAGATACTGATGATGGAGGTGACGGGTGGTCACCAGATACTGATGATGGCGGTGACGGGCGGTCACCAGATACTGATGATGGCGGTGACGGGCGGTCACCAGATACTGATGGAGGTGACGGGCGGTCACCAGATACTGATGATGGAGGTGACGGGCGGTCACCAGATACTGATGATGGAGGAGACCGGCGGTCACCAGATACTGATGATGCAGGAGACCAGCGGTCACCAGATACTGATGGAGGTGACGGGCGGTCACCAGATACTGATGATGGAGGCGACGGGCAGTCACCAGATACTGATGATGGAGGCGACATGCAGTCACCAGATACTGATGATGGAGGCTATGGGCGGTCACCAGATACTGATGATGGAGGCGACAGGCGGTCACCAGACACTGATGATGTAAGTGACGGGCAGTCACCAGATACTGATGAAGGAGGGGACGGGCGGTCACCAGATACTGATGATGGCGGTGACGGGCGGTCCCCAGATACTGATGATGGAAGCGACGGGCGGTCACCAGATACTGATGATGGCGGTGACGGGCGGTCATCAGATACTGATGGAGGTGACAGGCGGCCACCAGATACTGATGATGGCGGTGACGGGCGGTCACCAGATACTGATGATGGCGGTGACGGGCAGTCACCAGATACTGATGAAGGAGGGGACGGGCGGTCACCAGATACTGATGATGGCGGCGACGGGCGGTCACCAGATACTGATGATGGCGGCGACGGGCGGCCACCAGATACTGATGATGGCGGCGACGGGCGGTCACCAGATACTGATGATGGAGGCGACGGGCGGCCACCAGATACTGATGATGGCGGTGACGGGCGGTCACCAGATACTGATGATGGCGGTGACGGGTGGTCACCAGATACTGATGGAGGTGACGGGCGGTCACCAGATACTGATGATGGCGGTGACGGGCGGTCACCAGATACTGATGGAGGTGATGGGCGGTCACCAGATACTGATGATGGAGGTGACGGGCGGTCACCAGATACTGATGATGGCGGTGACGGGCGGTCACCAGATACTGATGATGGCGGTGACGGGCGCTCACCAGATACTGATGGAGGTGACGGGCGGTCACCAGATACTGATGATGGAGGTGATGGGCGGTCACCAGATACTGATGATGGAGGAGACCAGCGGTCACCAGATACTGATGATAGAGGAGACGAGCGGTCACCAGATACTGATGGAGGTGACGGGCGGTCACCAGATACTGATGATGGAGGCGACGGGCAGTCACCAGATACTGATGATGGAGGCGACGTGCAGTCACCAGATACTGATGATGGAGGCGACGTGCGGTCACCAGATACTGATGATGGAGGCGACGTGCGGTCACCAGATACTGATGATGGAGGAGACGAGCGGTCACCAGATACTGATGATGGAGGCGACGGGCGGTCACCAGATACTGATGATGGAGGCAACGGGCGGTCACCAGATACTGATGATGGAGGAGATGAGCGGTCACCAGAGATTGATGATGAAGAAATGGAGACGTGCGGTCACCAGATACTGATGATGGAGGAGACGAGCGGTCACCAGATACTGATGATGGAGGCGACGGGATGTCACCAGATACTGATGATGGAGACGACGGGAAGTCACCAGATACTGATGATGGAGCCGACGGGCAGTCACCAGATACTGATGATGGAGGCGACGGGCGGTCACCAGATACTGATGATGGAGGCGACGGGCGGTCACCAGATACTAATGATGGAGGCGACGGGCGGTCACCAGACACTTGGATATTTACATTTCTCTTCATTCTTTGTATCTTCTTGATTGATAATAATCTATTAACCCTTCTATTACCAGTATCTTCTTCTTTTTCTGCTTTCTTTACTCCTCCTCCAATGACTATTGCTCAGCTGTGAATATATACATATCCCCGGGATAGTAATGAGATTCGCTGGTGATGTGCTGTACATATCGACTCTGGGTGTGGCTATGTCTCAGTGGGCGGGGCTTTCTCATATTTGAGGGGGTCATTGTGGGGGTCTTCATTCCTCGTTATTTCCTGTTTATCAGATTCTGGATTCTCCATCTGAAGGCACAAAGCTGCCATTGTCCTTCGATTGGCAGCGCACATTCCAGCCCGATGCTGCCACCTTCCCGGGAAGACGATGTGTGTATTCTGGAGAGACCGGCCCCCCGAAATGCCAGCGTCCTCCAGGGGCCCCCAACAAGCTCCAGCCATTCCGTATTCACCCGTCTATAATGAACAATTAATCACAGCAGTCAGACAGGAAAGGGTTAATCACACCTCTCTACCGGGGCACACACATCTGAGAAGAGGCATGGGGGACCCCCAATACATTCCCACACAGTCAATATGGATACACCCCAAAATTATAGCAAGAAAATTGGTAAACATTGCTCCCTCAAATGATAGCGACGGGGCCCTGGCTGTTACCCCCCAAATGATACTGGCGGGGTCTAGACTGAAGCCCCCCAAAATGATAGCAATGGGTCCTGGACTGCTGCCCCCCACAATGATAACGACGGGGCCCAGACTGCTGCCCCCAACAATGATAATGACGGGGCCCAGACTGATGCCTTCACAATGATAGCGACTGGTCCTGGACTGCTGCCCCCCACAATGATAACGACAGGTCCTGGACTGCTGCCCCCCAAATGATATTGACGGGTCCTGGACTGCCGCCCCCCACAATGAGCGACGGGGCCCAGAGTGCTGCCCCCCACAATGATAACGACGGAGCCCTGACTGCTGCCCCCCACAATGATAGTGATGGGGCCCAGACTGCTGCCCCCCACAATGATAACGGCGGGTCCTGGACTGCCGCCCCCCAAATGATAACGACGGGTCCTGGACTGATGCCCCCCACAATGATAACGACGGGGCCCAGACTGCTGCCCCCCAAAATGAGAGTGATGGGGCCCAGACTGCTGCCCCCCACAATGATAACGATGGGGCTCAGACTGCTGCCCCCCACAATGATAGCGATGGGGCCCAGACTGCTGCCCACCACAATGATAACGACGGGGCCCAGACTGCCGCCCCCCCACAATGATAACGATGGGGCCCAGACTTCGGCCCCCCCACAATGATAACGACGGGGCCCAGACTGCTGCCCCCCAAAATGAGAGTGATGGGGCCCAGACTGCTGCCCCCCACAATGATAACGACGGGGCCCAGACTGCTGCCCCCCACATTGATAGCGATGGGGCCCAGACTGCCGCCCCCCACAATGATAACGATGGGGCCAAGACTGCGGCCCCCCACAATGATAACGACGGGGCCCAGACTGCTGCCCCCCAAAATGAGAGTGATGGGGCCCAGACTGCTGCCCCCCACAATGATAACGACGGGGCCCAGACTGCTGTCCCCCACATTGATAGTGATGGGGCCCAGACTGCTGCCCCCCACAATGATAACGACGTGGCCCAGACTGCTGCCCCCCACAATGATAACGATGGGGCCCAGACTGCTGCCCCCCACAATGATAACGACGGGGCCCAGACTGCTGTCCCCCACATTGATAGTGATGGGGCCCAGACTGCTGCCCCCCACAATGATAACGATGGGGCCCAGACTGCTGCCCCCCACAATGAGAGTGATGACATGTCCCCCTTGTTACTGTCCATTATAATATACCCAATTGTGACCCCCCAATATCATAATCCATAAATACCCCTCGCGTGTTGCCCCCCTGATCTCACAATGATCCCCTCAGAAAAGTGCAGCCAAAAAAATATGAGTCCAAAAAATGGGATCCACCAAAATAATCCATGAAAGATGGAAAGGCTTCCCCTGTGAGGACCATCAGAGATGGAGCCCCCCCGAATGTTACCTCAGCAACGAGTAGCCCCCCCATCCTACACATCAGCTCGGGAGCCCCCAATAATGAGCAATGACTGAAGCCCCAATAGTGTGGCCCCCACAGAACAGAGCCCCCAATAATCCATGCACCCCCCCATTCTTATATGGACCCCCGGCCGGACCTCTCAGGTGATGGTGGTCCCATAGCTGCCCATCCCCACAATGCACCTGTATGTGGTACCCAGAGCTGCTGGTGCTGCGCCCCCCGGCGGAGCCCGAGACGGCTGCGGACCCCCCAGATGTCAGCGCTGGGGGTCTGGGCTGGGATTTCCCTGACAGCGCTGCCTTCTCCGGCCCCCCCGATCTGCATCCTCCTCCTCCCCCTCCTCCTCCTCCTCCTCCACAAAATGGTTTTTCTTCTGGCAGCGGCTTGTGAGGAGCGGAGGCTGGTGAGGAGACGCCGTCAGCCCTCTCCGTCCTCCCGGGCGCCATGAGCTGACCGGCCGCTCCTGCTCACGGCTCTGCTGCATCGTCTCTCCGGGATTTCCGCCTCCATCGCCTTCGGGAGGTAAGCAGCAGCAGCAGCAGCATCTGTCGTCTTCTCCGGCGCCATCGCCGCCCGGCAGCCGCTCATCCCTGTTACTCCTGACCCAGATTCCCCATCATGGGGGGAGCAGCTCCCGGGATCGGGGGTCCTACTGTGTGGGGGGCATCCATCGTGTAACCCCGTACATGCCGGCGGCACAGGCTCCTGCTGATCGGGCGGAGCGGCTGCGGGTTCATCACACAAAATGCCAGCACCATGGAGGGGGCGGCGGGTGAGGGCTGGAGACCCCCGAGTGCTGTCCAGCACCTGACATCCGCTCTTTTGGCACACACTTGGGGGCACACACTTCAGGACGCACACTTGGGGGCACACACTTCAGGACGCACACTTGGGGGCGCACACTTCAGGACGCACACTTGGGGGCGCACACTTGGGGGCACACACTTCAGGACGCACACTTGGGGGCACACACTTCAGGACGCACACTTGGGGGCACACACTTGGGGGCACACACTTCAGGACGCACACTTGGGGTCACACACTTCAGGACGCACACTTGGGGGCGCACACTTCAGGACGCACACTTGGGGGCACACACTTCAGGACGCACACTTGGGGGCACACACTTCAGGATGCACACTTGGGGGCGCACACTTCAGGACGCACACTTGGGGGCACACAATTCAGGACGCACACTTGGGGGCACACACTTCAGGACGCACACTTGGGGGCACACACTTCAGGACGCACACTTGGGGGCACACACTTCAGGATGCACACTTGGGGTCACACACTTCAGGACGCACACTTGGGGTCACACACTTCAGGACGCACACTTGGGGTCACACACTTCAGGACGCACACTTGGGGGCACACACTTCAGGACGCACACTTGGGGTCACACACTTCAGGACGCACACTTGGGGTCACACACTTCAGGACGCACACTTTGGGGCACACACTTCAGGACGCACACTTGGGGTCACACACTTCAGGACGCACACTTGGGGGCACACACTTCAGGACGCACACACTTCAGGACGCACACTTGGGGGCACACACTTGGGGGCACACACTTCAGGACGCACACACTTCAGGACGCACAATTGGGGGCACATACTTCAGGATGCACACTTGGGGGCACACACTTCAGGACGCACACTTGGGGGCGCACACTTCAGGACGCACACTTGGGGGCACACACTTTAGGACGCACACTTGGGGGCACACACTTCACGACGCACACTTGGGGGCACACACTTCAGGACGCACACTTGGGGGCACACACTTGGGGGCACACACTTCAGGACGCACACTTGGGGTCACACACTTCAGGATGCACACTTGGGGGCACACACTTCACGACGCACACTTGGGGGCACACACTTCAGGACGCACACTTGGGGGCACACACTTCAGGACGCACACTTGGGGTCACACACTTCAGGATGCACACTTGGGGGCACACACTTCAGGATGCACACTTGGGGGCACACACTTCAGGACGCACACTTGGGGTCACACACTTCAGGACGCACACTTGGGGACACACACTTCAGGACGCACACTTGGGGGCGCACACTTGGGGGCGCACACTTGGGGGCACACACTGGGGGGCACACACTTGGGGGCACACACTTCAGGATGCACACTTGGGGGCACACACTTCAGGACGCACACTTGGGGTCACACACTTCAGGACGCACACTTGGGGTCACACACTTCAGGACGCACACTTGGGGTCACACACTTCAGGACGCACACTTGGGGGCGCACACTTGGGGGCGCACACTTGGGGGAGCACACTTCAGGATGCACACTTGGGGGCGCACACTTGGGGGCGCACACTTGGGGGCGCACACTTGGGGGAGCACACTTCAGGACACACACTTCAGGACGCACACTTGGGGGCGCACACTTGGGGGAGCACACTTGGGGGCACACACTGGGGGGCACACACTTGGGGGCACACACTTCAGGATGCACACTTGGGGGCGCACACTTCAGCGCGCACACTTGGGGGCACACACTTCAGCACGCACACTTGGGGGCACACACTTGGGGGAGCACACTTGGGGACGCACACTTGGGGACGCACACTTGGGGGCACACACTTGGGGGCACACACTTGGGGGCGCACACTTGAGGGCACACACTTCAGGACGCACATTTCGGGGTACGTATTGGGGCACATATTTCGGGGCGCACACTTCGGGGTACGCATTGGGGCACAAATTTCGGGGAGCACATTTCGGGGTACGCATTGGGGCACACACTTCAGGGTGCACATTTCAGGGCACACATTTTGGGGAGCACATTTCGGGGTACACAATGGGGTACACTCTTAGGGGTGCACATTTCAGGGTACGCATTGGGGCACACATTTCGGGTCACACATTTCGGGGTACGCATTGGGGCGCACATTTCAGGGCCCACATTTTGGGGTACACATTGGGGTACACTCTTAGGGGTGCACATTTCAGGGTACGCATTGGGGCGCACATTTCGGGTCACACATTTCGGGGTACGCATTGGGGCACATATTTCTGGGTGCACATTTCGGGTCACACATTGGGGTGCCCACTTCGGGCCACACGTCGGCTCCGCTCGGCCATTTCTGTACCTGCAGGTAAAATCTAAATCCATGGGGTCCCCAGAGAGGCAGCGCTGCATCTGCACCAGCTGAGTGCGAGGTAGAGGAGGGGGCGAGGGAGACTCGGCGAAACCGAGGGGAGGGGGCCCGCGGCTTGGTGAGATAGGAGAGGGGTGAGGGGATACTGGAGAGATACAGGAGCCTGGGAAGAAGAGAAGGGAGCCATGAAGACAGCAGTCGGGGAGGGCGTCCATAAGTGGGGGGCAGAGGCTGACGGCTGATGGTGGGGGGCCGATGGATGCTGGATAGAAGAGGATGCAGATTGGATAAGACGGTGGGTACCGGAGATGGGGGGTGGTCGGAGGATGATGGAGGTGGGGGGATGCTGCAGCCCGTGTAGGATTATATCATGTAAATGATGAGACGCCGCGTAGCCTCCATATTCCCCGGCAGATGCTGCAGACCCCTCATACATGACCGGCCACAGTTGGGACATGGTGGGGGCTCGGAGACATGCTGCTGCCTGTAGTCCTTCTCTGTTGTGCAGCCTTTTGTTGCCAAGGCCTGAACGCGGGTGAGGAGCCCCCCGGTGACAGCTCCTTCCTGTCGTCCATCATTAATATGGATGGAGATGCAGGATGGATGGACGTGGCCGGTGCAGGAGACATAACAACCCCCTGACATCAGGGCCCCGGACTCCCCAGTAAGAGGGCCACCATAGGGACAAGATGGCGTCTACCACAGTCATGAATATTCAATAAACGCCGTCCTGGTATCTGACATCTCCAGAATTCAGGATGCTGAGAAACCACATGGCTCTGCTGGAGCTTGTAGTTCTCCACTAGGACTGAAATATGGCCCCAGAGACCATGTACAAGTTTTGCTTTACTATAATTATGGGTCCGGGTGCTGGGCCTGTGTATGGGATGTGGTGACTGATGGGTCCGGGTGCTCGGCCTGTGTATGGGATGTGAGGGCTGATGGGTCCGGGTACTGGGTGTATGGGATGTGAGGGCTGATGGGTCCGGGTGCTGGGCCTGTGTATGAGATGTGAGGGCTGATGGGTCTGGGTGCTGGGCCTGTGTATGAGATGTGAGGGCTGATGGATCCGGGTACTGGGTGTATGGGATGTGAGGGCTGATGGGTCCGGGTGCTGGGCCTGTGTATGGGATGTGAGGGCTGATGGGTCCGGGTGCTGGGCCTGTGTATGAGATGTGAGGGCTGATGGGTCTGGGTGCTGGGCCTGTGTACAGGATGTGAGGGCTGATGGGTCTGGGTGCTGGGCCTGTGTACAGGATGTGAGGGCTGATGGGTCCGAGTGCTGGGCCTGTGTATGGGATGTGAGGGCTGATGGGTCCGGGTGCTCGGCCTGTGTATGGGATGTGGTGACTGATGGGTCCGGGTGCTGGGCCTGTGTATGGGATGTGAGGGCTGATGGGTCCGGGTGCTCGGCCTGTGTATGGGATGGTGGGGCTGATGGGTCCGGGTGCTGGGGCTGTGTATGGGATGTGAGGGCTGATGGGTCCGGGTGCTGGGGCTGTGTATGGGATATCATGGCTGATGGGTCCGGGTGCTGGGCCTGTGTATGGGATGTGAGGGCTGATGGGTCCGGATGCTGGGCCTGTGTACAGGATGTGAGGGCTGATGGGTCCGGGTGCTGGGCCTGTGTACAGGATGTGAAGGCTGATGGGTCCGGGTGCTGGGCCTGTGTATGGGATGTGGTGACTGATGGGTCCGGGTGCTGGGCCTGTGTATGGGATGTGAGGGCTGATGTGTCCGGGTGCTGGGCCTGTGTATGGGATGTGAGGGCTGATGGGTCCGGGTGCTCGGCCTGTGTATGGGATGTGGTGACTGATGGGTCCGGGTGCTGGGCCTGTGTATGGGATGTGAGGGCTGATGGGTCTGGGTGCTGGGGCTGTGTATGAGATGTGAGGGCTGATGGGTCTGGGTGCTGGGCTTGTGTATAGGATGTGTGGGCTGATGGGTCCGGGTGCTGGGCTTGTGTATGGGATGTGAGGTCTGATGGGTCTGGGTGCTGGGCCTGTGTATGGGATGTGAGGGCTGATGGGTCTGGGTGCTGGGCCTGTGTACAGGATGTGAGGGCTGATGGGTCCCGGTGCTGGGCCTGTGTACAGGATGTGAGGGCTGATGGGTCCGGGTGCTCGGCCTGTGTATGGGATGTGAGAGCTGATGGGTCCGGGTGCTCGGCCTGTGTACAGGATGTGAGGACTGATGGGTCCGAGTGCTGAGCCTGTGTATGGGATGTGAGAGCTGATGGGTCCGGGTGCTGGGTGTACAGGATGTGAGGGCTGATGGGTCCGGGTGCTCGGCCTGTGTACAGGATGTGAGGTCTGATGGGTGTCGGTGCTCGTCCTGTGTATGGGATGTGGTGACTGATGGGTCCGGGTGCTGGGGCTGTGTATGGGATGTGAGGACTGATGGATCCAGGTGCTCGGCCTGTGTATGGGATATGAGGGCTGATGGGTCCGTGTGCTGGGCCTGTGTATGGGATGTGAGGGCTGATGGGTCTGGGTGCTGGGCCTGTGTATGGGATGTGAGGGCTGATGGGTCTGGGTGCTGGGGCTGTGTACAGGATGTGAGGGCTGATGGGTCCGGGTGCTGGGCCTGTGTATGGGATGTGAGGACTGATGGGTCCGGGTGCTGGGCCTGTGTATGGGATGTGAGGGCTGATGGGTCTGAGTGCTGGGCCTGTGTATGGGATGTGAGGACTGATGGATTCAGGTGCTCGGCCTGTGTACAGGATGTGAGGGCTGATGGGTCCGGGTGCTCGGCCTGTGTACAGGATGTGAGGTCTGATGGGTCTCGGTGCTCGGCCTGTGTATGGGATGTGGTGACTGATGGGTCTAGGTGCTGGGCCTGTGTATGGAATGTGAGGGCTGATGGGTCTGAGTGCTGGGCCTGTGTATGGGATGTGAGGACTGATGGATCCAGGTGCTCGGCCTGTGTATGGGATATGAGGGCTGATGGGTCCGTGTGCTGGGCCTGTGTATGGGATGTGAGGACTGATGGGTCCGGGTGCTGGGGCTGTGTATCGGATGTGAGGACTGATGGGTCCGGGTGCTGGGCCTGTGTATGGGATGTGAGGACTGATGGGTCTGGGTGCTCGGCCTGTGTATGGGATGTGAGGGCTGATGGGTCCGGGTGCTGGGCCTGTGTATGGAATGTGAGGACCGATGGGTCCGAGTGCTGAGCCTGTGTATGGGATGTGAGGACTGATAGGTCCGGGTGCTGGGGCTGTGTATGGGATGTGAGGGCTGATGGGTCCGGGTGCTGGGCCTGTGTATGGGATGTGAGGACTGATGGGTCCGGGTGCTGGGGCTGTGTATGGGATGTGGTGACTGATGGGTCCGGGTGCTGGGGCTGTGTATGGGATGTGGTGGCTGATGGGTCCGGGTGCTGGGGCTGTGTATGGGATGTGGTGACTGATGGGTCCGGGTGCTGGGGCTGTGTATGGGATGTGGTGGCTGATGGGTCCGGGTGCTGGGGCTGTGTATGGGATGTGGTGACTGATGGGTCCGGGTGCTGGGTGTTCAGGATGTGAGGGCTGATGGGTCCGGGTGCTCGGCCTGTGAATGGAATGTGAGGGCTGATGGGTCCGGGTGCTGTGCCTGTGTATAGGACGTGAGCACTGATGGGTCCGGGTGCTGGGCCTGTGTACAGGATGTGAGGGCTGATGGGTCCGGGTGCTGGGTGTACAGGATGTGAGGGCTGATGGGTCTGGGTGCTGGGCCTGTGTACAGGATGTGAGGACTGATGGGTCCGAGTGCTGGGCCTGTGTACAGGATGTGAGGGCTGATGGGTCCAGGTGCTGGGCCTGTGTATGGGATGTGAGGACTGATGGGTCCGGGTGCTGGGCCTGTGTATGGGATGTGAGGACTGATGGGTCCGGGTGCTGGGCCTGTGTATGGTATGTGATGGGTCCAGGTGCTGGGTGTACAGGATGTAAAGGCTTATGGGTCCTGGTGCTGGTCCTGTGTACCGGATGTGAGGGCTGATGGGTCCGGGTGCTGGGCATTTGTATAGGATGTGAGGGCTTATGGGTCCGGGTTCTGGGTGTACAGGATGTGAGGGCTTATGGGTCCGGGTGCTGTACCTGTGTACAGGATGCGAGGACTGATGGGTCCTGGTGCTGAGCTTGTGTACAGGATGTGAGTACTGATGGGTTCGAGTGCTGGGCCTGTGTATGGGATGTGAGGGCTGATGGGTCCGAGTGCTGGGCCTGTGTACGGGATGTGAGGGCTGATGGGTCTGGGTGCTGGGTGTACAGGATGTGAGGCCTTATGGGTCTGGGTGCTGGTTGTACAGGATGTGAGGACTGATGCGTCTGGGTGCTGGGCCTGTGTATGGGATGTGAGAGCTGATGGGTCCGGGTGCTGGGCCTGTGTATGGGATGTGAGAGCTGATGGGTCCGGGTGCTGGGCCTGTGTATGAGATGTGAGGGTTGATGGGTCCGAGTGCTGGGCCTGTGTACGGGATGTGAGGCCTTATGGGTCTGGGTGCTGGGTGTACAGGATGTGAGGACTCATGAGTCTGGGTGCTGGGCCTGTGTATGGGATGTGAGAGCTGATGGGTCCGGGTGCTGGGCCTGTGTTTGAGATGTGAGGGCTGATGGGTCCGGGTGCTGAGCCTGTGTATGGGATGTGATGGCTGATGGGTCCGGGTGCTGGGCCAGTGTATGGGATGTGAGGGCTGATGGGTCCGGGTGCTCGGCCTGTGTATGGGATGTGAGGGCTTATGGGTCCGGGTGCTGGGCCTGTGTATGGGATGTGAGGGCTTATGGGTCCGGGTGCTGGGCCTGTGTATGGGATGTGAGGGCTGATGGGTCCGGGTGCTGGGGCTGTGTATGGGATGTGAGGGCTGATGGGTCTGGGTGCTGGGCCTGTGTACAGGATGTGAGGGCTGATGGGTCTGGGTGCTGGGCCTGTGTATGGGATGTGATGGCTGATGGGTCCGGGTGCCGGGTGTACCGGATGTGATGGCTGATGGGTCCGGGTACTGGGTGTATAGGATGTGAGAGCTGATGGGTCCGGGTGCTGGGCCTGTGTATGGGATGTAATGGCTGAGGGGTCCGGGTGCTCGGCCTGTGTATGGGATGTGAGGGCTTATGGGTCCGGGTGCTGGGCCTGTATATGGGATGTGAGGGCTGATGGGTCCGGGTGCTGGGGCTGTGTATGGGATGTGAGGGCTGATGGGTCTGGGTGCTGGGGCTGTGTATGGGATGTGAGGGCTGATGGGTCCGGGTGCTGAGCCTGTGTATGAGATGTGATGGCTGATGGGTCCGTGTGCTGGGCCTGTGTATGAGATGTGAGGGCTGATGGGTCCGGGTGCTGGGCCTGTGTACAGGATGTGAGGCCTTATGGGTCCTGGTGCTGGGTGTACAGGATGTGAGGGCTTATGGGTCCGGGTGCTGGGCCTGTGTATGGGATGTGATGGCTGATGGGTTCGGGTGCTGGGCTTGTGTACAGGATTTGAGGGCTGATGGGTCCGGGTGCTGGGCCTGTGTATGGGATGTGAGGGCTGATGGGTTCGGGTGCTGGGCCTATGTATGGGATGTGAGGGCTGATGAGTCCGGGTGCCGGGCCTGTGTATGGGATGTGAGGGCTGATGAGTCCGGGTGCCGGGCCTGTGCGCAGGATGTGAGGGCTGATGGTTCCGGGTGCTGGGCCTATGTATGAGATGTGATGGCTGATGGGACCGAGTGCTTGGCCTGTGTACAGGATTTGAGGGCTGATGGGTCTGGGTGCTGGGACTGTGTATGGGATATGATGACTTATGGGTCCGGGTGCTGGGCCTGTGTATGGGATGTGAGGGCTGATGAGTCCGGGTGCCGGGCCTGTGCGCAGGATGTGAGGGCTGATGGTTCCGGGTGCTGGGCCTATGTATGAGATGTGATGGCTGATGGGACCGAGTGCTTGGCCTGTGTACAGGATTTGAGGGCTGATGGGTCTGGGTGCTGGGTTTGTATATGGGATGTGAGGGCTGATGGGTCCGGGTGCTGGGCCTGTGTACAGGATTTGAGGGCTGATGGGTCTGGGTGCTGGGTTTGTATATGGGATGTGAGGGCTGATGGGTCCGGGTGCTGGGACTGTGTATGAGATGTGAGGGCTGATGGGTCCGGGTGCTGGGTCTCTGTATGGGATGTGATGGCTGATGGGTCCGGGTGCTCGGCCTGTGTATGGGATGTGAGGGCTTATGGGTCTCGGTGCTGGGCCTGTGTATGGGATGTGAGGACTGATGGGTCCGAGTGCTGTACCTGTGTACAGGATCTGAGGACTGATGGGTCCGGGTGCTGGGCCTGTGTATGGGATGTGAGGACTGATGGGTCCGGGTGCTGGGGCTGTGTATGGGATGTGAGGGCTGATGGGTCCGGGTGCTGGGTGTACAGGATGTGAGAGCTGATGGGTCCGGGTGCTGGGCCTGTGTATGGGATGTGAGGGCTGATGGGTCCGGATGCTTGGCCTGTGTATGGGATGTGATGGCTGATGGGTCCGGGTGCTGGGCCTGTGTATGGGATGTGATGGCTGATGGGTCCGGGTGCTCGGCCTGTGTATGGGATGTGATGGCTGATGGGTCCGGGTGCTCGGCCTGTGTATGGGATGTGAGGGCTTATGGGTCCGGGTGTTGGGCCTGTGTATGGGATGTGAGGGCTCATGGGTCCGGGTGCTGGGCCTATGTATGGGATGTGAGGGCTTATGGGTCCGGGTGCTGGGCCTGTGTATGGGATGTGAGGGCTGATGGGTCTGAGTGCTGGGGCTGTGTACAGGATGTGAGGGCTGATGGGTCCGGATGCTGGGCCTGTGTATGGGATGTGAGGGCTGATGGGTCCGGGTGCTTGGCCTGTGTATGGGATGTGAGGGCTGATGGGTCCGGGTGCTGGGCCTGTGTACAGCATGTGAGGGCTGATGAGTCTGGGTGCTGGGTGTACAGGATGTGAGGGCGGATGTGTCCGGGTACTGGGCCTTTGTACAGGATGTGAAGGCTTATGGGTCCGGGTGCTGGGCCTACAGGATGTGAGGGCTTATGGGTCCGGGTGCTGGGTCCGTGTACAGGATGTGAGGACTGATGGGTCTGGGTGCTGGGCCTGTGTACAGGATGTGAGGGCTTATGGGTCCGGGTGCTGGGCCTGTGTACAGGATGTGAGGACTGATGGGTCCGGGTGCTGGGCCTGTGTACAGGATGTGAGGGCTGATGGGTCCGGGTGCTGGGTGTACAGGATGTGAGGACTGATGGGTCCGGGTGCTGGGCCTGTGTATGGGATGTGAGGGCTGATGGGTCTGGGTGCTCGGCCTGTGTACAGGATTTGAGGACTCATGGGTCTCGATGCTGGGCCTGTGTACAGGATGTGAGGTCTGATGGGTCCGGGTGCTGGGCCTCTCTACAGGATGTGAGTACTGATGGGTTCGAGTGGTGAGCATTTGTATAGGATGTGAGGGCTTATGGGTCCGGGTTCTGGGTGTACAGGATGTGAGGGCTTATGGGTCCGGGTGCTGTACCTGTGTACAGGATGCGAGGACTGATGGGTCCTGGTGCTGAGCTTGTGTACAGGATGTGAGTACTGATGGGTTCGAGTGCTGGGCCTGTGTATGGGATGTGAGGGCTGATGGGTCCGAGTGCTGGGCCTGTGTACGGGATGTGAGGGCTGATGGGTCTGGGTGCTGGGCCTGTGTATGGGATGTGAGGGCTGATGGGTCCGGGTGCTGGGCCTGTGTATGGGATGTGAGGGCTGATGGGTTCGGGTGCTGAGCCTTTGTATGGGATGTGATGGCTGATGGGTCCGGGTGCTAGGCCTGTGTATGAGATGTGAGGGCTGATGGGTCCGGGTGCTGGGCCTGTGTACAGGATGTGAGGACTGATGGGTCCGGGTGCTGGGTGTACAGGATGTGAGGCCTTATGGGTCCGGGTGCTGGGTGTACAGGATGTGAGGGCTTATGGGTCCGGGTGCTGGGCCTGTGTATGGGATGTGATGGCTGATGGGTTCGGGTGCTTGGCCTGTGTACAGGATTTGAGGGCTGATGGGTCTGGGTGCTGGGCCTGTATACCGGATGTGAGGGCTGATGGGTCCGGGTGCTGGGCCTGTGTATGGGATGTGAGGGCTGATGGGTCCGGGTGCTGGGTGTACAGGATGTGAGAGCTGATGGGTCCGGGTGGTGGGTGTATGGGATGTGATGGCTTATGGGTCCGGGTGCTGGGCCTGTGTATGGGATGTGAGGACTGATGGGTCCGGGTGCTGGGTCTGTGTATGGGATGTGATGGGTCCGGGTGCTCGGCCTGTGTACGGGATGTGAAGGCTGATGGGTCCGGGTGCGGGGTATCCAAGATTTGAGGGCTGATGAGTCCGGGTGCCGGGCCTGTGTGCAGGATGTGAGGGCTTATGGGACCGAGTGCTTGGCCTGTGTACAGGATTTGACGGCTGATGGGTCTGTGTGCTGGGTTTGTATATGGGATGTGAGGGCTGATGGGTCCGGGTGCTGGGCCTGTGTACAGGATTTGAGGGCTGATGTGTCCGGGTGCTGGGCCTGTGTATGGGATGTGAGGGATGATGGGTCTGGGTGCTGGGTTTGTATATGGGATGTGAGGGCTGATGGGTCCGGGTGCTGGGACTGTGTATGAGATGTGAGGGCTGATGGGTCCGGGTGCTGGGTGTACAGGATGTGAGAGCTGATGGGTCCGGGTGCTGGGCCTGTGTATGGGATGTGATGGCTGATGGGTCCGGGTGCTCGGCCTGTGTATGGGATGTGAGGGCTTATGGTTCCGGGTGCTGGGCCTGTGTATGGGATGTGAGGGCTTATGGGTCCGGGTTCTGGGCCTGTGTATGGGATGTGAGGGCTGATGGGTCTGGGTGCTGGGGCTGTGTACAGGATGTGAGGGCTGATGGGTCCGGGTACTGGGCCTGTGTATGGGATGTGAGGGCTGATGGGTCCATTTGCTGGGCCTGTGTATGAGATGTGAGGACTGATGGGTCCGGGTGCTGGGTGTACAGGATGTGAGAGCTGATGGGTCCGGGTGCTGGGCCTGTGTATGGGATGTGATGGCTGATTGGTCCGTGTGCTCGGCCTGTGTATGGGATGTGAGGGCTTATGGGTCCGGGTGCTGGGCCTGTGTATGGGATGTGAGGGCTTATGGGTCCGGGTGCTGGGCATGTGTATAGGATGTGAGGGCTGATGGGTCCGGGTGCTGGGCCTGTGTATGGGATGTGAGGGCTGATGGGTCTGGGTACTGGGCCTGTGTATGGGATGTGAGGGCTGATGGGTCCGGGTGCTGGGTGTACAGGATGTGAGGACTGATGGGTCTGGGTGCTGGGTGTACAGGATGTGAGGGTTGATGGGTCCGAGTGCTTGGCCTGTTTACAGGATGTGAGGACTGATGGGTCTCGATGCTGGGCCTGTGTACAGTATGTGAGGTCTGATGGGTCCGGGTGCTGGACCTGTGTACAGGATGTGAGTACTGATGGGTTCGGGTGCTGGGCCTCTGTACAGGATATGAGGACTGATGGATCCAGGTGCTCGGCCTGTGTACAGGATGTGAGTACTGATGGTTTCGGGTGCTGGGGCTGTGTATGAGATGTGAGGACTGATGGGTCCGGGTGCTGGGGCTGTGTATGGGATGTGAGGGCTTATGGGTCCGGGTGCTGGGGCTGTGTACGGGATGTGAGGGCTGATGGGTCCGGGTGCTGGGCCTGTGTATGAGATGTGAGGGCTGATGGGTCTGGGTGCTGGGTCTGTGTACAGGATGTGAGGACTGATGGGTCCGGGTGCTGGGGCTGTATATGGGATGTGAGGGCTGATGGGTCCGGGTGCTGGGGCTGTGTACGGGATGTGAGGGCTGATGGGTGCGGGTACTGGGCCTGTGTATGGGATGTGAGGGCTGATGGGTCTGGGTGCTCGGCCTGTGTACAGGATTTGAGGGCTGATGGGTCCGGGTGCTCGGCCTGTGTACAGGATGTGAGGGCTGATGGGTCTGGGTGTTGGGCCTGTGTATGGGATGTGAGGGCTGATGGGTCCGGATGCTTGGCCTGTGTATGGGATGTGAGGGCTGATGGGTCTGGGTGCTGGGCCTGTGTATGGTATGTGAGGGCTGATGGGTCTGGGTGCTGGGCCTGTGTATGGGATGTGAGGGCTGATGGGTCCGGGTGCTGGGCCTGTGTATGGGATGTAATGGCTGATGGGTCCGGGTGCTGGGCCTTTGTATGGGATGTGAGGACTGATGGGTCTGGGTGCTGGGCCTGTGTATGGGGTGTGAGGGCTTATGGGTCCGGGTGCTGGGCCTCTGTACAGGATGTGATGGCTGATGGGTCCGGATTCTGGGGATGTGTACAGGATGTGAGGACTGATGGGTCCGGGTGCTGGGGCTGTGTATGGGATGTGAGGGCTGATGGGTCCGGGTGCTGGGCCTGTGTATGGGATGTGAGGGCTGATGGGTCCGGGTGCTGGGCCTGTGTATGGGATGTAATGGCTGATGGGTCCGGGTGCTGGGCCTTTGTATGGGATGTGAGGACTGATGGGTCTGGTTGCTGGGCCTGTGTATGGGGTGTGAGGGCTTATGGGTCCGGGTGCTGGGCCTCTGTACAGGATGTGATGGCTGATGGGTCCGGATGCTGGGCCTGTGTACGGAATGTGAAGGCTGATGGGTCCGGGTGCTGGGCCTGTGTATGGGATGTGATGGCTGATGGGTCCGGGTGCTGGGCCTGTGTATGAGATGTGAGGACGGATGGGTCCGGGTGCTGGGTGTACAGGATTTGAGGGCTGATGGGTCCAGGTGCTCGGCCTGTGTACAGGATGTGAGGGCTGATGGGTCCGGGTGCTGGGCCTGTGTATGGGATGTGAGGGCTCATGGGTCCGGGTGCTGGGCCTGTGTTTGGGATGTGAGGGCTGATGGGTCCGGATGCTTGGCCTGTGTATGGGATGTGAGGGCTGATGGGTCCGGATGCTTGGCCTGTGTATGGGATGTGAGGGCTGATGGGTCCGGGTGCTGGGCCTGTGTATGAGATGTGATGACTGATGGGTCCGGGTGCTGGGCCTGTGTATGGGATGTGAGGGCTGATGGGTCCGGGTGCTTGGCCTGTGTATGGGATGTGAGGGCTGATGGGTCCGGGTGCTGGGCCTGTGTATGGGATGTGAGGACTGATGGGTCCGGGTGCTGGGTGTACAGGATTTGAGGGCTGATGGGTCCGGGTGCTGGGCCTGTGTATGGGATGTGAGGGCTGATGGGTCTGGGTGCTGGGCCTGTGTATGGGATGTGAGGGCTGATGGGTCCGGGTGCTTGGCCTGTGTATGGGATATGAGGGCTGATGGGTCCGGATGCTTGGCCTGTGTATGGGATGTGAGGGCTGATGGGTCCGGGTGCTGAGTGTACAGGATGTGAGGACTGATGGGTCTGGGTGCTGAGTGTACAGGATGTGAGGACAGATGGGTCCGGGTGCTGGGCCTGTGTATGGGATGTGAGGACTGATGGGTCTGGGTGCTGAGTGTACAGGATGTGAGGACAGATGGGTCCGGGTGCTGGGCTTGTATATGGGATGTGAGGACTAATGGGTCTGGGTGCTGGGTGTACAGGATGTGAGGACTGATGGGTCCCGGTGCTGGCGCTGTGTATGGGATGTGAGGGCTGATGGGTCCGGGTGCTGGGGCTGTGTACAGGATGTGAGGACTGATGGATCTGGGTGCTGGGCCTGTGTATGGGATGTGAGGGCTGATTGGTCCGGGTGCTGGGCCTGTGTATGAGATGTGATGGCTGATGGGTCCGGGTGCTGGGCCTGTGTACAGGTTGTGAGGACTGATGGGTCCGGGTGCTGGGGCTGTGTATGGGATGTGAGGGCTGATGGGTCTGGTTGCTGGGGCTGTGTACAGGATGTGAGGACTGATGGGTCCGGGTGCTGGGGCTGTGTATGGGATGTGAGGGCTGATGGGTCTGGGTGCTGGGCCTGTGTATGGGATGTGATGGCTGATGGGTCCGGGTGCTGAGGCTGTGTATGAGATGTGAGGACTGATGGGTCCGGGTGCTGAGGCTGTGTATGAGATGTGAGGACTGATGGGTCCGGGTGCTCGGCCTGTGTACAGGATGTGAGAGCTGATGGGTCCCGGTGCTGGGCCTGTGTACGGAATGTGAGGGCTGATGGGTCCAGGTGCTGGGCCTGTGTATGAGATGTGAGGGCTGATGGGTCCGGGTGCTCGGCCTGTGTGTGGGATGTGAGGGCTGATGGGTCCGGGTGCTCGGCCTGTGTACGGGATGTGAGGGCTGATGGGTCTGGGTGCTGGGTCTGTGTATGAGATGTGAGCGCTGATGGGTCTGGGTGCTGGGCCTGTGTACGGGATGTGAGGGCTGATGGGTCTGGGTGCTCGGTCTGTGTTTATGATGTGAGGGCTGATGGGTCCGGGTGCTGGGCCTGTGTATGAGATGTGAGGACTGATGGGTCCGGGTGCTGGGCCTGTGCATGGGATGTGAGGGCTGATGGGTCCGGGTGTTGGGCCTGTGTATGAGATGTGAGGGCTGATGGGTCCGGGTGCTGGGCCTGTGTATGAGATGTGAGGGCTGATGGGTCCGGGTGCTGGGCCTGTGTATGGGATGTGAGGGCTGATGGGTCCGGGTGCTGGGCCTGTGTGTGGAATGTGAGGGCTGATGGGTTCGGGTGCTGGGCCTGTGTATGGGATGTGATGGCTGATGGGTCCGGGTGCTGGGCCTGTGTATGGGATGTGATGGCTGATGGGTCCGGGTGCTCGGCCTGTGTACGGGATGTGAGGGCTTATGGGTCCGGGTGCTGGGCCTGTGTATGAGATGTGAGGGCTGATGGGTCCGGGTGCTGGGCCTGTGTATGGGATGTGAGGGCTGATGGGTCCCGGTGCTGGGCCTGTGTGTGGGATGTGATGGCTGATGGGTCCGGATTCTCGGCCTGTGTACAGGATGTGAGGGCTTATGGGTCCGGCTGCTGGGCCTGTGTATGAGATGTGAGGGCTGATGGGTCCGGGTGCTCGGCCTGTGAACAGGATGTGAGGGCTGATGGGTCTGGGTGCTGGGCCTGTGTATGAGATGTGAAGGCTGATGGGTCTGGGTGCTGGGCCTGTGTATGAGATGTGAGGGCTGATGGGTCCGGGTGCTGGGCGTGTGTATGAGATGTGAGGGCTGATGGGTCCGGGTGCTCGGCCTGTGTATGGGATGTGAGGGCTGATGGGTCTGGGTGCTGGGCCTGTGTATGGGATGTGATGGCTGATGTGTCCGGGTGCTGGGCCTGTGTACAGGATGTGAGGGCTGATGGGTCTGGTTGCTGGGGCTGTGTACAGGATGTGAGGGCTGATGGGTCCGGGTGCTGGGGCTGTGTATGGGATGTGAGGACTGATGGGTCCGGGTGTTGGGCCTGTGTATGGGATGTGAGGGCTGATGGGTCCGGGTGCTGGGCCTGTGTATGAGATGTGAGGGCTGATGGGTCCGGGTGCTGGGCGTGTGTATGAGATGTGAGGGCTGATGGGTCCGGGTGCTCGGCCTGTGTATGGGATGTGATGGCTGATGGGTCCGGGTGCTGGGCCTGTGTATGGGATGTGAGGACTGATGGGTCCGGGTGCTGGGCCTGTGTATGAGATGTGAGGGCTGATGGGTCCGGGTGCTGGGCGTGTGTATGAGATGTGAGGGCTGATGGGTCCGGGTGCTCGGCCTGTGTATGGGATGTGAGGGCTGATGGGTCTGGGTGCTGGGCCTGTGTATGGGATGTGATGGCTGATGGGTCCGGGTGCTGGGCCTGTGTATGGGATGTGAGGACTGATGGGTCCGGGTGCTGGGCCTGTGTATGGGATGTGAGGGCTGATGGGTCCGGGTGCTGGGCCTGTGTATGGGATGTGATGGCTGATGGGTCCGGGTGCCGGGTGTACCGGATGTGAGGGCTGATGGGTCTGGGTGCTGGGCCTGTGTATGGGATGTGAGGACTGATGGGTCTGGGTGCTGGGCCTGTGTATGAGATGTGATGGCTGATGGGTCCGGATTCTCGGCCTGTGTACAGGATGTGAGGGCTGATGGGTCCGGGTGCTGGGTTTGTATATGGGATGTGAGGGCTGATGGGTCCGGGTGCTGGGCCTGTGTATGGGATGTGATGGCTGATGGGTCCGGATTCTCAGCCTGTGTATGAGATGTGAGTGCTGATGGGTCCGGGTGCTGGGACTGTGTATGAGATGTGAGTGCTAATGGGTCCGGGTGCTGCGACTGTGTATGAGATGTGAGGACTGATGGGTCCGGGTGCTGGGCCTGTGTATGGGATGTGAGGACTGATGGGTCCGGGTGCTCGGCCTGTGTACAGGATGTGAGGGCTGATGGGTCCGGGTGCTGGGCCTGTGTATGGGATGTGAGGACTGATGGATCCAGGTGCTCGGCCTGTGTATGCGATGTGAGGGCTGATGGGTCCGTGTGCTGGGCCTGTGTATGGGATGTGAGGGCTGATGGGTCCGGGTGCTGGGGCTGTGTATGAGATGTGAGGACTGATGGGTCTGGCTGCTGGGCCTGTGTATGGGATGTGAGGGCTGATGGGTCTGGGTGCTGGGCCTGTGTATGGGATGTGATGGCTGATGGGTCCGGGTGCCGGGTGTACCGGATGTGAGGGCTGATGGGTCTGGGTGCTGGGCCTGTGTATGGGATGTGAGGACTGATGGGTCTGGGTGCTGGGCCTGTGTATGGGATGTGAGGACTGATGGGTCCGGGTGCTGGGCCTGTGTATGGGATGGTAGGGCTGATGTGTCCGGGTGCTGGAGCTGTGTATGAGATGTGAGGGCTGATGGGTCTGGGTGCTGGGCCTGTGTATGAGATGTGAGGGCTGATGGGTCCGAGTGCTCGGCCTGTGTATGGGATGTGAGGGCTTATGGGTCCGGGTGCTGGGCCTGTGTATGGGATGTGAGGACTGATGGGTCCGGGTGCTGGGCCTGTGTATGGGATGTGAGGGCTGATGGGTCTGGGTGCTGGGCCTGTGTATGAGATGTGAGGTCTGATGGGTCTGGGTGCTGGGCCTGTGTATGGGATGTGAGGACTGATGGGTCCGGGTGCTGGGGCTGTGTATGGGATGTAATGGCTGATGGGTCCGGGTGCTGGGCCTGTGTATGAGATGTGAGGTCTGATGGGTCTGGGTGCTGGGCCTGTGTATGAGATGTGAGGACTGATGGGTCTGGGTGCTGGGCCTGTGTATGGGATGTGAGGGCTGATGGGTCTGGGTGCTGGGCCTGTGTATGAGATGTGAGGTCTGATGGGTCTGGGTGCTGGGCCTGTGTATGGGATTTGAGGGCTGATGGGTCCGGGTGCTGGGCCTGTGTATGGGATGTGAGGGCTGATGGGTCCGGGTGCTGGGCCTGTTTACAGGATGTGAGGGCTGATGGGTCCGGGTGCTGGGTGTATGGGATGTGAGGGCTGATGGGTCCGGGTGCTGGGCCTGTGTACAGGATGTGAAGGCTGATGGGTCCGGGTGCTGGGGCTGTGTATGGGATGTGAGGGCTGATGGGTCCCGGTGCTGGGCCTGTGTACAGGATGTGAGGGCTGATGGGTCCGGGTGCTGGGGCTGTGTATGGGATGTGAGAGCTGATGGGTCCGGGTGCTGGGCCTGTGTATGGGATGTGAGGGCTGATGGGTCTGGGTACTGGGGCTGTGTATGGGATGTGATGGCTGATGGGTCTGGGTGCTGGGGCTGTGTATGGGATGTGAGGACTGATGGGTCCGGGTGCTGGGGCTGTGTATGGGATGTGAGGGCTGATGGGTCCCGGTGCTGGACCTGTGTACAGGATGTGAGGGCTGATGGGTCCGGGTGCTGGGGCTGTGTATGGGATGTGAGAGCTGATGGGTCCGGGTGCTGGGCCTGTGTATGGGATGTGATGGCTGATGGGTCCGGGTGCTGGGCCTGTGTATGGGATGTGAGGGCTGATGGGTCCCGGTGCTGGGCCTGTGTACAGGATGTGAGGGCTGATGGGTCCGCGTGCTGGGGCTGTGTATGGGATGTGACGACTGATGGGTCCGGGTTCTGGGCCTGTGTATGGGATGTGAGGGCTGATGGGTCCGGGTGCTGGGGCTGTGTACAGGATGTGAGGACTGATGGGTCCGGGTGCTGGGCCTGTGTAAGGGATGTGAGGACTGATGGGTCTGGGTGCTGGGTTTGTATATGGGATGTGAGGGCTGATGGGTCCTGGTGCTGGGTGTACAGGATTTGAGGGCTGATGGGTCCGGGTGCTCGGCCTGTGTACAGGATGTGAGGGCTGATGGGTCCGGGTTCTGGGCCTGTGTATGCGATGTGAGGGCTGATGGGTCCGGGTGCTGGGCCTGTGTATGGGATGTGAGGACTGATGGGTCTGGGTGCTGGGCCTGTGTATGGGATGTGAGGGCTGATGGGTCCGGGTGCTGGGCCTGTGTATGGGATGTGAGGACTGATGGGTCCCGGTGCTGGCGCTGTGTATGGGATGTGAGGGCTGATGGGTCCGGGTGCTGGGGCTGTGTACAGGATGTGAGGACTGATGGATCTGGGTGCTGGGCCTGTGTATGGGATGTGAGGGCTGATTGGTCCGGGTGCTGGGCCTGTGTATGAGATGTGATGGCTGATGGGTCCGGGTGCTGGGCCTGTGTACAGGTTGTGAGGACTGATGGGTCCGGGTGCTGGGGCTGTGTATGGGATGTGAGGGCTGATGGGTCTGGTTGCTGGGGCTGTGTACAGGATGTGAGGACTGATGGGTCCGGGTGCTGGGGCTGTGTATGGGATGTGAGGGCTGATGGGTCTGGGTGCTGGGCCTGTGTATGGGATGTGATGGCTGATGGGTCCGGGTGCTGAGGCTGTGTATGAGATGTGAGGACTGATGGGTCCGGGTGCTGAGGCTGTGTATGAGATGTGAGGACTGATGGGTCCGGGTGCTCGGCCTGTGTACAGGATGTGAGAGCTGATGGGTCCCGGTGCTGGGCCTGTGTACGGAATGTGAGGGCTGATGGGTCCAGGTGCTGTGCCTGTGTATGAGATGTGAGGGCTGATGGGTCCGGGTGCTCGGCCTGTGTACGGGATGTGAGGGCTGATGGGTCTGGGTGCTGGGTCTGTGTATGAGATGTGAGCGCTGATGGGTCTGGGTGCTGGGCCTGTGTACGGGATGTGAGGGCTGATGGGTCTGGGTGCTCGGTCTGTGTTTATGATGTGAGGGCTGATGGGTCCGGGTGCTTGGCCTGTGTATGGGATGTGAGGACTGATGGGTCCGGGTGCTGGGCCTGTGCATGGGATGTGAGGACTGATGGGTCCGGGTGCTGGGCCTGTGTATGGGATGTGAGGGCTGATGGGTCCGGGTGCTGGGCCTGTGTATGAGATGTGACGGCTGATGGGTCCGGGTGTTGGGCCTGTGTATGAGATGTGAGGGCTGATGGGTCCGGGTGCTGGGCCTGTGTATGAGATGTGAGGGCTGATGGGTCCGGGTGCTGGGCCTGTGTATGGGATGTGAGGGCTGATGGGTCCGGGTGCTGGGCCTGTGTATGAGATTTGAGGGCTGATGGGTCCGGGTGCTGGGCCTGTGTATGGGATGTGAGGGCTGATGGGTCCGGGTGCTGGGCCTGTGTGTGGAATGTGAGGGCTGATGGGTTCGGGTGCTGGGCCTGTGTATGGGATGTGATGGCTGATGGGTCCGGGTGCTGGGCCTGTGTATGGGATGTGATGGCTGATGGGTCCGGGTGCTCGGCCTGTGTACGGGATGTGAGGGCTTATGGGTCCGGGTGCTGGGCCTGTGTATGAGATGTGAGGGCTGATGGGTCCGGGTGCTGGGCCTGTGTATGGGATGTGAGGGCTGATGGGTCCCGGTGCTGGGCCTGTGTGTGGGATGTGATGGCTGATGGGTCCGGATTCTCGGCCTGTGTACAGGATGTGAGGGCTTATGGGTCCGGCTGCTGGGCCTGTGTATGAGATGTGAGGGCTGATGGGTCCGGGTGCTGGGACTGTGAACAGGATTTGTAGGCTGATGTGTCCGGGTGCTGGGCCTGTGTACAGGATGTGAGGGCTTATGGGTCCGGCTGCTGGGCCTGTGTATGGGATGTGAGGGCTGATGGGTCCGGGTGCTGGGACTGTGTATGAGATGTGAGGGCTGATGGGTCTGGGTGCTGGGCCTGTGTATGGGATGTGATGGCTGATGGGTCCGGGTGCTGGGCCTGTGTATGGGATGTGAGGACTGATGGGTCCGGGTGTTGGGCCTGTGTATGGGATGTGAGGGCTGATGGGTCCGGGTGCTGGGCGTGTGTATGAGATGTGAGGGCTGATGGGTCCGGGTGCTCGGCCTGTGTATGGGATGTGAGGGCTGATGGGTCTGGGTGCTGGGCCTGTGTATGGGATGTGATGGCTGATGGGTCCGGGTGCTGGGCCTGTGTATGGGATGTGAGGACTGATGGGTCCGGGTGCTGGGCCTGTGTATGGGATGTGAGGGCTGATGGGTCCGGGTGCTGGGCCTGTGTATGAGATGTGATGGCTGATGGGTCCGGGTGCCGGGTGTACCGGATGTGAGGTCTGATGGGTCTGGGTGCTGGGCCTGTGTATGGGATGTGATGGCTGATGGGTCCGGGTGCCGGGTGTACCGGATGTGAGGGCTGATGGGTCTGGGTGCTGGGCCTGTGTATGGGATGTGAGGACTGATGGGTCTGGGTGCTGGGCCTGTGTACAGGATGTGAGGGCTGATGGGTCCGGGTGCTGGGTTTGTATATGGGATGTGAGGGCTGATGGGTCCGGGTGCTGGGCCTGTGTATGGGATGTGATGGCTGATGGGTCCGGATTCTCAGCCTGTGTACAGGATGTGAGGGCTGATGGGTCCGGGTGCTGGGCCTGTGTATGAGATGTGAGTGCTGATGGGTCCGGGTGCTGGGACTGTGTATGAGATGTGAGTGCTGATGGGTCCGGGTGCTGGGACTGTGTATGAGATGTGAGTGCTAATGGGTCCGGGTGCTGGGACTGTGTATGAGATGTGAGGACTGATGGGTCCGGGTGCTGGGCCTGTGTATGGGATGTGAGGACTGATGGGTCCGGGTGCTCGGCCTGTGTACAGGATGTGAGGGCTGATGGGTCCGGGTGCTGGGCCTGTGTATGGGATGTGAGGACTGATGGATCCAGGTGCTCGCCCTGTGTATGCGATGTTAGGGCTGATGGGTCCGTGTGCTGGGCCTGTGTATGGGATGTGAGGGCTGATGGGTCCGTGTGCTGGGCCTGTGTATGGGATGTGAGGACTGATGGGTCTGGGTGCTGAGCCTGTGTATGGGATGTGAGGGCTGATGGGTCCGGGTGCTGGGGCTGTGTATGAGATGTGAGGACTGATGGGTCTGGGTGCTGGGCCTGTGTATGGGATGTGAGGGCTGATGGGTCTGGGTGCTGGGCCTGTGTATGGGATGTGATGGCTGATGGGTCCGGGTGCCGGGTGTACCGGATGTGAGGGCTGATGGGTCTGGGTGCTGGGCCTGTGTATGGGATGTGAGGACTGATGGGTCTGGGTGCTGGGCCTGTGTATGGGATGTGAGGACTGATGGGTCCGGGTGCTGGGCCTGTGTATGGGATGGTAGGGCTGATGTGTCCGGGTGCTGGAGCTGTGTATGAGATGTGAGGGCTGATGGGTCCGGGTGCTGGGCCTGTGTACAGGATGTGAGGGCTGATGGGTCCGGGTGCTCGGCCTGTGTATGAGATGTGAGGGCTGATGGGTCCGAGTGCTCGGCCTATGTATGGGATGTGAGGGCTTATGGGTCCGGGTGCTGGGCCTGTGTATGGGATGTGAGGACTGATGGGTCCGGGTGCTGGGCCTGTGTATGGGATGTGAGGGCTGATGGGTCTGGGTGCTGGGCCTGTGTATGAGATGTGAGGTCTGATGGGTCTGGGTGCTGGGCCTGTGTATGGGATGTGAGGACTGATGGGTCCGGGTGCTGGGGCTGTGTATGGGATGTAATGGCTGATGGGTCTGGGTGCTGGGCCTGTGTATGGGATGTGAGGGCTGATGGGTCTGGGTGCTGGGCCTGTGTATGAGATGTGAGGTCTGATGGGTCTGGGTGCTGGGCCTGTGTATGGGATTTGAGGGCTGATGGGTCCGGGTGCTGGGCCTGTGTATGGGATGTGAGGGCTGATGGGTCCGGGTGCTGGGCCTGTTTACAGGATGTGAGGGCTGATGGGTCCGGGTGCTGGGTGTATGGGATGTGAGGGCTGATGGGTCCGGGTGCTGGGCCTGTGTACAGGATGTGAAGGCTGATGGGTCCGGGTGCTGGGGCTGTGTATGGGATGTGAGGGCTGATGGGTCCCGGTGCTGGGCCTGTGTACAGGATGTGAGGGCTGATGGGTCCGGGTGCTGGGGCTGTGTATGGGATGTGAGAGCTGATGGGTCCGGGTGCTGGGCCTGTGTATGGGATGTGAGGGCTGATGGGTCTGGGTACTGGGGCTGTGTATGGGATGTGATGGCTGATGGGTCCGGGTGCTGGGGCTGTGTATGGGATGTGAGGACTGATGGGTCCGGGTGCTGGGGCTGTGTATGGGATGTGAGGGCTGATGGGTCCCGGTGCTGGACCTGTGTACAGGATGTGAGGGCTGATGGGTCCGGGTGCTGGGGCTGTGTATGGGATGTGAGAGCTGATGGGTCCGGGTGCTGGGCCTGTGTATGGGATGTGAGGACTGATGGGTCTGGGTGCTGGGGCTGTGTATGGGATGTGATGGCTGATGGGTCCCGGTGCTGGGCCTGTGTAAGGGATGTGAGGACTGATGGGTCTGGGTGCTGGGTTTGTATATGGGATGTGAGGGCTGATGGGTCCTGGTGCTGGGTGTACAGGATTTGAGGGCTGATGGGTCCGGGTGCTCGGCCTGTGTACAGGATGTGAGGGCTGATGGGTCCGGGTTCTGGGCCTGTGTACAGGATGTGAGGGCTGATGGATCCAGGTGCTCGGCCTGTGAATGGGATGTGAGGACTGATGGGTCCGGGTGCTGGGCCTGTGTATGGGATGTGAGGGCTGATGGGTTCGGGTGCTGGGCCTGTGTATGGGATGTGAGGGCTGATGGGTCCGGGTGCTGGGCCTGTGTATGGGATGTGAAGGCTGTTGGGTCCGGTTGCTGGGCCTGTGTATGGGATGTGAGGGCTGATGGGTCCGGGTGCTGGGCCTGTGTACAGGATGTGAGGACTGATGGGTCCGGGTGCTGGGCCTGTGTACAGGATATGAGGGCTGATGGGTCCGGATGCTGGGCCTGTGTATGGGATGTGAGGGCTGATGGGTCCGGGTGCTGGACCTGTGTATGGGATGTGAGGGCTGATGGGTCCGGTTGGTGGGTGTACAGGATGTGAGGACTGATGGGTCCGGGTGCTGGGCCTGTGTATGGGATGTGATGGCTGATGGATCCGGGTGCTGGGCCTGTGTATGAGATGTGAGGGCTGAAGGGTCCGGGTGCTGGGCCTGTGTATGGGATGTGAGGGCTGATGGGTCTGGGTGCTCGGCCTGTGTACAGGATTTGAGGGCTGATGGGTCCGGGTGCTGGGCCTGTGTATGGGATGTGAGGACTGATGGATCCAGGTGCTCGGCCTGTGAATGGGATGTGAGGACTGATGGGTCCGGGTGCTGGGCCTGTGTATGGGATGTGAGAGCTGATGGGTCCGGGTGCTGGGCCTGTGTATGGGATGTGAAGGCTGTTGGGTCCGGTTGCTGGGCCTGTGTATGGGATGTGAGGGCTGATGGGTTCGGGTGCTGGGCCTGTGTACAGGATGTGAGGACTGATGGGTCCGGGTGCTGGGCCTGTGTACAGGATATGAGGGCTGATGGGTCCGGATGCTGGGCCTGTGTATGGGATGTGAGGGCTGATGGGTCCGGGTGCTGGGCCTGTGTATGGGATGTGAGGGCTGATGGGTCCGGTTGGTGGGTGTACAGGATGTGAGGACTGATGGGTCCGGGTGCTGGGCCTGTGTATGGGATGTGATGGCTGATGGATCCGGGTGCTGGGCCTGTGTACAGGATGTGAGGGCTGATGGGTCTGGGTGCTGGGCCTGTGTATGGGATGTGATGGCTGATGGATCCGGGTGCTGGGCCTGTGTACAGGATGTGAGGTCTGATGGGTCCGGGTGCTGGGCCTGTGTACAGGATGTGAGGACTGATGGGTCCGGGTGCTGGGCCTGTGTATGAGATGTGAGGACTGATGGGTCCAGGTGCTGGGGCTGTGTATGGGATGTGAGAGCTGATGGGTCCGGGTGCTGGGTCTGTGTACAGGATGTGAGGAGTGATGGGTCCGGGTGCTGGGCCTGTGTACAGGATGTGAGGGCTGATGTGTCCGGGTGCTGGGGCTGTGTATGAGATGTGAGGGCTGATGGGTCCCGGTGCTGGGCCTGTGTATGGGATGTGAGGGCTGATGGGTCTGGGTACTGGGCCTGTGTACAGGATGTGAAGACTGATGGGTCCGGGTGCTGGGCCTGTGTACAGGATGTGAGGGCTGATGTGTCCGGGTGTTGGGCCTGTGTATGGGATGTGAGGGCTGATGGGTCCCGGTGCTTGGCCTGTGTACAGGATGTGAGGACTGATGGGTCCGGGTGCTGGGCCTGTGTATGAGATGTGAGGGCTGATGGGTCCGGGTGCTGGGCCTGTGTACAGGATGTGAGGACTGATGGGTCCGGGTGCTGGGCCTGTGTATGGGATGTGAGGGCTGATAGGTCTGGGTGCTGGGTGTACAGGATGTGAGGGCTGATGGGTCCGGGTGCTGGGATTGTATATGGGATGTGAGGACTGATGGGTCCGGGTGCTGGGCCTGTGTACAGGATGTGAGGACTGATGGGTCCGGGTGCTGGGCCTGTGTATGAGATGTGAGGACTGATGGGTCCAGGTGCTGGGGCTGTGTATGGGATGTGAGAGCTGATGGGTCCGGGTGCTGGGCCTGTTTACAGGATGTGAGGGCTTATGGGTCCGGGTGCTGGGCATGTGTATAGGATGTGAGGGCTGATGGGTCCGGGTGCTGGGCCTGTGTATGGGATGTGAGGGCTGATGGGTCCGGGTGCTTGGCCTGTGTACAGGATGTGAGGAGTGATGGGTCCGGGTGCTGCGCCTGTGTATGTGATGTGAGGGCTGATGGGTCCGGGTGCTGGGCCTGTGTATGGGATGTGATGGCTGATAGGTCCGGATGCTCGGCCTGTGTACAGGATGTGAGGGCTGATGGGTCCGGATGCTTGGCCTGTGTATGGGATGTGAGGGCTGATGGGTCCGGGTGCTGGGCCTGTGTATGGGATGTGAGGGCTGATGGGTCCGGGTGCTGGGCCTGTGTATGGGATGTGAGGGCTGATGGGTCTGGGTGCTCGGCCTGTGTACAGGATTTGAGGGCTGATGGGTCCGGGTGCTGGGCCTTTGTATGGGATGTGAGGACTGATGGATCCAGGTGCTCGGCCTGTGAATGGGATGTGAGGACTGATGGGTCCGGGTGCTGGGCCTGTGTATGGGATGTGAGGGCTGATGGGTCCGGGTGCTGGGCCTGTGTATGGGATGTGAAGGCTGTTGGGTCCGGTTGCTGGGCCTGTGTATGGGATGTGAGGGCTGATGGGTCCGGGTGCTGGGCCTGTGTACAGGATGTGAGGACTGATGGGTCCGGGTGCTGGGCCTGTGTACAGGATATGAGGGCTGATGGGTCCGGATGCTGGGCCTGTGTATGGGATGTGAGGGCTGATGGGTCCGGGTGCTGGGCCTGTGTATGGGATGTGAGGGCTGATGGGTCCGGGTGCTGGGCCTGTGTATGGGATGTGAGGGCTGATGGGTCCGGGTGCTGGGCCTGTGTACAGGATGTGAGGACTGATGGGTCCGGGTGCTGGGCCTGTGTATGGGATGTGATGGCTGATGGATCCGGGTGCTTGGCCTGTGTATGGGATGTGAGGGCTGATGGGTCCGGGTGCTTGGCCTGTGTATGGGATGTGATGGCTGCTGGGTCCGGGTGCTCGGCCTGTGTATGGGATGTGAGGGCTGATGTGTCTGGGTGCTGGGCCTGTGTACCGGATGTGAGGGCTGATGGGTCTGGGTGCTGGGGCTGTGTACAGGATGTGAGGGCTGATGGGTCCGGGTGCTGGGCCTGTGTATGGGATGTGAGGGATGATGGGTCCGGGTACTCGGCGTGTGTATGGGATGTGAGGGCTGATGGGTCTGGGTGCTGGGGCTGTGTACAGGATGTGAGGGCTGATGGGTCCGGGTTCTGGGCCTGTGTATGGGATGTGAGGGCTGATGGGTCCGGGTGCTCGGCCTGTATACAGGATGTGAGGGCTGATGGGTCCGGGTACTCGGCCTGTGTATGGGATGTGAGGACTGATGGGTCTGGGTGCTGGGCCTGTGTACAGGATGTGAGGGCTGATGTGTCTGGATGCTGGGCCTGTGTACAGGATGTGAGGTCTGATGGGTCCGGGTGCTGGGTCCGTGTACAGGATGTGAGGACTGATGGGTCCGGGTGCTGGGCCTGTGTATGGGATGTGAGGGCTGATGGGTCCGGGTGCTGGGCCTGTGTATGGGATGTGAGGGCTGATGGGTCCGGGTGCTGGGGCTGTGTATGGGATGTAAGGGCTGATGGGTCTGGGTACTGGGCCTGTGTACAGGATGTGAGGGCTGATGGTTCTGGGTGCTGGGCCTGTGTATGGGATGTGAGGGCTGATGGGTCCAGGTGCTGGGCCTGTGTATGAGATGTGAGGGCTGATGGGTTCGGGTGCTGGGCCTGTGTATGGGATGTGAGGGCTGATGGGTCCGGGTGCTGGGTTTGTATATGGGATGTGAGGGCTGATGGGTTCGGGTGCTGGGCCTGTGTACAGGATGTGACGACTGATGGGTCCGGGTGCTGGGTGTATGGGATGTGAGGGCTGATGAGTCCAGTTGCTGAGCCTGTGTACAGGATGTGAGGACTGATGGGTCCGGGTGCTGGGCCTGTGTATGAGATGTGAGGACTGATGGGTCCAGGTGCTGGGGCTGTGTATGGGATGTGAGAGCTGATGGGTCCGGGTGCTGGGCCTGTTTACAGGATGTGAGGTCTGATGGGTCCGGGTGCTGGGCCTGTGTACAGGATGTGAGGACTGATGGGTCCGGGTGCTGGGCCTGTGTATGAGATGTGAGGACTGATGGGTCCAGGTGCTGGGGCTGTGTACAGGATGTGAGGTCTGATGGGTCCGGGTGCTGGGCCTGTGTACAGGATGTGAGGTCTGATGGGTCCGGGTGCTGGGCCTGTGTACAGGATGTGAGGACTGATGGGTCCGGGTGCTGGGCCTGTGTATGAGATGTGAGGACTGATGGGTCCAGGTGCTGGGGCTGTGTATGGGATGTGAGAGCTGATGGGTCCGGGTGCTGGGCCTGTTTACAGGATGTGAGGGCTGATGGGTCCGGGTACTGGGTGTATGGGATGTGAGGGCTGATGGGTCCGGGTGCTGGGCCTGTGTACAGGATGTGAGGGCTGATGGGTCCGGGTGCTGGGGCTGTGTATGGGATGTGAGGGCTGATGGGTCCGGGTGCTTGGCCTGTGTACAGGATGTGAGGACTGATGGGTCCGGGTGCTGGGCCTGTGTATGAGATGTGAGGGCTGATGGGTCCGGGTGCTGGGCCTGTGTATGGGATGTGAGGGCTGATAGGTCTGGGTGCTGGGTGTACAGGATGTGAGGGCTGATGGGTCCGGGTGCTGGGATTGTATATGGGATGTGAGGACTGATGGGTCCGGGTGCTGGGCCTGTGTACAGGATGTGAGGACTGATGGGTCCGGGTGCTGGGCCTGTGTATGAGATGTGAGGACTGATGGGTCCAGGTGCTGGGGCTGTGTATGGGATGTGAGAGCTGATGGGTCCGGGTGCTGGGCCTGTTTACAGGATGTGAGGGCTGATGGGTCCGGGTACTGGGTGTATGGGATGTGAGGGCTGATGGGTCCGGGTGCTGGGCCTGTGTACAGGATGTGAGGGCTGATGGGTCCGGGTGCTGGGGCTGTGTATGGGATGTGAGGGCTGATGGGTCCGGGTGCTGGGCCTGTGTATGAGATGTGAGGGCTGATGGGTCCGGGTGCTGGGCCTGTGTACAGGATGTGAGGGCTGATGGGTCCGGGTGCTGGGCCTGTGTATGGGATGTGAGGGCTGATAGGTCTGGGTGCTGGGTGTACAGGATGTGAGGGCTGATGGGTCCGGGTGCTGGGATTGTATATGGGATGTGAGGACTGATGGGTCCGGGTGCTGGGCCTGTGTACAGGATGTGAGGATTGATGGGTCCGGGTGCTGGGCCTGTGTATGAGATGTGAGGACTGATGGGTCCGGGTGCTGGGATTGTATATGGGATGTGAGGGCTGATGGGTCCGGATGCTTGGCCTGTGTATGGGATGTGAGGACTGATGGGTCCTGGTGCTAGAGCTGTGTATGAGATGTGAGGGCAAATGGGTCCTGGTGCTGGGCCTGTGTATAGGATGTGAGGGCTGATGGGTCCGGGTGCTAGAGCTGTGTATGAGATGTGAGGGCAGATGGGTCCTGGTGCTGGGCCTGTGTATGGGATGTGAGGGCTGATGGGTCCGGGTGCTGGGCATGTGTACAGGATGTGAGGGCTGATGGGTCCGGGTGCTGGGCCTGTGTACAGGATGTGAGGGCTGATGGGTCCGGGTGCTGGGCCTGTGTATGAGATGTGAGGACTGATGGGTCCGGGTGCTAGAGCTGTGTATGAGATGTGAGGGCAGATGGGTCCTGGTGCTGGGCCTGTGTATGGGATGTGAGGGCTGATGGGTCCGGGTGCTGGGCATGTGTATGGGATGTGAGGGCTGATGGGTCCGGGCGCTGGGCCTGTGTATGGGATGTGATGGCTGATGGGTCCGGGTGCTGGGCCTGTGTATGGGATGTGATGGCTGATGGGTCCGGGTGCTGGGCCTGTGTAAAGGATGTGAGGGCTGATGGGTCCAGGTGCTGGGCCTGTGTACAGGATGTGAGGACTGATGGGTCCGGGTGCTGGGCCTGTGTATGGGATGTGATGGCTGATGGGTCCGAGTGCTCGGCCTGTGTACAGGATGTGAGGGCTGATGGGTCTCGGTGCTGGTTGTTCAGGATGTGAGGGCTGTTGGGTCTGGGTACTGGGCCTGTGTATGGGATGTGAGTACTGATGGGTCCTGGTGCTGGGTTCGTGTACAGGATGTGAGGACTGATGGGTCCGGGTGCTGGGCCTGTGTATGGGATGTGAGGGCTGATGGGTCTGGGTGCTTGTGCTGGGTGTACAGGATGTGAGGGCTGATGGGTTCGGGTGCTGGGCCTGTGTACGGGATGTGAGGGCTGATGGGTCCGGGTGCTGGGCCTGTGTACGGGATGTGAGGGCTGATGGGTCCGGGTGCTGGGCCTGTGTACAGGATGTGAGGGCTGATGGGTCTGAGTCCTGGGTTTGTATATGGGATGTGAGGGCTGATGGGTCCGGGTGCTGGGCCTGTGTATGGGATGTGAGGGCTGATGGGTCCGGGTGCTGGGCCTGTGTATGGGACGTGGTGACTGATGGGTCCGGGTGCTGGGGCTGTGTATGGGATGTGATGGCTGATGGGTCCTTGTGCTGGGCCTGTGTATGGGATGTGAGGGCTGATGGGTCCCGGTGCTGGGCCTGTGTACAGGATGTGAGGACTGATGGGTCCGGGTGCTGGGCCTGTGTATGGGATGTGATGGCTGATGGGTCCGGGTGCTGGGCCTGTGTATGGGATGTGATGGCTTATGGGTCCGGCTGCTGGGCCTGTGTATGGGATGTGAGGACTGATGGGTCCGGGTGCTGGGGCTGTGTATGGGATGTGAGGGCTGATGGGTCTGGGTACTCGGCCTGTGTATGGGATGTGAGGGATGATGGGTCCGGGTGCTCGGACTGTGTACAGGATGTGAGGGCTGATGTGTCCGGGTGCTCGGCCTGTGTACAGGATGTGAGGGCTGATGAGTCCGGGTACTCGGCCTGTGTATGGGATGTGAGGACTGATGGGTCTGGGTGCTGGGCCTGTGTATGGGATGTGAGGGCTGATGGGTCCGGGTACTCGGCCTGTGTATGGGATGTGAGGGCTGATGGGTCTGGGTGCTGAGCCTGTGTACAGGATGTGAGGGCTGATGGGTCTGGGTGCTGGGCCTGTGTACAGGATGTGAGGGCTTATGGGTCCGGGTGCTGGGTCCGTGTACAGGATGTGAGGACTGATGGATCCGGGTGCTGGGCCTGTGTACAGGATGTGAGGGCTGATGTGTCCGGGTGCTGGGCCTGTGTACAGGATGTGAGGGCTTATGGGTCCGGGTGCTGGGTCCGTGTACAGGATGTGAGGACTGATGGGTCCCGGTGCTGGGCCTGTGTATGGGATGTGATGACTGATGGGTCCAGGTGCTGGGGCTGTGTATGGGATGTGAGGGCTGATGGGTCCGGGTGCTGGGCCTGTGTACAGGATGTGAGGGCTGATGGGTCCGGGTGCTGGGGCTGTGTATGGGATGTGAGGGCTGATGGGTCCGGGTGCTGGGCCTGTGTACAGGATGTGAGGGCTGATGGGTCCGGGTGCTGGGGCTGTGTATGGGATGTGAGGGCTGATGGGTCCGGGTGCTGGGGCTGTGTATGGGATGTGAGGGCTGATGGGTCCGGGTGCTGGGCCTGTGTACAGGATGTGAGGGCTGATGGGTCCGGGTGCTGGGGCTGTGTATGGGATGTGAGGGCTGATGGGTCCGGTTGCTGGGGCTGTGTATGGGATGTGAGGGCTGGTGGGTCCGGTTGCTGGGGCTGTGTACAGGATGTGAGGACTGATGGGTCCGGGTGCTGGGCCTGTGTATGAGATGTGAGGGCTGATGGGTCCTGTTGCTGGGGCTGTGTATGGGATGTGAGGGCTGATGGGTCTGGGTGCTGGGCCTGTGTATGGGATGTGAGGGCTGATGGGTCCGGGTGCTGGGCCTGTGTATGAGATGTGAGGACTGATGGTTCCGGGTGCTGGGCCTGTGTATGGGATGTAATGGCTGATGGGTCCGGGTGCTGGGCCTGTGTAAGGGATGTGAGGACTGATGGGTCTGGGTGCTGGGCCTGTGTATGGGATGTGAGGGCTGATGGGTCCGGGTGCTGGGCCTGTGTATGAGATGTGAGGACTGATGGTTCCGGGTGCTGGGCCTGTGTATGGGATGTAATGGCTGATGGGTCCGGGTGCTGGGCCTGTGTATGGGATGTGATGGCTGATGGGTCCGGGTGCTGGGGCTGTGTATGGGATGTGAGGGATGATGGGTCCGGGTGCTGGGGCTGTGTATGGGATGTGAGGGCTGATGGGTCCGGGTGCTGGGCCTGTGTATGAGATGTGGTGACTGATGGGTCCGGTTTCTGGGGCTGTGTATGAGATGTGAGGGCTGATGGGTTCGGGTGCTGGGCCTGTGTATGGGATGTGAGAGCTGATGGGTCCGGGTGCTGGGCCTGTGTATGGGATGTGAAGGCTGATGGGTCCGGGTGCTCTTCCTGTGTAAGGGATGTGAGGGCTGATGGGTCTGGGTGCTGGGCCTGTGTACAGGATGTGAGGACTGATGGGTCCGGGTGCTGGGCCTGTGTATGGAATGTGAGGGCTGATGGGTCCGGGTGCTTGGCCTGTGTACAGGATGTGAGGACTGATGGGTCCGGGTGTTGGGGCTGTGTATGAGATGTGAGGACTGATGGGTCCGGGTGCTGGGGCTGTGTATGAGATGTGAGGGCTGATGGGTCCGGGTGCTGGGCTGTGTGTGGGATGTGAGGGCTGATGGGTCCGGTTGCTGGGCCTGTGTATGAGATGTGAGGGCTTATGGGTCTGGGTGCTGGGCCTGTGTACAGGATGTGAGGGCTGATGGGTCTGGGTGTTGGGTTTGTATATGGGATGTGAGGGCTGATGGGTCCGGGTGCTGGGCCTGTGTACAGGATGTGAGGGCTGATGGGTCCGGGTGCTGGGGCTGTGTATGAGATGTGAGTGCTGATGGGTTCGGGTGCTGGGCCTGTGTACAGGATGTGAAGACTGATGGGTCCGGGTGCTGGGCCTGTGTATGGGATGTGAAGACTGATGGGTCCGGGTGCTGGGCCTGTGTATGGGATGTGAGGGCTGATGGATCTGGGTGCTGGGCCTGTGTATGGGATGTGAGGGCTGATGGGTCCGGGTGCTGGGCCTGTGTATGGGATGTGAGGGCTGATGGGTCCGGGTGCTGGGCCTGTGTATGAGATGTGAGGGCTGATGGGTCCGGGTGCTGGGCCTGTGTATGGGATGTGAGGACTGATGGGTCCGGATGCTTGGCCTGTGTATGAGATGTGAGGACTGATGGGTCCGGGTGCTGGGCCTGTGTATGGGATGTGAGGGCTGATGGGTCCGGGTGCTGGGCCTGTGTATGGGATGTGATGGCTGATGGGTCCGGATGCTCGGCCTGTGTACAGGATGTGAGGGCTGATGGGTCCGGGTGCTGGGCCTGTGTATGGGATGTGAGGGCTGATGGGTCCCGGTGCTGGGCCTGTGTATGAGATGTGAGGGCTGATGGGTCTGGGTGCTGGGCCTGTGTACAGGATGTGAGGGCTGATGGGTCCGGGTGCTCGGCCTGTGTACAGGATGTGAGGGCTGATGGGTCCGGGTGCTGGGCCTGTGTTTGGGATGTGAGGACTGATGGATCCAGGTGCTCGGCCTGTGAATGGGATGTGAGGACTGATGGGTCCGGGTGCTGGGCCTGTGTATGGGATGTGAGGGCTGATGGGTCCGGGTGCTGGGCCTGTGTATGGGATGTGAGGGCTGATGGGTCCGGGTGCTGGGCCTGTGTATGGGATGTAAGGGCTGATGGGTCCGGGTGCTGGGCCTGTGTATGGGATGTGAGGGCTGTTGGGTCCGGTTGCTGGGCCTTTGTATGGGATGTGAGGGCTGATGGGTCCGGGTGCTGAGCCTGTGTATGGGATGTGAGGGCTGATGGGTCCGGGTGCTGGAGCTGTGTACAGGATGTGAGGACTGATGGGTCCGGGTGCTGGGCCTGTGTACAGGATATGAGGGCTGATGGGTCCGGATGCTGGGCCTGTGTATGGGATGTGAGGGCTGATGGGTCCGGGTGCTGGGCCTGTGTATGAGATGTGAGGGCTGATGGGTCCGGGTGCTGAGCCTGTGTATGGGATGTGAGGGCTGATGGGTCTGGGTGCTGGGCCTGTGTACAGGATATGAGGGCTGATGGGTCCGGATGCTGGGCCTGTGTATGGGATGTGAGGGCTGATGGGTCCGGGTGCTGGGCCTGTGTATGAGATGTGAGGGCTGATGGGTCCGGGTGCTGGGCCTGTGTATGGGATGTGAGGGCTGATGGGTCCGATTGGTGGGTGTTCGGGATGTGAGGGCTGATGGGTCCGGGTGCTGGGGCTGTGTACAGGATGTGAGGGCTGATGGGTCCGGGTGCTGGGCCTGTGTATGGGATGTGAGGGTTGATGGGTCTGGGTGTTGGGCCTTTGTAAGGGATGTGAGGGCTGATGGGTCCGGGTGCTGGGGCTGTGTACAGGATGTGAGGGCTGATGGGTCCGGGTGCTGGGCCTGTGTATGGGATGTGAGGGTTGATGGGTCTGGGTGTTGGGCCTTTGTAAGGGATGTGAGGGCTGATGTGTCCGGGTGCTGGGGCTGTGTATGGGATGTGAGGGCTGATGGGTCCGGGTGCTGGGGCTGTGTATGGGATGTGAGGGCTGATGGGTCCGGGTGCTGGGGCTGTGTATGGGATGTTAGGGCTGATGGGTCCTGGTGCTCGGCCTGTGTATGGGATGTGGGGACTGATGGGTCCGGGTGCTGGGCCTGTGTATGGGATGTGAGGGCTGATGGGTCCTGGTGCTCGGCCTGTGTATGGGATGTGGGGACTGATGGGTCCGGGTGCTGGGCCTGTGTATGGGATGTGAGGGCTGATGGGTCTGGGTACTGGGCCTGTGTATGGGATGTGAGGGCTGATGGGTCCGGATGCTCGGCCTGTGTATGGGATGTGAGGGCTGATGGGTCCGGGTGCTGAGCCTGTGTGCAGGATGTGAGAGCTGATGTGTCTGGGTGCTGGGCCCGTGTACAGGATGTGAGGTCTGATGGGTCCGGGTGCTGGGCCCGTGTACAGGATGTGAGGACTGATGGGTCCCGTTGCTGGGGTTGTGTATGGGATGTGAGGGCTGATGGGTCCGGGTACTGGGCCTGTGTACAGGATGTGAGGACTGATGGGTCCGGGTGCTAGAGCTGTGTATGAGATGTGAGGGCTGATGGGTTCGGGTGCTGGGCCTGTGTATGGGATGTGAGGGCTGATGGGTTCGGGTGCTGGGCCTGTATACAGGATGTGACGACTGATGGGTCCGTGTGCTGGGTGTATGGGATGTGAGGGCTGATGGGTCCGGTTGCTGAGCCTGTGTATGGGATGTGAGGACTGATGGGTCTGGGTGCTGGGCCTGTGTATGGGATGTGAGGGCTGATGGGTTCGGGTGCTGGGCCTGTGTACAGGATGTGACGACTGATGGGTCCGGGTGCTGGGTGTATGGGATGTGAGGGCTGATGGGTCCGGTTGCTGAGCCTGTGTACAGGATGTGAGGACTGATGGGTCTGGGTGCTGGGGCTGTGTATGGGATGTGAGGGCTGATGGGTCCGGGTGCTGGGCCTGTGTATGAGATGTGAGGGCTGATGGGTCCCGGTGCTGGGCCTGTGTATGGGATGTGAGGACTGATGCGTCTGGGTGCTGGGCCTGTGTACAGGATGTGATGGCTGATGGGTCCGGGTGCTGGGCCTGTGTATGGGATGTGAGGACTGATGGGTCCGGGTGCTGGGCCTGTGTATGAGATGTGAGGACTGATGAGTCCAGGTGCTGGGGCTGTGTATGGGATGTGAGAGCTGATGGGTCCGGGTGCTGGGCCTGTTTACAGGATGTGAGGGCTGATGGGTCCGGATGCTGGGCCTGTTTACAGGATGTGAGGGCTGATGGGTCCGGGTACTGGGTGTATGGGATGTGAGGGATGATGGGTCCGGGTGCTGGGCCTGTTTACAGGATGTGAGGGCTGATGGGTCCGGGTACTGGGTGTATGGGATGTGAGGGCTGATGGGTCCGGGTGCTGGGCCTGTGTACAAGATGTGAGGGCTGATGGGTCCGGGTGCTGGGGCTGTGTTTGGGATGTGAGGGCTGATGGGTCCGGGTGCTTGGCCTGTGTACAGGATGTGAGGACTGATGGGTCCGGGTGCTGGGCCTGTGTATGGGATGTGAGGACTGATGGGTCCGGGTGCTAGGGCTGTGTATGGGATGTGAGGGCTGATGGGTCCGGGTGCTGGGCCTGTGTATGGGATGTGAGGGCTGATGGGTCCGGGTGCTGGGCCTGTGTATGGGATGTGAGGACTGATGGGTCCGGGTGCTGGGCCTGTGTATGAGATGTGAGGGCTGATGGGTCCGGGTGCTGGGCCTGTGTATGGGATGTGAGGGCTGATGGGTCCGGGTGCTTGGCCTGTGTACAGGATGTGAGGACTGATGGGTCCGGGTGCTGGGCCTGTGTATGGGATGTGAGGACTGATGGGTCCGGGTGCTAGGGCTGTGTATGGGATGTGAGGGCTGATGGGTCCGGGTGCTGGGCCTGTGTATGGGATGTGAGGGTTGATGGGTCCGGGTGCTGGGCCTGTGTATGGGATGTGAGGACTGATGGGTCCGGGTGCTGGGCCTGTGTATGAGATGTGAGGGCTGATGGGTCCGGGTGCTAGGGCTGTGTATGGGATGTGAGGGCTGATGGGTCCGGGTGCTGGGCCTGTGTATGGGATGTGAGGGCTGATGGGTCCGGGTGCTGGGTTTGTATATGGGATGTGAGGACTGATGGGTCCGGGTGCTGGGTGTACAGGATGTGAGGTCTGATGGGTCCGGGTGCTGGGATTGTATATGGGATGTGAGGGCTGATGGGTCCGGATGCTTGGCCTGTGTATGGGATGTGAGGACGGATGGGTCCTGGTGCTGGGTGTACAGGATTTGAGGGCTGATGGGTCCGGGTGCTGGGCCTGTGTACAGGATGTGAGGGCTGATGGGTCCGGGTGCTGGGCCTGTGTATGAGATGTGAGGACTGATGGGTCCGGGTGCTAGAGCTGTGTATGAGATGTGAGGGCAGATGGGTTCTGGTGCTGGGCCTGTGTATGAGATGTGAGGACTGATGGGTCCGGGTGCTAGAGCTGTGTATGGGATGTGAGGGCTGATGGGTCCGGGTGCTGGGCCTGTGTATGGGATGTGAGGGCTGATGGGTCTGGGTGCTGGGCCTGTGTATGGGATGTGAGGGCTGATGGGTCCGGGTGCTGGGCCTGTGTATGGGATGTGAGGGCTGATGGGTCCGGGTGCTGGGCCTGTGTATGGGATGTGATGGCTGATGGGTCCGGGTGCTGGGCCTGTGTACAGGATGTGAGGGCTTATTGATCCGGGTGCTGGGCCTGTGTATGAGATGTGAGGGCTGATGGGTCCGGGTGCTGGGCCTGTGTATGGGATGTGAGGGCTGATGGGTCCGGGTGCTGGGCCTGTGTATGGGATGTGAGGGCTGATGGGTCCGAGTGCTCGGCCTGTGTACAGGATGTGAGGGCTGATGGGTCTCGGTGCTGGTTGTTCAGGATGTGAGGGCTGTTGGGTCTGGTTACTGGGCCTGTGTATGGGATCTGATGGGTCTGGGTGCTGGGCCTGTGTATGGGATGTGAGTACTGATGGGTCCTGGTGCTGGGTTCGTGTACAGGATGTGAGGACAGATGGGTCCGGATGCTGGGCCTGTGTATGGGATGTGAGGGCTGATGGGTCTGGGTGCTGGTGCTGGGTGTACAGGATGTGAGGGCTGATGGGTTCGGGTGCTGGGTCTGTGTACAGGATGTGAGGGCTGATGGGTCCGGGTGCTGGGGCTGTGTATGGGATGTGATGGCTGATGGGTCCGGGTGCTCGGCCTGTGTATGGGATGTGAGGGCTGATGGGTCCGGGTGCTGGGCCTGTGTACAGGATGTGAGGGCTGATGGGTCCGGGTGCTGGGCCTGTGTATGGGATGTGAGGGCTGATGGGTCTGGGTGCTGGGCCTGTGTACAGGATGTGAGGGCTGATGGGTCTGAGTGCTGGGTTTGTATATGGGATGTGAGGGCTGATGGGTCCGGGTGCTAGAGCTGTGTATGAGATGTGAGGGCTGATGGGTCCGGGTGCTGGGCCTGTGTACAGGATGTGAGGGCTGATGGGTCTGGGTGCTGGGGCTGTGTATGGGATGTCAGGGCTGATGGGTACGGGTGCTGGGCCTGTGTATGAGATGTGAGGTCTGATGCGTCTGGGTGCTGGGCCTGTGTACAGGATGTGATGGCTGATGGGTCCGGGTGCTGGGCCTGTGTATGGGATGTGAGGGCTGATGGGTCCGGGTGCTGGGCCTGTGTATGGGATGTGAGGGCTGATGGGTCCGGGTGCTGGGCCTGTGTATGGCATGTGGTGACTGATGGGTCCGGGTGCTGGGGCTGTGTATGGGATGTGATGGCTGATGGGTCTGGGTGCTGGGCCTGTAAGGGATGTGATGGCTGATGGGTCCGGGTGCTCGACCTGTGTACAGGATGTGAGGGCTTATGGGTCCGGCTGCTGGGCCTGTGTATGGGATGTGAGGGCTGATGGGTCCGGGTGCTGGGTGTACAGGATGTGAGGGCTGATGGGTCTGGGTGCTGGGGCTGTGTATGGGATGTGAGGGCTGATGGGTCCGGGTGCTCGGCCTGTGTACAGGATGTGAGGGCTGATGGGTCTGGGTGCTCGGCCTGTGTATGGGATGTGAGGGCTGATGGGTCCGGGTACTCGGCCTGTGTATGGGATGTGAGGGCTGATGGGTCCCGGTGCTCGGCCTGTGAATGGGATGTGAGGGCTGATGGGTCTGGGTGCTGGGCCTGTGTATGGGATGTGAGGGCTGATGGGTCTGGGTGCTGGGGCTGTGTACAGGATGTGAGGGCTGATGGGTCTGGGTGCTGGGTCCGTGTACAGGATGTGAGGGCTGATGGGTCTGGGTACTCGGCCTGTGTACAGGATGTGAGGGCTTATGGGTCCGGGTGCTGGGTCCGTGTACAGGATGTGAGGACTGATGGGTCCCGGTGCTTGGCCTGTGTACAGGATGTGATGGCTGATGGGTCCGGATGCTGGGCCTGTGTACAGGATGTGATGGCTGATGGGTCCGGATGCTGGGCCTGTGTACAGGATGTGATGGCTGATGGGTCCGGGTGCTGGGCCTGTGTATGGGATGTGAGGGCTGATGGGTCCGGGTGCTAGAGCTGTGTATGAGATGTGAGGGCTGATGGGTCCGGGTGCTGGGCCTGTGTACAGGATGTGAGGGCTGATGGGTCTGGGTGCTGGGGCTGTGTATGGGATGTCAGGGCTGATGGGTCCGGGTGCTGGGCCTGTGTACAGGATGTGAGGACTGATGGGTCCGGCTGCTGGGGCTGTGTATGGGATGTGAGGGCTGATGGGTCTGGGTGCTGGGGCTGTGTATGGGATGTGAGGGCTGATGGGTCCGGGTGCTCGGCCTGTGTACCGGATGTGAGGGCTGATGGGTCCGGGTGCTGGGCCTGTGTATGAGATGTGAGGTCTGATGCGTCTGGGTGCTGGGCCTGTGTACAGGATGTGATGGCTGATGGGTCCGGGTGCTGGGCCTGTGTATGGGATGTGAGGGCTGATGGGTCCGGGTGCTGGGCCTGTGTATGGGATGTGAGGGCTGATGGGTCCGGGTGCTGGGCCTGTGTATGGCATGTGGTGACTGATGGGTCCGGGTGCTGGGGCTGTGTATGGGATGTGATGGCTGATGGGTCTGGGTGCTGGGCCTGTAAGGGATGTGATGGCTGATGGGTCCGGGTGCTCGACCTGTGTACAGGATGTGAGGGCTTATGGGTCCGGCTGCTGGGCCTGTGTATGGGATGTGAGGACTGATGGGTCCGGGTGCTGGGGCTGTGTATGGGATGTGAGGGCTGATGGGTCCGGGTGCTGGGTGTACAGGATGTGAGGGCTGATGGGTCCGGGTGCTGGGGCTGTGTATGGGATGTGAGGGCTGATGGGTCCGGGTGCTCGGCCTGTGTACAGGATGTGAGGGCTGATGTGTCCGGGTGCTCGGCCTGTGTACAGGATGTGAGGGCTGATGGGTCCGGATACTCGGCCTGTGTATGGGATGTGAGGGCTGATGGGTCTGGGTGCTCGGCCTGTGTACAGGATGTGAGGGCTGATGGGTCCGGGTACTCGGCCTGTGTATGGGATGTGAGGGCTGATGGGTCCGGGTGCTCGGCCTGTGTACAGGATGTGAGGGCTGATGGGTCCGGGTACTCGGCCTGTGTATGGGATGTGAGGGCTGATGGGTCCCGGTGCTCGGACTGTGAATGGGATGTGAGGGCTGATGGGTCTGGGTTCTGGGCCTGTGTATGGGATGTGAGGGCTTATTGATCCGGGTGCTGGGCCTGTGTATGAGATGTGAGGGCTGATGGGTCCGGGTGCTGGGCCTGTGTATGGGATGTGAGGGCTGATGGGTCTGGGTGCTGGGTCCGTGTACAGGATGTGAGGGCTGATGGGTCTGGGTACTCGGCCTGTGTACAGGATGTGAGGGCTTATGGGTCCGGGTGCTGGGTCCGTGTACAGGATGTGAGGACTGATGGGTCCCGGTGCTTGGCCTGTGTACAGGATGTGATGGCTGATGGGTCCGGGTGCTGGGCCTGTGTATGGGATGTGAGGGCTGATGGGTCTGGGTGCTGGGTGTACAGGATGTGAGGGCTGATGTGTCCGGGTGCTGGGCCTGTGTACAGGATGTGAGGGCTTATGGGTCCGGGTGCTGGGTCCGTGTACAGGATGTGAGGACTGATGGGTCCGGGTGCTTGGCCTGTGTACAGGATGTGAGTACTGATGGGTCCGGGTGCTGGGGCTGTGTATGCGATGTGAGGGCTGATCGGTCCGGTTGCTGGGCCTGTGTATGGGATGTGAGGGCTGATGGGTCCGGGTGCTGGGGCTGTGTATGAGATGTGAGGGCTGATCGGTCCGGTTGCTGGGCCTGTGTATGGGATGTGAGGGCTGATGGGTCCGGGTGCTGGGGCTGTGTATGAGATGTGAGGACTGATGGGTCCGGGTGCTGGGGCTGTGTATGAGATGTGAGGGCTTATGGGTCTGGGTGCTGGGCCTGTGTATGGGATGTGAGGGCTGATGGGTCTGGGTTCTGGGCCTGTGTATGGGATGTGAGGGCTGATGGGTCTGGGTGCTGGGTCCGTGTACAGGATGTGAGGGCTTATGGGTCCGGGTGCTGGGCCTGTGTACAGGATGTGAGGGCTGATGGGTCCGGGTGCTGGGGCTGTGTTTGAGATGTGAGTGCTGATGGGTTCGGGTGCTGGGCCTGTGTATGTGATGTGAGGGCTGATGGGTCCGGGTGCTGGGCCTGTGTACAGGATGTGAGGGCTGATGGATCTGGGTGCTGGGCCTGTGTATGGGATGTGAGGGCTGATGGGTCCGGGTTCTGGGCCTGTGTATGGGATGTGAGGGCTGATGGGTCCGGGTGCTGGGCCTGTGTATGGGATGTGAGGACTGATGGGTCCGGGTGCTGGGCCTGTGTATGGGATGTGAGGGCTGATGGGTCCGGGTGCTGGGCCTGTGTATGGGATGTGATGGCTGATGTGTCCGGATGCTCGGCCTGTGTACAGGATGTGAGGGCTGATGGGTCTGGGTGCTCGGCCTGTGTACAGGATTTGAGGGCTGATGGGTCCGGGTGCTCGGCCTGTGTACAGGATGTGAGGGCTGATGGGTCCGGGTGCTGGGCCTGTGTATGGGATGTGAGGGCTGATGGGTCCGGGTGCTCGGCCTGTGTATGGGATGTGAGGGCTGATGGGTCCGGGTGCTGGGCCTGTGTACAGGATGTGAGGGCTGATGGGTCCGGGTGCTGGGCCTGTGTATGAGATGTGAGGACTGATGGGTCCGGGTGCTAGAGCTGTGTATGAGATGTGAGGACTGATGGGTCCGGGTGCTAGAGCTGTGTATGGGATGTGAGGGCTGATGGGTTCGGGTGCTGGGCCTGTGTATGAGATGTGTTGGCAGATGGGTCCTGGTGCTGGGCCTGTGTATGGGATGTGAGGGCTGATGGGTCCGGGTGCTGGGCCTGTGTATGGGATGTGAGGGCTGATGCGTCCGGGTGCTGGGCCTGTGTATGGGATGTGAGGGCTGATGGGTCCGGGTGCTGGGCCTGTGTATGGGATGTGATGGCTGATGGGTCCCGTTGCTCGGCCTGTGTACAGGATGTGAGGGCTTATTGATCCGGGTGCTGGGCCTGTGTATGAGATGTGAGGGTTGATGGGTCCGGGTGTTGGGCCTGTGTATGGGATATGAGGGCTGATGGGTCCGGGTGCTGGGGCTGTGTATGGGATGTGAGGGCTGATGGGTCCGGGTGCTGGGCCTGTGTATGGGATGTGAGGGCTGATGGGTCCGAGTGCTCGGCCTGTGTACAGGATGTGAGGGCTGATGGGTCTCGGTGCTGGGTGTTCAGGATGTGAGGGCTGTTGGGTCTGGGTACTGGGCCTGTGTATGGGATCTGATGGGTCTGGGTGCTGGGCCTGTGTATGGAATGTGAGGACTGATGGGTCCTGGTGCTTGGTTCGTGTACAGGATGTGAGGACAGATGGGTCCGGATGCTGGGCCTGTGTATGGGATGTGAGGGCTGATGGGTCTGGGTGCTGGACCTGTGTACAGGATGTCATAGAATCATAGAATCATAGAATCATAGAATGGTAGAGTTGGAAGGGACCTCCTGGGTCATCTGGTCCAACCCCCTGCTCAAAGCAGGATTCACTAGATCATCTCAGACAGATGTCTGTCCAGCCTCTGTTTGAAGACGTCCATTGAAGGGGAACTCACCACCTCTCGTGGCAGCCTGTTCCACTCATTAATCACCCTAACTGTCAAAAAGTTTTTTCTAATATCTAATCTGTGTCTCCTCCCATTTAGTTTCATCCCATTGCTTCTAGTCTTTCCTTGTGCAAATGAGAATAAAGATGATCCTTCTACAATGTGACAGCCCTTGACATATTTGTAGACAGCTATTAAGTCTCCTCTCAGTCTTCTTTTTTGTAAGCTAAACATTCCCAAATCCTGCAACCGTTCCTCATAGGACATGGTTTGCAGACCAGTCACCATTCTGGTCGCTCTTCTCTGAACTTGCTCCAGTTTGTCTATGTCTTTTTTAAAATGTGGTGCCCAAAACTGTACACAGTATTCCAGATGAGGTCTGACCAAAGAGGAGTAAAGACCGATAATGACTTCACGTGATCTAGACTGTATGCTTCTGTTAATACATCCCAGAATTGTATTTGCCTTTTTTGCTGCTGCATCACACTGTTGACTCATGTTCAGTTTATGATCTATTAGTATACCTAAGTCTTTTTCACATGTACTGTTGCTTAGCTCTATTCCTCCCATTCTGTATATGCTTTTTTCATTTTTATTGCCCAGATGTAGTACTTTGCATTTTTCCCTGTTAAAAACCATTCTGTTGGTTGCTGCCCACTGCTCCAGTTTATTTAGGTCTTTTTGAATCCTCTCTCTCTCTTCTCTAGTATTAGCTATCCCTCCTAGCTTTGTGTCATCAGCAAATTTAATCAGTTTACCCTCAATTCCTTCATCTAAATCATTGATAAAGATGTTGAACAATACAGGTCCCAGGACGGAGCCCTGTGGTACCCCACTTGAGACATTCATCCAGCTGGATGTGAAGCCATTTACAACCACCCTTTGAGTCCGATCACTAAGCCAGTTATGAATCCACCTAACAGTTGCCTGGTCCATTGCATACTTGGTCATTTTTTCAATAAGGATGGTGTGAGATACTTTGTCAAATGCTTTGCTGAAGTCAAGATATACTATATCTACAGCATTTCCCTGATCCACCCAGTCAGTGATTCTGTCATAGAAGGAAATTAAGTTAGTCTGACATGACTTGTTAGTTACAAACCCATGCTGACTCTGGTTAATCACTTCATTCTTATCCATGTACTTAGATACATGTTGTTTAATAATTTGTTCAAAGATCTTTCCTGGTATAGAAGTCAGACTCACCGGCCTATAGTTCCCTGGGTCCACCTTCTTCCCCTTTTTGAAGATAGGAACAACATTTGCTCTTCTCCAGTCTTCTGGGACTTCTCCTGTTCTCCAAGAATTTTCAAAGATTATGGAGAGTGGTTCTAAAATTTCTTCTACAATCTCCTTCAGTACTCTGGGGTGTAATTCATCTGGACCTGGAGACTTGAACTCATTTATGTTAGCTAAATATTCCCTCACAATCTTTCTGTTTACAGATAACTTGGATTCCTCTATTCCTTTAAAAAGACAGTGAAGATCAGTTGATGTTACATTTTCTTTCTGAGAGAAAACAGATGCAAAATAGGAATTAAAAAGTTCGGCCTTCTCAACATCCTCTCTTACCATTTCTCCATTTTCATCCTGTAAAAATCCTATAGCATCTTTGACTTTTCTTTTACTTTTGACATACCCCCAAAATCCTTTTTTATTGCTTTTGACATCTCTTGCAAGCCTTAATTCATTGTCAGCTTTAGCTAACCTGATACGTGCCCTGCATGATCTGCAGACTGCATTATAATCTTCTTTAGATATGCCTCCCTCTTTCCATTTAATAAACATTTCTTTCTTTCTTTTTAGCATGTGTTTAAGTTCTGTGTTCATCCATCCTGGTTTCCTTAAATGCTTCCCATTCTTCCTACTTTTCGGGATTGTTAACGACTGTGCTTTGAGAATCTCATTTTTAAAAATTTCCCATCCTTCCTGGACATTTTTGTCCTTAAGGACATCCAGCCATTGGATCCCTCCTATTCTCTTTCTGAGTCTCTTAAAATCTGCCTTTCTAAAATCTAACCTTGAAGTTTGAGTCTTCACATGTCTTCCTCCTCTAGTTATCCAAAATTCTATAATAGCATGATCGCTGCCTCCTAGGGTCCCAGCCACCTTTACCTCCTCAACCATTTCCTCCCTGTTTATAAGGATTAGATCCAAAGTAGCAGATCCCCTTGTTTTCTCCCCTACCTTTTGGAAGATAAAGTTGTCAGCAAGAGAGGATAAGAATTTGCTTGACCTGTTAGTTTTACTTGAGAGAGATTCCCAACAAATGTCTGGATAGTTGAAATCTCCCATGACCACTACGTCGTATTTTTTGGAGAACTTGGTCATTTGATACATAAAGAGTTCATCCATATCTTCAGCTTGCCCAGGTGGCCTGTAGTAAATGCCTACAATGGTGTCCTTTCCGTTGTTCTCTCCTTGTATTCTTACCCAAACAGTTTCCACAGAACTCCCAGTCTCTGAAGCTTCAATCTCTGTGCAGATATACGCTTTTCTAACATACAATGCAACACCTCCTCCTCGTTTATCAAGTCTGTTTCTTGCAAATAAGTTGTATCCTTTTAGCCTTTTATTCCAATCATGTGTATCGTCCCACCAAGTTTCAGTGATTCCAATGACATCATATTCCTTTTCCTGCATTAGTAGTTCCAATTCTCCTTGTTTGTTGCCCATGCTTTGTGCATTTGTATAAAAACATTTTAGTTTGTGATTGGTTTCTCTTCCTCCCATATTTTTATTATTTAGATTTTTTTGTCTTTGTTCTTCCTTTCCACTTCCAGTAGCAGAGATCTCAATAGTATTTGTCAGCTGTATGGCTTTTTCTGGCCTTTTGCTTCCCTTCCCACATTGTTCTGGTATAAAGCTCTTCTGATGAGTGTAGCAAGGCGACTTCCAAATACATGTTTTCCAGTCTTCGTAAGGTGCACCCCATCTCTAGCAAGTAGTCCATCGTATAGGTAATTCATTCCGTGATCCAGAAATCCAAATCCTTGTTGACGGCACCATCGACGTAGCCAGTTGTTCACCTGTAGAATCTTATTCCACCTCATTGTTCCATGGCCATCCACTGGGAGGATGGATGAGAAGACCACCTGCGCTCCCAATTCTTTCACTTTCTTGCCTAAGTCTTCAAAGTCACTGCAGATGGTTTCCAGGTCCTTTCTTGCGGTGTCATTTGTCCCCACATGTATTAGCAGGAATGGGTAGTGATCTGTAGGTCTGAAGAGTCTTGATATCCTGTCAGACACATCTGTAATTTTTGCTCCTGGAAGACAGCACATTTCTCTTGAGGTTATGTCTGGTCTGCAGATAGCGGCCTCTGTTCCTCTTAACAGGGAATCCCCCATGACCACCACTCTCCGTTTTTTCTTCACAACATTCTTCTTTCTCCATCCAGGAGGATTCTGAGGGCTTACAAGGTTATTCATTGCTGGCAAAGTCTTATTTTGCTGTATTTCTTCATGGTTCTCCTGCGTGAGAGCCTGGTACTGGTTCCTGAGCAGTATGGGTGCTGACTGCCTCTCGATCCTCCTGCTTCTCGGGGTCACAGGCTTCCATTCCTCTGTTTCGTCAGGTGCAGTTCGAATTTCTTCTCTTTCTGAGTCATGAAGAGATAATTCTGCTCTGTCTAAGAACTCTTCACCTTCCTTAATGATTTTCAAGGTAGTTAACCTCTCTTCTAGATTTCGCAACTTTTCCTCCAACAGGGATACAAGCTTGCATTTCTGGCATGTGAAGTTTGGCTTTTCCACTGGCAAGTCTGTGAACATGTAGCAGGATATGCAGCTCACCAAATGGCTCCTGGACTCTTCCATGTTCTTATTGTTAATGCTCTGAAAACAGTGAAAAAAGCTTAAAAAAAAGCTTCAAAATGCGGTTTACCGATGTCCTCTTTTCAGCTCCAACAGCCAAAATCCAGTGTTCTTTGAGCTCGCGGAGACTCTTCACTTACCCCAAAATGCAGAGGGAATATGCAAATTATCTCCTCAGGACTCCTCCCCTGGTTTCATGTGAGGGCTGATGGGTCCGGGTGCTGGGCCTGTGTACAGGATGTGAGGGCTGATGGCTCTGAGTGCTGGGTTTGTATATGGGATGTGAGGGCTGATGGGTCCGGGTGCTGGGCCTGTGTATGTGATGTGAGGGCTGATGGGTCCGGGTGCTGGGCCTGTGTATGGGATGTGAGGGCTGATGGGTCCGGGTGCTGGGCCTGTGTATGGGATGTGGTGACTGATGGGTCCGGGTGCTGGGGCTGTGTATGGGATGTGATGGCTGATGGGTCTGGGTGCTGGGCCTGTAAGGGATGTGATGGCTGATGGGTCCGGGTGCTCGACCTGTGTACAGGATGTGAGGGCTTATGGGTCCTGCTGCTGGGCCTGTGTATGGGATGTGAGGACTGATGGGTCCGGGTGCTGGGGCTGTGTATGGGATGTGAGGGCTGATGGGTCCGGGTGCTGGGTGTACAGGATGTGAGGGCTGATGGGTCCGGGTGCTGGGGCTGTGTATGGGATGTGAGGGCTGATGGGTCCGGGTGCTCGGACTGTGTACAGGATGTGAGAGCTGATGGGTCCGGGTGCTGGGCCTGTGTTTGAGATGTGAGGGCTGATGGGTCCGGGTGCTGGGTGTACAGGATGTGAGGACTGATGAGTCTGGGTGCTGGGCCTGTGTTTGAGATGTGAGGGCTGATGGGTCCGGGTGCTGAGCCTGTGTATGGGATGTGATGGCTGATGTGTCCGGGTGCTCGGCCTGTGTACAGGATGTGAGGGCTGATGGGTCCGGGTGCTGGGCCTGTGTATGGGATGTGATGGCTGATGGGTCCGGTTGCTCGGCCTGTGTACAGGATGTGAGGGCTTATTGATCCGGGTGCTGGGCCTGTGTATGAGATGTGAGGGTTGATGGGTCCGGGTGTTGGGCCTGTGTATGGGATATGAGGGCTGATGGGTCCGGGTGCTGTGGCTGTGTATGGGATGTGAGGGCTGATGGGTCCGGGTGCTGGGCCTGTGTATGGGATGTGAGGGCTGATGGGTCCGAGTGCTGGGGCTGTGTATGGGATGTGATGGCTGATGTGTCCGGGTGCTCGGCCTGTGTACAGGATGTGAGGGCTGATGGGTCCGGGTGCTGGGCCTGTGTATGGGATGTGATGGCTGATGGGTCCGGTTGCTCGGCCTGTGTACAGGATGTGAGGGCTTATTGATCCGGGTGCTGGGCCTGTGTATGAGATGTGAGGGTTGATGGGTCCGGGTGTTGGGCCTGTGTATGGGATATGAGGGCTGATGGGTCCGGGTGCTGTGGCTGTGTATGGGATGTGAGGGCTGATGGGTCCGGGTGTTGGGCCTGTGTATGGGATATGAGGGCTGATGGGTCCGGGTGCTGTGGCTGTGTATGGGATGTGAGGGCTGATGGGTCCGGGTGCTGGGCCTGTGTACAGGATGTGAGGGCTGATGGGTCTCGGTGCTGGGTGTTCAGGATGTGAGGGCTGTTGGGTCTGGGTACTGGGCCTGTGTATGGGATCTGATGGGTCTGGGTACTGGGCCTGTGTATGGGATGTGAGTACTGATGGGTCCTGGTGCTTGGTTCGTGTACAGGATGTGAGGACAGATGGGTCCGGATGCTGGGCCTGTGTATGGGATGTGAGGGCTGATGGGTCTGGGTGCTGGACCTGTGTACAGGATGTGAGGGCTGATGGGTCCGGGTGCTGGGCCTGTGTACAGGATGTGAGGGCTGATGGCTCTGAGTGCTGGGTTTGTATATGGGATGTGAGGGCTGATGGGTCCGGGTGCTGGGCCTGTGTATGGGATGTGAGGGCTGATGGGTCTGGGTGCTGGGTCCGTGTACAGGATGTGAGGGCTGATGCGTCTGGGTACTCGGCCTGTGTATGGGATGTGAGGGCTGATGGGTCCGGGTGCTCGGCCTGTGTACAGGATGTGAGGGCTGATGGGTCCGGATGCTGGGCCTGTGTACAGGATGTGAGGGCTGATGGGTCTGGGTGCTGGGCCTGTGTACAGGATGTGAGGGCTGATGGGTCCGGGTGCTGGGCCTGTGTACAGGATGTGAGGGCTGATGGGTCTGGGTGCTGGGCCTGTGTACAGGATGTGAGGGCTGATGGGTCCGAGTGCTGGGTTTGTATATGGGATGTGAGGGCTGATGGGTCCGGGTGCTAGAGCTGTGTATGAGATGTGAGGGCTGATGGGTCCGGGTGCTGGGCCTGTGTATGGGATGTGATGGCTGCTGGGTCCGGGTGCTCGGCCTGTGTACAGGATGTGAGGGCTGATGGGTCTGGGTGCTGGGCCTGTGTATGGGATGTGAGGGCTGATGGGTCCGGATGCTGGGCCTGTGTACAGGATGTGAGGGCTGATGGGTCTGGGTGCTGGGCCTGTGTACAGGATGTGAGGGCTGATGGGTCCGGGTGCTGGGCCTGTGTACAGGATGTGAGGGCTGATGGGTCCGGGTGCTGGGCCTGTGTACAGGATGTGAGGGCTGATGGGTCTGGGTGCTGGGCCTGTGTACAGGATGTGAGGGCTGATGGGTCCGAGTGCTGGGCCTGTGTATGGGATGTGAGGGCTGATGGGTCTGGGTGCTGGGTTTGTATATGGGATGTGAGGACTGATGGGTCCGGGTGCTGAGCCTGTGTATGGGATGTGAGGACTGATGGGTCCGGGTGCTGAGCCTGTGTATGAGATGTGAGGGCTGATGGGTCCGGGTGCTGTGCCTGTGTATGGGATGTGAGGGCTGATGGGTCCGGGTGCTGTGCCTGTGTATGGGATGTGAGGGCTGATGGTTCTGGGTGCTGGGTTTGTATATGGGATGTGAGGACTGATAGGTCTGGGTTCTGGTGCTGGGTGTACAGGATGTGAGGGCTGATGGGTCTGGGTGCTTGGCCTGTGTACAGGATGTGAGGGCTGATGGGTCCGGGTGCTAGAGCTGTGTATGAGATGTGAGGGCTGATGGGTCCGGGTGCTCGGCCTGTGTATGGGATGTGAGGGCTGATGGGTCCGGGTGCTGGGCCTGTGAATGGGATGTGAGGACTGATGTGTCCGGGTGCTGGGCCTGTGTATGGGATGTGAGGGATGATGGGTCTGGGTGCTCGTTCTGGGTGTACAGGATGTGAGGGCTGATGGGTCCGGGTGCTGGGCCTGTGTACAGGATGTGAGGGCTGATGGGTCCGGGTGCTTGGCCTGTGTATGGGATGTGATGGCTGATGGGTCCGGGTGCTAGAGCTGTGTACAGGATGTGAGGGCTGATGGGTCCGGGTGCTTGGCCTGTGTATGGGATGTGATGGCTGCTGGGTCCGGGTGCTCGGCCTGTGTATGTGATGTGAGGGCTGATGGGTCCGGGTGCTGGGCCTGTGTACAGGATGTGAGGGCTGATGGGTCTGGGTGCTGGGCCTGTGTACAGGATGTGAGGACTGATGGGTCCGGGTACTGGGTGTATGGGATGTGAGGGCTGATGGGTCCGGGTGCTGGGCCTGTGTATAGGATGTGAGGACTGATGGTTCTGGGTGCTGGGTTTGTATATGGGATGTGAGGACTGATAGGTCTGGGTTCTGGTGCTGGGTGTACAGGATGTGAGGGCTGATGGGTCTGGGTGCTTGGCCTGTGTACAGGATGTGAGGGCTGATGGGTCCGGGTGCTAGAGCTGTGTATGAGATGTGAGGGCTGATGGGTCCGGGTGCTCGGCCTGTGTATGGGATGTGAGGGCTGATGGGTCCGGGTGCTGGGCCTGTGAATGGGATGTGAGGACTGATGTGTCCGGGTGCTGGGCCTGTGTATGGGATGTGAGGGATGATGGGTCTGGGTGCTCGTTCTGGGTGTACAGGATGTGAGGGCTGATGGGTCCGGGTGCTGGGCCTGTGTACAGGATGTGAGGGCTGATGGGTCCGGGTGCTTGGCCTGTGTATGGGATGTGATGGCTGATGGGTCCGGGTGCTAGAGCTGTGTACAGGATGTGAGGGCTGATGGGTCCGGGTGCTTGGCCTGTGTATGGGATGTGATGGCTGCTGGGTCCGGGTGCTCGGCCTGTGTATGTGATGTGAGGGCTGATGGGTCCGGGTGCTGGGCCTGTGTACAGGATGTGAGGGCTGATGGGTCTGGGTGCTGGGCCTGTGTACAGGATGTGAGGACTGATGGGTCCGGGTACTGGGTGTATGGGATGTGAGGGCTGATGGGTCCGGGTGCTGGGCCTGTGTATAGGATGTGAGGACTGATGGGTCCGGGTGCTGGGCCTGTGTATAGGATGTGATGGCTAATGGGTCCGGATGTTCGGCCTGTGTATGAGATGTGAGGGCTGATGGGTCCGGGTGCTGGGCCTGTGTACAGGATGTGAGGGCTGATGGGTCTGGGTGCTGGGCCTGTGTTCAGGATGTGAGGACTGATGGGTCCGGGTACTGGGTGTATGGGATGTGAGGGCTGATGGGTCCGGGTGCTGGGCCTGTGTATAGGATGTGAGGACTGATGGGTCCGGGTGCTGTGCCTGTGTGCAGGATGTGATGGCTGATGGGTCCGGATGCTGGGCCTGTGAATGGGATGTGAGGACTTATGGGTCTGGGTGCTGGGCCTGTGTACAGGATGTGAGGTATGATGGGTCCGGGTGCTGGGTGTATGGGATGTGGTGACTGATGGGTCCGGGTGCTGGGGCTGTGTATGGGATGTGAGAGCTGATGGGTCCGGGTGCTGGGTGTATGGGATGTGAGGGCTGTTGGGTCTGGGTACTGGGCCTGTGTATGGGATCTGATGGGTCTGGGTGCTGGGCCTGTGTATGGGATGTGAGTACTGATGGGTCCTGGTGCTGGGTTCGTGTACAGGATGTGAGGACAGATTGGTCCGGATGCTGGGCCTGTGTATGGGATGTGAGGGCTGATGGGTCTGGGTGCTGGTGCTGGGTGTACAGGATGTGAGGGCTGATGGATCCGGGTGCTGGGCCTGTGTACAGGATGTGAGGGCTGATGGCTCTGAGTGCTGGGTTTGTATATGGGATGTGAGGGCTGATGGGTCCGGGTGCTGGGCCTGTGTATGAGATGTGAGGGCTGATGGGTCCGGGTGCTGGGCCTGTGTATGGGATGTGAGGGCTGATGGGTCCGGGTGCTGGGCCTGTGTATGGGATGTGAGGGCTGATGGGTCCGGGTGCTGGGCCTGTGTATGGGATGTGAGGGCTGATGGGTCTGGGTGCTGGGCCTGTGTACAGGATGTGAGGACTGATGGGTCCGGGTACTGGGTGTATGGGATGTGAGGGCTGATGGGTCCGGGTGCTGGGGCTGTGTATAGGATGTGAGGACTGATGGGTCCGGGTGCTGGGCCTGTGTATAGGATGTGATGGCTTATGGGTCCGGATGTTCGGCCTGTGTATGAGATGTGAGGGCTGATGCGTCTGGGTGCTGGGCCTGTGAATGGGATGTGAGGACTTATGGGTCCGGGTGCTGGGCCTGTGTACAGGATGTGAGGTATGATGGGTCCGGGTGCTGGGTGTATGGGATGTGGTGACTGATGGGTCCGGGTGCTGGGGCTGTGTATGGGATGTGAGAGCTGATGGGTCTGGGTGCTGGGCCTGTTTACAGGATGTGAGGGCTGATGGGTCCGGGTGCTGGGCCTGTGTACAGGATGTGAGGGCTGATGGGTCCGGGTGCTGGGCCTGTGTATGGGATGTGAGGACTGATGGGTCTGGGTGCTGGGCCTGTTTACAGGATGTGAGGGCTGATGGGTCCGGGTGCTGGGCCTGTGTACAGGATGTGAGGGCTGATGGGTCCGGGTGCTGGGCCTGTGTATGGGATGTGAGGACTGATGGGTCTGGGTGCTGGGCCTGTTTACAGGATGTGAGGGCTGATGGGTCCGGGTGCTGGGCCTGTGTACAGGATGTGAGGGCTGATGGGTCCGGGTGCTGGGCCTGTGTATGAGATGTGAGAGCTGATGTGTCCGGGTGCTGGGCCTGTGTATGGGATGTGAGGGATGATGGGTCTGGGTGCTGGGTTTGTATATGGGATGTGAGAACTGATGCGTCTGGGTGCTGGGCCTGTGTACAGGATGTGAGGACTGATGGGTCTGGGTGCTGGGCCTGTGTACAGGATGTGAGAGCTGATGGGTCTGGGTGCTGGGCCTGTGTATGAGATGTGAGAGCTGATGTGTCCGGGTGCTGGGCCTGTGTACAGGATGTGAGGACTGATGGGTCCGGGTGCTGGGCCTGTGTACAGGATGTGAGAGCTGATGGGTCTGGGTGCTGGGCCTGTGTATGAGATGTGAGAGCTGATGTGTCCGGGTGCTGGGCCTGTGTACAGGATGTGAGGACTGATGGGTCCGGGTGCTGGGCCTGTGTATGAGATGTGAGGGCTGATGGGTCCGGGTGCTGGGCCTGTGTACAGGATGTGAGGGCTGATGGGTCCGGGTGCTGGGCCTGTGTATGAGATGTGAGAGCTGATGTGTCCGGGTGCTGGGCCTGTGTATGGGATGTGAGGGATGATGGGTCTGGGTGCTGGGTTTGTATATGGGATGTGAGAACTGATGCGTCTGGGTGCTGGGCCTGTGTATGAGATGTGAGAGCTGATGTGTCCGGGTGCTGGGCCTGTGTATGAGATGTGAGGGCTGATGGGTCCGGGTGCTGGTTCTGGGTGTACAGGATGTGAGGGCTGATGGGTCCGGGTGCTGGGTTTGTATATGGGATGTGAGGGCTGATGGGTCCTTGTGCTAGAGCTGTGTATGAGATGTGAGTGCTGATGGGTCCGGGTGCTGGGCCTGTGTATGGGATGTGAGGGCTGATGGGTCCGGGTGCTGGGCCTGTGTATAGGATGTGAGGGCTGATGGGTCCGGGTGCTGGGGCTGTGTATGGGATGTGATGGCTTCTGGGTCCGGGTGCTGGGCCTGTGTATGAGATGTGAGGGCTGATGGGTCCGGGTGCTGGGCCTGTGTACAGGATGTGAGGGCTGATGGGTCTGGGTGCTGGGCCTGTGTATGAGATGTGAGGGCTGATGGGTCCGGGTACTCGGCCTGTGTATGGGATGTGAGGACTGATGGGTCTGGGTGCTGGGGCTGTGTACAGGATGTGAGGGCTGATGTGTCTGGGTGCTGGGGCTGTGTATGGGATGTGAGGGCTGATGGGTCCGGGTGCTGGGGCTGTGTATGGGATGTGAGGGCTGATGGGTCCGGGTGCTGGGGCTGTGTATGGGATGTTAGGGCTGATGGGTCTGGGTGCTGGGCCTGTGTATGGGATGTGAGGGCTGATGGGTCCGGGTGCTGGGCCTGTGTACAGGATGTGAGGGCTGATGGGTCCGGGTGCTGGGCCTGTGTACAGGATGTGAGGACTGATGGGTCCGGGTACTGGGTGTATGGGATGTGAGGGCTGATGGGTCCGGGTGCTGGGCCTGTGTATAGGATGTGAGGACTGATGGGTCCGGGTGCTGGGCCTGTGTATAGGATGTGATGGCTAATGGGTCCGGATGTTCGGCCTGTGTATGAGATGTGAGGGCTGATGGGTCCGGGTGCTGGGCCTGTGTACAGGATGTGAGGGCTGATGGGTCTGGGTGCTGGGCCTGTGTACAGGATATGAGGACTGATGGGTCCGGGTACTGGGTGTATGGGATGTGAGGGCTGATGGGTCCGGGTGCTGGGCCTGTGTATAGGATGTGAGGACTGATGGGTCCGGGTGCTGTGCCTGTGTGCAGGATGTGATGGCTGATGGGTCCGGATGCTGGGCCTGTGAATGGGATGTGAGGACTTATGGGTCTGGGTGCTGGGCCTGTGTACAGGATGTGAGGTATGATGGGTCCGGGTGCTGGGTGTATGGGATGTGGTGACTGATGGGTCCGGGTGCTGGGGCTGTGTATGGGATGAGAGCGCTGATGGGTCCGGGTGCTGGGCCTGTTTACAGGATGTGAGGGCTGATGGGTCCGGGTGCTGGGTGTATGGGATGTGAGGGCTGTTGGGTCTGGGTACTGGGCCTGTGTATGGGATCTGATGGGTCTGGGTGCTGGGCCTGTGTATGGGATGTGAGTACTGATGGGTCCTGGTGCTGGGTTCGTGTACAGGATGTGAGGACAGATTGGTCCGGATGCTGGGCCTGTGTATGGGATGTGAGGGCTGATGGGTCTGGGTGCTGGTGCTGGGTGTACAGGATGTGAGGGCTGATGGGTCCGGGTGCTGGGCCTGTGTACAGGATGTGAGGGCTGATGGCTCTGAGTGCTGGGTTTGTATATGGGATGTGAGGGCTGATGGGTCCGGGTGCTAGAGCTGTGTATGAGATGTGAGGGCTGATGGGTCCGGGTGCTGGGCCTGTGTATGGGATGTGAGGGCTGATGGGTCCGGGTGCTGGGCCTGTGTATGGGATGTGAGGGCTGATGGGTCCGGGTGCTGGGCCTGTGTATGGGATGTGAGGGCTGATGGGTCTGGGTGCTGGGCCTGTGTACAGGATGTGAGGGCTGATGGGTCTGGGTGCTGGGCCTGTGTACAGGATGTGAGGACTGATGGGTCCGGGTACTGGGTGTATGGGATGTGAGGGCTGATGGGTCCGGGTGCTGGGGCTGTGTATAGGATGTGAGGACTGATGGGTCCGGCTGCTGGGCCTGTGTATAGGATGTGATGGCTTATGGGTCCGGATGTTCGGCCTGTGTATGAGATGTGAGGGCTGATGCGTCTGGGTGCTGGGCCTGTGAATGGGATGTGAGGACTTATGGGTCCGGGTGCTGGGCCTGTGTACAGGATGTGAGGTATGATGGGTCCGGGTGCTGGGTGTATGGGATGTGGTGACTGATGGGTCCGGGTGCTGGGGCTGTGTATGGGATGTGATGGCTGATGGGTCCGGGTGCTGGGCCTGTGTACAGGATGTGAGGGCTGATGGGTCTGGGTGCTGGGGCTGTGTATGGGATGTGAGGGCTGATGGGTCCGGGTGCTGGGCCTGTGTACAGGATGTGAGGACTGATGGGTCCGGGTGCTTGGCCTGTGTATGAGATGTGAGAGCTGATGTGTCCGGGTGCTGGGCCTGTGTATGGGATGTGAGGGCTGATGGGTCTGGGTGCTGGGCCTGTGTATGGGATGTGAGGGCTGATGGGTCTGGGTGCTGGGTCCGTGTACAGGATGTGAGGGCTGATCGGTCTGGGTACTCGGCCTGTGTATGGGATGTGAGGGCTGATGGGTCCGGGTGCTCGGCCTGTGTACAGGATGTGAGGGCTGATGGGTCCGGATGCTGGGCCTGTGTACAGGATGTGAGGGCTGATGGGTCTGGGTGCTGGGCCTGTGTACAGGATGTGAGGGCTGATGGGTCCGGGTGCTGGGCCTGTGTACAGGATGTGAGGGCTGATGGGTCTGGGTGCTGGGCCTGTGTACAGGATATGAGGGCTGATGGGTCCGGATGCTGGGCCTGTGTATGGGATGTGAGGGCTGATGGGTCCGGGTGCTGGGGCTGTGTATGGGATGTGATGGCTGATGGGTCCGGGTGCTTGGCCTGTGTACAGGATGTGAGGGCTGATGGGTCCGGGTGCTGGGTTTGTATATGGGATGTGAGGGCTGATGGGTCCGGGTGTTGGGCCTGTGTATGGGATGTGATGGCTGCTGGGTCCGGGTGCTTGGCCTGTGTACAGGATGTGAGGGCTGATGGGTCCGGGTGCTGGGTTTGTATATGGGATGTGAGGGCTGATGGGTCCGGGTGTTGGGCCTGTGTATGGGATGTGAGGGCTGATGGGTCCGGGTGCTGGGGCTGTGTATGAGATGTGAGGGCTGATGGGTCCGGGTGCTGGGCCTGTGTATGGGATGTGATGGCTGCTGGGTCCGGGTGCTCGGCCTGTGTACAGGATGTGAGGGCTGATGGGTCCGGATGCTGGGCCTGTGTACAGGATGTGAGGGCTGATGGGTCTGGGTGCTGGGCCTGTGTACAGGATGTGAGGGCTGATGGGTCCGGGTGCTGGGCCTGTGTACAGGATGTGAGGGCTGATGGGTCCGGGTGCTGGGCCTGTGTACAGGATGTGAGGGCTGATGGGTCTGGGTGCTGGGCCTGTGTACAAGATGTGAGGGCTGATGGGTCCGAGTGCTGGGCCTGTGTATGGGATGTGAGGGCTGATGGGTCTGGGTGCTGGGTTTGTATATGGGATGTGAGGACTGATGGGTCCGGGTGCTGAGCCTGTGTATGGGATGTGAGGACTGATGGGTCCGGGTGCTGAGCCTGTGTATGAGATGTGAGGGCTGATGGGTCTGGGTGCTGTGCCTGTGTATGGGATGTGAGGGCTGATGGGTCTGGGTGCTGTGCCTGTGTATGAGATGTGAGGGCTGATGGGTCTGGGTGCTGTGCCTGTGTATGAGATGTGAGGGCTGATGGGTCTGGGTGCTGTGCCTGTGTATGGGATGTGAGGGCTGATGGGTCTGGGTGCTGTGCCTGTGTATGGGATGTGAGGGCTGATGGGTCTGGGTGCTGTGCCTGTGTACAGGATGTGAGGGCTGATGGGTCCGGGTGCTAGAGCTGTGTATGAGATGTGAGGGCTGATGGGTCCTGGTGCTGGGGCTGTGTATGGGATGTGAGGACTGATGGGTCCGGGTGCTGGGCCTGTGTACAGGATGTGAGGGCTGATGGGTCCGGGTGCTGGGCCTGTGTACAGGATGTGAGGGCTGATGGGTCCGGGTGCTTGGCCTGTGTATGGGATGTGATGGCTGATGGGTCCGGGTGCTAGAGCTGTGTATGGGATGTGAGGGCTGATGGGTCCTTGTGCTAGAGCTGTGTATGGGATGTGATGGCTTCTGGGTCCGGGTGCTGGGCCTGTGTATGAGATGTGAGGGCTGATGAGTCCGGGTGCTGGGCCTGTGTACAGGATGTGAGGGCTGATGGGTCTGGGTGCTGGGCCTGTGTATGGGATGTGATGGCTGCTGGGTCCGGGTGCTCGGCCTGTGTATGTGATGTGAGGGCTGATGGGTCCGGGTGCTGGGCCTGTGTACAGGATGTGAGGGCTGATGGGTCTGGGTGCTGGGCCTGTGTACAGGATGTGAGGACTGATGGGTCCGGGTACTGGGTGTATGGGATGTGAGGGCTGATGGGTCCGGGTGCTGGGCCTGTGTATAGGATGTGAGGACTGATGGGTCCGGGTGCTGGGCCTGTGTATAGGATGTGATGGCTAATGGGTCCGGATGTTCGGCCTGTGTATGAGATGTGAGGGCTGATGGGTCCGGGTGCTGGGCCTGTGTACAGGATGTGAGGGCTGATGGGTCTGGGTGCTGGGCCTGTGTACAGGATGTGAGGACTGATGGGTCCGGGTACTGGGTGTATGGGATGTGAGGGCTGATGGGTCCGGGTGCTGGGCCTGTGTATAGGATGTGAGGACTGATGGGTCCGGGTGCTGTGCCTGTGTGCAGGATGTGATGGCTGATGGGTCCGGATGCTGGGCCTGTGAATGGGATGTGAGGACTTATGGGTCTGGGTGCTGGGCCTGTGTACAGGATGTGAGGTATGATGGGTCCGGGTGCTGGGTGTATGGGATGTGGTGACTGATGGGTCCGGGTGCTGGGGCTGTGTATGGGATGTGAGAGCTGATGGGTCCGGGTGCTGGGCCTGTTTACAGGATGTGAGGGCTGATGGGTCCAGGTGCTGGGGCTGTGTATGGGATGTGAGAGCTGATGGGTCCGGGTGCTGGGCCTGTTTACAGGATGTGAGGGCTGATGGGTCCGGGTGCTGGGTGTATGGGATGTGAGGGCTGTTGGGTCTGGGTACTGGGCCTGTGTATGGGATCTGATGGGTCTCGGTGCTGGGCCTGTGTATGGGATGTGAGTACTGATGGGTCCTGGTGCTGGGTTCGTGTACAGGATGTGAGGACAGATGGGTCCGGATGCTGGGCCTGTGTATGGGATGTGAGGGCTGATGGGTCTGGGTGCTGGTGCTGGGTGTACAGGATGTGAGGGCTGATGGGTCCGGGTGCTGGGCCTGTGTACAGGATGTGAGGGCTGATGGCTCTGAGTGCTGGGTTTGTATATGGGATGTGAGGGCTGATGGGTCCGGGTGCTAGAGGTGTGTATGAGATGTGAGGGCTGATGGGTCCGGGTGCTGGGCCTGTGTATGGGATGTGAGGGCTGATGGGTCCGGGTGCTGGGCCTGTGTATGGGATGTGAGGGCTGATGGGTCCGGGTGCTGGGCCTGTGTATGGGATGTGAGGGCTGATGGGTCCGGCTGCTGGGCCTGTGTACAGGATGTGAGGGCTGATGGGTCTGGGTGCTGGGCCTGTGTACAGGATGTGAGGACTGATGGGTCCGGGTACTGGGTGTATGGGATGTGAGGGCTGATGGGTCCGGGTGCTGGGGCTGTGTATAGGATGTGAGGACTGATGGGTCCGGGTGCTGGGCCTGTGTATAGGATGTGAGGGCTGATGGGTCCGGGTGCTCTTCCTGTGTAAGGGATGTGATGGCTGATGCGTCTGGGTGCTGGGCCTGTGAATGGGATGTGAGGACTTATGGGTCCGGGTGCTGGGCCTGTGTACAGGATGTGAGGGCTGATGGGTCCGGGTGCTTGGCCTGTGTATGGGATGTGGTGACTGATGGGTCCGGGTGCTGGGGCTGTGTATGGGATGTGAGAGCTGATGGGTCCGGGTGCTGGGCCTGTGTACAGGATGTGAGGGCTGATGGGTCTGGGTGCTGGGCCTGTGTACAGGATGTGAGGGCTGATGGGTCCGGGTGCTGGGCCTGTGTACAGGATGTGAGGACTGATGGGTCCGGGTGCTGGGCCTGTGTATGAGATGTGAGAGCTGATGTGTCCGGGTGCTGGGCCTGTGTATGGGATGTGAGGGCTGATGGGTCCGGGTGCTGGTTCTGGGTGTACAGGATGTGAGGGCTGATGGGTCCGGGTGCTGGGTTTGTATATGGGATGTGAGGGCTGATGGGTCCGGGTGCTGGTTCTGGGTGTACAGGATGTGAGGGCTGATGGGTCCGGGTGCTGGGCCTGTGTATGGGATGTGAGGGCTGATTGGTCTGGGTGCTGGGTTTGTATATGGGATGTGAGGGCTGATGGGTCCTTGTGCTAGAGCTGTGTATGAGATGTGAGTGCTGATGGGTCCGGGTGCTGGGCCTGTGTATGGGATGTGAGGGCTGATGGGTCCGGGTGCTGGGCCTGTGTATGGGATGTGAGGGCTGATGGGTCCGGGTGCTGGGGCTGTGTATGGGATGTGATGGCTTCTGGGTCCGGGTGCTGGGCCTGTGTATGAGATGTGAGGGCTGATGGGTCCGGGTGCTGGGCCTGTGTACAGGATGTGAGGGCTGATGGGTCCGGGTGCTGGGCCTGTGTATGAGATGTGAGGGCTGATGGGTCCGGGTACTCGGCCTGTGTATGGGATGTGAGGACTGATGGGTCTGGGTGCTGGGGCTGTGTACAGGATGTGAGGGCTGATGGGTCCGGGTACTCGGCCTGTGTATGGGATGTGAGGACTGATGGGTCTGGGTGCTGGGGCTGTGTACAGGATGTGAGGGCTGATGGGTCCGGGTACTCGGCCTGTGTATGGGATGTGAGGACTGATGGGTCCGGGTGCTGGGGCTGTGTATGGGATGTGAGGGCTGATGTGTCCGGGTGCTGGGGCTGTGTATGGGATGTGAGGGCTGATGGGTCCGGGTGCAGGGGCTGTGTATGGGATGTTAGGGCTGATGGGTCTGGGTGCTGGGCCTGTGTATGGGATGTGAGGGCTGATGGGTCCGGGTGCTCGGCCTGTGTACAGGATGTGAGGGCTGATGGGTCCGGGTGCTCGGCCTGTGTATGGGATGTGAGGGCTTATGGGTCCGGGTGCTGGGCCTGTGTATGGGATGTGAGGGCTTATGGGTCCGGGTGCTGGGCCTGTGTACAGGATGTGAGGGCTGATGGGTCCGGGTGCTGGGCCTGTGTATGGGATGTGAGGGCTGATGGGTCTGGGTGCTGGGCCTGTGTACAGGATGTGAGGGCTGATGGGTCTGGGTGCTGGGCCTGTGTACAGGATGTGAGGGCTGATGGGTCCGGGTGCTTGGCCTGTGTATGGGATGTGATGGCTGCTGGGTCTGGGTGCTGGGCCTGTGTACAGGATGTGAGGGCTGATGGGTCTGGGTGCTGGGCCTGTGTACAGGATGTGAGGGCTGATGGGTCCGGGTGCTTGGCCTGTGTATGGGATGTGATGGCTGCTGGGTCTGGGTGCTGGGCCTGTGTACAGGATCTGAGGGCTGATGGGTCCGGGTGCTGGGCCTGTGTACAGGATGTGAGGGCTGATGGGTCTGGGTGCTCGGCCTGTGTACAGGATGTGAGGGCTGATGGGTCCGAGTGCTGGGTTTGTATATGGGATGTGAGGACTGATGGGTCCGGGTGCTGAGCCTGTGTATGGGATGTGAAGACTGATGGGTCCGGGTGCTGGGCCTGTGTATGGGATGTGAGGGCTGATGGGTCTGGGTGCTGGGTTTGTATATGGGATGTGAGGGCTGATGGGTCCGGGTGCTGGGCCTGTGTATGGGATGTGAGGGCTGATGGGTCCGGGTGCTGGGCCTGTGTATGGGATGTGAGGGCTGATGGGTCCGGGTGCTGGGCCTGTGTACAGGATGTGAGGACTGATGGGTCCGGGTGCTGGGCCTGTGTATGAGATGTGATGGCTGATAGGTCCGGGTGCTGGGCCTGTGTATGGGATGTGAGGGCTGATGGGTCTGGGTGCTGGGCCTGTGTACAGGATGTGAGGACTGATGGGTCCGGGTGCTGGGCCTGTGTATGAGATGTGATGGCTGATGGGTCCGGGTGCTCGGCCTGTGTACAGGATGTGAGGGCTGATGGGTCTCGGTGCTGGGTGTTCAGGATGTGAGGGCTGATGGGTCCGGGTACTGGGCCTGTGTATGGGATCTGATGGGTCTGGGTGCTGGGCCTGTGTATGGGATGTGAGGGCTGATGGGTCCTGGTGCTGGGTTCGTGTACAGGATGTGAGGACTGATGTGTCCGGGTGCTGGGCCTGTGTGTGGGATGTGAGGGATGATGGGTCTGGGTGCTGGGTTTGTATATGGGATGTGAGAACTGATAGGTCCGGGTGCTGGTTCTGGGTGTACAGGATGTGAGGGCTGATGGGTCCGGGTGCTGGGCCTGTGTACAGGATGTGAGGGCTGATTGGTCTGGGTGCTGGGTTTGTATATGGGATGTGAGGGCTGATGGGTCCGGGTGCTGGGCCTGTGTATGGGATGTTAGGGCTGATGGGTCCGGGTGCTGGGCCTGTGTATGGGATGTGAGGGCTGATGGGTCCGGGTGCTGGGCCTGTGTATGGGATGTGAGGGCTGATGGGTCCGGGTGCTGGGGCTGTGTATGGGATGTGAGGGCTGATGGGTCCGGGTGCTGGGCCTGTGTACAGGATGTGAGGGCTGATGGGTCCGGGTGCTTGGCCTGTGTATGGGATGTGATGGCTGCTGGGTCCGGGTGCTCGGCCTGTGTATGGGATGTGATGGCTGCTGGGTCCGGGTGCTCGGCCTGTGTATGGGATGTGAGGGCTGATGGGTCCGGGTGCTGGGCCTGTGTACAGGATGTGAGGGCTGATGGGTCTGGGTGCTGGGCCTGTGTATGAGATGTGATGGCTGCTGGGTCCGGGTGCTCGGCCTGTGTATGGGATGTGATGGCTGCTGGGTCCGGGTGCTCGGCCTGTGTATGGGATGTGATGGCTGCTGGGTCCGGGTGCTCGGCCTGTGTATGGGATGTGAGGGCTGATGGGTCCGGGTGCTCGGCCTGTGTACAGGATGTGAGGGCTGATGGGTCTGGGTGCTGGGCCTGTGTACAGGATGTGAGGGCTGATGGGTCCGGGTGCTGGGGCTGTGTATGAGATGTGATGGCTGCTGGGTCCGGGTGCTGGGGCTGTGTATGGGATGTGAGGGCTGATGGGTCCGGGTGCTGGGCCTGTGTACAGGATGTGAGGGCTGATGGGTCCGGGTGCTGGGCCTGTGTACAGGATGTGAGAGCTGATGGGTCCGGGTGCTGGTGCTGTGTATGGGATGTGAGGACTGATGGGTCCGGGTGCTGGGCCTGTGTACAGGATGTGAGGGCTGATGGGTCCGGGTGCTCGGCCTGTGTACAGGATGTGAGGGCTGATGGGTCCGGGTGCTCGGCCTGTGTACAGGATGTGAGGGCTGATGGGTCCGGGTGCTGGGCCTGTGTACAGGATGTGAGAGCTGATGGGTCTGGGTGCTGGGCCTGTGTATGGGATGTGTGGGCTGATGGGTCTGGGTGCTGGGCCTGTGTACAGGATGTGAGGGCTGATGGGTCCGGGTGCTGGGCCTGTGTACAGGATGTGAGAGCTGATGGGTCTGGGTGCTGGGCCTGTGTATGGGATGTGTGGGCTGATGGGTCTGGGTGCTGGGCCTGTGTACAGGATGTGAGAGCTGATGGGTCTGGGTGCTGGGCCTGTGTATGAGATGTGAGGGCTGATGCGTCTGGGTGCTGGGCCTGTGTACAGGATGTGAGGGCTGATGGGTCCGGGTGCTCGGCCTGTGTATGGGATGTGAGGGCTGATGGGTCCGGGTGCTGGGCCTGTGTACAGGATGTGAGGGCTGATGGGTCCGGGTGCTGGGCCTGTGTACAGGATGTGAGGGCTGATGGGTCCGGGTGCTCGGCCTGTGTATGAGATGTGAGGGCTGATGAGTCCGGGTGCTGGGTGTACAGGATGTGAGGGCTGATGGGTCCGGGTTCTCGGCCTGTGTATGGGATGTGAGGGCTGATGGGTCCGGGTGCTGGGCCTGTGTACAGGATGTGAGGGCTGATGGGTCCGGGTGCTGGGCCTGTGTACAGGATGTGAGAGCTGATGGGTCCGGGTGCTGGTGCTGTGTATGGGATGTGTGGGCTGATGGGTCTGGGTGCTGGGTGTACAGGATGTGAGGGCTGATGGGTCCGGGTGCTGGGCCTGTGTATGAGATGTGAGGGCTGATGGGTTCGGGTGCTGGGCCTGTGTACAGGATGTGAGAGCTGATGGGTCCGGGTGCTGGTGCTGTGTATGGGATGTGTGGGCTGATGGGTCTGGGTGCTGGGTGTATGGGATGTGAGGGCTGATGGGTCTGGGTGCTGGGTGTACAGGATGTGAGGGCTGATGGGTCCGGGTGCTGGGCCTGTGTACAGGATGTGAGGGCTGATGGGTCCGGGTGCTGGTGCTGTGTATGGGATGTGTGGGCTGATGGGTCTGGGTGCTGGGTGTATGGGATGTGAGGGCTGATGGGTCCGGGTGCTGGGCCTGTGTACAGGATGTGAGGGCTGATGGGTCCGGGTGCTGGGCATATTAGATGGAGGTGTTCATCATATGGAGGTGCCCATATTAGTTGGAGGTGCCCATATTAGTTGGAGGTGCCCATTAAATGGCTCACCTCCAACAGAGATCAGAGGAGTCAGGGTGAGCCAAGAAAAACCTTCCTCAGCATTACTGCACCTCCATCAGACTGACAGGAAGGTGTTAATTGATTTATGCTGCTTGCACCAAGTTCTGCCTCTCCCATCAGCACGGGGCCGCAGACATCTGGATCCATTGGATCAGGCGACGTGTTTCCGCTGCTAAGTGACCCTGTTTTTGTGCATTTCTGGCCTCTGGAGTCTTCGCTTTCCATGCTCCTTAGCTAGCCTTGGCACGCAAGCTGGAGTTATAGACATTCCATGCCAACAGCAAGTTGTGGCTTCGGACACGTTAGATGGACTGCAGCGTTGTGATCAGCTGCAGTTTGCTTTAGTTGGCACCGCCAGTTAGTTTTCTCGATGATAGTTACCATGCACAGGACCCTCGCTCACTGGCAGTTTTTCCATGATCGCTCCAGTCTCTGTATACTCTTGACACCAGTCTCTGTATACTCTTGACACCAATCCCAGAAGCGTGGCTGCTACACCAATGAGCGTGGCGCGTTTGAAGACGCTCAAGTGCTCAATTTTCCCATTCTACAGTGGATTCACGCTGAAACTGATCCAAGAAATAGTGTTTCACTTTCATGCTGCATCCGGGGGTCTCAGGTCTCATTTCCATACAGGGAAGCTGCAGATGTGAAGGTTCTCTAAGAAAGTGGTCATCATTCAGAGCATATTCACTCACTTGAGGTCATTGAGATAACTGCTTATGTGAAGCCCGTCCCAAAGATCGCCATTTTTATTTGGAGAGGTGGCTACCTTGTGTGTGTAACCTCTGGGGTCTCCCCTCATAGATACAGTTGGGAGGTGCAATTTCATTGCCTGATTCTTTGCTTTTAGGTGTGATAAGCCACTGTCAGAGGAGAAATGGCTTGTCCTCCCACATCTACTGAATGTATGTAGCCCCAGGAGACTTTGCTGCCGAAGCTGTAGACCACAGGCCATTGTCCTCTATTTCATTGAGGCCTTCTGGGCTTCACATGATTACTCCGTAGATTGTAAGACCCTGCAGCCCTGTTCATCTATTGTCAATAATGTAGTGTAGATCTCGCTTTTGTCTTCCGTGTGGCCCAACTTTTGGCTTAGTAAAGCTACGACTATCACAGAGGGTCTACACTGTCCGGTAGAACTGAGAAGGTCACAGTGGAGTTCCGAGCTCTACTGGTAGAGTTCTGTGAAGTTCTCCGTTTTGGTCCACACCTTCAGTTTTATCGTCCTCCTCTTGTCCTTGGTATTCAGGGCTCCATCTGATGGCTTTGTAGGTCAATGTTAGTAGTTTGAACTGGATACGCTGGGGAATGGGAGCCAGTGATGGGATTTGCAAAGAGGGGTAGCAGAGGAGTAGCGAGGAGAGAGATGAACCAGCCGCGCAGCAGAGTTAAGGATGGACTGGAGGGGTGCGAGAGGGTTAGCAGGTAGACCACAGAGGAGGATGTTGCAGTAGTCGAGGCGGGAGATGATGAGGGCATGCACAAGCAGTTTAGTAGATTGAGGGTTGAGGAAGGGACGGATTCTGGAAATATTTTTGAGCTGGAGGCGACAGGAGGTGGCGAGAGCTTGGATGTGGGGTATGAAGGACAGGGCAGAGTCAAGGGTTACTCCGAGGCTGCGGATTGCCAGGACAAGGGAAAGTGTCATGTCATGTATTGTGACAGAAAGATCAGGTGGGGAAGATATGCAAGATGGGGGAAAGATGATGAGTTCAGTTTTGTCCACATTGAGCTTGAGGTAGCGGGAGGAGAAGAAGGAGGATATGGCTGCTAGACATGCTGGGATTCTGGACAGCAGAGAGGTGACGTCTGGGCCAGAGAGGTAGATCTGGGTGTCATCAGCGTATAGATGGTACTGGAAGCCATGGGATTTTATAGCTTTTATACTATTTTATTATACAGGTCTGCAAAATTTGGGTTTATGAAAATGTTATCAAATCCAATGACTGATTCTTATGTTTTCTAATGTTAAAAAAACACTTTTATTTTTAACCATCACGTATGGATTTTGCCTGAAATTACGTACAAGCGACATGAACAAAAAAATGTTTATTGTAGCCAAAAACGTGCACAATATTATATATGAAAATGTATCAAACATTCATGCTGCAACTTTATTGGAAATCACCATATTTTTCGGACTATAAGACGCACCTAGGTTTTAGAGTTGGAAAATAGAAAAACTGAAGCAAAAAATTTGGTCATGATGCCCTGTTATGGGGGAGGGGGTCTGCTGCTGACACTGTTATAGGGGTAATGTCCCCCAATTCTGTATCTATATCCCCCATCCTGGTATATATGGCTCCCCTTCCTGTTATACTTGGCCCCCACCCCCATCCTAGTATGCATGGCACCCCCAATCCTGGTATGCATGGCACCCCTCACCCCCAATCCTGGTATGCATGGCACCCCTCATCCCCAATGCTGGTATGCATGGCACCCCCAATCCTGGTATGCATGGCACCCCTCACCCCCAATCCTGGTATGCATGGCACCCCTCATCCCCAATCCTGGTATGCGTGGCACCCCTCATCCCCAATCCTGGTATGCATGGCACCCCTCATCCCCAATCCTGGTATGCATGGCACCCCTCATCCCCAATCCTGGTATGCATGGCACCCCCATCCTGGTATGCATGGCACCCCCATCCTGGTATGCATGGCACCCCTCATCCCCATCCTGGTATGCATGGCACCCCTCATCCCTATCCTGGTATGCATGGCACCCCTCATCCCTATCCTGGTATGCATGGCACCCCCATCCTGGTATGCATGGCACCCCTATCCTGGTATGCATGGCAACCCCATCACACTACACACAAAAAAATAAAGGATTTTACTCCCCTTCCCTCTGCTCCAGCGCTGCGTCCTATTCTGATACCGGCAGCTGATCTCCGCGTGTGAGCAGTGCATGACATCACTGCCATACGCCCTCACATGCCGAGATCAGCTTCTGGAATATTCACTGCTGCTCACATCCAGACTATGGGCGTGGGGAGTAGTGAATATTCATTCTCCTTAATAGCGCGCAGTGTCAGCTTCCTGCTGTGGCTGTGTGCCTGCTATTAAAGAGAATGAATATTCACTACTCCTCATGCCCATGGGCGTGGGGAGCAGTGAATATTTATTTTCTTTTACATCGGGCACAGTGTTAGCTGCAGCAGGTGGCTCCTGCCTCCTGTGACCCTCTCCTCTGCCGCTGCTGCTCCCCCCACAAACCCCACCATCTACAGCTGGACCGTACATCCAGACTAGAAGACCCACCCCCCACTTTCCTCCCAAATTTTGGAGGAAAAAAGTGCGTCTTGTAGTCCAAAAAATACGGTAATTATTTTCCTTTTCTCTTCAAAGCTTCTCTTGATACCTTCACTCTTATAGAAGGCTTGTGGATCTTCTCTTGATACCTTCACTCTTATAGAAGGCCTGTGGATCTTCTCTTGATACCTTCACTCTTATAGAAGGCCTGTGGATCTTCTCTTGATACCTTCACTCTTATAGAAGGCCTGTGGATCTTCTCTTGATACCTTCACTCTTATAGAAGGCCTGTGGATCTTCTCTTGATACTTTCACTCTTATAGAAGGCCTGTGGATCTTCTCTTGATACCTTCACTCTTATAGAAGGCCTGTGGATCTTCTCCTGATACCTTCACTCTTATAGAAGGCCTGTGGATCTTCTCTTGATACCTTCACTCTTATAGAAGGCCTGTGGATCGTCTCTTGATACCTTCACTCTTATAGAAGGCCTGTGGATCTTCTCTTGATACCTTCACTCTTATAGAAGCCCTGTGGATCTTCTCTTGATACCTTCACTCTTATAGAAGGCCTGTGGATCTTCTCTTGATACCTTCACTCTTATAGAAGGCCTGTGGATCTTCTCTTGATACCTTCACTCTTATAGAAGGCCTGTGGATCTTCTCTTGATACCTTCACTCTTATAGAAGGCCTGTGGATCTTCTCCTGATACCTTCACTCTTATAAAAGGCCTGTGGATCTTCTCTTGATACCTTCACTCTTATAGAAGGCCTGTGGATCTTCTCTTGATACCTTCACTCTTATAGAAGGCCTGTGGATCTTCTCTTGATACCTTCACTCTTATAGAAGGCCTGTGGATCTTCTCTTGATACCTTCACTCTTATAGAAGCCCTGTGGATCTTCTCTTTATATCTTCACTCTTATAGAAGGCCTGTGGATCTTCTCTTGATACCTTCACTCTTATAGAAGGCCTGTGGATCTTCTCTTGATACCTTCACTCTTATAGAAGGCCTGTGGATCTTCTCTTGATACCTTCACTCTTATAGAAGGCCTGTGGATCTTCTCTGTGACACATCCAGCAGTCGTCATGTTCATGTTCCATCTACCTTGGTATTGTCATTCCATCTCCTTGATATCCTGATGAAATCTTTCTACTTGCTCTTCGATATCAGCACCAAGGTTTTCAGGAAAGTAGTCAAAAAGGGAATATAAAAAAATGTAACTTCAAATTCATCAGGCCACCCAATGCTTTGAAACTTTTTAGCATCTTCACGATTGCCTTAAATTTTGGATCTTTGTTGTTACCTAGAAATTTCTTCACGGCTTCTTTAAAAGAATCCCAAGCCCTTTTCGCAACAACTTTCATTTTTGTTTTGAACATGTCTTCCTTTATAAGTTTCTACAAAAATGCCTTACTTCTGTGTTGCTTTGAACAGTCCCTGAAACTTGGTACACATGGCCTTATAAGTCTGTCCTTCTTTCGGTAGAACTTTCACAAACTGCTTCATCATGTGGAGTGGTGGCAAGAGAACTTTAGTGGGATCAACTAAACTTTCTACAATCTATGTTCCGAGTCCAGGTTGCAAAGATGTTCTCTTTGGTAAACTTTTTTGGCTCCATTGATGAGTCCAATCCCGGCTGTCCTACTCACTCAAAACCATTGGTACTTTGTGTATCCTCCTTGCTGCCCAAGGAGCAAAGAGAGAACTTTCAGAACACCACATATGGACCGTCCTTGATCCTCGTAGTTAAGTTTCTTTAGCATAAAGTCTAAATTCTCATAGCGTTCCTTCAAATGCACATAATACCCTACAGGCACTGAAGCATACTTGCTGCCATTGTGCAGTTACACAGCTTTCAGACTTTTTAAGGATGAATTAATAAAGAGTCTCCACTCGTTCACATTGTACGCAATGTTAAATATTTCCATCAGCCCAGGAACATCACTGCAATACACTAGAGCACCGTCTTGATAAAAATATGGAAGAAATTTCTCCATGAGCTAGCAGTTTCTTTTCCTTTAGTGTAGACCAGTGTTCCCCGACTCTGATCCTCAAGAATAACCAACAGGTCATGTTTTCAGGATTTCCTTCGTATGGCGCAGGTGATGGAATTATCACCTGGGTGATACTAAGGACATCCTGAAAACATGACCTATTGGTGGCTCTTGAGGACCAGAGTTGGGAAACACTGGTCTCTAGAACCTAAAAGTTCTGCAGAATGTTTAGGAAGGTCCAAGTCCCTGACTAAATCATTTAATTCGAGCTGTGGCTCATTGGGACCAGCGTGAAAGTCTTCATCAGAATCCTGCTCTTCATGATCTGAATCTTTTGAATCAGGTGGATCTTCAAATGTTTCCGAATGTGAAGGGACAGGAATTCCTGGACTGTGAGGCACAGGGCGAATCGCTGATGGGAATCCCGGGTATATCATTTCCTTCTTATTTTTAAGGTTGAATCTTCCACGTTGCTTGTACAAAAGTAGCAGTCATCACTAATAGGCTGTAAGCCGGATACTGTGCACTACCCAAGTGTGAACAGCGCCCTATACAAGCCTTTTTGTGTGTAATTCAAACACTAAGCAGTCACCCCCTCCATGAAATGGTCAGTTGTGAGTGGTTGTCTCGTCAGTATTTTGTAGCCGCCATCTTTACTATATGGGCTTACTGCATCCTGGTCGGGCATTAGTTCTCAGACCTGGGCAGGTAAACGCTGCTGCCCTTTTTTGCTGTTTTTTCTTGAATTTTGGGAGGATTTTAATTCTTCTTATTGTGGCTTTGCTTCTAGTCCAATCTAATGACACCAAAATCATCCACCAAAGGTCACGCAAAGATTCAAAGTATAGTGCAAGAAAAAGCCTATGGAGAAAGTGTTTGTGAAAAAACTGTGTGATGAATTTTTTTTCTATATTTTTATTGAGTTCAGCAGTTGAAGGTATATAAAAATACCCTCTTACTTTTCAAACAATTTTACCCTTGCAGATCTGTGTTATCGACTCGACTTCATTAGCGGACCTAGCGGGTCCAACCCTCTGAGGCTACTGTTAGATTTTGCCCATGTTGTAAGGTACTAATTTAAGCTGGTCTTGGCCAATAGTTCTCCATTGATGAATAGTGGAGGAAGGCGAGTAACATATGTTCTATATGGTTATTCTGCTCGTATGGCTACATGTGGATACTAATTTGGGAGCATGGATCTACAGTATATTCTCCAAGTCTTAGGCAAAACCTCCTCCTGTGGTAGATGTTCTTCTAGATGTTCCTCCCCAGTGGAGCTTTGTAGGATTGTCCCAGTGTTAGTCTTGTGATGTTTGTGGATACAGACATATTTAGATATTCAGACATTAGTGATATCTGGTATTCCTTTGATCTCTTTGCCAGGACAAACCCGCTGTTAGTTTTCGTGTTGGTATCCTAAGGAGATCTGGTGATGAGAAGGGCCATCATCCTCCACAGTTAGGCAGGTGTCCGGGTCAGGGACTGCTAGGAAATGTGTTGTATATTATGACCCTACCGTATCATTGGTGATCGCCTCGTCCCCCCTATTACTTATGCTTTCTCTCATCTGTTCTTGTGGGAGACATTAATTTTAGGTGAGATCTTCTTCTGTTGGACAAGTTGTCAGGGAGTCTCCGTTTGTACAAATATATTACTTATTGTTGGTCTCTGATCGACCTTGAAGATCACAGAATTTTCTGCAGCCAGGACAAATTCTGCTCGTTATTTTGCAGACACATCGTAACATGGGAAAATCTCATCAATTATTGTTGTGCCGTGTCACGATGTGAGGGACTATGAAACTTTTCGTTATTGGCTACATCTTTCCTGATCAATGACCTTTGTTTTCCTGACATTAACATCCATTGTAAACATAAGACTGCTCTTCAAAATGATAACTGGATGGTCGGTTGATACATGTAGGACATGACCACCCGATCTACAACTTCCATGGGTGGTCGACACATTTAGTTTGAGGACATGACAACCCGATCAACAACTTCAATGGATGGTGAACACATGTAGTCCAAGGACGTGACAACCCAGCCTACCACTTCTTGGGTGGTGGAAACATGTAGTCCGAGGAGTTGACCACCCAACCTACAACTTCATTGGGTGGTGGAAACATGTAGTCCAAGGACATGACAACCCAGCCTACAACTTCATTGGGTGGTGGAAACATGTAGTCCGAGGAGTTGACCACCCAACCTACAACTTCATTGGGTGGTGGACACATTTAGTTTGAGGACATGACAACCCGATCAACAACTTCAATGGATGGTGAACACATGTAGTCCAAGGACGTGACAACCCAGCCTACAACTTCATTGGGTGGTGGAAACATGTAGTCCGAGGAGTTGACCACCCAACCTACAACTTCATTGGGTGGTGGAAACATGTAGTCTAAGGACATGACAACCCAGCCTACAACTTCATTGGGTGGTGGAAACATGTAGTTCAAGGACATGACAACCCAGCCTACAACTTCATTGGGTGGTGGAAACATGTAGTCCGAGGAGTTGACCACCCAACCGATAACTTCCATGGATTGACGAAAAGACAGTAGTTCTATAGTGGTGTAACAAAGACCTCAGCATTAAAAAAGATAAAAGCGGTAAATCTTTGGAAAATATATATGTTTTTGGATCCAGAAAAAATGTCTCTTTACCTCTGCACTAGCTTTTTTCTTGTCCAGCTGTTATTAACACGGATGTCTTTGGTAAAGACCATTTATTGGCCAAAACATTGGACAATATCTGTCTTTCCTTTTTTTGCCGGATCCAAATAAATATATATTTGCAACAAGATTTGCTGCTTTTGTCTTCTTCGGTGCTGAATTTTTCATTGTACTAAAGAGAATTACACACACCCACTATCCCACAATCCAAAGAGATTCCTACATACGATGCCACAATGTAAAGAGACACACACTCGCGATGTTGCGTTCTAAAGAGATTCACACACACAAGGTCCCAATTTAAGGAAACTCACACAATGCCGCAATCTGAAGAGACTCAAAGACACAATGCTGTAATCTAAAGAGACTCACACACAATGCTGTAATCTAAAGAGACTCACACACAATGCTGTAATCTAAAGAGACTCACACACACAATTCCAAAATGTAAAGAGACTCACAAGTGATGCAGCAATCTAATGAGATTCATACATACGATGCCACGTTCTAAAGAGAGACGCACATGATGCCGCGATTCAAAGAGACTCACACACACACGATGCCGAGATCTAAAGAGTGACACACACGATGCCGAGATCTAAAGAGACTCACACACACACAATGCCGTAATCTAAAGAGACTCACACACAATGCCGTAATCTAAAGAGACTCACACACAATGCCGCCTTCTAAAGAATTTAACACTCATGATTCCACAATTTAATGAGACTCGAACCCACAATGCCGCGATCTAAAGAGACTCACACATAATGCCGCGATCTAAAGAGACTCACACATAATGCCGCGATCTAAAGAGACTCACAAATGATTCCGTGATCTAAAGAGATTCACGCACAATTCCATTCTCTAAAGAAATTTACACACAAACGATGCCGAATTTGAACTGACATTTATAGTCCATTCCACAACCTTGAACTGGAGGTAAGTGAGCAGCTGATCCCTCCCAGTTGTTTCAGCTGCTTGTAAAATTAGACCCATGAATCTGGGCCGATGGAAAAAACCTCTCAGCACTATATACACTGGAGCCTGCTTCTCCGAGTCCCACATCACTGAGGCTTGGCACCTTGGGGACACATACCTCCGGCCCAGCACCTGTCCAGCTACCACCATATGTACCCCGCCTCTGCCCAAAGCCGGGAGGCTTGACACCTTCTGCCAACGTACAATAGACCCTCAACAGGGCATCTGCATTTCCATATTGTATCCCTGGCTTATGTTCCCCTCGAAAACTAAAATCCTGAAGGGCTAGGAACCACCTAGTTACTCAGGCATTGTTTCCCTTCTTCTCCCACATCCATCTCAGCAGGGCATGGTCAGACACTAGAGTTAATATCATATACATACATATAACTTTTGTACAATTTGAATTGAGGCCGTTTTTGGTCATGGTCAGACATTAGCCTGAACTTTCTGCCTAACTGGTCGTACCTCAGAGTGTCCAATGCCTACTTAAACTTAATTGCCAAACATTTCTTCTCCACTATGGAGTAGTTCTTCTCACAGGAAGACAGCTGTGGACTTAGGTACATTACCAGGTGCTCTTCATCATTAACCTCCTGAGACAAGACAGGGCCAAGGCCAACATAGCGATGCATCTGTCTGGACCACAGCAAACTCCTTGGGAAAAGTCCAATGCAACCAATACTGGTTGTTTACACAGATCTAGCTCCAGTTTCTGGAAGGCCGCCTCGGCGTCCGGGGACCACTAAGCCATAGCCAACTTCGTACCTTTAAGGAAGTTTGTCAGAGTGGCTGCAATCATGGAGAAGTTAGGGATAAACCGTTGGGCCACAATGCCCAGGAATGCTCTGACCTGCTTCTTTGAGAGAGGTTGTGGCCAACTCTAGATTACATCTACTTTATTTATTTGGGGTTTGATGTCGCCCCTGCCTACAATGTAGCCCAACTACTTGGCTTCCTCCATCCCCATGGCGCATTTGTTCAGATGGATGGAAAAGCCCACCTTTAGAGCATCAAGTATCGAATGGACTTTCCCAATCCTGGCTGAATATCACGATGTTATCCAGGTAGACTGCTGCGTTCTTCTTGTGGGGTGCTAGGATCTGGTCCACGGATCTCTGGAAGGTGGCAGGAGCGCCTTGCAACCCAAATGGTATCCTGACATACTTAAAACATGCATCTAACTTCAAGAAGGCTGTCCTCTCCTTGGCCTCTTTTGACAGAGGAATTTGCCAGTAACCGTTCGTGAGGTTCAGGGTGATGATGTACTGAGCTGGCCCTATCCTCTCAATTAGCTCATCTACCCAGAACTTTGAGACCTCATTGATCTTCCTGTAGTCATTGCAGAACCGCCACTCCCTATCATCTGACTTTGGCACCAACACTATGGGACTGGACCAGCCACTCTTTTACTCTTCAATGATTCCCAGATTCAACATCTGCTTCACCTGTTTCTAAATTACCTTTCGGCGGACCCATGAAATCCCATAAGGTTTCAGGTTAATGTGAACATGAGGCTCTGTGACCTGAGTGAATCCTGGTAATTCTGAGAACAGGTCTTTATTTTGCTCCAACTGCTCCCGACATTGCTGTTTCTGGGAGTGGGACAAGTTGTCCGTCACCTTAACATCTTCCACGCTGACTTCAGACTTGGCCACTAGACAATTTGCCTCCACTGGTTCCCTGTCCTGCCAAGGTTTAATCAGGTTGACATGGTAAACCTAGTAGGACTTCCTCTTTCCTTGTTAGTGGACTTTATAGTTGACTTCACAAATTTTTTCCTCCACCTCATAGGGGCACTGCCACTGGGCCAGGAACTTGGTCTCCACTATGGGCATCAGCATAAGTACCCAATCCCCATGGTTGAACTGTCTCACCCTGGCCACCTATTATATAGCCTTGACTGTGCTTCCTGTGGCTTGAGGAGATGCTCCATCACAATGGGCATCACATTGGCAATCCTCTCTTGCATCTGGGCAACATGGTCTACCACGCTTCTATAGGGTGTGGTCTCAGCTTCCCAGACCTCTTTTGCCACATCCAGTTCACGAGGGTGATGGAGATAGAAGCAGTTCAAATGGAGAGTAGCTTGTGGAAGAATAACACATAGGGAAGTAGACAGTCCCAGTCTCGGTCGTCCTTCTCCACGTCTTTCTTCAACATAGCCTTCAAGGTTTTGTTAAACCTCTGCACTAGTCCATCCTTCTGGGGATGGTACACTGAGCTTCTGAGTTGTGAAATTTGCAGTGTCTTGCACAATTCCATAACAATCTTCAACATGAACAGGGTCCCTTGGATCTGTTAGTATCTCCTTCGGTAGACCCGTTCGAGATAAAATATGGAGCCGCTCCCAAGCGATACACTTTGTGGAGAAATATCTTAACCTTACCTCTTCCAGGTACGGTGTAGCATAATCCAGGACCATCAATATATATTGATGTCCTATGGCGGACTTCACCAGGGACCCCAGCAATTCACTCGCTATACATTCAAATGGAATCTCGTTGATGTGCAACGGTACCAAGGGATTGCAGGAGTGGGCCTCCGAGGAAGTTGGGGCAAGACTGACAGTAGCTCACGATTTCTCTGTAGCACCCCGGCCAGCAGAAACCTTTGGAGGATCTGTTCCTGTGTCTTATCTACCACCTGGTGACTACCCAAGACATGAGAATGAGCCATGTCTAACACCCTGGCACCAACAACTGCTCTATCACCTCACCCCTTTGTTTGGTTACTCTATATTCTTACCGACTGTTGGCTCCCGGATCCTGAGGAACCCCATTTAACAGCATCACATTTTCTAAATCACCTTTTAGCTTTAAATCCTTGAGTTGGGTGGTTCCAAAGTTTCCTGTGGACATCTTCAGCTCAGAAACATTGGCTTCAGGGGATTCTTCATCATCCTCATCGCCAATGAGTACACAAAACCGAAAATCATCGGCCACGACAAGCGACGAGATATCTTTTTGTTGCAGCCCGATTCTTGGCTGAGCTACCAGGTGACACAGCTTTTCCCCACAAGTCCCAAAACAATGTAAAGTCCGGTCCAATAATTATGGGGTGCAACAAGTCCTTGATGACTCTACTTCATGAGATGTGGTGTCACAGTCTGTGCAACCCGGGCCACAAGATAGTTCTTAGCGTCCCCATAGATACACCAGATGCCCACCACTTTCCCAGGGACCTGCAAATGAGGAAGTGTGGCCTTTACTAGGGTCACCAAATTCCCTGAGTCCAACAGACCGGTCACTTTCACCCCATTTATAGACAATGGGCATGCCTGAGGTACCTCACTAGGTTGAGCAACAACGCTGCTGGCGAGTTAGGCAAAATTGGAGCAATGCCGGCCTATGCTGCAGTCCACTGGCTTTGAGTTCATGGGACACTGGCCGGCTATATGGTCAGGGGCAGGACACCTCTGTTTTGACTCAGATGCCTTCTTGGATTTTGAACACCCCACCAGTGTGAATTTAGTCCCTTTTTTTTGGGAGCCACCCCCCTTTTGGAAATCCCAGAAAAGTGACCTTACCCCCGGTTGACCACACGGGGAAACCTCGACCGCTCGGTACATCTCCACTAAGCCCATCAGGTTATCTGCATTTTAGGGATCTCCCTGGGCAACCCAAGACTGAAGCAAGTTGGGCAGAGAGTGGATAAACCAATGCATTATCATTCTCTCAACCATCTGGCTGGGGAACAAGTCTCTGGTTGCAGCCACTTATGCACCAAGTGCAGGAGGTCAAACATCTGTGACTTGGGAGGTTTGTCCCTGCAATTGTCCCATAGGTACACCCATTGTGCCCTTACTGCCAGGGTTACGCCAAGATCTCAGCCTTAAGTTTGTCATACTCTTTGGCATCCTGCTAGGCCAGATCACAGTACGCCTTCTGTGGTTCCTGGTAATATATGGTGCCAGAACCTCCGCCTACTGCTCTGGAGGAAGACTCTCACGGTCTGCCACCCTCTCAAAAACAGCCATAAATGCCTCGACTTCATCCCCCAGAGCCATCTTTTGCAATCCCTCTTACAGTTTTCCTCATCTGCATCTCTAAGCTTCAACCTGAAGGTGGTGTGGCTTCCCTTACATGAACAAATGCTGCCAGGAGCGTCATCTGTTGCTGCTCTTGCTGTTGCTGCTCCTGTATTTGCTGTAGCTGTAGCTGCTGCATCAACAGTTTCTTTGTCTCCTGCTGAGCTTGCTGCTGCTGCTGCATGTTGGCCTGAACCAGATACTTGATCAGCTCCTCCATGGCTTCAGATCATACTTGTATTGCTACAACTGACATACAATTTCCAGACAGCAATCACCTGTGTCCTGTGGGATTTCTGCCCGCATTCGCAGCACCAATTGTAAGGGATCAGCTCTTTGGTAGGTGCTGGTATACCCACGGGGATCCAGTTTCTTCAGTTCAAACAAAGAAGTTGTTTATTAAGTATCCATAAACCGGTCAGGATAACAATACAAAACAGCCTTTTCTGCACAAAGTGAAAACATAAAGCAAATAGTCCATACAGTAGTGCTGTTCACCCGCTTATGTTAGTGTCCAGCTCTTTAATCCTTAGCGAAGATAGACAACACTGGAGGCCTGTACACCTCCACTCACAGACACCAAATGAGGCAAGTGAACTGCCTTTCATAGCTTGTTCCAAGACCTGGAATTGGAGGTGAGTGAGCAGCCGATCCCACCCAGCTCTTTCTGCTGCTCGTAAAACCCAGACCCGTGAATACGGGCAAAAACCTCTCAGCACAATGTGCGCTGGAACCTGCTTATCTGAGTCCTACGTCACCGAGGCTTGGTACCTCGGGGACACATACAGTGGGGAAAAAAGAATGGAGAAGTCTGTCATTTTTATCGTAGGTACACTTCAACTGTGAGACACAGAATCTTAAAATAAAATCCAGAAAATCACATTGTAGGATTTTTATATAATTCATTTACATTTTATTACATGAAATAAGTATTTGATCACCTACCAACCAGCAAGAATTCTGGCTCTCACAGACTTGTTTTTCTTTAAGAAGCCCTCGTACTCTGCACTCATTACCTGTATTAATTGCTCCTGATTGAACTCGTATATAAATGACACCTGTCCACACTCTCAATCAATCACACTCCAACCTCTCCACCATGGCCAAGACGAAAGAGCTGTCTAAGGACACCAGGGACAAAATTGTAGACCTGCACAAGGCTGAGATGGGCTACAGGACAATAGGCAAGAAACTTGGTGAGAAGGCAACAACTGTTGGCACAATTATTAGAAAATAGAAGAAGCACAAGATGATTGTCAGTCTTCCTTGGTCTGGGGCTCCATGCAAGATTTCACCTCGTGGGGTAAGGATGATTCTGAGAAAGGTCAGGAATCAGCCCAGAACTACGCGGGAGGACCTGGTCAATGACCTGAAGAGAGCTGGGACCACAGTCTCAAACATTACCGTTAGTAACACACTACGCCATCATGGATTAAAATCCTGCAGGGCACGCAAGATCCCCCTGCTCACGCCATCACATGTCCAGGCCCGTTTGAAGTTTGCTAATGAACATCTGGATGATCCAAAGGAGACATGGGAGAAGGTCATGTGGTCAGATAAGATCAAAATAGAACTTCTTGGTATCAACTCCACTTGCCATGTTTGGAGGAAGAAGAAGGATGAGTACAACCCCAAGAACACCTTCCCAACCGTGAAGCATGGTGGGGGAAACATCATATTTTGGGGGTGCTTTTCTGCAAACGGGACAGAATTACTGCACCTTATTGAAGGGAGGATGGATGGGGTCATGTATCGTGAGATTTTGGCCAACATCCTCCTTCCGTCAGTAAGAGCATTGAAGATGGGTTGTGGCTGGGTCTTCTAGCAAGACAATGACCCGAAACATACAGCCAAGGCAACTCAGGAGTGGCTCCGTAAGAAGCATTTCAAGGTCCTGGAGTGGCCTAGCCAGTCTCCAGAGCTGAACCCAATAGAAAATCTTTAGAGGGAGCTGAAACTCAATGTTGCCCAGCGACAGCCCCGAAACCTGAAAGATCTGGAGAAGATCTGTATGGAGGAGGGGGCCAAAATCCCTGCTGCAGTGTGTGCAAACCTGGTCAAAAACTACAGGAAACGTCTGACCTCTGTAATTGTAACAATGGTTTCTGTACCGAATATTAAGTTCTACTTTTCTATTGTATCAAATACTTATTTCATGCAATAAAATGCAAATTAATTATGTAACAATCATACAATGTGATTTTCTGGATTGTTTTTTAAGATACTGTCCCTCACAGGTGAAGTGACCGACGTTAAAAATTACACATCTCTCCATTCTTGTAGGTGGGAAAACTTTAAATCGGCAATGGATCAAATACTTATTTTCCCCACTGTGACTCCTGTCCAGCTGCCACCTTACAGATATCACTATTAGAGATCAACGAACTCTAAAATGCTCGGGTGCTCGCAACCAAACAATTCCTAATACTCAAATGCTCGTTACGAGTAGCGAGTATAATGGGAGTCAATGGGAAAGCCAAGCATTTTTCCGGCAGACCCTACAAAGAAGTCTGGGGGGGGGGGGCAGTGAAAATGTTCCAATGGATGTGAAAAGTGCTGAATGGAAGGAGAACAGCATTGGGAAGACCCCTGAAAGCATCCCTGACTCTCAGATTTTTTGAGGGTTATATACCAACGAAATGATCACAGAAATATACCCCAGACTGCGGAATAGTGTATGGGTAAGAAGTGTTATATACCATTGAAATGTGACGGAAAGCACGTAATACTCGATGGATGACTAATTTCATCCATAAATATTTGTCAAGGCTTTTTGTAAGTTTTAAATACCACTGTAAAGCAACAATAACCGCGTTAAACTCTATGGAGGAGTAATTGAATCCGTAAAAAAAATTTGAGCGTACATATTTTGAAAGTGTTCTTTATGTACTTAGACAGTCATAAAGGCTTTGCAGAAAGTGCAATGCCAGACACTATATAAGGAGGGTCATCCATAGACCCCTGAAGGCAACAACTGGTAGGCCTCATTCAAATATTGAATTTAAAATCACTTTATGCGCTGCCGTCATCTGGTAGAGTGGAAAAGTCGGGGCTAATCCAGGCTTGGTTCATTGAGAGTGAGCCTGTCTGCATATTCTGTTGACAGACCAAAGCACCTGTCTGTTATGAATCCCCCGCCGGCCTAAAAACCCTCTCAGACAAATCACTAGCGGCAGGGCAGCACAACACCTCCAAGGCATAGAGGGACAGCTTTGAGGCCAGTAGTTGAAAGTCGCAGAGCAATTAGGGAGTATGTTGGCTTGGTCGGCCAGGTATTGCTTGACCATCTTTAAAAACGTTTCCCTCCTTGACAAAAATACCCGATCATCAGGGCTGGGAGGGTGTCATGAAATTGGCCCACTCCTTTGACAGTGTACCCCTGCCTTTGCGGTGTGTCTCCTTTAGCCTTTCCTCCTTGGTTGGGCAACGAGCCTTGCCCCCTGTCGTTAGGGTTGTCTGATGGGAATTTCTCAACATAATTTCCATAATGGCCTTCTGGTATGGCACCATTGTAGAAGACGTCTCTGCCTCAGGAAGAAGAGATGCAAAGTTCTCCTTGTAGCGTGGGTCTAGCAGGGTGAGCAACCAGTACTCTTTTTTATGGCTAAGATTAATGTAACGCGAGGGTCATGGGAAAGGCAGTGGTATATAAAGTCTGCCATATGTGCCAAGCTCCCTACAGCCAACACTTCTCTGTTTCCACCATGATGATGAATCTTAATCTTCTCCTCCCTCCTCAGCCCATCCACATCGGAGAAATGGGACACAGGTGTGGGTACTAGCCTCTGTTGCCGCCAGCTCCTGTTCCTCCTCTTCCTCCTCCTCAGTGTCCACTTCATTGTTACACAATCCACGCTAAGCAGATGAAATAAGGCTGAGCTGAGTAGAATCTCCGTCTTATGTCTTCCTCCATCTCCATCTGGTCCACATGCAAACCTTCATGTTTAATTGTGAGCAGCGACTGTTTAAATGGGCACAGAAGCCGGATCGTTGCACTGGCTATGGAGTCATCACCGCTCACAATCTCTTTGGAGTCCTCAAAGTCTTGGAGAACCACACTAATGTCAGACATCCATGCTCACTCTTCAGTTGTTATGTGTGGAGGCTGACCAGAATACCGACAGGCGTTTTGGAGCTGGTACTCAAAAAACTGGCCTCTGCTGCTCATAAAGTCTTGCCTGCACGTGCAGTGAGGTATTCCTGGGACGTGGCTACGCCGCACACCATTTGCTGATCTGGCATTTGCATGCACTGTTGCAGCACTGCCAGGGCGGTGGCAGCTGTAGCCGACTTGCGTAATTGGGCGCTGTTGCGGCATACCTTGACCAGAAGCTCTGGCAAATCTGGGTAGGTTTTCAGAAACCGCTGAACCACCAAGTTGATCACGTGGGCCAAGCATGGTATGTGTGTGAGCTTGCCAAGCTTCACAGTCGCGACCAGATTGCGCACATTATCACGCACGACCATGCCTGGGTGGAGGTTCAGTGGCAAAAAACACATCTGTTTGGTCTGTTATTCCTTTAAGTAACTCTGCAGCGGTGTGCGGTTTGTCTCCTAAGCAAATTAGCTTCAGCAGAGCCTGTTGCCGCTTCGCTTAGGCCGTGCTACAGAGCCTTCGGCTGATGTGGACAACGTGCTCTGAGATTGCACATCGGAGATGGAGGATGAGAAGGAGCAGGAGGAGGTGCAGAAACGGGTAGGAAGTGGAGGAAACCCTGATAAAAGTAGGGCCAGCAATCCTCGGTGTCGATAGCACATGTGCCGTGCAAGGGTGAGACTTGGGCCCCAGCATCCACAGTGTTCACCCAGTGTGATGTCAGGGAAATGTAGCGTCCCTGGCCACAAGAGCTTGTCTACATATCGGTCGTTAAGTGGACAGTGCCGGTAACTGCGTTGGTAAGGCCATTGGTGATGTTCCTGGACACGTGTTGGTACAAGGCGGGAGGAATGCCACTTCGGGAGAAAAAGTGGCGGCTGGGTACCAAGTACCGAGGAACTGCTGCCGCCATCAGTGGACGGAAATCTTCTCTATCTACCAGCCTAAATGGCAACATTTCCATGGCAAGCAGCCTGTAAATGTGACCGTTTTTGTTCCAATACCTGGGGTAGGGACAGCTGAACGCTGTGCTGGGACAAGTTTTTGAAAGTGCCTGATGATGGTGCCTCAGAATGTGTAAGGGCGGGTGCAGAGCGGGAGGCATCTGTGCCAGTGTCATGGACAGGGGATTGGGAAGCACCTAGCACAGGGGAAGAGGCAGTAGTGTCACCCGCTGGCACCAATTGTGGACCCAGGAATTCGGCCTACTGAGTCAGGTTCTTAGACGACATGTGCCTGATCATGCTGGTGGTGGTTAGGTTCTTAGAGGTCAGGCCCCTGCTGATCTTGGCATGGCACGGCTTGAAAATGTCTGAACTTTCTTTAAAAAAGTACCAGACTGGGGAAGACCTAACTCTTTGACGGAAAAATTCACTAGTGTCGGTGCTCTGCGGACGTTTCCCGCCTTCTCCCTCTGGTCACCCCACTGCCTCTTACTGTCTGTTTTGGGGCTGCCGATCTGTCCCCCTCAGCGCTGCTGTCCTTGCTCTGCAAGGCAGCTTCCCAGGTTGGGTCGGAGACTTCTTCATCCACCACCTCGTCATCCACCACGTCGTCTTCCACCACCGCAGCTGGTCCTCCTGATTTCATGATTTAACAACAAGACTTAGCGGCAACTGTGTCTCATCATCATCTTCCTCCTTATCCAAAATTTGCCGTTCCCCACCATCATGTTCTTGTGGCTGCTCTAAACAGCATGTTCTCCTGTCTCTCTTGGAGCAAGGAGGTTGAGAGGCTACAATCAAGAAATGATTTTGTAAGGAGCTCCTTGGAGTATCCTAGTGTGGGACCACTATTCTCCTGGGACTCAACATGGTGGGAGGAAGGAGGATCAGGGTGACGATTAAGTGATTCAGACTCTAGGCTGGTGAGACTGGACCGTGTGGAAGACTAGGTGGTGCTGCCAAGACTGCTGGAAGTATCTGCTATCCAACTGACCACCTGTTTGCACTGCTCTGGCTTCAGAAGTGGTCTACCATGTCTCCCTGCAAACTTGGACAGGAATCTATGTGTGGTGGATGGCCATGTTTCTTGTGCACTTTTAGAGATCAAAGCCCCTAATACTTGATGTATCAAAATATAGAAAAAAATTTCAAACCCCACAAAAAAAATCTTCATCTATATACAGTGGGGAAAATATTTGATCTAATGTGATTCTCTGGATTTATTTTTAGAAGTGACCTATGATAAAAATTACAGACCTCTCCATTCTTTGTAGGTGGGAAATGTGCAAAATTGGCAGCGTATCAAATACCGTATTTTTCAGACTATAAGACACTCCCCAGGTTCAGACAACAGAAAATAGGAAAAACATGTTTTCCTATTAAAACTTCCCTGGCGGGTCAAAGTGGAGGTGTCATTATCACTAATTTTAAAATACTAGGGTAGAATAGGGAGGTAATAAATCACACACAGCTCTGTTACATGCATATACAGCTCTGCTACATACATATACACGTACGGCTCTGCTACATGCACTTAACATACACACAGCTCTGCTACATGCACATAACAACATACACACAGCTCTGCTACATAACTAACATACACCGCTCTGCTACATGCACATAGATACACACATCTCTGCTACATGCACATAGATACACACATCGCTGCTACATGCACATAGATACACACAGCTCAGCTACATGCATATACAGCTCTGCTACATACATATACACATACAGCTCTGCTACATGCACATAACATACACACACACAGCTCTGCTACATGCACATAACAACATACACACAGCTCTGCTTCATGCACATAACATACACACAAGTCTGCTACATGCACATAGATACATACAGCTCTGCTACATGCACATAGATACATACAGCTCTGCTACATGCACATAGATACACACAGCTCTGCTACATGCACATAGATACACACAGCTCTGCTACATGCATATACAGCTCTGCTACATACATATACACATACAGCTCTGCTACATGCACATAACAACATACACACAGCTCTGCTACATGCACATAATGGCACAAATGTCTCTCTGTATAGAATTAATGGTGCTATATATGTGAGTAAAATAAATAAATAAAATAGCTCTGCTGCATGCACATATAGCAGTATACACACTCTATACATTACCACATCCTGCAGTTCCTGATTGGGACCATACTGAGGCAGCAGCAGCTAAGCATTTGCCAGACCTTCCACTTGCTTAAGTCAAGCACCTTTTAAGTCATGTCATCAGTCACATGACTTGAAAGGTCCTGGAAATGCTGTTTCAAAAGGTCCTTCAGTTGCTCAGCTCCTGCAGCCTCCATCCCTGTCTGTAGCTTCCTCTCCTGCTCTGCTACGATCACATAGATTAGCGCAGAGCAGGGGGGGAGACAGCAGCTCTCTGTGATCGGGAAGGACGTGGTATCAGTGTTCCCATCACAGAAAGCTGCCTCTGGACTGGACGCACACACGTTTTAACAAGAGTTTTCCTTGTTAAAAAATGCGTCTTATAGTCCAAAAAATATGGTACTTATTTTCCTCACTCTATTTGCCAACAGACTGCAGAGCCCTAATCCCTGTCTACAGACTGTATTCTCTCCCTGCTCCTGTGACTCTCTCCCTCCCTACACTAAATGCAGATTGTATGTGATGCAAACAGCAAAGCAAAGTATTAGCCCTGACAAGGGCTCTTAGTACGATGGTTCTGCTTCAGCACCAGCATACTATGCACACACCCCTAGACAGGCACTCTCTCCCTCCAATACCTACTGTCACAGGGCTGTGCAATGGCGTCAGTGCGCCTGCTCTTTTATAATCTCTGATGATATCAGATGACCAGCCAGTCACAGTAATGTCACTACCAAGATGGCTACGGCATTACAGCTGCACACACGCTGTACTCACATGCTCATTGACTGTGTAACAGGCGCCAAAGATGCGGGGCGGGGATTAGAATTTCAATTCAAGCGCCGCCCATTGCTCGCCGAGTAACGAGCACATCCGAGCACCGTGATACCCGAGTGACACCCCTTTATCTCAGGGGTCCAGGAAGGTATCAGGAGTGAGAAGAAGTGGCCCACTCAGTCAGTTACGTGGCACCGCATTCGCTCACACCCCTGACAGATTGACCCCAGTGAAACAGAACCTTATCAGCCCGGTAGAGCTGCCACCAGTTCCTATTAGGCATAAGCCTAAGACCATGACGGGAATTATATCGGGCCAGAAACCAGCCCCGGTAGCATGTGAGTTGAACCGAACAACGGATGTGTAGATTTGTAGATTTACAGATCAAGATAAAAGAGCAGCCCAAGGTTAAATTATATGTCGCCTTAAGTGCACACTAGACAATACACTATATACATAAGAGTTATACATACATAATGGTCAGAGATGCAAACACATTAGTAGTGGTACGAAAGTATGCAGATATTATGAGTCAGTTACCAGTCAGATGAAAGGCCTGGCTTGCGGGGGAGGGGCTGCCACATGGGAGGCTTGTGGGTCCCTCGGTTGGGTGAATTCTCCCACAAGATGTGTTGTCGCAGCCTCCCAGAGAAAAAGCTATAGACAAGGAACTGCAGGAGCTTTTTAACTCCTCTGGGTCACCTCCCTTCTGCCCCCTGGACTGGACCCAAATCTCCACCCCTGCCTTCTAGCAGCTATAATCTCCAGAAACTAAGATGGGTCATAGCTCCTGAGTGGATGGTCCTAGGGAGCCGGTTCTGATGTCATCGGATCCAGCCGGGCCCCTGCTATCCGTGCAGACTAAACACAGCGGCCCTAGGGGTTTCTGAATGGCTGTGCCGTGTATCTCCCTATCCATATGTGCTACATTGGGTCGAGACCCAGGTGGACATTCCCCAGGTTCTTGGGATTTCAGAAATCTATTTGGTGTATAGCTGGTACATATAGTATTTCCATAACTCGATATCGAATTATAGCTGTCCAGCTAGCTGGTGGGGATGTAACTCCTTTGTTTGAATCTGGCCAGGTGAGATATTTGTCACTCCTAGTTTCTTGATCCCCCTGCTACTGCTCAGGGTCATGTTACAAGTGCACACTGAAGGGGGCTTTATAATTCTCTGCCAAATAGGATACAATTCTTGACATGGAATTATATCTCCAATATTCTTCACAATCATCTCCTATACCTTGTCCAGGCCAGCTTTATGGATCTAAAAAGATTCACTTATGCAATGCCACAATCTAAAGAGATTCACACACATGATGCCGCGATCTAAAGAAATTGACTATACATGATGTAAGTCAAAATCCTTTCCCTCCACGGGTCTGGGACAACCACAGTGACCGCCATAATTCACAAATGCAGGAAACCTTCCAAGGAGTGTCTGACCTATGAAAATATAACCAAGAGCATCAATGACTCATCCAAGTGGTCCCAAAAGACCCCAGATTAACATTTACAGACCCGTAGGCCTTATGAGGGTCCACATTAAGAAAAACACTGGTCAAAAATAGCAACAACCACTGGTGACCAAACGGGACATAAAGGCTTGGCTCCCACTCAGGCTCGGGCTTCACCGTGTGACATCGAGATTGCAGATTGCAAACTGTCATCTAATTGCCTACGATGATTGCAACCTGTGACCTAGTGCGACCACAACATGGTCACAAATGTTTCCAAATGTGTTCAATTTTAATTTCGCTGGTTGCAAGCCGCACATTTGCCGTAGATTTCGGTACCAGTCATATGTGAAAGTGTAAAGCTAAGACCGAATTCCTCCAGATGAACATCAGACATGTGGTTGGTGGTGTGATGGTGGCGGTCAGGTGTTGGTGGTGGGTGATAGCTGTGTGATGGTGGCGGTCAGGTGTTGGTGGTGGGTGATAGCTGTGTGATGGTGGCGGTCAGGTGTTGGTGGTGGGTGATAGCTGTGTGATGGTGGTGGTCAGATGATGGTGATAGTAGTTTGATAGTGGTGGACGGTGATGGTCATGGTTCTACTAGTGCCTGTGGTGGTGGTCGGCCGATGGTGATAGCATTGTGATGTTGATGGTTGTGTAGTGGTGGTGTTCTGTGTATATGTTTGAACTCTGATACATATATATATACAGTGGTGGCCAAAAGTATTAGCACCCCTGCAATTCTGTCAGATAATACTCAGTTTCTTCCTGAAAATGATTGCAATCACAAATTCTTTGGTATTATTCTCTTCATTTAATTTGTCTTCAATGAAAAAACAAAAAGAATTGTCCTAAAGCCAAATTGGATATAATTCCACACCAAACCTAAAAAAGGGGGTGGACAAAAGTATTGGCACCTTTTGAAAAATCCTGTGATGCTTCTGTAATTGGTGTAATTAACATCACCTGTAACTTACCTGTGGCACCTAACAGGTGTTGGCAATAACTAAATCACACTTGCAGCCAGTTAACATGGATTAAAGTTGACTCAACCTCTGTCCTGTGTCCTTGTGTGTACCACATTGAGCATGGAGAAAAGAAAGAAGACCAAAGAACTGTCTGAGGACTTGAGAAACCAAATTGTGAGGAAGCATGAGCAATCTCAAGGCTACAAGTCCATCTCCAAAGACCTGAATGTTCCTGTGTCTTCCGTGCGCAGTGTCATCAAGAAGTGTAAAGCCCATGGCACTGTGGCTAACCTCCCTAGATGTGGACGGAAAAGAAAAATTGACGAGAGATTTCAACGCAAGATTGTGCGGATGGTGGATAAAGAACCTCGACTAACATCCAAACAAGTTCAAGCTGCCCTGCAGTCCGAGAGTACAACAGTGTCAACCCGTACTATCCGTCGACGTCTGAATGAAAAGGGACTGTATGGTAGGATACCCAGGAAGACCCCACTTCTTACCCCGAGACATAAAAAAGCCAGGCTGGAGTTTGCCAAAACTTACCTGAGAAAGCCTAAGGCTGTGTGCCCACGATGCGTTTTTAATGCATTTCTGCAGCTGCGGAAACGCTGCAGAAACGCATTAAAACCGCTTGGTAGAAGGCCTGCCATGTCCCCCAATGATAATCCGCTGTGCTGTGCACATGCTGCGGAAATTTCCGCTGCGGATTATCATTGCGGAAAAAAGCGCAGCACTACCAATTATTTTGCGGAAGTGCTGCATCTTCGCCGCCATTGACTTGCATTAGACCGCATGGATTACGCATCACTGTATATGTAGATGTATAATCCAAGCGTTCTAATGTGCAGATGGTACCCGGGTGTAGAGGAGAGGAGAGTCTCCTCCACACCCAGGTACCATTAAAAAATCTGTAAAAAAAGAATAAAATAAAAAATAAATGTATACTTACCTTCTGTCGCTCCTGCTTGGTTCCCGGCACTTTGCAGTGAGTTGAAGGACCTGCGCTGACTTCGGCAGGTCTTTCAATTCACTGTTGCCGGCAAGGGAGAACGGAGTGAGCGGGACACCGGGGGCCATCGGAGGGTAAGTATATATTTATTTTTTTATTTTTACTTCTCTCTCGGGTCACACTATATAAATCCATGCTGTTTGCATGGATTTATATAGTGTGACCTAGTTGTCACAAGCACTTTCCAAGTGATGATAAAATCGCCTGGAAAGCGCTTGTCAATCCTCATGCGGAAATGTCAGTGAATAACGCTCCATTTCCGCATGTCCCTGGCAGGAAAACGCATGTACAATCCGCATGTACAATCCGCACGCACAATCCGCACGTACAATCCGCATGCGTTTTTTTCTGCCAGGGAGATGCAGAAACGCTCAGGAAAAAATCCTGAGCATTTCTGCATCGTGGGCACATAGCCTAAAACGTTTTGGAAGAATGTTCTCTGGTCAGATGAGACAAAAGTAGAGCTTTTTGGGAAAAAGCATCAACATAGAGTGTACAGGAAAAAAAAAGAGGCATTCAAAGAAAAGAACACGGTCCCTACAGTCAAACATGGCGGAGGTTCCCTGATGTTTTGGGGTTGCTTTGCTGCCTCTGGCACTGGACTGCTTGACCGTGTGCATGGCATTATGAAGTCTGAAGACTACCAACAAATTTTGCAGCATAATGTAGGGCCCAGTGTGAGAAAGCTGGGTCTCCCTCAGAGGTCATGTGACTTCCAGCAGGACAATGACCCAAAACACACTTCCAAAAGCACTATAAAATGGTTTGAGAGAAAGCACTGGAGACTTCTAAGGTGGCCAGCAATGAGTCCAGACCTGAATCCCATAGAACACCTGTGGAGAGATCTCAAAATGGCAGTTTGGAGAAAGCACCCTTCAAATATCAGGGACCTGGAGCAGTTTGCCAAAGAAGAATGGTCTACAATTCCAGCAGAGCATTGTAAGAAACTCATTGATGGTTACCGGAAGCGGTTGTTGGCAGTTATTTTGGCTAAAGGTTGTGCAACCAAGTATTAGGCTGAGGGTGCCAATACTTTTGTCCGGCCCATTTTTGGAGTTTTGTGTGAAATGATCAATGATTTGATTTTTGCTTCTTTCTCTTTTGTGTTTTTTCCTTGCAAGCAAATTAAATGAAGAGAATAAGACCAAAGAATTTGTGATTGCAATCATTGTCAGGAAGAAACTGAGGATTATCTGACAGAATTGCAGGGGTGCCAATACTTTTGGCCACCACTGTACACAGCTGCTCACCATTATTGGCGCCCTTAATGTTTTCATAGACTGTACAATATCTTCAGAAATAAATGGAAATGTACCAAAGTTATATCCTCAGGATTTTTTAATTCATGTCCAAAGTAATACAATATTAAAACATTGTTTTTCAACTTCCATGTTGCAGTTTCAAAGAAGAAACAGAATAAATAGCATTTGCAGCAGTAAAGGCCCCTAATTAATACTTGGTTGCCCCCCTAATTAATACTTGGTTGAACCCTAATTAATAATTGGTTGCCCCCCTAATTAATACTTGGTTCCCCCCTAATTAACACTTGGTTGCCCCCCCTTTGGCATTGCTGGCAGCCTCCACACGTTCCTTGTAGCCATCTATAAGCTTCTTGCTCTTCTCAGCTGGAGTTTTCTCCCATCATCCTTTGCAGTTTGTTCGAGCTCTTGAATGTTTGCAGGTTCTTTTCCCCAATAGCAGATTTCAGCTGACCCCAAAGATTTTCAATGGAATTGAGGCCAGGACTCATTGCTGCCATGTTATAACAGTCCATATTTTTTTTTCAACCATTTCTGTGTACTTTTGGATGCGTGCTTTGGGTCATTGTCTTGCTGGAGGACCCGTTATTTTCGACTCAAACCAAGTTTTCTTACACTGGGTAGGACATTTCGCTCTCTTGATAATTCTGTGATTTCATGATTCCTGTCATATGGTCAAGGTCTCCAGTACCAGACGTAGCAAAGCAACCCCACAGCATTATGGATCCTCCACCTTGCTTAACTGTTGGTAAGGTGTTCCTTTATAAGCTTCATTGCGCTGTCTGTAAACAAACTGTTGCTTTGCATTGCCAAAAAGCTCTATTTTTGTTTCATCTGTCCACAGAACATTTTCCCAGAAGGATTGTAGTTTTTCAAGGTACTCTTTGGCAAAAATCAGTCATATCTTTCCTTCAGCAATGCTTTCTTCCTTGGCCTTCGCCCATAAAGCTTTGCTTGGTTTAGTGTGTGGCATATGGTACTTGTTGAAACCATGAGCACAGACTGTTCTAGGTTGACCCTCAGGTCTTTGGATATTTGATGTGGTGGTTTTTCCACCACTTGCACCAACCTTCGAAGACATCTCTTGTCAATTTTCCTCTTTCCCCCAAGTCCAGGGAGGTTCTTGATGGTTTCATGCTTGGCATACTTGTTAATAACATTGCACACAGTTGAAACTGGGATACCAAGGTCTTTGGAGATGACCTTATACCCTTTGGAAGTCTTGTGCTTGCTAATAATAGCAGTTCTGATGTCCTCAGACTGCTCCTTTGTCTTCACCATTGTAACAAAGGAACAGGGCCTTCCATGTGGCTTTTTAAAACACTGAAGTCATCATTCATTGGCTAATTCATGTCACATGGGAACTGACAATCACAGGAGAATCTTTTGTGATTTACCACAGGCGAGTCAAAATGTGTTTCCATACTAAATCAATGTAAAGGTGCCAATACCAGAGACAGCAGCTTTAGGTTTTTCTATTTTTCCCTCCCATTGTTTTTGGCTTTAAATTATTATCATTTGCTTTTTTTGTATTTAACATAAGTCTCTATACAAAAAACTGTTTCACTTGATTCTTTTTTTATCAGGAGATATTCCACATTATGTACTTACACTTCATGGGGCCAATAACGATGAGCAGGACTGTATATATGTGGGCACATAGGCTGGGGTAGGCTTCCAGTAGGCTTCCAGTATCCTGGCTTGGTCTGGAGACAAACATACTCAGGAGGCCTTCTCCCTCCAAACACACAGACCATGTGCCAAACAACAGCCTCCATTATGTAGGCTGTTAACCACCCCCAGAGGTGAGGTATGTGGTCCCAGGTGCACCAATGCTGGGTCTAAGATGGTTGCATTTTTAGTCTTCTGCAGGGCTTGCCATACTTTCCATTTGACCATCACCACTGGTTCGATTCTCCTCCATACTTTCCTGCTCTCTTGTTCGGCCATTCTCACTTCATTCCTTGCGCGCTCCGATCAATCAATGACTCAATGTTTTTACCTGGTGAAGGGCTGGGATCTATTTTCGTAATGGACATTGAATCCATTGCTTGTGATCATTTCCAGAAGTTTGGAGGAAGGAACGGAGATGTACTAGGGGCCTAAGAGACCAAACCTTCTTGCACCTGCTAATGAGACCTTGTGTTTCCCAAGGTGCGGGATTTACTTGTCTCATATGACCTCAGCCCCCCCCCCCCATACATGAGGCATTTTCTCTGTATATCTGTGCTTATGTGCCAGGTTGTCACTCCATACCTGTCCTCCTTCTTTTCTCCTGGCTCCAGTCATGAGTCCATCATCTCCAGAGTCTTTTGTGCCGGTAGTTTCTCCTTCTCTTTCACGTAATTTCTGAATATGTTGAGTTTGTATCTCAGAGGTTGGTAGTCACTTCCCGGAAGTGATGTCTCAGGATTTATTGACTTCTGCTCTTCTTAGTCAGTTTGTAGCAGCTGAGCCTCTTCTTCAATCTTCTTCATCACCAACATTGCCTCTCAATATGTACAATTAGCAATTGGCTTCCATTAGTCTACAATCTTTGAGCAGGAACCTGCTGATGATGGCCTTCCTTCTGGATATATTGTGTCACCATCTCCAATCTCCATGAGGTTGGCAAATCAGTGGCTTGATAAAAGCCCCAACTAATCCACATCCATCGTGCTTGGTTTTTACATCCATGAACCCTCGATCTCCAGTCCAGCTACTTGTATTGAATCTCTGTGTACTTGGCGACCTCGTCAGATTGTTGCAGGATGTTGAGGTGGATGGTCAGGAATGTCCTGAGAGCTCTTCTCCAATGCGTCGGAGGAGTAGACAGATTACTGTGTTCTTTAAAACCCTCTTACACCCCGTTATGTACCTCTCACTCACATAGACATTGGTGATGAGCGAGCGTGCTTGCCACTGCTTGATACTCAATCCAGCATTGGGGTGCTCGGGTATGCTCTTTACTTAATCGAGAATCGCGGGTACTCCAGCGCCATGCTCAAGTCCCCACCCCGAATGTTTCGTGGCTGTTAGCCAATAAACATGCTGGGATTGCCTTCCATACGCAGTAATGGCGTAGCCATGTTGGTGATACCTCCCCACACATAATCTCCAGTATATAACCTGTCCTCTCCATACATCTCTGCCATAATCTCCAGTATATAACCTGTCTCACGCACACTATTTGGAGAGGTAGGTCAGAGATGTATTTCCAGTCTCTGCTAGCTCCCACATGCAGTTTACAGTCCTGCACGACTTCATCCCTCATAGTCAGGGTCTTCGCTCCTGTTGCATCAATCTATCATTCACTGCCCTCATGTTCTCCGTCATTTCTATGTTATGCTTCTGAATTCGAACCTTTGATTCTGTGGTTGGCGTCTCTTTCCATTGAACCATAACAGATTCACCTTTTCTTTGGGTGTTTTTAGTTCTGTTATCTTTTTTTCTGTCAGTTTTTGGGAACAGGTGTTTTTTTTTTTGTTACTCTGTTTGTCCTATTATCTTTTGGGTGCAGCTTTAAATTCCTTCTCCTACTGTGTTTGTCCTATCATCTTTTGGGTGCAGCTTTAAATTCCTTCTCCTACTGGTGTTTCCTGCTGGTGATTAGACTTTTTTGGATTCATTCACTTTGCTGTAGTTTGTGTTGGTTGCAGTGGTTTTGTGTGTGATTCCTTTATTCCTTAGGAAGCTGCTCATTTCTGTTTATGCTGTGATCGAACAGGTCACATAATGATTCAGTGTTTCAAAGACAACAATTAAATTTCTTAAAGATAAAGAGGATATAAAAAGAAAAACATTAAAAAATAAGGATACTGATCTGTTTAATCAACTAGCTTGGTCCAAGTGGTTTTCTAAGCTGGATCTGAGTGGGGTATATAACCTTATATGTTTTTTTCCAAGGTGATGAGTGGTAGACTGCTTTCAATACCCCCCAAAGGTTACTTTGAAAATTTGGCGAGCCATTTGGTTTGACCAACGCTGTATTTCAGAACTTCATAAATTATATTTTTTCTTTTTTGGGTAGATTTGTGGTGATGTACTTGGATGATATTTTGATCTACTCAGGTTCTCGTGAGGATCATTTGGGGCATGTTCGACAGGTGCTTCAGGTTCTTTTGTGACAATGAAGGTTTCCCTTTAAGGTACAGGTCGTCCTTTATTGGGTGCAACCTACTATTCTTAAAGCTTTACAGAGGTTCTTGGGTTTCACTAATTATTATCGTAAGAACTTCAGTCATAGTCAAACCTCTTACTCATATGACCAAGAAGGGTACTGACTTTACCACTTGGTCTTCTGAGGCTGTTGATGCTTTTGCCGCTCTCAAGTTAGCCTAGGAATTAGAATTAATATTAGAATATATGTGAATCTAATGAAAATGTAGAGTCCCTGTGGGTGGAGATAAGGGGAGGGGGAAAAAAATAATAAATTACTGATAGGGGTTTCTTATAAGTCTCCAAAAATAATGGAAGCAGCGGAGAATATCCTCATAAAGCAAATAGATGAAGCAGCGACTCAAGGAGAAGTCATTATTATGGGAGACTTCAACTACCCTGAAATACATTGGGGGACAGAAACCTGTAGTTCCAGCAAAGGTGTAACATACCTGCCAGCGTCCTTGCATAGTGGTCCATCTCCCAGTCCAGACTGCCACTCTGGCTTCTTTCCATGCTGTCTGCTTTGCGCCGCTCTGGCTGCTTAGGGCGATGCCCGCCGAACTTCCTGTTTCTTATAGCTACTGCAGACACACCCCTAATGCGTCCTCAGCCTATTGCTGTCTGTCACCTGGTATTTAAACCAGCTGCTTCTTGGAATCCTTGCCTGAGCATCTTGTTCTGTCAGTTGGCGTCTTGTCACTGATGTGCCAGGTCCTGTCTATGTTTCCTGCCTTGCGGTATCAGTTCCCGTGTCTGAACTGAGTCCTGTCTGTGTACTCTAGCCAGCTGCCTTTCCTGAAGGCTGTATTTCCAGGCCCGTGTGAACACGCTCTTAGCCTGTTCCTTCTGCCCTCTAGGGGCCGCATACCTAGATCTGTTGTCTGTGTCTTTTCCCAGTGTCTGTTCCTGCCCTAACCATCTTCCAGCCTGTTTCCCATTTCTCTCTACGCCCATATCTTCCCTTTTTCTGCAGAGTCTGAACTCGTACCTAACTCCTGCTCGTGGTCACTGTACTTCCGTTTGTGAGTTTGTGGTCCACTCGCTACTTCACTGCAAGTACCCTGTGGGTATCTGGTTCTGCCTCTCCCTTCCTGTCTGTTCCGTGTGAACAGAGCCCTGTCCCCTCTGCCCTGCCTTGGTCGCCGCTCCGGCGGTTTCTGCCTGCTCTGCCTTGTTCACCTCTCCGTCGGTTCTTGCCTGCTCTGACCCTTTGCTCACTGCTCCGGCAGTCTCGCTCTGCTCTGACCCTTTGCTCACTGCTCCGGCATTCTCGCTCTGCTCTGACCCTTTGCTCACTGCTCCAGCAGTCTCGCTCTGCTCTGACCCTTTGCTCACTGCTCCGGCAGTCTCGCTCTGCTCTGACCCTTTGCTCACTGCTCCGGCAGTCTCGCTCTGCTCTGACCCTTTGCTCACTGCTCCGGCAGTCTCGCTCTGCTCTGACCCTTTGCTCACTGCTCCGGCAGTCTCGCTCTGCTCTGACCCTTTGCTCACTGCTCCGGCAGTCTCGCTCTGCTCTGACCCTTTGCTCACTGCTCCGGCAGTCTCGCTCTGCTCTGTCCCTTTGCTCACTGCTCCGGCAGTCTCGCTCCGCTCTGACCCTTTGCTCACCGCTCCAGGCGGCCTCGTCCTGCTCTACTCTCGCTCACCGCTCCAGGCGGTCTCGTCTCGCTCTGCTCTTGCTCGCCGCTCCAGGCGGCCTCACTCTGCTGTGTTTGTCCACCGCATCTGCGGTTCTGTTCCTGAGTCCCAGTCTGTACTGGGTCCTATCCACTCTGTGCTCCAACCTGTCATACCTGCCAGTTCCTCCCTGCCTGCATACCAGTCATGCTTACCAACATCCACCTGCCTGCATACCGGCCGTACCTGCCAGTACCTCCCTGTTTGCATACCAGTCGTGCTTGCCAGCATCCACCCGTCTGCATACCAGCCGTGTCTGCCTGTACCCACCAGTCTGTGTGCCAGCCTAACCAGCCTGTTCCTGTATTCCCCGGTGTGGGTCAACAGCCGTGTCCGGGGTCTGACCTGGAGTAGCACCTGGTTCCTCTGCTCGGTTCCTCCTTGGTGCACTGGCGTCGTATGCTGTCGTGCGACCCTGGTCGGATCGGGTGGATACTTAGTTACGCCCCTCCAGGCATTCACTCTCCGGTACTGTCCAGTGGAATCACTACATATACACGCACACGCCAGTCAGTCCGGGCGTGTGCATTACAAAAGGTAATAGGTTTTTGACAACTATGAGAGACAATTACCTTTCACAACTGGTTCAGGACCCAACAAGAAGGGGGGCACTGCTAGACCTAATATTAACCAACAGGCCAGACCGAATATCAAATATACGAGTTGGGGGTCACTTGGGTAATAGTGATCACAAAATAATACGTTTTCATGTAACCTTTAATAAGATGTGTAGTAGAGGGGTTACAAGGACACTAAGCTTCAGGAAGGCAAATTTCCAACGGTTGAGAGATGATCTTAGTGCTATAAACTGGGACGATATCCTGAGACATAAAACTACACAAAGCAAATGGGAGACATTTATTAACATCCTGAATAGTAGCTGTGCACAATATATACCCTATGGGAATAAACATGCTAGAAATAGGAGGAAACCACTATGGCTAAATAGAGTTGTAAGGGGCGCAATAAGTGACAAAAAGAAAGCATTTAGAGAACTAAAGCAAGTAGGTAGTGATGAGGCATTAAATAAATACAGAAAATTACATCAATTCTGTAAAAACCAAATCAAGGCAGCAAAGATTGAGGCAGAGAGAATCATTGCCAGAGAAAGTAAAAATAACCCCAAAATATTCTTTAACTACATAAATAGTAAAAAACTAAAAAATGATAGTGTTGGCCCCCTTAAGAATAGTCTGGGTGAAATGTTGGATGAGGATGAGGAAAAAGCCAATATGCTAAATGATTTTTTTTCAACCGTTTTTACACAAGAAAATCGCATGACAGAAAACATGATTAGTGATAACAAAAATTCTCCAGTAAATGTCACTTGCTTCACCCAGCAGGAAGTACGGCGGCGTCTAAAAATCACTAAAGGTGACAAATCCCCGGGCCCGGATGGGATACACCCGCGAGTACTGCCGGAATTAAGTAACGTCATAGATAGACCATTATTTCTAATCTTTAAAGATTCCATAATAACAGGGTCTGTACCCCAGGACTGGCGTATAGCAAATGTGGTGCCAATATTCAAAAAGGGGACAAAAACCGAACTTGGAAATTCTAGGCCGGTAAGCTTAACCTCTACTGTGGGTAAAATCCTGGAGGGTTTCCTAAGAGATGCTATACTAGAGTATCTGAAGAAGAAGAACCTCATGACCCAATATCAACATGGGTTTACGAGGGACCGTTCCTGTCAGACTAATCTGATCAGCTTTTATGAGGAGGCAAGTTCTGGACTGGACCAAGGAAATGCAGTGGATGTTGTGTATATGGACTTTTCAAAAGCTTTTGATACGGTTCCACACAAAAGGTTGATACATAAAATGAGAACAATGGGGATAGGGGAAAATATATGTATGTGGGTTAAGAATTGGCTCAGTGATAGGAAACAAAGGGTGGTTATTAATGGAAAACACTCAGACTGGGTCACAGCTAACGATGGGGTACCACAGGGGTCAGTATTGGGGTACCACAGGGGTCAGTATTGGGCCTCCTTCTTTTTAACATATTTATTAATGACCTTGTAGGGGACATACAGAGTAATATTTCAATATCTGAAGATGACACTAAACTCTGCAGGGTAATCAATACAGAGGAGGACAATTTTATATTACAGGAGGATCTATGTAAACTAGAAGCTTGGGCTGATAAATGGCAAATGAGCTTTAATGGGGATAAATGTAAGGTAATGCACTTGGGCAGAGGAAATAAAATGTATAATTATGTGCTTAATTGTAAAACACTGGGCAAAACTGTCACTGAAAAAGACCTGGGTGTATTGGTGGACGACAAGCTCACGTTTAGTGGCCAGTGTCAGGCAGCTGCTGCAAAGGCAAATAAAATAATGGGATGCATTAAAAGAGGCATAGATGCTGATGAGGAGAAGATAATTTACCTCTATACAAGTCACTAGTGCGACCGCACTTAGAATACTGTGTACAGTTCTGGTCTCCGGTGTATAAGAAAGACATAGCTGAACTAGAGCGGGTGCAGAGAAGAGCGACCAAGCTTATTAGAGGACTGGGGGGTCTACAATACCAAGACAGGTGATTAGAGGAGTGGGGGGTCTACAATACCAAGACGGGTTATTAGAGGACTGGGGGGTCCGCAATACCAAGACAGGTTATTAGAGGACTGGGGGGTCTGCAATACCAAGACAGGTTATTAGAGGAGTGGGGGGTCTACAATACCAAGACGGGTTATTAGAGGACTGGGGGGTCCGCAATACCAAGACAGGTTATTAGAGGACTGGGGGGTCTGCAATACCAAGACAGGTTATTAGAGGACTGGGGGGTCTGCAATACCAAGACAGGTTATTAGAGGAGTGGGGGGTCTGCTATACCTAGACAGGTTATTAGAGGACTGGGGGGTCTGCAATACCAAGACAGGTTATTAGAGGACTGGGTGGGTCTGCAATACCAAGACAGGTTATTAGAGGACTGGGGGGTATGCAATACCAAGACAGGTTATTAGAGGACGGGGGGGTCTGCAATACCAAGACAGGTTATTAGAGGACTGGGGAGTCTGCAATACCAAGACAGGTTATTAGGGGACTGGGGGGTCTGCAATACCAAGACAGGTTATTAGAGTACTGGGGGGGGGGGGGGTCTGCAATACCAAGACAGGTTATTAGAGGACTGGGGGGTCTGCAATACCAAGACAGGTTATTAGAGGACTGGGGGGTCTGCAATACCAAGACAGGTTATTAGAGGACTGGGGGGTCTGCAATACCAAGACAGGTTATTAGAGGACTGGGGGGTCTGCAATACCAAGACAGGTTATTAGAGGACTGGGGGGTCCGCAATACCAAGACAGGTTATTAGAGGACTGGGGGGTCTGCAATACCAAGACAGGTTATTAGAGGACTGGGGGGTCTGCAATACCAAGACAGGTTATTAGAGGACTGGGGGGTCTGCAATACCAAGACAGGTTATTAGAGGACTGGGGGGTCTGCAATACCAAGACAGGTTATTAGAGGACTGGGGGGTCTGCAATACCAAGACAGGTTATTAGAGGACTGGGGAGTCTGCAATACCAAGACAGGTTATTAGAGGACTGGGGGGTCTGCAATACCAAGACAGGTTATTAGAGGAGTGGGGGGTCTGCAATACCAAGACAGGTTATTAGAGGACTGGGGGGTCTGCAATACCAAGACAGGTTATTAGAGGACTGGGGGGTCTGCAATACCAAGACAGGGTATTAGAGGACGGGGGGGTCTGCAATACCAAGACAGGTTATTAGAGGACTGGGGGGTCTGCAATACCAAGACAGGTTATTAGAGGACGGGGGGGTCTGCAATACCAAGACAGGTTATTAGAGGACTGTGGGGTCTGCAATACCAAGACAGGTTATTAGAGGACTGGGGGTCTGCAATACCAAGACAGGTTATTAGAGGACTGGGGGGTCTGCAATTCCAAGACAGGTTATTAGAGGACTGGGGGTCTGCAATACCAAGACAGGTTATTAGAGGACTGGGGGGTCTGCAATACCAAGACAGGTTATTAGAGGACTGGGGGGTCTGCAATACCAAGACAGGTTATTAGAGGACTGGGGGGTCTGCAATACCAAGACAGGTTATTAGAGGACTGGGGGGTCTGCAATACCAAGACAGGTTATTAGAGGAGTGGGGGGTCTGCTATACCTAGACAGGTTATTAGAGGACTGGGGGGTCTGCAATACCAAGACAGGTTATTAGAGGACTGGGGGGTCTGCAATACCAAGACAGGTTATTAGAGGACTGGGGGGTCTGCTATACCTAGACAGGTTATTAGAGGACTGGGTGGGTCTGCAATACCAAGACAGGTTATTAGAGGACTGGGGGGTCTGCAATACCAAGACAGGTTATTAGAGGACTGGGGGGTCCGCAATACCAAGACAGGTTATTAGAGGACTGGGGGGTCTGCAATACCAAGACAGGTTATTAGAGGACTGGGGGGTCTGCAATACCAAGACAGGTTATTAGAGGACTGGGGGGTCTGCAATACCAAGACAGGTTATTAGAGGACTGGGGGGTCTGCAATACCAAGACAGGTTATTAGAGGACTGGGGGGTCTGCAATACCAAGACAGGTTATTAGAGGACTGGGGAGTCTGCAATACCAAGACAGGTTATTAGAGGACTGGGGGGGTCTGCTATACCTAGACAGGTTATTAGAGGACTGGGGGGTCTGCAATACCAAGACAGGTTATTAGAGGACTGGGGGGTCTGCAATACCAAGACAGGTTATTAGAGGACTGGGGAGTCTGCAATACCAAGACAGGTTATTAGAGGACTGGGGGGGTCTGCTATACCTAGACAGGTTATTAGAGGACTGGGGGGTCTGCAATACCAAGACAGGTTATTAGAGGACTGGGGGGTCTGCAATACCAAGACAGGTTATTAGAGGACTGGGGGGTCTGCTATACCTAGACAGGTTATTAGAGGACTGGGTGGGTCTGCAATACCAAGACAGGTTATTAGAGGACTGGGGGGTCTGCAATACCAAGACAGGTTATTAGAGGACTGGGGGGTCCGCAATACCAAGACAGGTTATTAGAGGACTGGGGGGTCTGCAATACCAAGACAGGTTATTAGAGGACTGGGGGGTCTGCAATACCAAGACAGGTTATTAGAGGACTGGGGGGTCTGCAATACCAAGACAGGTTATTAGAGGACTGGGGGGTCTGCAATACCAAGACAGGTTATTAGAGGACTGGGGGGTCTGCAATACCAAGACAGGTTATTAGAGGACTGGGGAGTCTGCAATACCAAGACAGGTTATTAGAGGACTGGGGGGTCTGCAATACCAAGACAGGTTATTAGAGGAGTGGGGGGTCTGCAATACCAAGACAGGTTATTAGAGGACTGGGGGGTCTGCAATACCAAGACAGGTTATTAGAGGACTGGGGGGTCTGCAATACCAAGACAGGGTATTAGAGGACGGGGGGGTCTGCAATACCAAGACAGGTTATTAGAGGACTGGGGGGTCTGCAATACCAAGACAGGTTATTAGAGGACGGGGGGGTCTGCAATACCAAAACAGGTTATTAGAGGACTGTGGGGTCTGCAATACCAAGACAGGTTATTAGAGGACTGGGGGTCTGCAATACCAAGACAGGTTATTAGAGGACTCGGGGGTCTGCAATTCCAAGACAGGTTATTAGAGGACTGGGGGTCTGCAATACCAAGACAGGTTATTAGAGGACTGGGGGGTCTGCAATACCAAGACAGGTTATTAGAGGACTGGGGGGTCTGCAATACCAAGACAGGTTATTAGAGGACTGGGGGGTCTGCAATACCAAGACAGGTTATTACACTTGGGGTTATTTAGTTTAGGGGGGATCTTATTACTATGTAGAAGTATATGAGGGGACAGTACAAAGACCCTTCTACTGATCTTTTTACTCTGAGGCCAGAGACGGGGACAAGGGGGCATCTTCTACGTCTGGAGGAAAGAAGGTTTAATCATAATCACAGACGCGGATTCTTTACTGTAAGAGCAGTGAGACTATGGAGCTCTCTGCCGCATGATGAGGGATTCACTACTAACATGTAAGAAGGGCCTGGACGCCTTTCCTGAAAAGTATAATATTACAGGTTATAAATACTAGATTCCTTGATAGGGCGTTGTTCCAGGGAACTCGTCTGATTGTCGTATGGAGTCGGGAAGGAATTTTTTTCCCCAATGTGGAGCTTAGTGTTTGCCACATGGGTTTTTTTTTTACTTCCTCTGGATCAACATGTTAGGCTATGGGCTGAACTAGATGGACTAAGGCTATGTGCCCACGATGCAGAAATGCTGCAGATTTTTTCCGCTTCTCCCTGGCAGGAAAAACACATGCGGATTGTCCATGCGGATTGTACGTGCGGATTGTACGTGCGGATTGTACGTGCGGATTGTACATGAGGATTGTACATGAGGATTGTACATGAGGATTGTACATGCGGATTGCACATGCGGATTGTACATGCGGATTGTGCATGCGGATTGTGCATACGGATTGTGCATGTGGATTGTACATGAGGATTGTACATGCGGATTGTACATGCGGATTGTACATGCGGATTGTACGTGCGGATTGTACGTGCGGATTGTACGTGCGGATTGTACGTGCGGATTGTACATGAGGATTGTACATGAGGATTGTACATGAGGATTGCACATGCGGATTGTACATGCGGATTGTGCATGCGGATTGTGCATGCGGATTGTGCATGCGGATTGTACATGCGGATTGTACATGCGGATTGTACATGAGGATTGTACATGCGGATTGTACATGAGGATTGTACATGGGGATTGTACATGGGGATTGCACATGGGGATTGTACATGGGGATTGTACGTGCGGATTGCACATGCAGATTGTACATGCGGATTGTACATGAGGATTGTACATGCGGATTGTACATGCGGATTGTACATGAGGATTGTACATGCGGATTGTACATGCGGATTGTACATGGGGATTGTACATGGGGATTGCACATGGGGATTGTACATGGGGATTGTACATGCGGATTGCACATGCAGATTGTACATGCGGATTGTGCATACGGATTGTGCATGCGGATTGTGCATGCGGATTGTGCATGCGGATTGTACATGCGGATTGTACATGAGGATTGTACATGCAGATTGTACATGAGGATTGTACATGAGGATTGTACATGCGGATTGTACATGGGGATTGTACATGGGGATTGCACGTGCGGATTGTATATGCGGATTGTACGTGCGGATTGTACGTGCGAATTGTACGTGCGGATTGTACATGCGGATTGTACGTGCGGATTGTACATGGGGATTGTATGTGCGTATTGTACGTGCGGATTGTACATGCGGATTGTACATGGGGATTGTACATGGGGATTGTATGTGCGGATTGTACGTGCGGATTGTACATGGGGATTGTATGTGCGGATTGTACGTGCGGATTGTACATGCGGATTGTACATGCGGATTGTACATGCGGATTGTACATGGGGATTGTACATGGGGATTGTATGTGCGGATTGTACGTGCGGATTGTACGTGCAGATTGTACGTGCGAATTGTACGTGCGGATTGTACATGGGGATTGTACATGGGGATTGTACATGGGGATTGTATGTGCGGATTGTACGTGCGGATTGTACGTGCGAATTGTACATGGGGATTGTACATGGGGATTGTATATGCGGATTGTACGTGCGGATTGTACGTGCGAATTGTACATGCGGATTGTATGTGCGGATTGTATGTGCGGATTGTATGTGCGGATTGTATGTGCGGATTGTATGTGCGGATTGTATGTGCGGATTGTATGTGCGGATTGTATGTGCGGATTGTATGTGCGGATTGTATGTGCGGATTGTATGTGCGGATTGTATGTGCGGATTGTATGTGCGGATTGTACATGGGGATTGTACGTGCGGATTGTACGTGCGGATTGTACGTGCGGATTGTACGTGCGAATTGTACGTGCGGATTGTACGTGCGGATTGTACGTGCGGATTGTACGTGCGGATTGTACGTGCGGATTGTACGTGCGGATTGTACGTGCGGATTGTATGTGCGGATTGTATGTGCGGATTGTATGTGCGGATTGTACGTGCGGATTGTACGTGCGGATTGTACATGTGTTTTTCCTGCCAGGGACATGCGGATGTGAAGCGTTCTTCACATGCATTTCCGCATGCGGGTTGTCAAGAACTTTCCAAGTGATGCTAAAATCGCTTGCAAAGTGCTTGACAACTTGGTCACACTATATAAATCCATGCAACACGTCCGCCGACCAGCTCTCGATGGTCTAAAAGAACCTGCGGTGAAGTCATTTAGTCATGTGACAGGTCACGCGACCACCGACGTCAGTGGTCGCGTGACATGTCACATGACTAAATGACGTCACCGCAGGTCCTTTTAGATCATCGCGAGACATACAAGAGACCGGACGCATCGTACAGGAGACCGGGGGACATCGGAAGATGAGTATAATCTTTATTTTTTATTTTAAATTCTTTTTTTTACAGTTTCTATGGTACCCGGGTCTGGATGAGTCTCCTCTTCTCCAGACCCGGGTACCATCCGCACATTGAACCGCTTTATATCCTCTTGTGCACATGTAGTCATGCGGATATTAAGCGATTCAATGCAAGTCAATGGCGGCAATGTCCGCAAAATTAATGGACATGCTGCGTATTTTTCCGTAATGATAATCCGCAGCGGAAATGTCCTCAGCATGCGCACAGCACGGATTATCATTGGGGAACATGGGGCATGTATTACCAAGCGTTTTTTAAGCGTTTTCGCTGCGGAAATTCCGCGGAAAAAATCGCTTGAAAAACGCATAGTGGGCACGCAGCGTCTTCCTTCAACCTTAAAAACTATGTTACTATGTTTTCAAAAGCTCCGGTCCTCAGTCGACCAGATGTTGATTTGCCTTTTGTGGTTGAGGTAGACGTCTTCTGTGGGGGTGGGTGCTGTCACAGAAGAAGGACGGTTACTTTCATCTTTGTGCTTTCTTCTTGCGGAAACTCTCAAAAGCGGAGTCCAACTATGATATAGGCGATCGGGAACTCTTGGCGGTTAAGAGAGCTTTCGAGGAGTGGAGACATTGGTTGGAGGGGGCTAGGTGTAGAGTAACGGTCTTTACTTATCACAAAAATGTACTGTATGTTGATGGCGCTAAGTGCCTGAATACTAGACAGGTCCGGTGGGCTCTCTTTTTTTGCTTGGTTTGATTTCTCTGTGACATATCTCCTTGGTTAACTAAAATTGTTAAGGCGGCTGCCTTGCCACGTAGTTTCGTTCCAGAGTTGAGGGACGAAAATCCAGCCAAAATTATTCGTGAAGGGCTGGTGGTGGGTGCTTTGGGTATCGATCTCAGACAGCGTATTATGGAGGCTCAGGATGATGCACTGGAGGGCTTGCCACCCAGCTAGTTTTTTTGTGCCTTCTTCACTTGGCACTAATTTTTTTAATGAAGTCCATGACTCGGTGTTGGCTGGACATACGGGTTTCTCTGCCACCTGGAAAGCTGTTTCCAAGTTTTTTTTTGGTGGGCAAGTGTTCGAAAAGTTGTGTATGACTATGTCCGAAAGTGCAGGATTTTTGCCAGGTCTAAAGTCTCTCACCAGGTGTGGTTGACCGTTTTTAGCAAGATGGTTCACTTGGTTCCTCTACCAAAATTGCCTATGGCTAAAGGTTTAGCTACTTCATTTATCTCTCATTTTGTTAGACTGCATGGTGTTCCTAAAAACATTTCTGATAGAGGGGTTAAGTTTGTGGCTAGCTTTTGGTGTGCCTTTTTGCTCTAGGTTGGTAATTAAGCTTTCGTTCTCTTCAGGTTATCGTCCTAAGACTAATGGTCAGATGGAGAGAATGAACCGGGAAAAGGAACAGTTTTTAAGATGCTTTGAGGCGTCAGCAGTTGGAGATCTTGGTGGGTCCGGTGGCCCCTCTTGAAGGGTGGGGGGTACTGTCATGCTTTTGGATTCGGACCCTTGATTCTGTGTTCTGTGGTCGGCATCTCTTTCCGCTGAACCACAATGGATTCACATTTTCTTTAGATGTTTTAGTTCTGTTATCTTTGTTTCTGTCGGTTTTGGGTAATAGGTGTTTTTTTTAACTCTGTTTGTCCTATCACCTTTTGGGTTCAGCTTTAAATACCTTCTGTTTTCTGCAAGTGATAGACTTTGTTGGATTCATTCACTTTGCTGTAGTTTGTGGTGGTTGCAGTTGTTATGTGTGTGATTCCTTTATTCCTTAGTGAGAGGCAGTGACAGGGATCGTATACGAGGGACATTATATATCCCCCAGAATGTGTACAGAGACCTATTAAACCCATTGAAGTGGATTGCAGTCACAAACTCACCTGCAATGCAGGAATGAAGGTGAGCATGGACCTGGTCAGGCTATCTGGCTAAGGCAGATTAAGTAAAACCCGGCAGGGCCTTCATTTCTTGGAGGAGGCTACAGGAGGCAGTGGGGCGGCCTCCTCCCTCCAACCCGGGTTTTCCAGTGGCTCTTGCCACAAGTCCTTTAAAATCCCTGCATTAAGGATTAGTGGTGCTCAGTGTTGGGACCTGCTAGGAGCACAGCAGGAAAGCTCAGCAGGACCTGTAAGTAGCTGAACCCACGCTTGGGAAGGCTCTGCACCTGTCAGGCTCTGAGCGGCCCGGCGTGGCCATTATCCATGGACTTATGTTAACCCGGTTGCGAACCAGAGGACTTTGTTTACCCGTAAGTTGCTGAATAAAGCTGCATATGTTGGACTTGCTTGGGTCACTGCCTCAGTTACTGCACGGTGTGAACACCGCCGCCTTACATTAGGAAACTGCTACTCTACTGATCCTAGGAGCTGCGGAGGATATTCAGGGTAAGCTACCATCGAGTGGGCACGCCATTGTGTTATCTTCGGGTGCCAACAGGGTCAGAGAAGGGCTTTTACTAGTCTGAACAGGGACATGTCAGGTTCAGGTTCTCGTCTCCCTGGTTTCTACGTTACCACTGTGAAGGTGCTTTGGCAGTCATAACGCTCTATCAGTCTGCTGGACACGTTCCTCTTCTCTATGGCAGACACTGTTCCTCCATCTCCACTCATGGTCTATCGTAGCGTCAGCATCGTCTTCTAGATCTGTCTGATGCCACTCGGTTCCTCACTCTTCTTACAGAACATCCCGTCTTGTGTTTGGGTGTTTGGGCTTTCCAATGCCTTGGTTGTGGTCTGTACGAACTCTTGACTGGACGTCCACCACTTTTCCAGTGTCCATTGAGATCACTCTTTTCACAGCGTCTACAATATGATCTGTTCGGTGTTCAGACCTCTTTAGATGCGGCATTTCACAGTGGTGTCCAATTTCCACATCTATATACCATGAATGTGTTTGTTCTGAGGATTAACATCTCATAAATGTTCTCACCATCAGCCATAGACAGGTAGATTTTTATCGATACCAATGGTTGAGGCGACACCTGCCCATCCTTAAATTTTAAAGCCTAAATCCCGCCATGCTCATGAATCAGGCCCCATTTCTGATGAAATATGGCCTCTTTTTCCTGCTATTTAAATCTAGTCTTTTTACCAAGTGGGTGTGATCTTGAAGAAGTCACTCACAGAGAAGAGTTCAGATCTACACCCACTTGGACAAGAAGACTAGATTTATATACTGAGAAGTTGGGTCCTTATCTCAGTCCAGTTGCTGGAGGGACATGTACATACTAATTAGACGAAACTGGACCAAACTCTCAAATTTCGGTGGGATCGTCAAGCCATTGGGTGATCACTCCTTTATCCAACAAGCCCTTTTCTTTGATAAACCTCCATCAAAACAGATGGAGGGGGCTGGGATGTCTGGCAGTTGCCTACTTAAATGTCCCTATAGTAATAAACATGCACACTCGGCTCTGCAGAGCATTTGTCTGGAGAAACAACTGCTTATTCGATTGACCGACAGTCATCCAATGGGTGGATTTTTGACTGAGCCAATATTTTTGGAGGCAATATTAGGGGGATTTTCACACACATGTCGATATACTGCCACTGCTAAACAGAAAACAGGAATCCAGGGAAGCAATGAAAAAAACTTGTGTAAATTAACCACGTATTTATAGGAAGGATTGTTGAAAAACATGTTCTTGATTAGTCAGAAATGATAGGGGGTTCAGACGTGATTGCTCGCATCAGCTGAGAAGCCGATGAGTAGGGTATACTCCGTCCTCCCAGACCTCGGTCACCCGTGCTCGCTGCATCCCTCCTCGCTCTCTTCCCTTTCCCCCTCAGTGTCCAATTCCTGCTTCATCCCTTCTCGCTCTCCTTCCTTTTCCCTCCTCAGATTCCTGTACCTGCTGCATCCCTCCTCACTCTCCTTCCTGCACACTCAGTCTCCCATATCCGCTGCATCCCTCCTCGCTCTCCTCCCTTTCCCCCTCAGTCTCCCATATCCGCTGCATCCCTCCTCCTTTTCCCCCTCAGTCTTCTGTACATTCCCCCTTGCTCTCCTTCCTTCCCCCTCAGTCTCCCGTGCCTGCCGCATCCCTCCTCACTCTCCTCCCTTTTCCCCTCAGTCTTCTGTACATTCCCCCTTGCTCTCCTTCCTTCCCCCTCAGTCTCCCGTGCCTGCCACATCCTTCCTCACTCTCCTTCCTTTCCCCCTCAATCTTTTTTACTCATTGCATCCCTCCTCGCCTCCTCCCTTTCCCCCTCAGTGTCCAATTCCTGGGAAAGGATGGAGAGCGAGGAGGGATGCGGCAGGCACGGGAGACTGAGGGGGAAGGAAGGAGAGAAAGGGGGAATGTACAGAAGACTGAGGGGGAAAGGGAGGAGAGAGAGGAGGGATGCAGCGGGTACAGGAGATTGAGGGGGAAAGGGAGGAGAGCGAGGATGGATGCAGAGGGTATGGGAGATTGAGGGGAAAGGGAGGAGAGCGAGGAAGGATGCAACGGGGATGGGAGATTAAGGGGAAAGGGAGGAGAGCGAGGAAGGATGCAACAAGTAAGAGAGAGTGAAAGGAAACTGAGGAGAGCAAGGAAGGATGCAGCGGGTGCAGGAGTCTGAGGGTAAAAGGGAGGAGAGCAAGGACGGATGCAATCTTTTTTACTCATTGCATCCCTCCTCGCTTCCTAACTTTCCCCCTCAGTCTCCCGTGCACGCTGCATCCCGCCTCGCTCTCCTCCCTTTCCCCCTCAGTCTCCAATTCACTCTGCATCCGTCCTCGCTCTCCTCCCTTTTCCCCTCAGTCTTCTGTACATTCCCCCTTGCTCTCCTTCCTTCCCCCTCAGTCTCCCGTGCCTGCCGCATCCCTCCTCGCTCTCCATCCTTTCCCCCTCAATCTTTTTTACTCATTGCATCCCTCCTCGCTTCCTAACTCCCCCCCCTCAGTCTCCCATGCACGCTGCATCCATCCTCGCTCTCCTCCCTTTCCCCCTCAGTCTAGTGTACCCGCTGCATCCCTCCTCGCTCTCCTCCCTTTCCCCTCAATCTCCCATACCCGTTGCATCCTTCCTCGCTCTCCTCCCTTTCCCCTCAATCTCCCATACCCGTTGCATCCTTCCTCGCTCTCCTCCCTTTCCCCTCACTCTCCCATACCCTCTGCATCCTTCCTCGCTCTCCTCCCTTTCCCCCTCAGTCTAGTGTACCCGCTGCATCCCTCCTCGCTCTCCTCCCTTTCCCCTCAATCTCCCATACCCTCTGCATCCTTCCTCGCTCTCCTCCCTTTCCCCTCAATCTCCCATACCCTCTGCATCCTTCCTCGCTCTCCTCCCTTTCCCCTCAATCTCCCATACCCTCTGCATCCTTCCTCGCTCTCCTCCCTTTCCCCTCAATCTCCCATACCCTCTGCATCCTTCCTCGCTCTCCTCCCTTTCCCCTCAATCTCCCATACCCTCTGCATCCTTCCTTGCTCTCCTCAGTTTCCCCCTCAGTCTAGTGTACCCGCTGCATCCCTCCTCGCTCTCCTCCCTTTCCCCTCACTCTCCCATACCCTCTGTATTTCCCCCTCGATCTCCCATACTCGCTTCACTCCTCCTCGCTCTCCTTTCTTTCACCCTCAGTCTCCCTCACATTCACTAATTATAAGTTTGTTACTATAATTGTTGGATTCCAAACTATAAACAGAAGGAACAGTTTAATTAAATAAATGATCCTGTTCATTATGATCGGGAAAAGCGGTCTGAAAAGGAAGAGCGAGGGGGGAGGGGAAGGAGACAAGCCAGAGGCTAGGTAGGGGGCGGCTGATGCAGAGGTTCATGACGGATTGTGCGGAGACGGAGGTTTCCATATTGATGTCTCCAGAAGAGAGATTTCAATCTTAACGAGAACAAGAAGCACCTAAAAAAATAAAAAATCCCATCAGAGCTGAAAAAACAAAAATTGTCTTATAGAGGATTCCTCATGGTGATGTCTGGTTAGTTCATATGATGGGGAAAATTAAGAAATATACGTCTTGTTCCACTTCAACGTGAGGAGGGTTGTAGGGTTCAGAACAAGGGAAGAGGAACGCACAGTACCGCACAAGGTAAAAGGGCAGCAGGGTACCTAGCAAAAACCAGAAGGATGCAGGGTATCGGTAAAGGGAGAAGGACGCTGGGTACTGGGCAAGTGGGAGAGACACACAGGGTACCGGTAAAGGGAGGAGGATGAGGGGTACCGGCAAGCGAGAGGGATTCTGAGCACCGGTAATGGTAGGAGGACGCAGGATACCGGGAAAGTTAGAGGGGCGCCGGGTACCGGTAAAAAGAGAAGGATGCAGGATACCAGGCAAGTGAGAGGGGCGCAGGGTACCGGTAAAAAGAGAAGGATGCAGGATACCAGGCAAGTGACAGGGGCGCAGGGTACCGGTAAAAAGAGAAGGATGCAGGATACCAGGCAAGTGAGAGGGGCGCAGGGTACCGGTAAAGGGAGGAGGACACAAGATCCCGGGCAAGTGAGAGGGGTGCAGGGTACCGGCAAGCGAGAGGGATGCAGAGCATCGGTAAAGGGAGGAGGATGCAGGATACCAGGCAAGTGAGAGGGGCGCAGGGTACCGGTAAAGGGAGAAGGATGAGGGGTACTGGCAAGCGAGAGGGACGCAGGGTACTGGTAAAGGGAGAAGAACTCTGGGTACTGGGCAACTGGGAGGGACGCAGGGGAAGGACGCTGGTTACTGGGCAAGTGGGATGGACACAGTATACCTGTAAAGGAAGGAGGACTTGGGGTACTGGACAAGCGAGAGGGATGCAGAGTAACGGTAAAGGGAGAAGGACTCAGGGTGCCAGGCAAGCGAGAGGGACGCAGAGTACCAGTAAAGGGAGAAGGATGCAGGATACTGGACAAGTGAAAGGGGCGCAGGGCACCGGTAAAGGAAGAAGGAGGTAGGATACTGGACAAGTGAGAGGGGCGCAGGGTACCGTGAAGCGAGAGGGTCGCAAGGTACCGGGCTGGGAGGTAATTTCCGACCAGTTTTCTTCATTCTGTTGAGTTGTCCTGTTGTCTCTTCCCAGGTTCTTCAATGTGGCACTCGAGGAGATCTGGTGGTAGCTCCTTGCCCTGCGCCTGGGTCAGAGATGGAACGTAACAGAGTGGCGGCCCCTTTTCCAACCCTACAGATGTCCGCTTCTCTTCTGTCTGCTCCTTCTTCTACACCGGCCTTGTTTCTGTAGAGGCGTGATTCTTTTTTCCTTAGGAGTGGGGACGTCTGTTGTCCCCATCATGTGCACCTCTTTTCTTCTATGGTTGTGACCCCAGTCCATCGCCCTGTCCCCTGACAGATTTACTTGATTCTTGCCAAATTGGATCTTACAGTTTTTTTGGGGTTTTTCTGTTGTTTTTTTTAGAACTTCTGTAGATTTGATCTACCATTGACCCTTTTAGGGTAAACCTCATCTCTTTAAGTTTCTTTAGTTGCCCCATTTTTTTTCCTTCGGCATCAGCACCTGAGCCAATTTTCTTCTGAAAGTTTTTTTTATTTCTCCCGGCCCAAAAATTTCCATCAACTGGCAGCATTTTTCCTCATGGCGCCAGATCTTCGAGCTCCACTGATGCTGTGGCTCCTGGCCGCGTATCCGGCGGAGGGGCAGAAGGTGGACGAGAAATACCCGGTAGTGAACACAAACTATGGAAAACTGCGCGGAGTGAAGAAAGATCTAAACAACGAGATCTTGGGCCCGGTGGTGCAATACTTGGGGATTCCTTACGCCACCCCTCCGATAGGAGAACGGAGGTTCCAGCCGCCCGAAGCTCCGGCATCCTGGACGGAAATAAGGAACGCTACAGGCTTTGCCCCTGTGTGTCCACAGAACCTACACGGGATGTTACCCGGGATCATGCTGCCCTTATGGTTCACCGAGAACATGGATGTGGTGGCGGGATACGTACAAAACCAGAGTGAAGACTGCCTGTACCTCAACATCTACGTCCCCCTGGAAGACGGTGAGATTGTGTGTAACGGTGATGTTCACGTGATGGCGACATGTGTTACACGCGCGGCTCCCACACAACACACGGGGGAGAGGAGTGCACGGTGCAGAGGACGACGGACTGATACTGCCCCCTACTGATAGTCTACAGACCCCCAACCTCATACAGATAGCTGCAATGTCTGCGGGTGACGGGAGATACGAAGGCAGTAGTGGACAGCGAGTATACGGCTCTACACAGTGATGGTATACGGTGTATACATGACAGCGAGTATACGGCTCTACATAGTGATGGTATACAGTGTATACATGACAGCGAGTATACGGCTCTACATAGTGATGGTATACGGTGTATACATGACAGCGAGTATACGGCTCTACATAGTGATGGTATACAGTGTATACATGACAGCGAGTATACGGCTCTACATAGTGATGGTATACGGTGTATACATGACAGCGAGTATACGGCTCTACATAGTGATGGTATACCGTGTATACATGACAGCGAGTATACGGCTCTACATAGTGATGGTATACGGTGTATACATGACAGCGAGTATACGACTCTACATAGTGATGGTATACAGTGTATACATGACAGCGAGTATACGGCTCTACATAGTGATGGTATACAGTGTATACATGACAGCGAGTATACTGCTCTACATAGTGATGGTATACAGTGTATACATGACAGCGAGTATACGGCTCTACATAGTGAGGGTATACAGTGTATACATGACAGCGAGTATACGGCTCTACATAGTGATGGTATACGGTGTATACATGACAGCGAGTATACGGCTCTACACAGTGATGGTATACGGTGTATACATGACAGCGAGTATACGGCTCTACATAGTGATGGTATACAGTGTATACATGACAGCGAGTATACGGCTCTACATAGTGATGGTATACGGTGTATACATGACAGCGAGTATACGGCTCTACATAGTGATGGTATACAGTGTATACATGACAGCGAGTATACGGCTCTACATAGTGATGGTATACGGTGTATACATGACAGCGAGTATACGACTCTACATAGTGATGGTATACAGTGTATACATGACAGCGAGTATACGGCTCTACATAGTGATGGTATACAGTGTATACATGACAGCGAGTATACTGCTCTACATAGTGATGGTATACAGTGTATACATGACAGCGAGTATACGGCTCTACATAGTGAGGGTATACAGTGTATACATGACAGCGAGTATACGGCTCTACATAGTGAGGGTATACAGTGTATACATGACAGCGAATATACGGCTCTACATAGTGATGGTATACAGTGTATACGTGACAGCGAGTATACGGCTCTACATAGTGATGGTATACAGTGTATACATGACAGCGAGTATTCGGCTCTACATAGTGATGGTATACATGACAGCGAGTATACGGCTCTACATAGTGATGGTATACAGTGTATACATGACAGCGAGTATACGGCTCTACATAGTGATGGTATACAGTGTATACATGACAGCGAGTATACGGCTCTACATAGTGAGGGTATACAGTGTATACATGACAGCGAGTATACGGCTCTACATAGTGAGGGTATACAGTGTATACATGACAGCGAATATACGGCTCTACATAGTGATGGTATACAGTGTATACGTGACAGCGAGTATACGGCTCTACATAGTGATGGTATACAGTGTATACATGACAGCGAGTATACGGCTCTACATAGTGATGGTATACGGTGTATACGTGACAGCGAGTATACGGCTCTACATAGTGATGGTATACAGTGTATACATGACAGCGAGTATACGGCTCTACATAGTGATGGTATACATGACAGCGAGTATACAGCTCTACATAGTGATGGTATACAGTGTATACATGACAGCGAGTATACGGCTCTACATAGTGATGGTATACCTGACAGCGAGTATGCGGCTCTACATAGTGATGGTATACAGTGTATACATGACAGCGAGTATACGGCTCTACATAGTGATGGTATACGGTGTATACATGACAGCAAGTATACGGCTCTACACAGTAATGGTATACAGTGTATACATGACAGCGAGTATACGGCTCTACATAGTGATGGTATACAGTGTATACGTGACAGCGAGTATACGGCTCTACATAGTGATGGTATACATGACAGCGAGTATACGGCTCTACATAGTGATGGTATACATGACAGCGAGTATACAGCTCTACATAGTGATGGTATACAGTGTATACATGACAGCGAGTATGCGGCTCTACATAGTGATGGTATACAGTGTATACGTGACAGCGAGTATACGGCTCTACATAGTGATGGTATACAGTGTATACATGACAGCGAGTATACGACTCTACATAGTGATGGTATACATGACAGCGAGTATACGGCTCTACATACTGATGGTATACAGTGTATACATGACAGCGAGTGTACGGCTCTACATAGTGATGGTATACGGTGTATACATGACAGCGAGTATACGGCTCTACATAGTGATGGTATACAGTGTATACATGACAGCGAGTATACGGCTCTACATACTGATGGTATACAGTGTATACATGACAGCGAGTGTACGGCTCTACATAGTGATGGTATACAGTGTATACGTGACAGCGAGTATACGGCTCTACATAGTGATGGTATACAGTGTATACATGACAGCGAGTATACGGCTCTACATAGTGATGGTATACAGTGTATACGTGACAGCGAGTATACGGCTCTACATAGTGATGGTATACAGTGTATACATGACAGCGAGTGTACGGCTCTACATAGTGATGGTATACAGTGTATACGTGACAGCGAGTATACGGCTCTACATACTGATGGTATACAGTGTATACATGACAGCGAGTGTACGGCTCTACATAGTGATGGTATACAGTGTATACGTGACAGCGAGTATACGGCTCTACATAGTGATGGTATACAGTGTATACATGACAGCGAGTATACGGCTCTACATACTGATGGTATACAGTGTATACATGACAGCGAGTATACGGCTCTACATAGTGATGGTATACAGTGTATACATGACAGCGAGTATACGGCTCTACATACTGATGGTATACAGTGTATACATGACAGCGAGTATACAGCTCTACATAGTGATGGTATACAGTGTATACGTGACAGCGAGTATGCGGCTCTACATAGTGATGGTATACAGTGTATACATGACAGCGAGTATACGGCTCTACATAGTGATGGTATACAGTGTATACGTGACAGCGAGTATACGGCTCTACATAGTGATGGTATACAGTGTATACATGACAGCAAGTATACAGCTCTACATAGTGATGGTATACAGTGTATACGTGACAGCGAGTATACGGCTCTACATAGTGATGGTATACAGTGTATACATGACAGCGAGTATACGGCTCTACATAGTGATGGTATACAGTGTATACATGACAGCGAGTATACGGCTCTACATAGTGATGGTATACATGACAGCGAGTATACGGCTCTACATAGTGATGGTATACAGTGTATACATGACAGCGAGTATGCGGCTCTACATAGTGATGGTATACAGTGTATACATGACAGCGAGTATACGGCTCTACATAGTGATGGTATACAGTATATACATGACAGCGAGTATACGGCTCTACATAGTGATGATATACAGTGTATACGTGACAGCGAGTATACGGCTCTACATAGTGATGGTATACAGTGTATACATGACAGCGAGTATACGGCTCTACATAGTGATGGTATACAGTGTATACATGACAGCGAGTATACGGCTCTACATAGTGATGGTATACAGTGTATACATGACAGCGAGTATACGGCTCTACATAGTGATGATATACAGTGTATACGTGACAGCGAGTATACGGCTCTACATAGTGATGGTATACAGTGTATACATGACAGCGAGTATACGGCTCTACATAGTGATGGTATACAGTGTATACATGACAGCGAGTATACGGCTCTACATAGTGATGGTATACAGTGTATACATGACAGCGAGTATACGGCTCTACATAGTGATGGTATACGGTGTATACATGACAGCGAGTATACGGCTCTACATAGTGATGGTATACAGTGTATACGTGACAGCGAGTATACGGCTCTACATAGTGATGGTATACAGTGTATACATGACAGCGAGTATACAGCTCTACATAGTGATGGTATACAGTGTATACATGACAGCGAGTATACGGCTCTACATAGTGATGGTATACAGTGTACACATCATGATGAGTATACGGCTCTACATAGTGATGATATACAGTGTATACGTGACAGCGAGTATGCGGCTCTACATAGTGATGGTATACACTGTATACATGACAGCGAGTATACGGCTCTACATAGTGATGGTATACAGTGTATACATGACAGCGAGTATACGGCTCTACATAGTGATGGTATACATGACAGCGAGTATGCGGCTCTACATAGTGATGGTATACAGTGTATACATGACAGCGAGTATACGGCTCTACATAGTGATGGTATACAGTGTATACATGACAGCGAGTATACGGCTCTACATAGTGATGGTATATAGTGTATACGTGACAGCGAGTATACGGCTCTACATAGTGATGGTATACAGTGTATACATGACAGCGAGTATACGGCTCTACATAGTGATGGTATACAGTGTATACATGACAGCGAGTATACGGCTCTACATAGTGATGGTATACAGTGTATACATGACAGCGAGTATACGGCTCTACATAGTGATGGTATACAGTGTATACATGACAGCGAGTATACGGCTCTACATAGTGATGGTATACAGTGTATACATGACAGCGAGTATACGGCTCTACATAGTGATGGTATACAGTGTATACATGACAGCGAGTATACGGCTCTACATAGTGATGGTATACAGTGTATACATGACAGCGAGTATACGGCTCTACATAGTGATGGTATACAGTGTATACATGACAGCGAGTATACGGCTCTACATAGTGATGGTATACAGCGTATACGTGACAGCGAGTATACGGCTCTACATAGTGATGGTATACAGCGTATACATGACAGCGAGTATACGGCTCTACATAGTGATGGTATACAGTGTATACATGACAGCGAGTATACGGCTCTACATAGTGATGGTATACAGTGTATACATGACAGCGAGTATACGGCTCTACATAGTGATGGTATACAGTGTATACATGACAGCGAGTATACGGCTCTACATAGTGATGATATACATGACAGCGAGTATACGGCTCTACATAGTGATGGTATACATGACAGCGAGTATACGGCTCTACATAGTGATGGTATACAGTGTATACATGACAGCGAGTATACGGCTCTACATAGTGATGGTATACATGACAGCGAGTATGCGGCTCTACATAGTGATGGTATACAGTGTATACATGACAGCGAGTATGCGGCTCTACATAGTGATGGTTTACAGTGTATACATGACAGCGAGTATACGGCTCTACATAGTGATGGTATACATGACAGCGAGTATGCGGCTCTACATAGTGATGGTATACAGTGTATACATGACAGCGAGTATACAGCTCTACATAGTGATGGTATACAGTGTACACATGACAGCGAGTATACGGCTCTACATAGTGATGGTATACGGTGTATACATGACAGCGAGTATACGGCTCTACATAGTGATGGTATACAGTGTATACGTGACAGCGAGTATACGGCTCTACATAGTGATGGTATACAGTGTACACATGACAGCGAGTATACGGCTCTACATAGTGATGGTATACAGTGTATACGTGACAGCGAGTATACGGCTCTACATAGTGATGGTATACAGTGTATACGTGACAGCGAGTATACGGCTCTACATAGTGATGGTATACAGTGTATACATGACAGCGAGTATACAGCTCTACATAGTGATGGTATACAGTGTATTTGTGACAGCGAGTATACCGCTCTACATAGTGATGGTATACAGTGTATACATGACAGCGAGTATACGACTCTACATAGTGATGGTATACAGTGTATACATGACAGCGAGTATACGGCTCTACATAGTGATGGTATACAGTGTATACATGACAGCGAGTATACGGCTCTACATAGTGATGGTATACAGTGTATACATGACAGCGAGTATGCGGCTCTACATAGTGATGGTATACAGTGTATACATGACAGCGAGTATACAGCTCTACATAGTGATGGTATACAGTGTATACATGACAGCGAGTATACGGCTCTACATAGTGATGGTATACAGTGTATACATGACAGCGAGTATACGGCTCTACATAGTGAGGGTATACAGTGTATACATGACAGCGAGTATACGGCTCTACATAGTGATGGTATACAGTGTATACATGACAGCGAGTATGCGGCTCTACATAGTGAGGGTATACAGTGTATACATGACAGCGAGTATACGGCTCTACATAGTGATGGTATACAGTGTATACATGACAGCGAGTATACGGCTCTACATAGTGATGGTATACATGACAGCGAGTATACGGCTCTACATAGTGATGGTATACGGTGTATACATGACAGCGAGTATACGGCACTACATAGTGATGGTATACAGTGTACACATGACAGCGAGTATGCGGCTCTACATAGTGATGGTATACAGTGTATACGTGACAGCGAGTATACGGCTCTACATAGTGATGGTATACAGTGTATACATGACAGCGAGTATACGGCTCTACATAGTGATGGTATGCAGTGTATACATGACAGCGAGTATACGGCTCTACATAGTGATGGTATACAGCGTATACATGACAGCGAGTATACGGCTCTACATAGTGATGGTATACATGACAGCGAGTATACGGCTCTACATAGTGATGGTATACAGTGTATACATGACAGCGAGTATACGGCTCTACATAGTGATGGTATACAGTGTATACATGACAGCGAGTATACGGCTCTACATAGTGATGGTATACAGTGTATTTGTGACAGCGAGTATACGGCTCTACATAGTGATGGTATACAGTGTATACATGACAGCGAGTATACAGCTCTACATAGTGATGGTATACAGTGTAAATGTGACAGCGAGTATACGGCTCTACATAGTGATGGTATACAGCGTATACATGACAGCGAGTATACGGCTCTACATAGTGATGGTATACATGACAGCGAGTATACGGCTCTACATAGTGATGGTATACAGTGTATACGTGACAGCGAGTATACGGCTCTACATAGTGATGGTATACATGACAGCGAGTATACGGCTCTACATAGTGATGGTATACAGTGTATACATGACAGCGAGTATACGACTCTACATAGTGATGGTATACAGCGTATACATGACAGCGAGTATACGGCTCTACATAGTGATGGTATACAGTGTATTCGTGACAGCGAGTATACGGCTCTACATAGTGATGGTATACAGCGTATACATGACAGCGAGTATACGGCTCTACATAGTGATGGTATACAGCGTATACATGACAGCGAGTATACGGCTCTACATAGTGATGGTATACAGTGTATTCGTGACAGCGAGTATGCGGCTCTACATAGTGATGGTATACAGCGTATACATGACAGCGAGTATACGGCTCTACATAGTGATGGTATACATGACAGCGAGTATACGGCTCTACATAGTGATGGTATACAGTGTATACGTGACAGCGAGTATACGGCTCTACATAGTGATGGTATACATGACAGCGAGTATACGGCTCTACATAGTGATGGTATACAGTGTATACATGACAGCGAGTATGCGGCTCTACATAGTGATGGTATACAGCGTATACATGACAGCGAGTATACGGCTCTACATAGTGATGGTATACATGACAGCGAGTATACGGCTCTACATAGTGATGGTATACAGTGTATACGTGACAGCGAGTATACGGCTCTACATAGTGATGGTATACATGACAGCGAGTATACGGCTCTACATAGTGATGGTATACAGTGTATACGTGACAGCGAGTATGCGGCTCTACATAGTGATGGTATACAGCGTATACATGACAGCGAGTATACGGCTCTACATAGTGATGGTATACAGTGTATACATGACAGCGAGTATACGGCTCTACATAGTGAGGGTATACAGTGTATACATGACAGCGAGTATACAGCTCTACATAGTGATGGTATACAGTGTATTTGTGACAGCGAGTATACGGCTCTACATAGTGATGGTATACAGTGTATACATGACAGCGAGTATACAGCTCTACATAGTGATGGTATACAGTGTATACGTGACAGCGAGTATGCGGCTCTACATAGTGATGGTATACAGCGTATACATGACAGCGAGTATACGGCTCTACATAGTGATGGTATACATGACAGCGAGTATACGGCTCTACATAGTGATGGTATACATGACAGCGAGTATGCGGCTCTACATAGTGATGGTATACAGCGTATACGTGACAGCGAGTATACGGCTCTACATAGTGATGGTATACAGTGTATACATGACAGCGAGTATACGGCTCTACATAGTGATGGTATACAGTGTATACATGACAGCGAGTATACGGCTCTACATAGTGATGGTATGCAGTGTATACATGACAGCGAGTATGCGGCTCTACATAGTGATGGTATACAGCGTATACATGACAGCGAGTATACGGCTCTACATAGTGATGGTATACATGACAGCGAGTATACGGCTCTACATAGTGATGGTATACAGTGTATACATGACAGCGAGTATACGGCTCTACATAGTGATGGTATACAGTGTATATGTGACAGCGAGTATGCGGCTCTTCATAGTGATGGTATACAGTGTATACATGACAGCGAGTATACGGCTCTACATAGTGATGGTATACAGTGTATTTGTGACAGCGAGTATACGGCTCTACATAGTGATGGTATACAGTGTATACATGACAGCGAGTATACAGCTCTACATAGTGATGGTATACAGTGTACACATGACAGCGAGTATACGGCTCTACATAGTGATGGTATACAGTGTATACATGACAGCGAGTATACGGCTCTACATAGTGATGGTATACAGTGTATACATGACAGCGAGTATACAGCTCTACATAGTGATGGTATACAGTGTATACATGACAGCGAGTATACGGCTCTACATAGTGATGGTATACAGTGTATACATGACAGCGAGTATACGGCTCTACATAGTGATGGTATACAGTGTATACATGACAGCGAGTATACAGCTCTACATAGTGATGGTATACAGTGTATACATGAGAGCGAGTATACGGCTCTACATAGTGATGGTATACAGTGTATACATGAGAGCGAGTATACGGCTCTACATAGTGATGGTATACAGTGTATTTGTGACAGCGAGTATACGGCTCTACATAGTGAGGGTATACAGTGTATACATGACAGCGAGTGTACGGCTCTACATAGTGATGGTATACAGTGTATACATGACAGCGAGTATACGGCTCTACATAGTGAGGGTATACAGTGTATACATGACAGCGAGTATACGGCTCTACATAGTGATGGTATACAGTGTATACATGACAGCGAGTATACAGCTCTACATAGTGATGGTATACAGTGTATACATGACAGCGAGTATACAGCTCTACATAGTGATGGTATACAGTGTATACATGACAGCGAGTATACGGCTCTACATAGTGATGGTATACAGTGTATACATGACAGCGAGTATACGGCTCTACATATTGATGGTATACAGTGTATATGTGACAGCGAGTATACGGCTATACATAGTGATGGTATACAGTGTATACGTGACAGCGAGTATACGGCTCTACATAGTGATGGTATACAGCGTATACATGACAGCGAGTATACGGCTCTACATAGTGATGGTATACAGTGTATACATGACAGCGAGTATACGGCTCTACATAGTGATGGTATACGGTGTATACATGACAGCGAGTATACGACTCTACATAGTGATGGTATACAGTGTATACATGACAGCGAGTATACGGCTCTACATAGTGATGGTATACGGTGTATACATGACAGCGAGTATACGGCTCTACATAGTGATGGTATACAGTGTATACATGACAGCGAGTATACGGCTCTACATAGTGATGGTATACATGACAGCGAGTATACAGCTCTACATAGTGATGGTATACAGTGTATACATGACAGCGAGTATACGGCTCTACATAGTGATGGTATACATGACAGCGAGTATACGGCTCTACATAGTGATGGTATACAGTGTATTCGTGACAGCGAGTATACGGCTCTACATAGTGATGGTATACAGTGTACACATCATGATGAGTATACGGCTCTACATAGTGATGGTATACAGTGTATACATGACAGCGAGTATACGGCTCTACATAGTGATGGTATACAGTGTATACGTGACAGCGAGTATACGACTCTACATAGTGATGGTATACAGTGTATACGTGACAGCGAGTATACGGCTCTACATAGTGATGGTATACATTGTATACGTGACAGCGAGTATACAGCTCTACATAGTGATGGTATACAGTGTATACATGACAGCGAGTATACGGCTCTACATAGTGATGGTATACAGTGTATACATGACAGCGAGTATACGGCTCTACATAGTGATGGTATACAGCGTATACATGACAGCGAGTATACGGCTCTACATAGTGATGGTATACAGTGTATTCGTGACAGCGAGTATACGGCTCTACATAGTGATGGTATACGGTGTATACATGACAGCGAGTATACAGCTCTACATAGTAATGGTATACAGTGTATACGTGACAGCGAGTATACAGCTCTACATAGTGATGGTATACAGTGTATACGTGACAGCGAGTATACGGCTCTACATAGTGATGGTATACAGTGTATACATGACAGCGAGTATACGGCTCTACATAGTGATGGTATACAGTGTATACATGACAGCGAGTATACGGCTCTACATAGTGATGGTATACAGCGTATACATGACAGCGAGTATACGGCTCTACATAGTGATGGTATACAGTGTATACGTGACAACGAGTATACGGCTCTACATAGTGATGGTATACATGACCGAGTATACGGCTCTACATAGTGATGGTATACAGTGTATACGTGACAGCGAGTATGCGGCTCTACATAGTGATGGTATACAGTGTATACATGACAGCGAGTATACGGCTCTACATAGTGATGGTATACAGTGTATACGTGACAGCGAGTATGCGGCTCTACATAGTGATGGTATACAGCGTATACATGACAGCGAGTATACGGCTCTACATAGTGATGGTATACAGTGTATTTGTGACAGCGAGTATACGGCTCTACATAGTGATGGTATACAGTGTACACATGACAGCGAGTATACAGCTCTACATAGTGATGGTATACAGTGTATACGTGACAGCGAGTATACGGCTCTACATAGTGATGGTATACATGACAGCGAGTATACAGCTCTACATAGTGATGGTATACAGTGTATACATGACAGCGAGTATACAGCTCTACATAGTGATGGTATACAGTGTATACGTGACAGCGAGTATACGGCTCTACATTGTGATGGTATACAGTGTATACATGACAGCGAGTATACAGCTCTACATAGTGATGGTATACAGTGTATACGTGACAGCGAGTATACAGCTCTACATAGTGATGGTATACAGTGTATACATGACAGCGAGTATACGGCTCTACATAGTGATGGTATACAGTGTATATGTGACAGCGAGTATACGGCTCTACATAGTGATGGTATACAGCGTATACATGACAGCGAGTATACGGCTCTACATAGTGATGGTATACAGTGTATTCGTGACAGCGAGTATACGGCTCTACATACTGATGGTATACAGTGTATACATGACAGCGAGTATACGGCTCTACATAGTGATGGTATACAGTGTATACATGACAGCGAGTATACGGCTCTACATAGTGATGGTATACAGTGTACACATCATGATGAGTATACGACTCTACATAGTGATGGTATACAGTGTATACGTGACAGCGAGTATACGGCTGTACATAGTGATGGTATACAGTGTATACATGACAGCGAGTATACAGCTCTACATAGTGATGGTATACAGTGTATACATGACAGCGAGTATACGGCTCTACATAGTGATGGTGTACAGTGTATACGTGACAGCGAGTATACGGCTCTACATAGTGATGGTATACAGTGTATACGTGACAGCGAGTATACAGCTCTACATAGTGATGGTATACAGTGTATACATTACAGCGAGTATACGGCTCTACATAGTGATGGTATACAGCGTATACATGACAGCGAGTATACGGCTCTACATAGTGATGGTATACAGTGTATTTGTGACAGCGAGTATACGGCTCTACATAGTGATGGTATACAGTGTATACATGACAGCGAGTATACAGCTCTACATAGTGAGGGTATACAGTGTATACATGACAGCGAGTATACGGCTCTACATAGTGATGGTATACAGTGTATACATGACAGCGAGTATACAGCTCTACATAGTGATGGTATACAGTGTATATGTGACAGCGAGTATACGGCTCTACATAGTGATGGTATACAGCGTATACATGACAGCGAGTATACGGCTCTACATAGTGATGGTATACAGTGTATTCGTGACAGCGAGTATACGGCTCTACATAGTGATGGTATACAGTGTATACATGACAGCGAGTATACGGCTCTACATAGTGATGGTATACAGTGTATACATGACAGCGAGTATACAGCTCTACATAGTGATGGTATACATGACAGCGAGTATACGGCTCTACATAGTGATGATATACAGTGTATACATGACAGCGAGTATACGGCTCTACATAGTGATGGTATACAGTGTATACGTGACAGCGAGTATACAGCTCTACATAGTGATGGTATACAGTGTACACATCATGATGAGTATACGGCTGTGTATAGTGTAGGAGGATTGCACTGGTATTGGGTGTACAGACAGGTGTATACTCTGTATATAGTGTGTAGTGACTCCTGCACCACTTTTCACCTCCACATTTGCTCCCCAGATTCACATCGTATGTTCCAAGTCCCCAGAGAATCTGTGATAACTTTTATCCGATGTGTACGGATAATCTCGTGGCCACATTTGGGCCATGTTGGCCTTTGTCACATAGATATAATACACACATACACACACACACACACACACACATATATATATATATATATATATATATATATATATATATATATATCTATAACACACATCTATAATACACTGTGACACTCACTGGCAGAATACTGGAGGGGAGATACGTGTCTGAGACTTTTTGCTTTTTTGCTTCAGGGATATAAAACATGGAGGCTTCTCCTGCACATGGTGCAGAGAGGGTTAATAGCCAGAGTTACAAGGGCATGCTTTACAGGTGGATGTCTAAGTGCTGGGAGGGAAGCCATCCACCCTATCTCCACTCCAGGGCGTGGTTTAGGGGCCGGTGCAAGGACTTTGCTGGAGACTCTTCCTATTTTTGTTTGCCGTTAGGCCGGATGGGCTTTATTTTCCATGAACTTTTTATTGGTTTATGCTGCACAATAAACCAACTGAAAAATTAAAGAGACAGTGTTCCGTTTATACCTCAATGCATAGCCGAGTGAGCCGATCTTTCACAGCTGGTGTTAAGTACAGGCAGCATTCCCAGCAAACACGTGTGACTGTTACAGGAGGCGCTGCACATCCTGGGTGAAGGCGGCCGTAAGCCAGCAAGTGACGCCAGAAAAAATGGAGGACCTGCTTAAGCATTTGTTGTAGGCACAGCAGGCGCAGCAAACACAGCAGCAGCAGAGCGTGCAGCAGTACCAGCAGAGCATGCAGCAGTACCTGCAGAGCCAGCAGAACATACAGCAGCAACGGGAGCAGCAGCAGGAGACGAATAAACTACTAATGCAACAGTTCTGTTAACAGCAGCAGCAATCGAGAAGACCAGTACCGACAGCAGCAGCAGATTGAGCTACTTGCAGAGGTGGTTTATGGGAGGCCTGCAGCCCCTCCCCCAAGTCCATGTGATGGTTCGTACGTCCGGAAAGCGGTAAGATGGGCCATGCAGAAGATGACCCCGGGAGATAATGTAGAAGCCTTTCTGAGAGTCTTTGAGAGGGTGGCTGATCAGGAGAGACTTCCACCAGAACAGTGGGCAGAGGTTCTGGCTCCATATTTGTCGGGTGAACCCCATATATGCCCAACTAAAGTCAGAAATCTTGGCACGTCTGGGTGTGAATATGGTAATGAGAGCCCAACGAGTCCACCACTGGGCGTATGCTGGTGACAAATCCCCTCGGTCGCAGGTGTTTGACCTGCTGTATCGCATTCAGAAGTGGTTGCAGCCAGAGTCCTCCACTCCAGCCCAGATGGTCGACCGGGTGGTGATTGATAGGTTCATACACTCCCTTCCTAAGTCGGTACAGATTTGGGTGGCCCAAGGCAATCCTCAGAACGCAGATGACCTCGTCGGCCTAGTAGAGAGGTACCAGGTCGTTGAGAAATCCCTCTGGAAACCGGGTATAGTCACTTCCCTGTACTGGGATACCCAAAAGGGGGCGGTTCACCACGGAAGGGGTTCAGAGTCACAACTGGGGGTCCCACTTCCTCTGAAGGTGCCGCAAAGACTGCTGTGAGGGATATCGTTTGTTGGCGGTGTCACAACCGTGGACACGTAGCCGCCCAGTGTCATATGTCCCTTGATCCAATGGACTGCAGCCTAGGCAGACGGTGTTCATATTATGCTTATGGTAGTGAACCCTTTGAAGCGCAGGACTCGCGCGAAACGGCCGTTGTCCTCTTACCCCCCGCACCCCAGAACCTGCACCACCACTCCGCATGTGTAATCCCAAATAAACAGGACTATTATCAAGCAACACTGTTGGTGAGTGCATTATCTGTTCCATTTCTATAGCTTTTATGGCTCATATTATGCTTATCCAGTCTGCAGTGTGGACGGTCAACCCGGCGAGGGGCCGCAGGCGTGTGCCGTGTCCATTAATGGAGTAAGGGTGCTTGGACCATTGGACTCTGGGAGTCTGGTGACCCTAATTAGTCCACCCTTCCCCACCAGCTGATCCCTACCAAAACTGTGGGCGTCCACTGCATACATGGGGACGTCAAGAATTACCCAGTCGCCAGTGTGACAGTCGGAACCCAATCCCATGAGGTCAGGGTAGTCAGGGACCTGATACAGCCCGTCATATTGGGGCGCGGTTTTCCCTTGTTCTGGGACTTGTGGGGGAAGGGATCCAGATTGAGTCACATGGACAAAACTCACAACTCAAGAGAAATACCCCGGTTGACATCGAAGTAGATGAGTTCCCAGTGTATGTTCTTGCCGGCGACGAGGACAAGACTGTGACTGAGGTGGCCGACCTCCCTGAATTAGAGGTGCCCAGAGAGGAGAAGTTTGGGTCTGCTCAAGTTCAGGACTTGACCTTGAAAGGGGCGTGGGACAATGTTACTGTTTGTAATGGTGTTGCTCAAGAGCCGGGGGCAGACACCAGGTAACCACACTTTGCAGTTCAGGGGGAGGTATTATACCGGTAACTAAACTAAAAGATGAAGAGGTAGTGGAACAGCTGTTGGTTCTAGGGCCATACTGTCGGAGGGTGTTGGACATGGGCCACTGGGGGGAAACCTAGGGGTTGAGAATAATGAGGAGGTTCTATTGGCCAAGATGTTACTGAGAAATCTTAGACTATTGTAGGTCCTGCCCCACCTGCCAGATAACTGCGCCCACCTCCCACTTCCGTAGTTCCACTACCGGTGATAGAGGTCCCCTTTGAGAGAATTGCTATGAACCTAGTGGGGCCCTTAGTCCAATCAGCCCGGGGCCACCAATACATTCTGGTGGTCATGGACTATGCAACCCGGTATCCAGAAGCGGTACCGCTAAGGAACTCATCAAGTAAGTGCATAGCCAGGGAACTTGTCCATATATTTGCCAGGACCGGTGTGCCGAAGGAGATGCTAACTGATCAAGGGACCCCATTCATGAGCAAGGTAATGAAGGAGCTGTGTAGGGTCATCCAGATTACCCAGCTAAGAACCTCCGTTTACCATCAGCAGCCAGACGGCCTAGTAGAGCGCTTTAATAAAACCCTAAAAGCGATGCTCAAGGAGGTCGTAGAGAGGAATGGGCGTGACTGGGACTAGCTGCTGCCGTTCCTGCTCTTCTCGATAAGGGAGGTTCCGCAAGCCTCCACTGGCTTTTCCCCATTTGAGTTATTGTATGGATAAAATCCACGAGGGCTTCTGGATATCGCTAAGGAAACCTGGGAAGCTGAGGTTACGCCACACAAGAGCATCATTGAACATTTCGCTCAGATGCAGGAAAGAATGGCGAAAGTGATGCCTATCTTGAATGCGCATCTCCTCCAGGCGCAGGAGGCCCAAGAAAGGGTCTATAACTGATCGGCGAGGCCATGGCAGTTTCACCCTGAGGACCGTGTTTTGGTCCTAATCCCTACCTTTGAGAGCAAGTTCCTGGCCAAATGGCAAGGCCCGTACGAGGTGGTGGAGAAAATCAGTGAAGTTAATTATAAAGTCCACTAATCTGGGCAAAGAAAGATGCATCAAGTGTACCAAGTGAACCTGCTCAAGCCGTGGCGAGACCGGGAACCTGTGGAAGCTAAGCTAGTTGCTTGGGAGTCGCTCCCGAACGCAAGGTGGAAGAGCTCACGATAGCAGAGAATCTATCGCCGGCTCAGAAGAAACAATGTCGAGAACTGCTACAGCGGAATCATTACCTGTTCTCTGAGTTGCCGGGGCGTACTCAGGTGGTAGAGCATGACGTGATAACAGAGCCACATATACAAGTGAACCTGAAGCCCTACAGGATTCCTGAAGCACGCCGAGAGGTGATCTCAACCGAGGTGAAAAGGATGCTAAACCTCGGGATGATAGAGGAGTCGAAGAGTGGATGGTCGAGTCCCATCGTCCTCGTGCCAAAACCCAATGGGGAGTGGAGGTTTTGTAACGGCTACCACCGGCTGAATGAGGTATCCAAGTGTGACGCATACCCGATGCCCCGCATCGACGAACTCATCGAGAGGCTTGGACCGGCGAGGTATATCACCACCCTCGACCTGACGAAGGGCTACTGGCAGATCCCCATGTCTCAGACGGCCAAGGAGAAGACGGCTTTCTCGACACCTGATGGGTGTTTACAATACACTCGGATGCCGTTCGGACTGCAGGGGGCTCCAGCCACCTTCCAGAGCGCTATGGATCGGATCCTAACCCCACATAAGAAGTATGCCGCAGCCTACCTTGACGACATTGTGATCTTTAGCTAGTGGGCTAGTCATCTACCTAAGGTACAGGTGATTCTGGATGCTCTAAGGAAGGCGGGGTTTACAATAAATCAGAAAAAATTCGCCGTTGGAAAGGAAGAAGCCAAGTACTTGGGCTATGTTGTCGGGAGAGGCAAGATAAAGCCACAAGTCAATGAAGTGGAGGCAATCCAGAACTGGCCGCAACCGCTCTCCAAAAAAGCAAGTGAGTGTTAGAACCTTGCTCTTAGGTTTTTTCCTTTGCTGGTCACATGACCTTGTTGGCCTATTTAATCCTGCTCCGCCCTTCTGGCTTTGCTGGACTTCATTGTATAACTACTTTCTAGCTAGCCTGTGCTCTGTATCTAACTCTGTTAGTTTGCTTGGTCTACGGACCTCTTTGTTCTATATATTTTGTTTGTTCGTCTGTCTGCTACTATTTCTGTTAGGAGGTGTCCATTTTCCTCCCAGTCCTTAGTACTTGTAGGGATTCCTTCCCCACATCTATAGGTCTCCGTACAGACTAGATTAGGACTTTAGCAGGTCTGATCGCAGGATCAGGTCCCCTGTTACATCGTAGGGATTCAGCTGAGTTCTATCGTAGGGACAGATCTCCTCTCTTTCCTTAGCTCTGGTAGCAGAACATAACAGTAAGTCCAGCCAGCAAATTCTCTAAGGAAAGATTTTTTCTGTTCCATCATGGTGTCGGTTCAGGATTTGGCTCATCGCCTGCAGGGACTCTCTCTGGAGGTGGCCAAGCTCCGTCAGCACGTGAGTAACTGTCCTGGAGCACATTTCTTGGAGCCTAGGGTATGTTTGCCGGATTTATTTTTTAGTGAACACCGAGAATTTTTTTCATTTAAAAATGCTTGCTTATTGTATTTTCGTTTGAGACCCAAGTCCTCTGGGGATGAATCCCAGCGCATAGGGTTCATAATGTCACTTTTGCGCAAAGAGCCTCAGGAGTGGGCCTTTTCTTTGCAACCTAGTGATACATGCTTCAGATCAGTGGATAGTTTTTTTTCTGCTTTGGGGCTATTATATGATGATCCTGACCGTGTCGCATCAGCTGAGACTGAGTTGAGACGTTTGAAACAGGGATCAGGTAATGTGGAAAAATATTGTACTCATTTCCGTCGTTGGTCTACTCAAACAGGGTGGAACGATTCTGCTCTGAAAAGTCTATTTCTTGCTGGGCTCAATGAAAGGGTTAAAGACCTGCTAATTGCTTATCCTACACCTGAAGATTTGCAACAGGCTATGCAATTAGCTATACGGGTGGATAGGAGACTGCGTGCAAGGGTTAATGAGAGCAAATCCTCTGCTATGTCAGTTTCTGGTTATGAGAATGTGTGTACTAACAGTGGTGAACCGATGGAGATTGGATCGGTGGCACCTCGCTCTCAAGAAAAAGACCGTAGATTTTCTGAAGGCTTGTGTTTCTATTGCGGAAAATCTGGTCATTTGATTAAAGGCTGTGAGCTTCGTATCAAGAAAGAAAAAAAAATGGTCAGTCATGCCCGTATTGCCTGTTTAAATTCCAAGGGTGTATTTTTAGCTGCTTCCACGATTGCTCAGGAAAAATTAATGGAATTTCGGGTGTTTGTTGATTGTGGGTCTACTCTGAATGTAATTGATGGGGGATTCGTGGAAAGACTCAATTTAAAACCCGAACCTTTATCATCCCCCATTGCTGTGGTTTCTGTGGATGGTTCCCCTTTGAAGAATATTACTCTCAAGGTCTGTGAATTTCCTCTCACTATTAATGGTGTTCACCATGAGAAATTGGATTTGGTAGTTTTGAATAACTTGCCTTCTCCGGTGGTGTTGGGATTGCCCTGGTTAAAATTTCACAATCCTGTACTGGATTGGTCTACCAGTGAAATTAAATCCTGGAGCCATAAATGTTATGACAAGTGTTGTAACGGGCGTATTGCAGCTTTGGATAGGGGAGAATTGCCTGTTCCTATTCAGGATTTTTGGAGAGTTTTTTCTGAGGAGGAGTCGCAGGTTTTGCCTCCCCATAGAGACTATGATTGTTCTATTGAATTTGTCCCTGGAGCGACTCTTCCTAAAAGTCGTTTATTTAACCTTACTATTCCTGAGAGGAAGGCTTTGGAGGAATACATACAGACAAGTTTGGCCGCCGGTCACATTAGGCCCTCTAAGTCTCCTGTGGCGGTTGGATTTTTTTTTGTAAAAAAAAAGGACGGCGGTTTACGTCCTTGTCTGTATTTTCGTGAGATTAACAAAATTACTGTACGCAATCCTTACCCACTGCCATTGATTCCTGATCTGTTTAACCAGTTAATGGGGGCCAAGTGGTTCTCTAAAATTGACCTTAAGGGGGCATACAATCTGTTGCGCATGAAGGAGGGTGATGAATGGAAGACTGCTTTTAACACTCCTGTGGGTCATTTTGAGAATCTGGTTATGCCTTTTGGTCTTACTAATGCTCCAGCATTTTTTCAGAATCTTATTAATGACATCCTTAGACCTTTGATCGGCAAAAATGTGGTTGTGTATTTGGATGACATTTTGATTTATTCGCCGGATCTGGAGTCTCATTGGCGGAGCGTGCGTGAGGTATTACAGTTATTAATGGACAATTCGCTTTTTGCTAAGCTGGAGAAATGTGAGTTCGCTGTACAGAGAATTAGTTTTTTGGGTTACATTATCTCCAGCGAAGGTTTTGAGATGGATCCGGTTAAGGTTCAGGCTGTGCAGGAATGGCCTAGGCCTATTGGTTTGAAATCGATACAGAGGTTTTTGGGTTTCGCCAATTACTACAGAAAATTCATAAAAAATTTTTCTAGTATTGTCAAACCTCTGACCGATCTCACCAGGAAAGGTGCTGATGCGGTTCAGTGGTCTTCTGAGGCCATTGAAGCTTTTGTGTATCTCAAGGAGAGGTTCACCTCTGCTCCCATCCTTATGCAGCCTGATGTGACTAAGCCGTTTTTGGTTGAGGTTGATGCTTCCTCTGTGGGGGTTGGCGCAGTATTGTCTCAGGATAACGGGGATGGATTACATCCCTGTGCCTTTTTTTCAAAAAAATTTTCGGAGACTGAACTGAATTACGATATTGGTAATCGGGAATTATTGGCTATTAAACTCGCATTTGAACACTGGCGCCACTTCTTGGAAGGTGCGGAATTTCCCGTTCAGGTTCTTACGGATCATAAAAATCTGATTTATCTTGATGCTGCCAAGCGCCTGAATGCCCGTCAGGCTAGGTGGGCACTGTTTTTCTCGCGGTTTAATTTCTCCGTTACTTACATCCCTGGTACTAAGAATGTTAAGGCGGATGCGTTGTCTCGCAGTTTTTCTCCCATAGTCGGTGCTGAGAAAGAGGAGAACATTTTACAAGAAGGTGTTGTGATAGCTGCTTTGGACTCCGTTTTGGAAGATGAGATTCTTAAAGCACAGGAGAATGCCCCATCTAACACTCCTCATGGGAGGTTGTTTGTGCCTGGGACCTTTAGGAGAGATTTGTTTGTTGAGTGTCACGAATCTCGGTTGGCAGGTCATCCCGGAATCTCTGAGACCAAGAGACTGGTGGGTCGCAGTTTTTGGTGGCCTGGATGGCAGAAGGAAGTCATTAAGTGGGTGCGTCAATGTACTATATGTGCTAGATCTAAGTCCTCACATACTCCTGCTGCGGGGTTGCTTTGTCCTTTGGAGGTTCCCAGTGCTCCTTGGACACATTTGGCTATGGACTTTATAACTGACCTTCCCCCCTCTGAGGGTTTTACTGTCATCTGGGTGGTCGTGGACCGTTTTAGCAAGATGTGTCACTTGGTTCCCTTCGTCAAACTGCCCTGCGCTAAAACTCTCGCTAAGGCCTTTGTCAAGGAAATTGTCAGACTTCATGGCGTTCCTACTGACATTGTTTCTGATAGGGGTCCTCAGTTCGTGGCTCGTTTTTGGCGTGCCTTTTGTGACAGGTTGGGAGTTCATTTGTCGTTCTCGTCCGGATATCATCCTGAATCTAATGGCCAGACAGAAAGGAAAAACCAGGATGTTGAGCAGTTCTTGCGTTGTTTTGTGGCAGACAATCAAGAGGGGTGGTCTGAGTTTCTGCCACTTGCTGATTTTGATCTGAACAATCATACATCTTCTTCTGCTGGTTGCTCGCCTTTTTTTTGTTGTTCTGGGAGACATCCGTCGTTTGGGTCGTTCTCCAAGTTGGGATCTGCCGTGCCTGAGGAGGAGAATTTTTCCGGTGATTTGGAGAGAGTTTGGACGGATGTGCGTGGTAATCTTCAGGAGGCCAACAGAAAATCTAAAGACTACTTTGATAGGAAACGACAGGAGGTTTTGTTCGCTGTTGGTGACATGGTTTGGTTGTCCTCTAGGAATCTGCGGTTGAGGATTCCTTCTAAGAAATTGGGTCCCAAGTTTGTAGGGCCCTTTAAGGTGCTTCAGGTTGTCAACCAATCTGCTGTTAGGTTGGAGGTTCCTACCTCCTGGAGAATTAATCCGGTATTTCATGTCTCTCTGTTAAAAAAAGCTGTTGTGTCGGATGGTGACGCCTCTGCCTCTGTTCCTCCGGTGGTGGAGGACGGGGAATATGAAATTTCTCGCATCCTTAACTCTAGACGGTATAGAGGTAGTTTGCAGTATCTTGTGGCCTGGAAAGGTTTCGGACCCGAGGATAACTCTTGGGTGAGGTCAGATGATGTTTCCGCGTCCAGACTTATCAGAGCGTTTCACAGGAGATTTCCTGATAAGCCTGGTCCTAGGGGATCCGGAGGATCCTCTTAGAAGGGGGGGTACTGTTAGAACCTTGCTCTTAGGTTTTTTCCTTTGCTGGTCACATGACCTTGTTGGCCTATTTAATCCTGCTCCGCCCTTCTGGCTTTGCTGGACTTCATTGTATAACTACTTTCTAGCTAGCCTGTGCTCTGTATCTAACTCTGTTAGTTTGCTTGGTCTACGGACCTCAGTGTTCTATATGTTTTGTTTGTTTGTCTGTCTGCTACTATTTCTGTTAGGAGGTGTCCCATTTTCCTTCCAGTCCTTAGTACTTGTAGGGATTCCTTCCCCACATCTATAGGTCTCCGTACAGACTAGCTTAGGACTTTAGCAGGTCTGATCGCAGGATCAGGTCCCCTGTTGCATCGTAGGGATAAAGCTGAGTTCTATCGTAGGGACAGATCTCCTCTCTTTCCTTAGCTCTGGTAGCAGAACATAACAGTGAGAGTGTTCCTGGGAATGGCAGGACATTACCGGCGATTTATCCCAAATTTTGCCATGATGGCCGTGCCACTCATGGATCTCCTCAAAGCCAAGAGATCAACAGTGGTGAAATGGAATTAGGAAACAGACGGCGTTCCAACGGTTGAAGCTAACACTGTGTAAGCACCCGGTCCTGGTCGCACCAGACTTTGAGAAAGAGTTCGTGGTCCAGACAAACTCTTCAGAAGTTGGCCTAGGAGCTGTACTCTCTCAAGAGATAAATCGGGAAGAACATCTCATTCTCTATCTGAGCCGGAAGCTCTTGTCCTTCGAGAGAAACTACGCGATAGTAGAAAAAGAGTGTCTAGCCATAAAATGGGCTGTAGATACACTGAGATACTACCTACTAGGCCAGTAGTTTAGACTGGTATCAGACCATGCCCTGTTAAGATGGTTGATAGAAAAGAGAGGTAAAAATTCCCGGGTAACTAGGTGGTTCTTAGCACTACAAGACTTTAATTTTCATGTAGAGCATAGGCCCGGGAAACTACATGGAAATGCTGATGCCCTCTCTAGAATTTCGTGTCTGAAGGTGCCAATCCCCTGGCTTTGGGCAGAGGGGGGGAATATGTGACAAAGTCACTGGCAGACTACTGGAAGGGAGATACGTGTCTCTGAGACTTTTTGCTTCAGTGATGTAAAACATGGAGGCTTCTCCTGCACATGGTGCAGAGAGGGTTAATAGCCAGAGTTACAAGGGCATGCTTTACAGGTGAATTGCTAAGTGCTGGGAGGGAAGCCATCCACCCTATCTCCACTCCAGGGCGTGCTTTAGGGGCTATAAGAAGCCCGCTTTTTGACTCAGGAGGTGGTCAGTATCTGGAGGCCAGCTCCAGAGAGAGGAGCATGTGTTTGTTCCTGCTGAACCTGAACCGTGTGGTTTTTGCTAAACCCGGAGTGACCGGACCCTGGCCGGTGCAAGGACTATGTTGGACTCTTTTCCTATTTTTGTTTGCCGTTAGGCCATCTTTATTTTCCATGAACTTTTTATTCGTTTATGCTGCACAATAAACCAACTGAAAAATTAAAGAGACAGTGTTCCGTTTATACCTCAATGCTTAGCCGAGTGAGCCGATCTGCCACAACACACACATCTATAACCCACATATCTATAACACACATATCTATAACACACATATCTATAATGCACATATGTATACATATATATTACACACATGTCTATGGTACACATATATAATTATTATCTATAACACACTGTGGTGTGACGATTCACTCGGCTGCTTTCAGAAGTAGAACGAACGTTTTCGTCTGCAGGTTTATTTAAAACAACATAAAGGTTCAGAAAAATAAACACAGCCTTGCTGGCATAACGGCAAAACAAAAGATAAGCGATAGCACAGTCCATATGTGTGCGGGATTCGCCCGCTTCAGTTGCAGCACACTTCAGCTCCTCCTGAGCTGACGTTCCACAATCTGGAGACTTCCTTCTCCAAACTCACAACAGAGAAAAAAAAAAAAACTGTGACAGAGCATTTAACTTGCCCAGCCACACCCTGAGGTGGAGATATGGTGAATGACTTCCTGCCCTTCTCAGTGTCACTCACAAAAAAACACCCCCTTTCAAAATGATGGTTTAACCCCCAACACATAACATGCTGGAGGAAATTTGTAGGTTTAGTTCACTGAAGCCAGTAGCCGCAGTGAAACATATCTCCCCTCACATATATTATCAGTGACTCTGTCACATATTCCCCCCTCTGCCCAAAGCTGGGGGTTTGGGCACCTTCAGACACCAAACAGGGAATTCTGGAGAGGGCATCAGCGTTACCGTGTAACTTCCCGAGTCTATGATCCACTTGAAAATTAAGAACCACCTAGTCACCTGGGCATTCTTAACCATCTTTTCCCTTAACCATCTCAAAGGGGCATAGTCTGACACCAGTTTAAACTTCCGGCCTAGTAGGTAATATCGTAGCGTATCTACGGCGCATTTTATGGCCAAGCACTCTTTCTCTACTATAGTGTAGTTTTTCTGGAAGGAAGAGCTCTTTCCGCTCATATACAGGATGGAATGCTCTTGACCATTTATCTCTTGGGACAGGATGGATCCTAGGCCAGCTTCTGAAGCGTCTGTCTGGACCACAAATTCCTTATTAAAGTCTGGTGCGACCAGGACCGGCTGCTTATACAGTACCAGCTTCATCTGTTGGAATGTCGTCTCAGTTTCAACTGTCCATTTTGCCATCGTTGATTTGGTGCCTTTGAGAAGATCCATAAGTGGCCCGGCCATCATGGCAAAATTTGGGATAAACCGCCGGTAATATCCCACAATCCCAAGAAACGCTCTCACTTGCTTCTTGGTGAGTGATTGCGGCCAGTTCTGGATTGTCTCGACTTTATTGAATTGTGGCTTAATTTTGCCTTTCCCGATAACATAGCCTAAGTACTTGGCCTCCTCCTTTCCAATGGCACATTTTTTTGGATTTATAGTAAATCCCGCCTTCCTTAGAGCATCCAGAATCATCTGTACCTTTGGTAGATGACTAGCCCAGTCTGGGCTAAAGACGACAATGTTATCAATGTAGGCTGCAGCATACTTCTTATGTGGGGCTAGGATCCGATCCATAGCCCTCTGGAAGGTGGCTGGGGCCGCCTGAAGTCGGCAAGGCATTCGAGTGTATTGGAAACGTCCATCAGGTGTTGAGAAAGCCATCTGCTCCTTGTCTCTTTGGGATATGAGGATCTGCTAGTAGCCTTTCATCAGGTCAAGGGTGGTAATATACCTTGCAGGTCCAAGCCTTTCGATGAGTTCATCGACGCGAGGCATCAGGTATGCGTCACACTTGGATACCTCATTCAGTCGGCGGTAGTCATTGCAAAACCTCCACTCCCCATTGGGCTTTGGCACGAGAACAATGCGACTTCACCATCCGCTCCTTGATTCCTCTATCACACCTAGGTCCAGCATTCTCTTCACCTCGGCTGAGATCACCTCACAGCGGGCTTCAGGAATCCTATAGGGCTTAAGGTTTACCCTAACATGCGCTTACGTCAGCACATCATACTCAACCGCCTGCGTACGCCCCGGCAACTCCGAGAAGAGGTCACGGTCCTGATGCAGAAGCTCTCCACACTGTTGCTTCTGGGCCTGCGATACAGCCTCTGCTATCGTGATGTCCTCCACTTTGGCTTTGGGACTGGCTCCCAAACAAGGAGCCCCCACCGTTTCCCGATCTCACCACGTCTTGAACAAGTTCACATGATACACACATGGTCAAAATTGTTGGTACCCCTCGTTTAATGAAAGAAAAACCCACAATGGTCACAGAAATAATTTGAATCTGACAAAAGTAATAATAAATTAAAAATCTATGAAAATGAACAAATGAAAGTCAGACATTGCTTTTCTGCTTCCACATCATTTTTTTAGAAAATTAACCTCATGAAATCGGCCTGGACAGAAATGATGGTTCTTCTTAACCTCATATTTTGTTGAACAACCTTTTGAGGCAATCGCTGGAATCAAACAATTCCTGTAACTGTCAATGAGACTTCTTCACCTCTCGACAGGTATTTTGGCCCACTCCTCATGAGCAAACTGCTCCAATTCTCTCGTGTTTGAAGGTTGCCTTTTCCAAACGCCATGTTTCAGCTCTTTCCAAAGATGCTCAATAGGATTTAGGTCAGGGCTCATAGAAGCCACTTCAGAATAGTCCAATGTTTTCCTATGAGCCATACTTGGGTGTTTTCAGCTGTGTGTTTAGATGCAGCAAAGTAGCCCTAGAACATAACAGAGCCTCCGCCATGTTTCACAGTAGGGACAGTGTTCTTTTCTTGATATGCTTCATTTTTCTGTCTGTGAACATAGAGTTGATGTGCCTTGCCAAAAACTTCCATTGTTATCTCATCTGTCCATAGGACTTTCTCCCAGAAGCTTTGTGGCTTGTCAACATGTAGTTTTGCAAATTCCAGTCTGGCTTTTTATGATTTTTTTTTTTTCAACAATGGTGTTCTCCTTGGTAGTCTCCCATGAAGTCCACTTTGTATCAAACAATGACGGATGGTGAGATCTGACACTGATGTTCCTTGAGCTTGAAGTTCACCTTTAATCTCTTTAGAAGTTATCCTGGGCTCTTTTGTTACCATTCATATTATCCGTCTCTTTGATTTGTCATCAATTTTCTTCCTGCGGCCACGTCCAGGGAGGTTGGCTACAGTCCCATGGATCTTAAATTTCTGAATAATATGGGCAACTGTAGTCACAGGAACATCAAGCTGCTTGGAGATGGTCTTATAATCTTTACCTTTAACATGCTTGTCTATAATTTTCTTTCTAATCTCCTGAGACAACTCTTTCCTTTGCTTCCTCTGGTCCATGTTGAGTGTGGTACACACCATAACACCAAACAGCACAGTGAGTATCTGTAGCCCTATATACAGGCCACTGACTGATAACAAGATTGTAGACACCTGTGACAATAATTAGTGGACACAACTTGATTGAACATGTCCCTTTTGTCACATTATTTTTAGGGGTACCATCATTTCTGTCCAGGCCTATTTCATGAGTCTAATTTTTAAAAAATTTCTGTGGAAGCAGAAAAGCAATGTCTGACTTTCATTTGTTCATTTTCATAGATTTTTAATTATTTATTACTTTTGTCAGATTCAAGTTATTTCTGTGGCCATTGTGGGTTTTTCTTTCATTAAACGAGGGGTACCAACAATTTTGACCACGTGTGTATACTTGGTGCGGCTTTCTTCGGCCAGGCTGGTGGACTTTGTAGTTCACTTCGCTGAATTTCTCCACCACCTTATACGGACTTTGCCACTTGGCCAGGAACTTGCTCTCGATGGTGGGAATAAGCACCAGAACGCGATCCCCAGGCTGGAACTGCCTCGCTGATCGGTTATACACCCTTGTCTGTGCTTCCTGCACCTGGAGGAGATGTTCCTTCACGATGGGCATCGCATTCGCCATTCTCCTATTCTCTGTGGGAACCTGGTGTCTGCCCCCGACTCTTCAGCAACCCCATTACAGACAGTAACATGGTCCCATGGCCCATTTAAGGTCAAGTCCCGAACTTGAGCAGACCTAATGTTCTCTCCCAACACCTCTAATTCAGGGAGTCCGGCCTCCTCGGTCACAGTCTCGTCTTCTTCCCAGGCTAGGACACACAGTTGGAACTCTTCCACCTTTGACTTAAACGGGGTTTCTTCCAGAGGGATCTGGGTTTTCCCCGAGCAACTCAACGATACTGACCCCATTTTCCACACGTCCCAAAATAAAGAGAACTACCGCCCCAATATGACGGGATGTATCAGGTCCTTGACCACCCTGACGTCTTGGGGCTGGGCACCACAGTCTGTTCCCACCATTACTCTGGCCCCAGGGTAGTCCTTGGCACCCCCATGTATGCAGCGAACGCCCACAGTTTTGTCAGGAATCAGCTTGTGGGGAGGGTGGCACTGATTAGGTTAACCAGACTCCCAGAGTCCAATAGTCTAAGCACCATCACCCCATTAATGGACACGGCACAAGCTTGCAGCCCCTCACCAGGTTCACCATCCGCACTACAGATCGGATAGGCGTAATAGGAGCAACACCGACCTAGGCTGCAGTCCATTGGTTCAGGGGACATATGACACCAGGCGGCTATGTGTCCAGGATTATGACAATGCCAACAGACCACGTCCTTAACAAAAGTGTTTGCAGGGCCCTCAGCGGAATTGGGACGACCCCCGTTTGTGACTCTAGACCCCTTACGTGGTGAGCTCGCCCCCCTTTGGGTACTCCAGTATGGGGAAGTGACTATGTCCGGTTTCCTGGGGGATTTCTTGGCCACTTGGTACCTCACTACTAGGTCCAGGAGGTCGTCCGCGTTCCGATGGTCGCCCTGGGCAACCCAGGTCTGCACCGGCCTGGGTAGGGAATGGATGAATCTGTCCATCACCACACGCTCGACCAGCTGGGCAGGAGAGGAAGACTCTGGCTGCAGTCACTTCTGGACTAGATGTAGAAAGTCAAACATCTGCGAGCGAGGAGGTGTGTCGCCAGCATACGCCCAATGGTGGACCCTTTGTGCCTGGCAGACATAGTCATTCCTGAGCGTGCCGATATCTCTGTCTTTAACTTGGCATACTCCTGTGCATCCTGTAGGGCCAGGTCATAGTAGGCCTTTTGAGGTTTACCGTTAAACGGGGGGCCAGCACCTCCGCCCACTGCTCCGGCGGCAGCTTTTCCTGCTCTAGTACCCTTTCAAACACAGTCAAAAATGCCTCAACATCATCACCTGGGGTCATCTTTTGCATAGCTTGCCTTACCGCCTTCCAGACATATGAGACATCACCTGGAGTTGAGGGAGGGGCGGTGTGAAGGCCCGGGGTCTTAATGCTACTCAGACAACACAGGCTAATGGTAAAACAGCGTGGCAATACTTTATTGAACCACAAAGTGGACAATAAACACACAGGACAGTCCCAGAAAATACCCAAGATGGTACAATATTACACAGTCTCACCCTTCCTTCTCCGCCCGCCCCTGGCAGAACAGCTGCGAATTTGGAGACTTCCAGGACCGACTTCCTCAACCAGTGGCCCCCCGCTTCTGGCGGGCCCCCACAGAGAGAAAGTAGCGGCAAGCTTAGGAAGCTAGCAGTCCATTGAGGTACAAGACCAGGAGACCCAAGGGCCCCAACCTGACCTCTCCGAGAGTTACCATGGGGCCAGGCGACCGGTGGGTCCCTCCTGGCAGCTCCAAATGTCTCCATGGGTCCTAGGCGACCGGTGGGTCCCTCCTAGCAACCCCAAACAACATATACATGGGGCCAGGTGACTTCTTCGTCCTCTCCTGGACTCCCCAAAATGTATTCATGTCTCTCTGATGGTTAAATGGAGCAGATCCGTATCTTTCCAGTCAGGGACGGTACCCGTAGGCTAGAATCATATAGAATACAAATGTGTCTCTTTGGATGGAGCCGCCATGCAATCCATCTACTTTCCTGAAGAATGTCTCTCATTCTCCTTGTAAAGTCTTTCTGAATCTGTGTCCCAAGACTGACTCCTGCAGAAGCATATCTCCTTTTTAAATACACATCCACAGGTCAAGGTTTTTTTTAGAGGGCTGCCCCATTTACATAGTTGGTATCACAGGGGCTATTGCAAATAAACCTCTAGCTGACTTTTAGTACAATTTGTTATTAGCATAGTAAACATGATTGTTTCCAAATGAATAGAATTCAGCATTCAGGGTTATACAAATACTGGTTTGTCCACAGCCACAGAGATACACATACAAGGGGGAAATAAGTATTTGATCCCTTGCTGTTGTTGTAAGTTTGCCCACTGACAAAGACATGAACAGTCTATAATTTTAAGGGTAGGTTAATTTTAACATTGAGAGATAGAATATCCAAAAAAAATCAAGAAAATCACATTGTATAAATTAGATCCATTTTTTTGCATTTTGCAGTGAGAAATAAGTATTTGATCCCCTACAAACCATTATGAGTTCTGGCTCCTACAGACCAGATGCTCCTAATCAACTCGTTACCTGCATTAAAGGCAGCTGTCTTACATAGTCACCTGTATAAAAGAATCCTGTCCACAGACTCAATTAATCAGTCAGACTCTAACCTCTACAACATGGGCAAGACCAAAGAGCTTTCTAAGGATGTCAGGGACAAGATCATAGACCTGCACAAAGCTGGAATGGGCTACAAAACCATAAGTAAGACGCTGGGTGAGAAGGAGACGACTGCTGGTGCAATAGTAAGAAAATGGAAGAAATACAGAATGACTGTCAATCGACATCGATCTGGGGCACCATGCAAAAACCACCGCCCCTCTGGCAACTCCTCCTGCCATGGTAGAGACACATGGTAACAACTGAGCTAAAACTGCAGAGCGACAAGTTTTCTGTCCCTCTTTGTATTCAGGAAAAGTTGTGAGATGTGAGAACGTCGTATTATAGGATTAACCTACTAATACTGTACTATATCAGTGATGTCATCACCGGGGGCGGGGCTGACAACCCCTCACACTCCATACACAGGCAGGTTGTCAGCAGTGATAGATGAGGAGCTGGTGCTGCAGTATAAGGGGCGTGGTCACATGTCATTATATCAGTGATGTCATCACCAGGGGGCGGGGCTGACAACCCCTCACACTCCATACACAGGCAGGTTGTCAGCAGTGATAGATGAGGAGCTGGTGCTGCAGTATAAGGGGCGTGGTCACATGTCATTATATCAGTGATGTCATCACCAGGGGGCGGGGCTCACAACCCCTCACACTCCATACACAGGCAGGTTGTCAGCAGTGATAGATGAGGAGCCGGGGCTGCAGTATAAGGGGCGTGGTCACATGTCATTATATCAGTGATGTCATCACCGGGGGCGGGGCTGACAACCCCTCACACTCCATACACAGGCAGGTTGTCAGCAGTGATAGATGAGGAGCCGGGGCTGCAGTATAAGGGGTGTGGTCACATGTCATTATATCAGTGATGTCATCACCAGGGGGCGGGACTGACAACCCCTCACACTCCATACACAGGCAGGTTGTCAGCAGTGATAGATGAGGAGCTGGTGCTGCAGTATAAGGGGTGTGGTCACATGTCATTATATCAGTGATGTCATCACCAGGGGGCGGGACTGACAACCCCTCACACTCCATACACAGGCAGGTTGTCAGCAGTGATAGATGAGGAGCTGGTGCTGCAGTATAAGGGGCGTGGTCACATATCATTATATCAGTGATGTCATCACCAGGGGGCGGGGCTGACAACCCCTCACACTCCATACACAGGCAGGTTGTCAGCAGTGATAGATGAGGAGCCGGGGCTGCAGTATAAGGGGCGTGGTCACATGTCATATCAGTGATGTCATCACCAGGGGGCGGGGCTGACAACCCCTCACACTCCATAGACAGGCAGGTTGTCAGCAGTGATAGATGAGGAGCTGGTGCTGCAGTATAAGGGGCGTGGTCACATGTCATTATATCAGTGATGTCATCACCAGGGGGCGGGGCCAACAACCCCTCACACTCCATACACAGGCGGGTTGTCAGCAGTGATAGATGAGGAGCCGGGGCTGCAGTATAAGGGGCGTGGTCACATGTCATTATATCAGTGATGTCATCACCGGGGGCGGGGCTGACAGCCCCTCACACTCCATACACAGGCAGGTTGTCAGCAGTGATAGATGAGGAGCTGGTGCTGCAGTATAAGGGGCGTGGTCACATATCATTATATCAGTGATGTCATCATCGGGGGGGGCTGACAACCTCGGGGTGGGTCCAACAACCTTTCACAGGGGGTTCTGGTTGTCAGCAGTTTGAGTTGTGACTCCCTCTGGTCGGGATTACGCAGCGCTGCGATGACTTTCCTTAAACAGATGGTAACATGGAGTGATAGTCCGCGGCAGATGGGGGTTATACTGGTGAGGGATCTGCTGGTGGGGTTATACTGGTGAGGGGTCTGCTGGTGGGGTTATACTTGTGCGGGGTCTGTTGGTGGGGTTATACTGGTGAGGGATCTGCTGGTGGGGGTTATACTGGTGAGGGGTCTGCTGGTGGGGTTATACTGGTGAAGGGTCTGCCGGTGGGTGTTATACTGGTGAGGAGTCTGCCGGTGGGGGTTATACTGGTGAAGGGTCTGCCAGTGGGTGTTATACTGGTGAGGGGTCTCCTGATGGGGTTATACTGGTGAGGCGTCTGCTGGTGTGGGTTATACTGGTGAGGGGTCTGCCGGTGGGGGTCATACTGGTGAGGGGTCTGCCGGTGGAGGTTATACTGGTGAGGAGTCTGCCGGTGGGGGTTATACTGGTGAGGTGTCTGCTGGTGGGGGTTATACTGGTGAGGGGTCTGCCGGTGGGGGTTATACTGGTGAGGGGTCTGCTGGTAGGGGTTATACTGGTGAGGGGTCTGCTGGTGGAGTTATACTTGTAAGGGGTCTGTTGGTGGGGTTATACTGGTGAGGGATCTACTGGTGGGGGTTATACTGGTGAGGGGTCTGCCGGTGGGGGTTATACTGGTGAGGGGTCTGCCGGTGGGGGTTATACTGGTGAGGGGTCTGCCGGTGGGGGTTATACTGGTGAGGGGTCTGCTGGTGGGGTTATACTGGTGAAGGGTCTGCCGGTGGGTGTTATACTGGTGAGGGGTCTGCCGGTGGGGGTTATAATGGTGAAGGGTCTGCCAGTGGGTGTTATACTGGTGACCGGTCTCCTGGTGGGGTTATACTGGTGAGGGGTCTGCTGGTGTGGGTTATACTGGTGAGGGGTCTGCCGGTGGGGGTCATACTGGTGAGGGGTCTGCCGGTGGGGGTTATACTGGTGAGGAGTCTGCCAGTGGGGGTTATACTGGTGAGGTGTCTGCTGGTGGGGGTTATACTGGTGAGGGGTCTGCCGGTGGGGGTTATACTGGTGAGGGGTCTGCTGGTGGGGGTTATACTGGTGAGGGGTCTGCTGGTGGGGTTATACTTGTGAGGGGTCTGTTGGTGGGGTTATACTGGTGAGGGATCTGCTGGTGGGGGTTATACTGGTGATGGGTCTGCCGGTGGGGGTTATACTGGTGAGGGGTCTGCCGGTGGGGGTTATACTGGTGAGGGGTCTGCCGGTGGGGGTTATACTGGTGATGGGTCTGCTGGTGGGGTTATACTGGTGAAGGGTCTGCCGGTGGGTGTTATACTGGTGAGGGGTCTGCTGGTGGGGGTCATACTGTTGAGGGGTCTGCTGGTGGGGTCATACTGGTGAGGGGTCTGCTGGTGGGGGTTATACTGGTGATGGGTCTGCCGGTGGGGGTCATACTGTTGAGGGGTCTGCTGGTGAGGGTCATACTGGTGAGGGGTCTGCTGGTGGGGGTTATACTGGTGAGGGGTCTGCTGGTGGGGGTCATACTGGTGAGGGGTCTGCTGGTGGGGGTCATACAGGTGAGGGGTCTGCTGGTGGGGGTTATATTGGTGAGGGATTTGCTGGTGGGGTTATATTGGTGAGCCTTATACTGGAGAGAGGTCTGTTTGTGGGCCTTATACTGGTGGGATTGTACTGGTGAGGGGTCTGCTGGTGGGCCTTATACTGGTGAGGGCTCTGCTGGTGGGCCTTACACTGGTGAGGGGTCTGCTGGTGGGCCTTATACTGGTGAGGGCTCTGCTGATGGGCCTTACACTGGTGGGGTTACACTAGTGAGGTGTCTTCTGCTTCACTGTCAGTCGGAGGGTGGTTTTGGATCTTGCCCTCCTGTCTCCACCAATAGGATCCGCTCCGTCGCCAATCCCCTTGTCGGCCTGTAGTTGCCTGTCCTCCGGGCAGATGCTGATGGCCACTCCATCCTCATACAGTTGTCTTTTGCTTGTGGGTGGCTGCTCAGCCCTGACCCCATATGTGATCCTATAGATGCTCAGGTGTCCACCACGTCGGCAGAGCTATGGTTTCTCCTGGATGCCCAGTTTCTACATAGTGGTCAGTCTGGTATTTGAGGTGGTGGCTTCTGGTCGGGGCATGTGATGGGCTCATACGATCCCTCCTTATGGTAAGAGCTGCGATGGCGATGTGCGGCTCGAGGAAGTCTGCGGAGGCGTGTGGCCCAGTGGTAGATCTGATTCCTGTCGATTATTCCGATGGCTCCAGCACTTGTTAATGGTGGCTGTGAGACCCCCACCATCACCTGCTCTGGCGCCATATACTAGCCGTGAATAATGCCCATTATTGTACTGGGAGGGCTAGTAGTGAAGTAGTGAATTCTGCTCCTGTCTTGGTCACCTGTTGTACAATACCGCCATGGTGTTTCCCTTCTATTTTACCTCTCTTCTGACCGCACGGCTTCAGATCTGGGCTCTCTCCTGAGACATGATCACAAATTAATCTCCATCTTCACCAGTGTTTCCCGAGCCATCATGCCTGGGTCCAGGTGAAACTCAGGTGGACGTTCATCTTCATGAGCGACGAGACGTCTGGTAGTGTCAGCGGCTTCTGGGCACGTGCAGCAGCTGTGACAGACCCCACAAGCCCCATCATCTGCTGATTTACAGCGCCAGTCCTTCAGTCTTTCCGGCTCATATGTTCCCAGTCTGCGGCATCATCTCGCAGCGTTGCATGTTCACTGACCGCATTCAGCTGCATTAATGGCTCTTTCAGCTGGAAACGTGTATTAGGGACCCGTTACAGTCTTGCAGCGCGGAGGAGACTCGCTCCACATTCTGCTTCCAAATGAGTTGGGACTAATTATGAAGAGTTAAAGCCCCAGGGATCTCGAACCCTGTGAGCTCATAACAGCTGCTCTGCGGGGCCGGAGGGACTAATACTCCATTGGGTAATATTCCGCGATGAGTAATGAATCCTCCTGTATCATCTCCTAAGACCCAGATGGTCCTCTGCACCTAAACTCTTCCTCCCTGGAAGGTGGAGGTAATTCTGAGGAGACATCGTGGTCAGCGGATGATGCCATTGATTCTATGGTTAGCCCTATCAATACTATGTGTGTGCCCAAAAAACTCTGGCGGGTTCCGGGGTTAGTGACCCTCATGGTCTCATTTTCAAACTCTTCCGCAGCGCTGTCATTACCCACAAATCATCAACACATCCATCACTTCCATTAGAGAGGTGGGAAGCAGGAGCTCGGCTCCGTCCTGCAGGCACCATCATCATTGTTTATCTTGGCAGATGGAGTTTGTACAGAGATTAACATCTAATAAGAAGACGGCAGGAGGCCACGTCCATGAGCCCATGACTTCTGCTGGTTCAGCATCTCCAAACGCCTCATTTCTGGAGCTCTCCAGCTGATGACGATAAATAATAAAGATTGCGGCTTTACTAAACCCACAGGATCTCCTGAACTCTTTGAAGAATTCCCCTAGATCAAATCAATACACTTCAAAGATTGTTCCATCACTGATGATCTCATCAAGAACAGATCCCTGATGGACAGATAACATCTGTCCATCAGGGATAGGTTCTCATCACGGGTCACTTCTGTCCATTAGGGATCTGTCCTGATCACAGGTCACTTCTATCCATCTCAGATGCGTTCTCGTCACAGGTCACTTCTGTCCAGCAGAGATCTGTCCTCATCACGGGTCACTTCTCTCCACAAGAGATCTGTCCTCATCACGGGTCACTTCTGTCCATCAAGGATCTGTCTTTATCACGGGTCACTTCTCTCCACCAGAGATCTGTCCTTATCACGGGTCACTTCTCTCCACCAGAGATCTGTCCTCATCACGGGTCACTTCTCTCCACCAGAGATCTGTCCTCATCACGGGTCACTTCTTTCCACCAGAGATCTGTCCTCATCACGGGTCACTTCTCTCCACCAGAGATCTGTCCTCATCACGGGTCACTTCTCTCCACAAGAGATCTGTCCTCATCACGGGTCACTTCTGTCCATCAAGGATCTGTCTTTATCACGGGTCACTTCTCTCCACCAGAGATCTGTCCTCATCACGGGTCACTTCTCTCCACCAGAGATCTGTCCTCATCACGGGTCACTCCTCTCCACCAGAGATCTGTCGTCATCACGGGTCACTTCTCTCCACCAGAGATCTGTCCTCATCACGGGTCACTTCTCTCCACCAGAGATCTGTCCTCATCACGGGTCACTTCTCTCCACCAGAGATGTGTCCTCATCACGGGTCACTTCTTTCCACCAGAGATCTGTCCTCATCACGGGTCACTTCTCTCCACCAGAGATCTGTCCTCATCACGGGTCACTTCTCTCCACCAGAGATCTGTTCTCATCACGGGTCACTTCTCTCCACCAGAGATCTGTTCTCATCACGGGTCACTTCTCTCCACCAGAGATCTGTTCTCATCACGGGTCACTTCTCTCCTCCAGAGATCTGTCCTCATCACGGGTCACTTCTCTCCACCAGAGATCTGTCCTCATCACGGGTCATCTATGTCCATCATGGATCCGTGCTCATCACAGGCCACTTCTGCCCTTTAGGGGTCTGTTCTGATCACAGGTGACTTATGTTCATCAGAGATCTTTTCTCATCACAATTTCTCTTCCATATGTCCATATTTAGTTTGAAGACCCTCATCTGTGCAATAAGTTCTCCAGACTTGTCTAAATCATTTGTCAGCATTTTTTCCCCTCATAGGTAGCTTTATGACATTCAGTTTGGGCCCTTTTCCTTGTTATGTTCAGAGATCTGGTCTTTTTGCCTTTTTAAATAATTTTAGGTGTGGAGACCCAGTTCTCCTGAGCAGACCACCAGAATGTCAAGTGCCCGGGGCCTTATATCTACCTGCTGTTGAGGTGGGAATATTTTCTTGGTCCAGATGTTTTCAAGTGTTGGTCAATTCCTTCTGCACACGAGGGGTTATCTTGTCTCATTCTGCCTTATGTGTTCTAGATCTTACATAAATCTGAGGCTCAGGTCCAGTGCTGGTGACCACGTCATGTACATTCTTCATCATCACCTGTGAAGACCCGGGGTCTTCTGTGGGCAGAACGCTACTCAGACAACACAGGGTGATGGTAAACAGTATGGGAATAATTTACCGCCAGCAATCAATAACAGATAGAACAGTCCCAGCAAATACACAAGATGGTGCAGATTACAGAGTCTCACCCTTCCGCTGGCCTGCCCGGTTTAGAGTCGGGGGATATGTGGCCAGGTGACCTGATTGTCCCAACCTGGATTCTTCAAATCGTCTCTGAGAGTTCAGCAATGGTCAATGAAGCGGTTCTGTATCTTTCCAGCCAGGGCTGTGGTCCCTTAGGGTCTCATCCTGTAGTGTCTCTCTGAACAGACTCAGAGACCCCGTTTTTATAGTTCACATTTGCCCGTTCAAGCCATCATTCACAGGTTAAGGGTTAGAGATCATGATCTTAGTTTACAATGCTCGAGTATCCACTGTTCATCCCCTAATGTTGACTGGCAACTACCCTACAATAGTATTTAACTTATCTAGCAAACATCCATTGTTCAATGACCCTGAGTTGCTGTATTACAAAACAGTCAGACAATACATTGTAGATAACAGCCATTCATCAATTACTAAATATCAACTCAAGGGATCAACATTCAGGATTATTCAAACAATAGTCTGTATTGACCAACCAAAGAAGAACACAGGTTCAGAAATCAACATAAAAATATGGTATTTATGTCTGGCATAATTGAGAAGAAAACCTGTATTGTCACATTCCTCCCCCATCTTAATTAGCCCCGGAGACTGCTGGATCCTGTAGTGGGTCGCTGTTGACGGGGCTGCCAAATGTGATAGGCTGCCGATCATCCTTCTCCACTTGTCTGGACAGTCCATCGGCATTTCCATGATCTTTGCCCTTTTTATAGGAGACAGAAAAATTATAGGACTGTAAGGCCAGACTCCACCTGAGTAAACGTCCATTGTCTCCAGCAGTCCAATTTAGTCAACTTAAAGGATTGTAGTCGGTTATGACCGTGAATTCTTTGCCATAGAGGTAGGACTGTAATTTTTTTTAGAGTCCAGAATATGGCCAGGCATTCTTTTTTCTATTGTAGCGTATGCCTTTTCCCAGTCCAACAGCTTTCGGGAGACATAGACTATCGGGTGTTCCTGACCATCGTCCTCCACTTGACTGAGTACTGCTCCCAATCCGGTATCCGATGTGTCTGTTTGAACAAATGAACCGGTGACGGAAGTCAGAAACAGTCAGGACTGGGCTTTGGGCTAGCTGGGTTTTCAACTGTAGGAATGCTGGGGTCCAGATGAGATTGCGGGCATATCTTTTGGTGGTGAGGTCAGTGAGGGGTTTTGCTACTGTGCTGTAATTGGGGATAAACTTTCGATAATAGTTTGCGGTCCCTAGGAATGCGCGGACCTGTTTTTGGTTGGCTGGGCGAGGCCACTGGGTAATGGATTCTACTTTTGCGTTGTTCAGGACGAATGCACCCACTTCCTACCCTATGTCCCAGGTATAGTACCTCGACCATCCCCATCTGGCACTTGTCGGGTCGGATGGTAAGCTGGGCTTTGGCTACCCTCTGCAGCTCCTGGGACATGTACTGAAGATGCTCTTTCCAAGTGTCGCTGAAGATAGCGATGTCATCCAAGTAGGTTTAAGCATACCCCTGACATCCCTCTAGTAACTGGTCCACCATCCTTTGGAAGGTAGCCGGGACGTTCTTCATCCCAAATGACATCCTGGTAAATTCATACAGGCCAAAAGGGGTGACGAATGCAGACTTCTCTTGAGGCTCTTTTGTGAGTGGGATCTGTCAGTATCCCTTGCTCAGATCGATGGTAGATATGAACAGAGATCCTCCTAATCTGTCTGGTAGTTCATCCACCCGAGGCATGGGGTAGGCGTCTGTAACGGTGACCTCATTGAGTCACCTATAGTCCACACAGGAGCAAGTACTCTTGTCTATCTTGGGCACCAACACTACACTGGCTGCCCATGGGCTATGGGATGGAAATATGACCCCCATATTCAACAAGTCATCCACCTCGGCCTTCATCATTGCCAACACTGGAGGTGTCACCCGGTAGGCGGGTTGTCTGAGAGGAGTGGCTACATGATGCCAGACCAGGGATGTTGGACCAGGCCGACTTGTGAACAGGGAGCCATATGTTCCAAGCAGTCTTGTTAACTGCTGCCTCTGTGATGGACCAAGCCGCTCCCCCAATGGGTCATCCATTACCCCCATTTCCAATTTGGATTCCACTAATAAGTCGGGGATCTGGTCCATATCTGGGTCATCTAAAGGGGGACAGCAAACTGCTAAATTGGTAGCTTTCCTTTCCTCCTAAGCTTTTGACATGGTAGGTCCGTTCACGTACACCTGCTCGATCCAGGGCCACGGTGTAGTCAGTCTCTCCGCATTTCCTGTTGATGGTGACCGGACCAGCCCACATGGCTTGCAGCTTGTTTTTGCGTACTGGTACTAGTCCTAGAACCTTCTGTCCACAGGTAAATTCTCGGAGTCTGGTTTTGATACCATTGTTGCCTTTCCTGAGCTATTTCTAACTTCCCATGGGCAAGGGCCATGAGATACTTCATTTTTCCCTAAACTTTTGGACATACTGCAGAATAGGAACCTCTTCTGTGGGGAAAGTCCAGTACGGGCCCGGGACTTTTTGATACCCATGTGCCCAGTTGCAGGGACGTCATGGGCCAAGTGCAGGAGATGGGGTTGATACTGTTGAGGTACTACCTGTCTTGGAGAAGTGCCTCTTCTTGGCTTGTTCAGCAGCTCTCCTCTGGGGGGACCTATATGCCTAGACTCGTAGCTGTAGGGCGTTGCTCTGGGGAGCTTTGTTAGGGTTGCGCTGGGTGACTTCCTTCTCGCAGTGTTTGTTTTAATTACTGGTTAAATTTCTGAAGTTTACAACTATCAGGAAGCTCCACGTCTGCTGCCCCCAGATCCGCTCGAGGGGGACGTCGTCTCATTGGAACTTTCTCTGCTGAAATTAAACCATTGATCATTACTGTCAGAGACATGGGAGACGGAGCGCCCTGTCCCCTCCTCCTGCAGCGATATTTTGCTGACCTCTGCAGAGCGTTGCTCTGTCCCCTCCAACCCCTAACAGTCATATATTCTGCAGATGATTATATCTTTATTGATGACCCGGCTGTCACCCCCCACATTAATGTATTCATAGGGACACATCAGCGCTGATCCCATTGATCTGGAGGCATTAGGGCTGTGGATGGACTATCGGTCATTATAGGGATCGATCGCCCCAGAGACATCCAGCGTTGTCAGGGGGGGCTACAGTATATATCACATTGATGTAAGTGCTGGAACATTATATTTTCCTCACTTATACAGCACCATTAATCCCTCAGAGCTGTACAGACATCATCGCTGTCCCCATCGGAGCTCACAATCTACATTCACCATCAGGATGTCTACAGAGTGTGGGAGGAAAGCCGAGAACCCGGAGGAAACCCACGGGGAGAACATACAAACTCCTTATATAGAGCTATTGTACATTATATACCAACCGTATTATATATATATATATATATATATATATATGTACACAGTGCCTTGCTCTTCATACTCCATGAATTTTCCACAATTTTTCACATTACACCCAAAAGCCCATGTATTTTATTAGGATTTTCTGTGATACAAAGTAGCGAGTGTTTGTGACGTGTAAAGGAAATGATACGAGGTCACTGATTATTGTAAAAATATAAATCTGAACATTGTGACATTGTGCATTAGTGTTCAGCCCCTCAGTCAGTACTTTGTAGGACCACCTGTCTCTGCAATAACTGCTGGGGTCTTTTTCAGATTTAGATTTGTACACATGACATTATCGCCGGCCAAGGACGTTTTGAAAAGGAAGAAAAATTGTCATTTTTTCTCTGTGTTTTTGGGCTTGCACCTTTTTTCTTTCTTTTCTCTGGAGGTGAATGACCTCCGTTGTGAGGTTACAGATCGCCAATATGGGGGTCTCAGTAGGTAGGCCTGTCCAGCCTGAACACAAGGTTGCCCCCCGGACAGGTTTTCAGGAGGTAGGGACAAGTTTTTTGTATTTAAGGAGACCTGCAAACTGTATTTCAAACTTCGTCCTTACTCCTCCGGTAATGAGGAGCAGCGGGTTGGCGTTGTGATCTCTCTACTGCAGGGAGATCCTCAGTCCCGGGCGTTTTCGTTACCGCAGGACTCGGTTTGTCTCCAGTCTGTGGAGGGTTTTTCGGGGCTCTGGCCCTCATCTATGATAACCCTGACCGAGTCGCCTTGGCTGAGTCTAGGCTATGTCCCCTTCAGCAGGGGAATCGGTCAGTGGAGACGTACAGCTCGGAATTCCGTAGATGGGCAACGGATACAAAATGGAAGGACTCAGGGACATTTTTTTGGGACCTGTCCTTCTATTCCTAAACAAAAGGAGACTCTATTAACTCTTGGTAGTCTGGAGTTGGATAAACAAGGGGTGCATTTGTGTCCAAACTGCATTTCCTGCTTTGTCCTGACAGTTGAGGTGGTGCTAGAGAGAAAATTTCTGTGTTTGTTGACAGTGGAGCTGGAGTCAGCATAGTTGATGCTGAGTTTGTGAAAGCTCATGGTCTCGCTTGCTGTGCTTTAGCTGAACCTATTCCCATCTTTGCCACTGACTCAGCGCCACTTGCACAGAAAGCAATTACTCAGATTGTACAAAATGTAAAACTGAGGGTGGAGTCAGTTCATTGTGAGATAATCCCTTGCTATGTCCTGGACAATCTTCCCACACCGATTGTCTGGAGTATACCTTGGCTTGTTAAACGCAAACCGGGGAGATTATTGAATGGGGAGATTACTGCCATGAGTACTGTTTAGATATTTTCCTTGCTACTGTCTCTACGGAAATATTACCTGCTTTTCTGTCTGGTTTTGAGGATGTTTTTTCTGAGAGGGGGTGTCAGGATTTGCCTCCTCATTGTGCTTTTGACTGTCCTATTAACCTGACCCCCGAAGCTAAACTAGCAAAGTCCAGACTGTATAATCTTTCTGGTCCTGAGAGACAAGCCATGAAGGATTTCATTGCGGAAAGTCTGGAGAAAGGACATATCAGACCCTCATCTTCGCCCGTGGTGGCAGGGTTCTTCTTCATGAAGAAAGAAGATGGTGGTCTACGTCCCTGTTTAGATTTCCGGGAATTAAATCAAATTACCATCTGTGATCCATACCCTCTTCCTCTGACTCCTGATTTGGTCAGCCAGGTTGTGGGAGCTAAGGTATTCTCCAAGTTGGATTTAAGGGGAGCCGGCAATCTGGTTAGAATCAGAGAAGGGGACGAATGGAAGACAGCGTTCAATATCCCGGAAGGACACATCGAGAGTCTGGTTATGCCTTTCGGTCTGACCAATGCACCTGCGGTATTCCAGCATTTCATAAATGTTATCATTTGGTGAGTAATTTTGCATCATTTGGTGGGGAGGTTTGTGGTGGTCTATCTGGACGATATTTTGGTTTACTCACCAAATGATGGAAAATTACTAACTAGTGTTGAGCGAGTATGTTCTGTCCGAGTATGCTCGGGCCGAGCTCCGAGTAGTTACAGCTGCTCGGGGATATGGTTGAATCACTCTCGTGTGCATGATTTGCAACTGTTTGACAACTTTATTACATGTGATTGTCTATTTCTTACACCTTCCTCCCATGTAATAAAGCTGTCAAATAGTCACAAATCATGGGGAGCGATTCAACCATATCACCGAGCAGCTGTAAATACTCGGAGCTCGGCCCGAGCATACTCGGACAGAACATACTCGCTCAACCCTATTACTAACCAATTGTCAAGCCCGCAGAAATCCCACTGCTGCCACCAATTGTCAGGGGAACAGCCGGGGAATCCCCCAGATATCCCACCGCTGCCACCAATTGTCAGGAGAACAACCGAGGAATCCCACAGAAATCCCACCGCTGCCACCAATTGTCAATCCCGCAGAAATCCCACCGCTGCCACCAATTGTCAGGGGAACAGTCGGGAAATCACGCGGAAATCCCACCGCTGCCAACAATTGTCAGGGAAATAGCCGGGGAATCCTGCAGAAATCCCACCGCTGCCACCAATTGTCAGGAGAACAGCCGGGGAATCCCGCAGAAATCCCACTGCTGCCACCAATTGTCAATCCCGCAGAAATCCCACTGCTGCCACCAATTGTCAAGGGAATGGCCAGGGAATCCAGCCGAAATCCCACCGCTGCCACCAATTGTCAGGGGAACAGCCGGGGAATCCCGCAGATATCCCACCACTGCCACCAATTGTCAGGAGAACAGCCGGGAAATTCTGCAGAAATCCCACCACTGGTTCCAATTGTCAATCTCGCAGAAATCCCATCGCTGCCACCAATTGTCAGGGGAACAGCAGGGGAATCCCACAGAAATCCCACCACTACATCCAATTGTCAGGGGAACAGCAAGGGAATCACAGAGAAATCCCACCGCTGCCACCAATTGTCAGGGGAACAATCGGGGAATCCCGCAGAAATCCCACCGCTGCCACCAATTGTCAGGGGAACAGCTGGGGAATCCCACAGAAATCCCACCACTACCTCCAATTGTCAGGGGGACAGCCGGGGAATCACAGAGAAATCCCACCGCTGCCACCAATTGTCAGGGGAACAGCCGGGGAATCCTGCAGAAATCCCACCACTGCCACCAATTGTCAGGGGAACAGCCGGGGAATCACAGAGAAATCCCACCACTACCTCCAATTGTCAGGGGGACAGCCGGGGAATCACAGAGAAATCCCACCGCTGCTACCAATTGTTAGGGGAACAGCCAGGGAATCCCGCAGAAATCCCACCGCTGCCACTAATTGTCAGGGGAACAGCTGGGGAATACTGCAGAAATCACGCTGCCACCAATTGTCAGGGGAACAGCCGGGGAATCCCGCAGAAATCCCACCGCTGCCACTAATTGTCAGGGGAACAGCCAGGGAATCTCGCAGAAATCCCACCGCTGCCACCAATTGTCGGGGGAACAGTCGGGGAATCACGCGGAAATCGCACCGCTGCCACCAATTGTCATGGGAACAGTCAGGGAATCCCGTGGAAATCCCACCGCTGCCGCCAATTGTCAGGGAAATAGCCAGGGAATCCCGCAGAAATCCCACCGCTGCCACCAATTGTCAGGAGAACAGCCGGGGAATCCCGCAGAAATCCCACCGCTGACACCAATTGTCAGGGGAACAGCCGGGGAATCCCGCAGAAATCCCACCGCTGACACCAATTGTCAGGGGAACAGCCGGGGAATCCCGCAGAAATCCCACCACTGGTTCCAATTGTCAATCTCGCAGAAATCCCATCGCTGCCACCAATTGTCAGGGTAATAGCTGGGGAATCCCACAGAAAGCCCACCACTACCTCCAATTGTCAGGGGAACAGCCAGGGAATCCCACAGAAATCCCACTGCTGCCACCAATTGTCAGGGGAACAGTCGGGGAATCTCACAGAAATCCCACTGCTGCCACCAATTGTCAGGGGAACAGCCGGGGAATCCTGCAGAAATCACGCTGCTACCAATTGTTAGGGGAACAGTCGGGGAATCCCGCAGAAATCCCACCGCTGCCACTAATTGTCAGGGGAACAGCTGGGGAATCCCGCAGAAATCCCACCGCTGCCACTAATTGTCAGGGGAACAGCCAGGAAATCTCGCAGAAATCCCACAGCTGCCACCAATTGTCAGAGGAACAGCTGGGAAATCCCGCAGAAATCCCACCGCTGCTGCCAATTGTCAATCTCGCAGAAATCCCATCGCTGCCACCAATTGTCAGGGGAACAGCTGGGGAATCCCACAGAAATCCCACCAATACATCCAATTGTCAGGGGAACAGCCAGGCAATCCCACAGAAATCCCACCGCTGCCACCAATTGTCAGGGGAACAGTCGGGGAATCTCACAGAAATCCCACCGCTGCTTCCAATTGTCAATCTCGCAGAAATCCCACCGCTGCCACCAATTGTCAGGGGAACAGCCGGGGAAACCTGCAGAAATCCCACCTCTGCCACCAATTGTCAGGGGAACAGTCGGGGAATCCCGCAGAAATCCCACCGCTGCCACCAATTGTCAGGGGAACAGCTGGGGAATCCCGCAGATATCCCACCGCTGCCACCAATTGTCAGGAGAACAGCCGGGAAATTCTGCAGAAATCCCACCACTGCTTCCAATTGTCAATCTTGCAGAGATCCCATCGCTGCCACCAATTGTCAGGGTAATAGCTGGGGAATCCCACAGAAAGCCCATCACTACCTCCAATTGTCAGGGGAACAGCCAGGGAATCCCACAAAAATCCCACTGCTGCCACCAATTGTCAGGGGAACAGTCGGGGAATCTCACAGAAATCCCACCGCTGCTTCCAATTGTCAATCTCGCAGAAATCCCACCGCTGCCACCAATTGTCAGGGGAACAGCCGGGGAAACCTGCAGAAATCCCACCTCTGCCACCAATTGTCAGGGGAACAGCTGGGGAATCCCGCAGATATCCCACCGCTGCCACCAATTGTCAGGAGAACAGCCGGGAAATTCTGCAGATATCCCACCACTGCTTCCAATTGTCAATCTTGCAGAGATCCCACCGCTGCCACCAATTGTCAGGGGAACAGCCGGGGAATCCTGCAGAAATCACGCTGCTACCAATTGTCAGGGGAACAGTCGGGGAATCTCACAGAAATCCCACCGCTGCCACCAATTGTCAGGGGAACAGCCGGGGAATCCTGCAGAAATCACGCTGCTACCAATTGTTAGGGGAACAGTCGGGGAATCCCGCAGAAATCCCACCGCTGCCACTAATTGTCAGGGGAACAGCTGGGGAATCCCGCAAAAATCCCACCGCTGCCACTAATTGTCAGGGGAACAGCCAGGAAATCTCGCAGAAATCCCACAGCTGCCACCAATTGTCAGAGGATCAGCCGGGAAATCCCGTAGAAATCCCACCGCTGCCACCAGTTGTCAGGGGAACAGCCAAGAATCCCACAGAAATCCCACCGCTGCCACCAATTGTCAATCCTGCAGAAATCCCACCGCTACCACCAGTTGTCATGGGAACAGCCATGGAATCCCGTGGAAATCCCATTGCTGCCACCAATTGTCAGGGGAACAGCCGGGGAATCCCGAAGAAATCCCACTGCTGCCACCAATTGTCCGGGGAGCAGCCGGGGAATCCTGCAAAAATCCCACCGCTGCCACTAATTGTCAGGGGAACAGCCAGGAAATCTCGCAGAAATCCCACAGCTGCCACCAATTGTCAGAGGATCAGCCGGGAAATCCCGTAGAAATCCCACCGCTGCCACCAGTTGTCAGGGGAACAGCCAAGAATCCCACAGAAATCCCACCGCTGCCACCAATTGTCAGGGGAACAGCCGGGGAAACCTGCAGAAATCCCACCTCTGCCACCAATTGTCAGGGGAACAGCCGGGGAATCCCGCAGAAATCCCACCGCTGCCACCAGTTGTCAGGGGAACAGCCAAGAATCCCACAGAAATCCCACCGCTGCCACCAATTGTCAATCCTGCAGAAATCCCACCGCTACCACCAGTTGTCATGGGAACAGCCATGGAATCCCGTGGAAATCCCATTGCTGCCACCAATTGTCAGGGGAACAGCCGGGGAATCCCACAGAAATCCCATCGCTGCCACCAATTGTCAGGGAAACAGCCGGGGAATCCCACAGATATCCCATCGCTGCCACCAATTGTCAGGGAAACAGCCGGGGAATCCCACAGATATCCCACCGCTGCCACCAATTGTCAGGAGAACAGCCGGGAAATTCTGCAGAAATCCCACCGCTGCTACCAATTGTCAGGGGAACAGCTGGGGAATCCCACAGAAATCCCACCACTACATCCAATTGTCAGGGGAACAGCAAGGGAATCCCACAGAAATCCCACCGCTGCCACCAATTGTCAGGGGAACAGTCGGGGAATCTCACAGAAATCCCACCGCTGCCACCAATTGTCAGGGGAACAGCCGGGGAATCCTGCAGAAATCCCACCACTGCCACTAATTGTCAGGGGAACAGCCAGGGAATCTCGCAGAAATTCCACCGCTGCCACCAATTGTCAGGGCAACAGCCAAGAATCCCACAGAAGTCCGACTGCTGCCACCAATTGTCAGGGGAACAGCCAAGAATCCCACAGAAATCCCACCGCTGCCACCAGTTGTCAGGGGAACAGCCAAGAATCCCATAGAAATCCCACTGCTGCCACCAATTGTCAGGGGAACAGCCAAGAATCCCACAGAAATCCCACCGCTGCCACCAATTGTCAGTCTCGCAGAAATCCCACCGCTGCCACCAGTTGTCAGGGGAACAGCCAGGGAATCTCGCAGAAATCACACAGCTGCCACCAATTGTCAGGGGAACAGCCGGGGAATCCCACAGAAATCCCACCGCTGCCACCAATTGTCAGGAGAACAGCCGGGAAATTCTGCAGAAATTCCACCACTGCTTCCAATTGTCAGGGGAACAGCTGGGGAATCCCACAGAAATCCCACCACTACCTCCAATTGTCAGGGGAACAGCTGGGGAATCCCACAGAAATCCCACCGCTGCCACCAATTGTCAGGGGAATGGCCACGAAATCCAGCCGAAATCCCACCGCTGCCACCAATTGTCAGGGGAGCAGCCGGGGAAACCTGCAGAAATCCCACCGCTGCCACCAATTGTCAGGGGAACAGCCGGGGAATCCCGCAGAAATCCCACCGCTGCCACCAGTTGTCAGGGGAACAGCCAAGGAATCCCACAGAAATCCTACCGCTGCCACCAATTGTCAGGGGAACAATCGGGGAATGCCGCAGAAATCCCACCGCTGCCACCAATTGTCATGGGAACAGCCAGGAATTCCCACCGCTGCCACCAATTGTTAGGGGAACAGCCGGGGAATCCCACAGAAATCCCACGACTGCCTCCAATTGTCAGGGGAACAGCCGGGGAATCCCACAGAAATCCCACCGCTGCCACCAATTGTCCAATTGTCAGGGGAACAGCCGGGGAATCCCACAGAAATCCCACCGCTGCCACCAATTGTCAGGAGAACAGTCAGGGAATCTCGCAGAAATCCCACTGCTGCCACCAATTTCAGGGGAACAGCCGGGGAATCCCACAGAAATCCCACCGCTGCCACCAATTGTTAGGGGAACAGCCGTGGAATCCTGCAGAAATCCCACAGCTGCCACCAATTGTCAGGGGAACAGCCGGGGAATCACATGGAAATCCCACCGCTGCCACCAGTTATCAGTGGAACAGCCAGGGAATCCCACAGAAATCCCACTGCTGCAACCAATTGTCACTCCCGCAGAAATCCCACTGATGCCATCAATTGTCATGGGAACAACCAGGGAATCCCGCAGAAATCCCACCGCTGCCAGCATTTGTTAAGGGAACAGCCAGGGAATCACATGGAAATCCCACCGGTGACACCAGTTGTCAGGGGAACAGCCAGGGAATCCCACAGAAATCCCACTGCTGCCAACAATTGTCAATCCTACAGAAATCCCACCGCTGCCAGCAATTGTCAGGGGAACAGCCGGGGAATCCCGCAGATATCCCACTGTTGCCACCAATTGTCAATCCCACAGAAATCCCACCGCTGCCACCAATTGTCAGGGGAACAGCCGGGGTATCCCCCCAGATATCCCTCTGCTGCCACCAATTGTCAGGGGAACAGCCGGGGAATCCCGCAGAAATCCCACTGCTGCCACCAATTGTCAATCCCACAGAAATTCCACCACTGCCACCAATTGTCAGGGAAACAGCCGGGGAATCCCACAGAAATCCCACTGTTGCCAACAATTGTCAATCCCGCAGAAATCCCACCGCTGCCACCAATTGTCATGGGAACAGCCAGGGAATCCCGTGGAAATCCCACCGCTGACACCAGTTGTCAGGGGAACAGCCGGGGAATCCCACAGACATCCCACTGCTGCCACCAATTGTCAATCCCGCAGAAATCCCACCGCTGCCACCAGTTGTCATGGGAACAGCCAGGGAATCCCATGGAATTCCCACCGCTGCCACCAATTGTCAGGAGAACAGCCGGGGAATCCCGCAGAAATCCCACCGCTGACACCAATTGTCAGGGGAACAGCCGGGGAATCCCGCAGAAATCCCACCGCTGACACCAATTGTCAGGGGAACAGCCGGGGAATCCCGCAGATATCCCACCGCTGCCACCAATTGTCAGGAGAACAGCCGGGAAATTCTGCAGAAATCCCACCACTGGTTCCAATTGTCAATCTCGCAGAAATCCCATCGCTGCCACCAATTGTCAGGGTAATAGCTGGGGAATCCCACAGAAAGCCCACCACTACCTCCAATTGTCAGGGGAACAGCCAGGGAATCCCACAGAAATCCCACTGCTGCCACCAATTGTCAGGGGAACAGTCGGGGAATCTCACAGAAATCCCACTGCTGCCACCAATTGTCAGGGGAACAGCCGGGGAATCCTGCAGAAATCACGCTGCTACCAATTGTTAGGGGAACAGTCGGGGAATCCCGCAGAAATCCCACCGCTGCCACTAATTGTCAGGGGAACAGCTGGGGAATCCCGCAGAAATCCCACCGCTGCCACTAATTGTCAGGGGAACAGCCAGGAAATCTCGCAGAAATCCCACAGCTGCCACCAATTGTCAGAGGAACAGCTGGGAAATCCCGCAGAAATCCCACCGCTGCTGCCAATTGTCAATCTCGCAGAAATCCCATCGCTGCCACCAATTGTCAGGGGAACAGCTGGGGAATCCCACAGAAATCCCACCAATACATCCAATTGTCAGGGGAACAGCCAGGCAATCCCACAGAAATCCCACTGCTGCCACCAATTGTCAGGGGAACAGTCGGGGAATCTCACAGAAATCCCACCGCTGCTTCCAATTGTCAATCTCGCAGAAATCCCACCGCTGCCACCAATTGTCAGGGGAACAGCCGGGGAAACCTGCAGAAATCCCACCTCTGCCACCAATTGTCAGGGGAACAGTCGGGGAATCCCGCAGAAATCCCACCGCTGCCACCAATTGTCAGGGGAACAGCTGGGGAATCCCGCAGATATCCCACCGCTGCCACCAATTGTCAGGAGAACAGCCGGGAAATTCTGCAGAAATCCCACCACTGCTTCCAATTGTCAATCTTGCAGAGATCCCATCGCTGCCACCAATTGTCAGGGTAATAGCTGGGGAATCCCACAGAAAGCCCACCACTACCTCCAATTGTCAGGGGAACAGCCAGGGAATCCCACAGAAAGCCCATCACTACCTCCAATTGTCAGGGGAACAGCCAGGGAATCCCACAAAAATCCCACTGCTGCCACCAATTGTCAGGGGAACAGTCGGGGAATCTCACAGAAATCCCACCGCTGCAACCAATTGTCAGGGGAACAGCCGGGGAAACCTGCAGAAATCCCACCTCTGCCACCAATTGTCAGGGGAACAGCTGGGGAATCCCGCAGATATCCCACCGCTGCCACCAATTGTCAGGAGAACAGCCGGGAAATTCTGCAGATATCCCACCACTGCTTCCAATTGTCAATCTTGCAGAGATCCCACCGCTGCCACCAATTGTCAGGGGAACAGCCGGGGAATCCTGCAGAAATCACGCTGCTACCAATTGTCAGGGGAACAGTCGGGGAATCTCACAGAAATCCCACCGCTGCCACCAATTGTCAGGGGAACAGCTGGGGAATCCTGCAGAAATCACGCTGCTACCAATTGTTAGGGGAACAGCTGGGGAATCCCGCAAAAATCCCACCGCTGCCACTAATTGTCAGGGGAACAGCCAGGAAATCTCGCAGAAATCCCACAGCTGCCACCAATTGTCAGAGGATCAGCCGGGAAATCCCGTAGAAATCCCACCGCTGCCACCAGTTGTCAGGGGAACAGCCAAGAATCCCACAGAAATCCCACCGCTGCCACCAATTGTCAATCCTGCAGAAATCCCACCGCTACCACCAGTTGTCATGGGAACAGCCATGGAATCCCGTGGAAATCCCATTGCTGCCACCAATTGTCAGGGGAACAGCCGGGGAATCCCGAAGAAATCCCACTGCTGCCACCAATTGTCCGGGGAGCAGCCGGGGAATCCTGCAAAAATCCCACCGCTGCCACTAATTGTCAGGGGAACAGCCAGGAAATCTCGCAGAAATCCCACAGCTGCCACCAATTGTCAGAGGATCAGCCGGGAAATCCCGTAGAAATCCCACCGCTGCCACCAGTTGTCAGGGGAACAGCCAAGAATCCCACAGAAATCCCACCGCTGCCACCAATTGTCAGGGGAACAGCCGGGGAAACCTGCAGAAATCCCACCTCTGCCACCAATTGTCAGGGGAACAGCCGGGGAATCCCGCAGAAATCCCACCGCTGCCACCAGTTGTCAGGGGAACAGCCAAGAATCCCACAGAAATCCCACCGCTGCCACCAATTGTCAGTCTCACAGAAATCCCATCGCTGCCACCAATTGTCAGGGAAACAGCCGGGGAATCCCACAGATATCCCATCGCTGCCACCAATTGTCAGGGAAACAGCCGGGGAATCCCACAGATATCCCACCGCTGCCACCAATTGTCAGGAGAACAGCCGGGAAATTCTGCAGAAATCCCACCGCTGCTTCCAATTGTCAATCTCGCAGAAATCCCATCGCTGCCACCAATTGTCAGGGGAACAGCAGGGGAATCCCACAGAAATCCCACCACTACATCCAATTGTCAGGGGAACAGCAAGGGAATCCCACAGAAATCCCACCGCTGCCACCAATTGTCAGGGGAACAGTCGGGGAATCTCACAGAAATCCCACCGCTGCCACCAATTGTCAGGGGAACAGCCGGGGAATCCTGCAGAAATCCCACCACTGCCACTAATTGTCAGGGGAACAGCCAGGGAATCTCGCAGAAATCCCACAGCTGCCACCAATTGTCAGAGGATCAGCCGGGGAATCCTGCAGAAATCCCACCACTGCCACTAATTGTCAGGGGAACAGCCAGGGAATCTCGCAGAAATTCCACCGCTGCCACCAATTGTCAGGGCAACAGCCAAGAATCCCACAGAAGTCCGACTGCTGCCACCAATTGTCAGGGGAACAGCCAAGAATCCCACAGAAATCCCACCGCTGCCACCAGTTGTCAGGGGAACAGCCAAGAATCCCATAGAAATCCCACTGCTGCCACCAATTGTCAGGGGAACAGCCAAGAATCCCACAGAAATCCCACCGCTGCCACCAATTGTCAGTCTCGCAGAAATCCCACCGCTGCCACCAGTTGTCAGGGGAACAGCCAGGGAATCTCGCAGAAATCACACAGCTGCCACCAATTGTCAGGGGAACAGCCGGGGAATCCCACAGAAATCCCACCGCTGCCACCAATTGTCAGGAGAACAGCCGGGAAATTCTGCAGAAATTCCACCACTGCTTCCAATTGTCAGGGGAACAGCTGGGGAATCCCACAGAAATCCCACCACTACCTCCAATTGTCAGGGGAACAGCTGGGGAATCCCACAGAAATCCCACCACTACCTCCAATTGTCAGGGGAACAGCTGGGGAATCCCACAGAAATCCCACCGCTGCCACCAATTGTCAGGGGAATGGCCACGAAATCCAGCCGAAATCCCACCGCTGCCACCAATTGTCAGGGGAGCAGCCGGGGAAACCTGCAGAAATCCCACCGCTGCCACCAATTGTCAGGGGAACAGCCGGGGAATCTCACAGAAATCCCACCGCTGCCACCAATTGTCAGGGGAACAGCCGGGGAATCCTGCAGAAATCCCACTACTGCCACTAATTGTCAGGGGAACAGCCAGGGAATCTCGCAGAAATTCCACCGCTGCCACCAATTGTCAGGGCAACAGCCAAGAATCCCACAGAAGTCCGACTGCTGCCACCAATTGTCAGGGGAACAGCCAAGAATCCCACAGAAATCCCACCGCTGCCACCAGTTGTCAGGGGAACAGCCAAGAATCCCATAGAAATCCCACTGCTGCCACCAATTGTCAGGGGAACAGCCAAGAATCCCACAGAAATCCCACCGCTGCCACCAATTGTCAGTCTCGCAGAAATCCCACCGCTGCCACCAGTTGTCAGGGGAACAGCCAGGGAATCTCGCAGAAATCACACAGCTGCCACCAATTGTCAGGGGAACAGCCGGGGAATCCCACAGAAATCCCACCGCTGCCACCAATTGTCAGGAGAACAGCCGGGAAATTCTGCAGAAATTCCACCACTGCTTCCAATTGTCAGGGGAACAGCTGGGGAATCCCACAGAAATCCCACCACTACCTCCAATTGTCAGGGGAACAGCTGGGGAATCCCACAGAAATCCCACCACTACCTCCAATTGTCAGGGGAACAGCTGGGGAATCCCACAGAAATCCCACCGCTGCCACCAATTGTCAGGGGAATGGCCACGAAATCCAGCCGAAATCCCACCGCTGCCACCAATTGTCAGGGGAGCAGCCGGGGAAACCTGCAGAAATCCCACCGCTGCCACCAATTGTCAGGGGAACAGCCGGGGAATCCCGCAGAAATCCCACCGCTGCCACCAGTTGTCAGGGGAACAGCCAAGGAATCCCACAGAAATCCTACCGCTGCCACCAATTGTCAGGGGAACAATCGGGGAATGCCGCAGAAATCCCACCGCTGCCACCAATTGTCATGGGAACAGCCAGGAATTCCCACCGCTGCCACCAATTGTTAGGGGAACAGCCGGGGAATCCCACAGAAATCCCACGACTGCCTCCAATTGTCAGGGGAACAGCCGGGGAATCCCACAGAAATCCCACCGCTGCCACCAATTGTCCAATTGTCAGGGGAACAGCCGGGGAATCCCACAGAAATCCCACCGCTGCCACCAATTGTCAGGAGAACAGTCAGGGAATCTCGCAGAAATCCCACTGCTGCCACCAATTTCAGGGGAACATCCGGGGAATCCCACAGAAATCCCACCGCTGCCACCAATTGTTAGGGGAACAGCCGTGGAATCCTGCAGAAATCCCACAGCTGCCACCAATTGTCAGGGGAACAGCCGGGGAATCACATGGAAATCCCACCGCTGCCACCAGTTATCAGTGGAACAGCCAGGGAATCCCACAGAAATCCCACTGCTGCAACCAATTGTCACTCCCGCAGAAATCCCACTGATGCCATCAATTGTCATGGGAACAACCAGGGAATCCCGCAGAAATCCCACCGCTGCCAGCAGTTGTCAGGGGAACAGCCGGGGAATCCCACAGAAATCCCACTGCTGCAACCAATTGTCACTCCCGCAGAAATCCCACTGATGCCATCAATTGTCATGGGAACAACCAGGGAATCCCGCAGAAATCCCACCGCTGCCAGCATTTGTTAAGGGAACAGCCAGGGAATCACATGGAAATCCCACCGGTGACACCAGTTGTCAGGGGAACAGCCAGGGAATCCCACAGAAATCCCACTGCTGCCAACAATTGTCAATCCTACAGAAATCCCACCGCTGCCAGCAATTGTCAGGGGAACAGCCGGGGAATCCCGCAGAAATCCCACTGTTGCCACCAATTGTCAATCCCACAGAAATCCCACCGCTGCCACCAATTGTCAGGGGAACAGCCGGGGTATCCCCCCAGATATCCCTCTGCTGCCACCAATTGTCAGGGGAACAGCCGGGGAATCCCGCAGAAATCCCACTGCTGCCACCAATTGTCAATCCCACAGAAATTCCACCACTGCCACCAATTGTCAGGGAAACAGCCGGGGAATCCCACAGAAATCCCACTGTTGCCAACAATTGTCAATCCCGCAGAAATCCCACCGCTGCCACCAATTGTCATGGGAACAGCCAGGGAATCCCGTGGAAATCCCACCGCTGACACCAGTTGTCAGGGGAACAGCCGGGGAATCCCACAGACATCCCACTGCTGCCACCAATTGTCAATCCCGCAGAAATCCCACCGCTGCCACCAGTTGTCATGGGAACAGCCAGGGAATCCCATGGAATTCCCACCGCTGCCACCAATTGTCAGGAGAACAGCCAGAGAATCCCGCAGAAATCCCACTGCTGCCACTAATTGTCAAGGGAACAGCCGGGGAATCCCGCATAAATCACACTGCTACCAATTGATAGGGGAACAGCCGGCGAATCTTGCAGAAATCCCACCACTGCCACCAATTGTCAATCCCACAGAAATTCCACCGCTGCCACCAATTGTCATGGGAACAGCCAGGGAATCCCATGGAAATCCCACCACTGACACCAGTTGTCAGGGGAACAGCCGGGGAATCCCGCAGAAATCCCACCTCTGCCACCAATTGTCAGGGGAACAGCCGGGGAATCCCGAAGAAGTCCCACCGCTGCCACCAATTGTCAGGAGAACAGCCACAGAATCCCGCAGAAATCCCACTGCTACCACCAATTGTCAGGGGAACAGCCAGGGAATCTTGCCGAAATCCCACCGCTGCCACCAATTGTCAGGGGAACAGCCGGGGAATCTCACAGAAATCCCACCGCTGCCACCAATTGTCAGGGGAACAGCCAGGGAATCTTGCCGAAATCCCACTGCTGCCACCAATTGTCAGGGGAACAGCCGGGGAATCCCGCAGAAATCCCACTGCTGCCACCAATTGTCAGGGGAACAGCCGGGGAATCCAGCAGAAATCCCACCGCTGCCACCAATTGTCAGGGGAACAGCCAGGGAATCCCGCAGAAATCCCACTGCTGCCACCAGTTGTCAGGAGAACAACCGAGGAATCCCACAGAAATCCTATCGCTGCCACCAATTGTCAATCCCGCAGAAATCCCACCGCTGCCACCAATTGTCAGGGGAACTGTCTGGGAATCTCGCAGAAATCCCACTGCTGCCACCAATTGTCAGGGAAACATTAGGGGAATCCCGCGGAAATCCCACCACTGCCACCAATTGTCATGGGAACAGCCAGGGAATCCCGTGGAAATCCCACCGCTGCCACCAATTGTCAGGGGAACAGCCAGGGAATCCCGTGGAAATCCCACCGCTGCCACCAATTGTCAGGGGAACAGCCAGGGAATCCCGTGGAAATCCCACCACTGCCACCAATTGTCATGGGAACAGCCAGGGAATCCCGTGGAAATCCCACCGCTGCCACCAATTGTCAGGGGAACAGCCAGGGAATCCCGTGGAAATCCCACCGCTGCCACCAATTGTCAGGGGAACAGCCAGGGAATCCCGTGGAAATCCCACCGCTGCCACCAATTGTCAGGGGAACAGCCGGGGTATCCCCCCAGATATCCCTCTGCTGCCACCAATTGTCAGGGGAACAGCCGGGGAATCCTGCAAAAATCCCACCGCTGCCAACAATTGTCAGGGGAACAGCCAGGGAATCCCGCAGAAATCCCACTGCTGCCACCAATTGTCAATCCCACAGAAATTCCACCAATTGTCAGGGAAACAGCCGGGGAATCCCACAGAAATCCCACTGTTGCCAACAATTGTCAAACCCGCAGAAATCCCACCTCTGCCACCAATTGTCAATCCCACAGAAATTCTCCAATTGTCAGGGGAACAGCCGGGGAATCCCGAAGAAGTCCCACCGCTGCCACCAATTGTCAGGGGAACAGCCAGGGAATCCCGTGGAAATCCCACCGCTGCCACCAATTGTCAGGGGAACAGCCAGGGAATCCCGTGGAAATCCCACCACTGCCACCAATTGTCATGGGAACAGCCAGGGAATCCCGTGGAAATCCCACCGCTGCCACCAATTGTCAGGGGAACAGCCAGGGAATCCCGTGGAAATCCCACCGCTGCCACCAATTGTCAGGGGAACAGCCAGGGAATCCCGTGGAAATCCCACCGCTGCCACCAATTGTCAGGGGAACAGCCGGGGTATCCCCCCAGATATCCCTCTGCTGCCACCAATTGTCAGGGGAACAGCCGGGGAATCCTGCAAAAATCCCACCGCTGCCAACAATTGTCAGGGGAACAGCCAGGGAATCCCGCAGAAATCCCACTGCTGCCACCAATTGTCAATCCCACAGAAATTCCACCAATTGTCAGGGAAACAGCCGGGGAATCCCACAGAAATCCCACTGTTGCCAACAATTGTCAAACCCGCAGAAATCCCACCTCTGCCACCAATTGTCAATCCCACAGAAATTCTCCAATTGTCAGGGGAACAGCCGGGGAATCCCAAAGAAGTCCCACCGCTGCCACCAATTTTCAGGAGAACAGCCAGGGAATCTTGCAGAAATCCAACCGCCGCCACCAATTGTCAATCCCGCAGAAATCCCACAGCTGCCACCAACTGTCAGGAGAACAGCCAGAGAATCCAGCAGAAATCCCACCGCTGCCACCAATTGTCAGGGGAACAGCCAGGAAATCTCGCAGAAATCCCACTGCTGCCACCAATTGTCATGGGAACAGCCAGGGAATCCCGTGGAAATCCCACCGCTGACACCAGTTGTCAGGAGAACAGCCGGGGAATCCCACAGAAATCCCACTGCTGCCACCAATTGTCAATCCCGCAGAAATCCCACCTCTGCCACCAATTGTCAGGGGAACAGCCGGGGAATCCCGAAGAAGTCCCACCGCTGCCACCAATTTTCAGGAGAACAGCCAGGGAATCTTGCAGAAATCCAACCGCCGCCACCAATTGTCAATCCCGCAGAAATCCCACAGCTGCCACCAACTGTCAGGAGAACAGCCAGAGAATCCAGCAGAAATCCCACCGCTGCCACCAATTGTCAGGGGAACAGCCAGGAAATCTCGCAGAAATCCCACTGCTGCCACAAGTTGTCAGGAGAACAACCGAGGAATCCCACAGAAATCCTACCGCTGCCACCAATTGTCAATCCCGCAGAAATCCCACCGCTGCCACCAATTGTCAGGGAAACATTAGGGGAATCCCGCGGAAATCCCACCACTACCACCAATTGTCATGGGAACAGCCAGGGAATCCCGTGGAAATCCCACCGCTGCCACCAATTGTCAGGGGAACAGACAGGGAATCCCGTGGAAATCCCACCGCTGCCACCAATTGTCAGGGGAACAGCCGGGGAATCTCGAAGAAGTCCCACCACTGCCACCAATTGTCAGGAGAACAGCCAGAGAATCCCGCAGAAATCCCACTGCTGCCACCAATTGATAGGGGAACAGCCGGGGAATCCTGCAAAAATCCCACCGCTGCCAACAATTGTCAGGGGAACAGCCAGGGAATCCCGCAGAAATCCCACTGCTGCCACCAATTGTCAATCCCACAGAATTTCCACCACTGCCACCAATTGTCAGGGAAACAGCCGGGGAATCCCACAGAAATCCCACTGTTGCCAACAATTGTCAATCCCGCAGAAATCCCACCGCTGCCACCAATTGTCATGGGAACAGCCAGGTAATCCCATCGAAATCCCACCGCTGACACCAGTTGTCAGGGGAACAGCCGGGGAATCCCACAGAAATCCCACTGCTGCCACCAATTGTCAATCCCGCAGAAATCCCACCGCTGCCACCAATTGTCAGGGGAACAGCCGGGGAATCCCGAAGAAGTCCCACCGCTGCCACCAATTGTCAGGAGAACAGCCAGAGAATCCCGCCGAAATCCCACTGCTGCCACCAATTGATAGGGGAACAGCCGGCGAATCTCGCAGAAATCCCACCGCTGCCACCAATTGTCAGGGGAACAGCCAGGGAATCTTGCAGAAATTCAACCGCCGCGACCAATTATCAATGCCGCAGAAATTCCACAGCTGCCACCAATTGTCAGGAGAACAGCCAGAGAATCCAGCAGAAATCCCACCGCTGCCACCAATTGTCAGGGGAACAGCCAGGGAAACCCGCAAAAATCCCACTGCTGCCACCAGTTGTCAGGAGAACAACCGAGGAATCCCACAGAAATCCCACCGCTGCCACCAATTGTCAGGGGAACAGTCGGGAAATCACGCGGAAATCCCACCGCTGCCAACAATTGTCAGGGAAATAGCCGGGGAATCCTGCAGAAATCCCACCGCTGCCACCAATTGTCAGGAGAACAGCCGGGGAATCCCGCAGAAATCCCACTGCTGCCACCAATTGTCAATCCCGCAGAAATCCCACTGCTGCCACCAATTGTCAAGGGAATGGCCAGGGAATCCAGCCGAAATCCCACCGCTGCCACCAATTGTCAGGGGAACAGCCGGGGAATCCCGCAGATATCCCACCGCTGCCACCAATTGTCAGGAGAACAGCCGGGAAATTCTGCAGAAATCCCACCACTGGTTCCAGTTGTCAATCTCGCAGAAATCCCATCGCTGCCACCAATTGTCAGGGGAACAGCAGGGGAATCCCACAGAAATCCCACCACTACCTCCAATTGTCAGGGGAACAGCCAGGGAATCACAGAGAAATCCCAACGCTACCACCAATTGTCAGGGGAACAATCGGGGAATCCCGCAGAAATCCCACCGCTGCCACCAATTGTCAGGGGAACAGCTGGGGAATCCCACAGAAATCCCACCACTACCTCCAATTGTCAGGGGGACAGCCGGGGAATCACAGAGAAATCCCACCGCTGCCACCAATTGTCAGGGGAACAGCCGGGGAATACTGCAGAAATCACGCTGCCACCAATTGTCAGGGGAACAGCCGGGGAATCCCGCAGAAATCCCACCGCTGCCACTAATTGTCAGGGGAACAGCCAGGGAATCTCGCAGAAATCCCACCGCTGCCACCAGTTGTCGGGGGAACAGTCGGGGAATCACGCGGAAATCGCACCGCTGCCACCAATTGTCATGGGAACAGTCAGGGAATCCCGTGGAAATCCCACCGCTGCCGCCAATTGTCAGGGAAATAGCCAGGGAATCCCGCAGAAATCCCACCGCTGCCACCAATTGTCAGGAGAACAGCCGGGGAATCCCGCAGAAATCCCACCGCTGACACCAATTGTCAGGGGAACAGCCGGGGAATCCCGCAGAAATCCCACCGCTGACACCAATTGTCAGGGGAACAGCCGGGGAATCCCGCAGATATCCCACCGCTGCCACCAATTGTCAGGAGAACAGCCGGGAAATTCTGCAGAAATCCCACCACTGGTTCCAATTGTCAATCTCGCAGAAATCCCATCGCTGCCACCAATTGTCAGGGTAATAGCTGGGGAATCCCACAGAAAGCCCACCACTACCTCCAATTGTCAGGGGAACAGCCAGGGAATCCCACAGAAATCCCACTGCTGCCACCAATTGTCAGGGGAACAGTCGGGGAATCTCACAGAAATCCCACTGCTGCCACCAATTGTCAGGGGAACAGCCGGGGAATCCTGCAGAAATCACGCTGCTACCACTTGTTAGGGGAACAGTCGGGGAATCCCGCAGAAATCCCACCGCTGCCACTAATTGTCAGGGGAACAGCTGGGGAATCCCGCAGAAATCCCACAGCTGCCACCAATTGTCAGAGGAACTGCTGGGAAATCCCGCAGAAATCCCACCGCTGCTGCCAATTGTCAATCTCGCAGAAATCCCATCGCTGCCACCAATTGTCAGGGGAACAGCTGGGGAATCCCACAGAAATCCCACCAATACATCCAATTGTCAGGGGAACAGCCAGGCAATCCCACAGAAATCCCACCGCTGCCACCAATTGTCAGGGGAACAGTCGGGGAATCTCACAGAAATCCCACCGCTGCTTCCAATTGTCAATCTCGCAGAAATCCCACCGCTGCCACCAATTGTCAGGGGAACAGCCGGGGAAACCTGCAGAAATCCCACCTCTGCCACCAATTGTCAGGGGAACAGTCGGGGAATCCCGCAGAAATCCCACCGCTGCCACCAATTGTCAGGGGAACAGCTGGGGAATCCCGCAGATATCCCACCGCTGCCACCAATTGTCAGGAGAACAGCCGGGAAATTCTGCAGAAATCCCACCACTGCTTCCAATTGTCAATCTTGCAGAGATCCCATCGCTGCCACCAATTGTCAGGGTAATAGCTGGGGAATCCCACAGAAAGCCCATCACTACCTCCAATTGTCAGGGGAACAGCCAGGGAATCCCACAAAAATCCCACTGCTGCCACCAATTGTCAGGGGAACAGTCGGGGAATCTCACAGAAATCCCACCGCTGCTTCCAATTGTCAATCTCGCAGAAATCCCACCGCTGCCACCAATTGTCAGGGGAACAGCCGGGGAAACCTGCAGAAATCCCACCTCTGCCACCAATTGTCAGGGGAACAGCTGGGGAATCCCGCAGATATCCCACCGCTGCCACCAATTGTCAGGAGAACAGCCGGGAAATTCTGCAGATATCCCACCACTGCTTCCAATTGTCAATCTTGCAGAGATCCCACCGCTGCCACCAATTGTCAGGGGAACAGCCGGGGAATCCTGCAGAAATCACGCTGCTACCAATTGTCAGGGGAACAGTCTTGGAATCTCACAGAAATCCCACCGCTGCCACCAATTGTCAGGGGAACAGCCGGGGAATCCTGCAGAAATCACGCTGCTACCAATTGTTAGGGGAACAGTCGGGGAATCCCGCAGAAATCCCACCGCTGCCACTAATTGTCAGGGGAACAGCTGGGGAATCCCGCAAAAATCCCACCGCTGCCACTAATTGTCAGGGGAACAGCCAGGAAATCTCGCAGAAATCCCACAGCTGCCACCAATTGTCAGAGGATCAGCCGGGAAATCCCGTAGAAATCCCACCGCTGCCACCAGTTGTCAGGGGAACAGCCAAGAATCCCACAGAAATCCCACCGCTGCCACCAATTGTCAATCCTGCAGAAATCCCACCGCTACCACCAGTTGTCATGGGAACAGCCATGGAATCCCGTGGAAATCCCATTGCTGCCACCAATTGTCAGGGGAACAGCCGGCGAATCCCGAAGAAATCCCACTGCTGCCACCAATTGTCCGGGGAGCAGCCGGGGAATCCTGCAAAAATCCCACCGCTGCCACTAATTGTCAGGGGAACAGCCAGGAAATCTCGCAGAAATCCCACAGCTGCCACCAATTGTCAGGGGAACAGCCAAGAATCCCACAGAAATCCCACCGCTGCCACCAATTGTCAGGGGAACAGCCGGGGAAACCTGCAGAAATCCCACCTCTGCCACCAATTGTCAGGGGAACAGCCGGGGAATCCCGCAGAAATCCCACCGCTGCCACCAGTTGTCAGGGGAACAGCCAAGAATCCCACAGAAATCCCACCGCTGCCACCAATTGTCAGTCTCACAGAAATCCCATCGCTGCCACCAATTGTCAGGGAAACAGCCGGGGAATCCCACAGATATCCCATCGCTGCCACCAATTGTCAGGGAAACAGCCGGGGAATCCCACAGATATCCCACCGCTGCCACCAATTGTCAGGAGAACAGCCGGGAAATTCTGCAGAAATCCCACCGCTGCTTCCAATTGTCAATCTCGCAGAAATCCCATCGCTGCCACCAATTGTCAGGGGAACAGCTGGGGAATCCCACAGAAATCCCACCACTACATCCAATTGTCAGGGGAACAGCAAGGGAATCCCACAGAAATCCCACCGCTGCCACCAATTGTCAGGGGAACAGTCGGGGAATCTCACAGAAATCCCACCGCTGCCACCAATTGTCAGGGGAACAGCCGGGGAATCCTGCAGAAATCCCACCACTGCCACTAATTGTCAGGGGAACAGCCAGGGAATCTCGCAGAAATCCCACAGCTGCCACCAATTGTCAGAGGATCAGCCGGGAAATCCCGCAGAAATTCCACCGCTGCCACCAATTGTCAGGGCAACAGCCAAGAATCCCACAGAAGTCCGACTGCTGCCACCAATTGTCAGGGGAACAGCCAAGAATCCCACAGAAATCCCACCGCTGCCACCAGTTGTCAGGGGAACAGCCAAGAATCCCATAGAAATCCCACTGCTGCCACCAATTGTCAGGGGAACAGCCAAGAATCCCACAGAAATCCCACCGCTGCCACCAATTGTCAGTCTCGCAGAAATCCCACCGCTGCCACCAGTTGTCAGGGGAACAGCCAGGGAATCTCGCAGAAATCACACAGCTGCCACCAATTGTCAGGGGAACAGCCGGGGAATCCCACAGAAATCCCACCGCTGCCACCAATTGTCAGGAGAACAGCCGGGAAATTCTGCAGAAATTCCACCACTGCTTCCAATTGTCAGGGGAACAGCTGGGGAATCCCACAGAAATCCCACCACTACCTCCAATTGTCAGGGGAACAGCTGGGGAATCCCACAGAAATCCCACCACTACCTCCAATTGTCAGGGGAACAGCTGGGGAATCCCACAGAAATCCCACCGCTGCCACCAATTGTCAGGGGAATGGCCACGAAATCCAGCCGAAATCCCACTGCTGCCACCAATTGTCAGGGGAGCAGCCGGGGAAACCTGCAGAAATCCCACCGCTGCCACCAATTGTCAGGGGAACAGCCGGGGAATCCCGCAGAAATCCCACCGCTGCCACCAGTTGTCAGGGGAACAGCCAAGGAATCCCACAGAAATCCTACCGCTGCCACCAATTGTCAGGGGAACAATCGGGGAATGCCGCAGAAATCCCACCGCTGCCACCAATTGTCATGGGAACAGCCAGGAATTCCCACCGCTGCCACCAATTGTTAGGGGAACAGCCGGGGAATCCCACAGAAATCCCACGACTGCCTCCAATTGTCAGGGGAACAGCCGGGGAATCCCACAGAAATCCCACCGCTGCCACCAATTGTCCAATTGTCAGGGGAACAGCCGGGGAATCCCACAGAAATCCCACCGCTGCCACCAATTGTCAGGAGAACAGTCAGGGAATCTCGCAGAAATCCCACTGCTGCCACCAATTTCAGGGGAACAGCCGGGGAATCCCACAGAAATCCCACCGCTGCCACCAATTGTTAGGGGAACAGCCGTGGAATCCTGCAGAAATCCCACAGCTGCCACCAATTGTCAGGGGAACAGCCGGGGAATCACATGGAAATCCCACCGCTGCCACCAGTTATCAGTGGAACAGCCAGGGAATCCCACAGAAATCCCACTGCTGCAACCAATTGTCACTCCCGCAGAAATCCCACTGATGCCATCAATTGTCATGGGAACAACCAGGGAATCCCGCAGAAATCCCACCGCTGCCAGCAGTTGTCAGGGGAACAGCCGGGGAATCCCACAGAAATCCCACTGCTGCAACCAATTGTCACTCCCGCAGAAATCCCACTGATGCCATCAATTGTCATGGGAACAACCAGGGAATCCCGCAGAAATCCCACCGCTGCCAGCATTTGTTAAGGGAACAGCCAGGGAATCACATGGAAATCCCACTGCTGCCAACAATTGTCAATCCTACAGAAATCCCACCGCTGCCAGCAATTGTCAGGGGAACAGCCGGGGAATCCCGCAGAAATCCCACTGTTGCCACCAATTGTCAATCCCACAGAAATCCCACCGCTGCCACCAATTGTCAGGGGAACAGCCGGGGTATCCCCCCAGATATCCCTCTGCTGCCACCAATTGTCAGGGGAACAGCCGGGGAATCCCGCAGAAATCCCACTGCTGCCACCAATTGTCAATCCCACAGAAATTCCACCACTGCCACCAATTGTCAGGGAAACAGCCGGGGAATCCCACAGAAATCCCACTGTTGCCAACAACTGTCAATCCCGCAGAAATCCCACCGCTGCCACCAATTGTCATGGGAACAGCCAGGGAATCCCGTGGAAATCCCACCGCTGACACCAGTTGTCAGGGGAACAGCCGGGGAATCCCACAGACATCCCACTGCTGCCACCAATTGTCAATCCCGCAGAAATCCCACCGCTGCCACCAGTTGTCATGGGAACAGCCAGGGAATCCCATGGAATTCCCACCGCTGCCACCAATTGTCAGGAGAACAGCCAGAGAATCCCGCAGAAATCCCACTGCTGCCACTAATTGTCAAGGGAACAGCCGGGGAATCCCGCATAAATCACACTGCTACCAATTGATAGGGGAACAGCCGGCGAATCTTGCAGAAATCCCACCACTGCCACCAATTGTCAATCCCACAGAAATTCCACCGCTGCCACCAATTGTCATGGGAACAGCCAGGGAATCCCATGGAAATCCCACCACTGACACCAGTTGTCAGGGGAACAGCCGGGGAATCCCGCAGAAATCCCACCTCTGCCACCAATTGTCAGGGGAACAGCCGGGGAATCCCGAAGAAGTCCCACCGCTGCCACCAATTGTCAGGAGAACAGCCAGAGAATCCCGCAGAAATCCCACTGCTACCACCAATTGTCAGGGGAACAGCCAGGGAATCTTGCCGAAATCCCACCGCTGCCACCAATTGTCAGGGGAACAGCCGGGGAATCTCACAGAAATCCCACCGCTGCCACCAATTGTCAGGGGAACAGCCAGGGAATCTTGCCGAAATCCCACTGCTGCCACCAATTGTCAGGGGAACAGCCGGGGAATCCCGCAGAAATCCCACTGCTGCCACCAATTGTCAGGGGAACAGCCGGGGAATACCGCATAAATCACGCTGCTACCAATTGATAGGGGAACAGCCGGCGAATCTCACAGAAATCCCACCGCTGCCACCAATTGTCAGGGGAACAGCCAGGGAATCTTGCAGAAATCCAGCCGCCGCCACCAATTGTCAATCCCGCAGAAATCCCACAGCTGCCACCAACTGTCAGGAGAACAGCCAGAGAATCCAGCAGAAATCCCACCGCTGCCACCAATTGTCAGGGGAACAGCCAGGGAATCCCGCAGAAATCCCACTGCTGCCACCAGTTGTCAGGAGAACAACCGAGGAATCCCACAGAAATCCTATCGCTGCCACCAATTGTCAATCCCGCAGAAATCCCACCGCTGCCACCAATTGTCAGGGGAACTGTCTGGGAATCTCGCAGAAATCCCACTGCTGCCACCAATTGTCAGGGAAACATTAGGGGAATCCCGCGGAAATCCCACCACTGCCACCAATTGTCATGGGAACAGCCAGGGAATCCCGTGGAAATCTCACCGCTGCCACCAATTGTCAGGGGAACAGCCAGGGAATCCCGTGGAAATCCCACCGCTGCCACCAATTGTCAGGGGAACAGCCAGGGAATCCCGTGGAAATCCCACCACTGCCACCAATTGTCATGGGAACAGCCAGGGAATCCCGTGGAAATCCCACCGCTGCCACCAATTGTCAGGGGAACAGCCAGGGAATCCCGTGGAAATCCCACCGCTGCCACCAATTGTCAGGGGAACAGCCAGGGAATCCCGTGGAAATCCCACCGCTGCCATCAATTGTCAGGGGAACAGCCGGGGTATCCCCCCAGATATCCCTCTGCTGCCACCAATTGTCAGGGGAACAGCCGGGGAATCCTGCAAAAATCCCACCGCTGCCAACAATTGTCAGGGGAACAGCCAGGGAATCCCGCAGAAATCCCACTGCTGCCACCAATTGTCAATCCCACAGAAATTCCACCAATTGTCAGGGAAACAGCCGGGGAATCCCACAGAAATCCCACTGTTGCCAACAATTGTCAAACCCGCAGAAATCCCACCTCTGCCACCAATTGTCAGGGGAACAGCCGGGGAATCCCGAAGAAGTCCCACCGCTGCCACCAATTTTCAGGAGAACAGCCAGGGAATCTTGCAGAAATCCAACCGCCGCCACCAATTGTCAATCCCGCAGAAATCCCACAGCTGCCACCAACTGTCAGGAGAACAGCCAGAGAATCCAGCAGAAATCCCACCGCTGCCACCAATTGTCAGGGGAACAGCCAGGAAATCTCGCAGAAATCCCACTGCTGCCACCAATTGTCATGGGAACAGCCAGGGAATCCCGTGGAAATCCCACCGCTGACACCAGTTGTCAGGAGAACAGCCGGGGAATCCCACAGAAATCCCACTGCTGCCACCAATTGTCAATCCCGCAGAAATCCCACCTCTGCCACCAATTGTCAGGGGAACAGCCGGGGAATCCCGAAGAAGTCCCACCGCTGCCACCAATTTTCAGGAGAACAGCCAGGGAATCTTGCAGAAATCCAACCGCCGCCACCAATAGTCAATCCCGCAGAAATCCCACAGCTGCCACCAACTGTCAGGAGAACAGCCAGAGAATCCAGCAGAAATCCCACCGCTGCCACCAATTGTCAGGGGAACAGCCAGGAAATCTCGCAGAAATCCCACTACTGCCACAAGTTGTCAGGAGAACAACCGAGGAATCCCACAGAAATCCTACCGCTGCCACCAATTGTCAATCCCGCAGAAATCCCACCGCTGCCACCAATTGTCAGGGAAACATTAGGGGAATCCCGCGGAAATCCCACCACTACCACCAATTGTCATGGGAACAGCCAGGGAATCCCGTGGAAATCCCACCGCTGCCACCAATTGTCAGGGGAACAGACAGGGAATCCCGTGGAAATCCCACCGCTGCCACCAATTGTCAGGGGAACAGCCGGGGAATCTCGAAGAAGTCCCACCACTGCCACCAATTGTCAGGAGAACAGCCAGAGAATCCCGCAGAAATCCCACTGCTGCCACCAATTGATAGGGGAACAGCCGGGGAATCCTGCAAAAATCCCACCGCTGCCAACAATTGTCAGGGGAACAGCCAGGGAATCCCGCAGAAATCCCACTGCTGCCACCAATTGTCAATCCCACAGAATTTCCACCACTGCCACCAATTGTCAGGGAAACAGCCGGGGAATCCCACAGAAATCCCACTGTTGCCAACAATTGTCAATCCCGCAGAAATCCCACCGCTGCCACCAATTGTCATGGGAACAGCCAGGTAATCCCATGGAAATCCCACCGCTGACACCAGTTGTCAGGGGAACAGCCGGGGAATCCCACAGAAATCCCACTGCTGCCACCAATTGTCAATCCCGCAGAAATCCCACCGCTGCCACCAATTGTCAGGGGAACAGCCGGGGAATCCCGAAGAAGTCCCACCGCTGCCACCAATTGTCAGGAGAACAGCCAGAGAATCCCGCCGAAATCCCACTGCTGCCACCAATTGATAGGGGAACAGCTGGCGAATCTCGCAGAAATCCCACCGCTGCCACCAATTGTCAGTGGAACAGCCAGGGAATCTTGCAGAAATTCAACCGCCGCGACCAATTATCAATGCCGCAGAAATTCCACAGCTGCCACCAATTGTCAGGAGAACAGCCAGAGAATCCAGCAGAAATCCCACCGCTGCCACCAATTGTCAGGGGAACAGCCAGGGAAACCCGCAAAAATCCCACTGCTGCCACCAGTTGTCAGGAGAACAACCGAGGAATCCCACAGAAATCCTACCGCTGCCACCAATTGTCAATCCCGCAGAAATCCCACCGCTGCCACCAATTGTCAGGGGAACTGTCTGGGAATCTCGCAGGAATCCCACTGCTGCCACCAATTGTCAGGGAAACATTAGGGGAATCCCGCGGAAATCCCACCGCTGCGACCAATTGTCAGGGGAACAATCGAGGAATCCCACAGAAATCCCACCGCTGCCACCAATTGTCATGGGAACCGATAGGGAATCCCGAAGAAATCCCACTGCTGCCACCAATTGTCAGGGAATCCTGCAGAAATCACGCTGCTACCAATTGTTAGGGGAACAGCCGTGGAATCCCACAGAAATCCCACCGCTGCCACTAATTTTCAGGGGAACAGCCAGGGAATCACGTGGAAATCCCACCGCTGTCACCAGTTGTCAGGGGAACAGCCAGGGAATCCCACAGAAATCCCACCGCTGCCACCAATTGTCAGGGGAACAGCCAGGGAATCCTGAAGAAGTCCCACCACTGCCACCAATTGTCAGGAGAACAGCCAGAGAATCCCACAGAAATCCCACTGCTGCCACCAATTGTCAGGGGAACAGCCGGGGAATACCGCATAAATCACGCTGCTACCAGTTGATAGGGGAACAGCCGGCGAATCTCGCAGAAATCCCACCACTGCCACCAATTGTCAGGGGAACAGCCTGGGAATCTTGCATAAATCCAACCGCTGCCACCAACTGTCAATCCCGCAGAAATCCCACCGCTGCCACCAATTGTCAGGGGAACTGTCTGGGAATCTCGCAGAAATCCCACTGCTGCCACCAATTGTCAGGGAAACATTAGGGGAATCCCGCGGAAATCCCACCACTGCCACCAATTGTCATGGGAACAGCCAGGGAATCCCGTGGAAATCCCACCGCTGCCACCAATTGTCAGGGGAACAGCCAGGGAATCCCGTGGAAATCCCACCGCTGCCACCAATTGTCAGGGGAACAGCCGGGGAATCCCTCAGAAATCCCACCGCTGCCACCAATTGTCAGGGGAACAGTCGGAGAATCTCGCAGAAATCCCACTGCTGCCACCAATTGTCATGGGAACAGCTAGGGAATACCGTGGAAATCCCACCGCTGCCACCAATTGTCAGGGGAACAGCCGGGGAATCCCGAAGAAATCTCACCGCTGCCACCAATTGTCAGGGGAATAGCTGGGGAATCCCGCAGAAATCCCACCGCTGCCACAAATTGTCAGGGGAACAGCTTGGGAATCCCGCAGAAATCCCACCACTGCTTCCAATTGTCAATCCCGTAGAAATCCCACCGCTGCCACCAATTGTCAGGATAACAGCCGGGGAATCCCACAGAAATCCCACGACTGTCTCCAATTGTCAGGGGAACAGCCGGGGAATCCCACAGAAATCCCACCGCTGCGACCAATTGTCAGGGGAACAATCGAGGAATCCCACAGAAATCCCACCGCTGCCACCAATTGTCATGGGAACCGATAGGGAATCCCGAAGAAATCCCACTGCTGCCACCAATTGTCAGGGAAACAGCCAGGGAATCCTGCAGAAATCACGCTGCTACCAATTGTTAGGGGAACAGCCGTGGAATCCCACAGAAATCCCACCGCTGCCACTAATTTTCAGGGGAACAGCCAGGGAATCACGTGGAAATCCCACCGCTGACACCAGTTGTCAGGGGAACAGCCAGGGAATCCCACAGAAATCCCACCGCTGCCACCAATTGTCAGGGGAACAGCCGGGGAATCCTGAAGAAGTCCCACCACTGCCACCAATTGTCAGGAGAACAGCCAGAGAATCCCACAGAAATCCCACTGCTGCCACCAATTGTCAGGGGAACAGCCGGGGAATACCGCATAAATCACGCTGCTACCAGTTGATAGGGGAACAGCCGGCGAATCTCGCAGAAATCCCACCACTGCCACCAATTGTCAGGGGAACAGCCTGGGAATCTTGCATAAATCCAACCGCTGCCACCAACTGTCAATCCCGCAGAAATCCCACCGCTGCCACCAATTGTCAGGGGAACTGTCTGGGAATCTCGCAGAAATCCCACTGCTGCCACCAATTGTCAGGGAAACATTAGGGGAATCCCGCGGAAATCCCACCACTGCCACCAATTGTCATGGGAACAGCCAGGGAATCCCGTGGAAATCCCACCGCTGCCACCAATTGTCAGGGGAACAGCCGGGGAATCCCACAGAAATCCCATCGCTGCCACCAATTGTCAGGGGAACAGATGGGGAATCCCGCAGAAATCACGCTGCCTACAATTGTTAGGGGAACAGCCGGAGAATCTCGACGAAATCCCACTGCTGCCACCAATTGTCAGGGGAATGACCAGGGAATCCAGCCGAAATCCCACCGCTGCCACCAATTGTCAGGGAAACAGCCGGGGAATCCCGCAGAAATCCCACTGCTGCCACCAATTTTCAGGGGAACAGCCGGGGAATCCCACAGAAATCCCACGACTGCCTCCAATTGTCAGGGGAACAGCCGGGGAATCCCACAGAAATCCCACCGCTGCCACCAATTGTCAGGGGAACAGCCAGGGAATCACATGGAAATCCCACCGCTGACACCAGTTATCAGGGGAACAGTCAGGGAATCTCGCAGAAATCCCACTGCTGCCACCAATTTCAGGGGAACAATCGGGGAATCCCGAAGAAATCCCACCGCTGCCACCAATTGTCAGGGAAACAGCCGGGGAATCCTGCAGAAATCACGCTGCTACCAATTGTTAGGGGAACAGCCGTGGAATCCCGCAGAAATCTCACCGATGCAACTAATTGTCAGGGGAACAGCCAGGGAATCTCGCAGAAATCCCACAGCTGCCACCAATTGTCAGGGGAACAGCCAGGGAATCACATGGAAATCCCACCGCTGACACCAGTTATCAGGGGAACAGCCAGGGAATCCCACAGAAATCCCACTGCTGCAACCAATTGTCACTCCCGCAGAAATCCCACTGATGCCATCAATTGTCATGGGAACAACCAGGGAATCCCGCAGAAATCCCACCGCTGCCACCAATTGTCAGGGGAACAGCCGGGGAATCCCGCGAAATCCCACTGTTGCCACCAATTGTCAATCCCACAGAAATCCCACCGCTGCCACCAATTGTCAGGGGAACAGCCGGGGAATCCCCCCAGATATCCCTCTGCTGCCACCAATTGTCAGGGGAACAGCCGGGGAATCCCACAGAAATCCCACCGCTGCCAACAATTGTCAATCCCGCAGAAATCCCACCGCTGCCACCAATTGTCATGGGAACAGCCAGGGAATCCCGTTGAAATCCCACCGCTGACACCAGTTGTCAGGGGAACAGCCGGGGAATCCCACAGAAATCCCACTGCTGCCACCAATTGTCAGGGAAACATTAGGGGAATCCCGCGGAAATCCCACCACTGCCACCAATTGTCATGGGAATAGCCAGGGAATCCCGTGGAAATCCCACCGCTGCCACCAATTGTCAGGGGAACAGCCGGGGAATCCCACAGAAATCCCACCGCTGCCACCAATTGTCAGGGGAAGAGATGGAGAATCCCGCAGAAATCACGCTGCCTACAATTGTTAGGGGAACAGCCGGAGAATCTCGACGAAATCCCACTGCTGCCACCAATTGTCAGGGAAATGGCCAGGGAATCCAGCCGAAATCCCCCCGCTGCCACCAATTGTCAGGGGAACAGCTGGGGAATCCCACAGAAATCCCACCGCTGCCACCAATTGTCAGGGGAACAGTCAGGGAATCTCGCAGAAATCCCACTGCTGCCACCAATTTCAGGGGAACAATCGGGGAATCCCAAAGAAATCCCACCGCTGCCACCAATTGTCAGGGAAACAGCCGGGGAATCCTGCAGAAATCACGCTGCTACCAATTGTTAGGGGAACAGCCGTGGAATCCCGCAGAAATCTCACCGCTGCCACTAATTGTCAGGTGAACAGCCAGGGAATCTCGCAGAAATCCCACAGCTGCCACCAATTGTCAGGGGAACAGCCAGGGAATCACATGGAAATCCCAACGCTGACACCAGTTATCAGGGGAACAGCCAGGGAATCCCACAGAAATCCCACTGCTGCAACCAATTGTCACTCCCGCAGAAATCCCACCGCTGCCACCAATTGTCATGGGAACAACCAGGGAATCCCGCAGAAATCCCACCGCTGCCACCAATTGTCACTCCCGCAGAAATCCCACTGATGCCATCAATTGTCATGGGAACAACCAGGGAATCCCGCAGAAATCCCACCGCTGCCACCAATTGTCAGGGGAACAGCCGGGGAATCCCGCGAAATCCCACTGTTGCCACCAATTGTCAATCCCACAGAAATCCCACCGCTGCCACCAATTGTCAGGGGAACAGCCGGGGAATCCCCCCAGATATCCCTCTGCTGCCACCAATTGTCAGGGGAACAGCCGGGGAATCCCACAGAAATCCCACCGCTGCCAACAATTGTCAATACCGCAGAAATCCCACCGCTGCCACCAATTGTCATGGGAACAGCCAGGGAATCCCGTGGAAATCCCACCGCTGACACCAGTTGTCAGGGGAACAGCCGGGGAATCCCACAGAAATCCCACTGCTGCCACCAATTGTCAATCCTGCAGAAATCCCACCGCTACCACCATTTGTCATGGGAACAGCCATGGAATCCCGTGGAAATCCCACCGCTGCCACCAATTGTCAGGGAAACAGCCGGGGAATCCCGAAGAAATCACACTGCTACCAATTGATAGGGGAACAGCCGGCGAATCTCGCAGAAATCCCAATGCTGCCACCAATTGTCAGGGGAACAGCCGGGGAATCCTGCAAAAATCCCACCGCTGCCACCAATTGTCAGAGGAGCAGCCGGGGAATCTCACAGAAATCCCACTGCTGCCACCAATTGTCAATCCCACAGAAATTCCACCACTGCCACCAATTGTCAGGGAAACAGCCGGGGAATCCCACAGAAATCCCACTGTTGCCAACAATTGTCAATCCCGCAGAAATCCCACCGCTGCCACCAATTGTCATGGGAACAGCCGGGGAATCCCACAGAAATCCCACTGCTGCCAACAATTGTCAGGGGAACAGTCGGGGAATCTCGCAGAAATCCCTCTGCTGCCACCAATTGTCAGGGGAACAATCGGGGAATGCCGCAGAAATCCCACCGCTGCCACCAATTGTTAGGGGAACAGTCGGGGAATCCCGCAGAAATCCCACCGCTGCCACTAATTGTCAGGGGAACAGTCAGGGAATCTCGCAGAAATCCCACTGCTGCCACCAATTTCAGGGGAACAATCGGGGAATCCCGCAGAAATCCTACCTCTGCCACCAATTGTCAGGGAAACAGCTAGGGAATCCCGAAGAAATCCCACCGCTGCCACCAATTGTCACTCCCGCAGAAATCCCACTGATGCCATCAATTGTCATGGGAACAACCAGGGAATCCCGCAGAAATCCCACCGCTGCCAGCAGTTGTCAGGGTAACAGCCGGGGAATCACATGGAAATCCCACCGGTGACACCAGTTGTCAGGGGAACAGCCAGGGAATCCCACAGAAATCCCACTGCTGCCACCAATTGTCAATCCTACAGAAATCCCACCGCTGCCACCAATTGTCAGGGGAACAGCCGGGGAATCCCGCAGAAATCCCACCGCTGCCAGCAATTGTCAGGGGAACAGCTGGGGAATCCCGCAGAAATACCACTGTTGCCACCAATTGTCAGGGAAACAGCCGGGGAATCCTGCAGAAATCACGCTGCTACCAATTGTTAGGGGAACAGCCGTGGAATCCTGCAGAAATCCCACCGATGCAACTAATTGTCAGGGGAACAGCCAGGGAATCTCGCAGAAATCCCACAGCTGCCACCAATTGTCAGGGGAACAGCCAGGGAATCACATGGAAATCCCACCGCTGACACCAGTTATCAGGGGAACAGCCAGGGAATCCCACAGAAATCCCACTGCTGCAACCAATTGTCACTCCCGCAGAAATCCCACTGATGCCATCAATTGTCATGGGAACAACCAGGGAATCCCGCAGAAATCCCACCGCTGCCACCAATTGTCAGGGGAACAGCCGGGGAATCCCGCGAAATCCCACTGTTGCCACCAATTGTCAATCCCACAGAAATCCCACCGCTGCCACCAATTGTCAGGGGAACAGCCGGGGAATCCCCCCAGATATCCCTCTGCTGCCACCAATTGTCAGGGGAACAGCCGGGGAATCCCACAGAAATCCCACCGCTGCCAACAATTGTCAATCCCGCAGAAATCCCACCGCTGCCACCAATTGTCATGGGAACAGCCAGGGAATCCCGTTGAAATCCCACCGCTGACACCAGTTGTCAGGGGAACAGCCGGGGAATCCCACAGAAATCCCACTGCTGCCACCAATTGTCAGGGAAACATTAGGGGAATCCCGCGGAAATCCCACCACTGCCACCAATTGTCATGGGAACAGCCAGGGAATCCCGTGGAAATCCCACCGCTGCCACCAATTGTCAGGGGAACAGCCGGGGAATCCCACAGAAATCCCACCGCTGCCACCAATTGTCAGGGGAAGAGATGGAGAATCCCGCAGAAATCACGCTGCCTACAATTGTTAGGGGAACAGCCGGAGAATCTCGACGAAATCCCACTGCTGCCACCAATTGTCAGGGGAATGGCCAGGGAATCCAGCCGAAATCCCCCCGCTGCCACCAATTGTCAGGGGAACAGCCGGGGAATCCCACAGAAATCCCACCGCTGCCACCAATTGTCAGGGGAACAGTCAGGGAATCTCGCAGAAATCCCACTGCTGCCACCAATTTCAGGGGAACAATCGGGGAATCCCAAAGAAATCCCACCGCTGCCACCAATTGTCAGGGAAACAGCCGGGGAATCCTGCAGAAATCACGCTGCTACCAATTGTTAGGGGAACAGCCGTGGAATCCCGCAGAAATCTCACCGCTGCCACTAATTGTCAGGTGAACAGCCAGGGAATCTCGCAGAAGTCCCACAGCTGCCACCAATTGTCAGGGGAACAGCCAGGGAATCACATGGAAATCCCACTGCTGACACCAGTTATCAGGGGAACAGCCAGGGAATCCCACAGAAATCCCACTGCTGCAACCAATTGTCACTCCCGCAGAAATCCCACCGCTGCCACCAATTGTCATGGGAACAACCAGGGAATCCCGCAGAAATCCCACCGCTGCCACCAATTGTCACTCCCGCAGAAATCCCACTGATGCCATCAATTGTCATGGGAACAACCAGGGAATCCCGCAGAAATCCCACCGCTGCCACCAATTGTCAGGGGAACAGCCGGGGAATCCCGCGAAATCCCACTGTTGCCACCAATTGTCAATCCCACAGAAATCCCACCGCTGCCACCAATTGTCAGGGGAACATCCGGGGAATCCCCCCAGATATCCCTCTGCTGCCACCAATTGTCAGGGGAACAGCCGGGGAATCCCACAGAAATCCCACCGCTGCCAACAATTGTCAATACCGCAGAAATCCCACCGCTGCCACCAATTGTCATGGGAACAGCCAGGGAATCCCGTGGAAATCCCACCGCTGACACCAGTTGTCAGGGGAACAGCCGGGGAATCCCACAGAAGTCCCACTGCTGCCACCAATTGTCAATCCTGCAGAAATCCCACCGCTACCACCATTTGTCATGGGAACAGCCATGGAATCCCGTGGAAATCCCACCGCTGCCACCAATTGTCAGGGGAACAGCCGGGGAATCCCGAAGAAATCACACTGCTACCAATTGATAGGGGAACAGCCGGCGAATCTCGCAGAAATCCCACTGCTGCCACCAATTGTCAGGGGAACAGCCGGGGAATCCTGCAAAAATCCCACCGCTGCCACCAATTGTCAGAGGAGCAGCCGGGGAATCTCACAGAAATCCCACTGCTGCCACCAATTGTCAATCCCACAGAAATTCCACCACTGCCACCAATTGTCAGGGAAACAGCCGGGGAATCCCACAGAAATCCCACTGTTGCCAACAATTGTCAATCCCGCAGAAATCCCACCGCTGCCACCAATTGTCATGGGAACAGCCGGGGAATCCCACAGAAATCCCACCGCTGCCACCAATTGTCAGGGGAACAGTCGGGGAATCTCGCAGAAATCCCTCTGCTGCCACCAATTGTCAGGGGAACAATCGGGGAATGCCGCAGAAATCCCACCGCTGCCACCAATTGTTAGGGGAACAGTCGGGGAATCCCGCAGAAATCCCACCGCTGCCACTAATTGTCAAGGGAACAGTCAGGGAATCTCGCAGAAATCCCACTGCTGCCACCAATTTCAGGGGAACAATCGGGGAATCCCGCAGAAATCCTACCTCTGCCACCAATTGTCAGGGAAACAGCTAGGGAATCCCGAAGAAATCCCACCGCTGCCACCAATTGTCGTCACTCCCGCAGAAATCCCACTGATGCCATCAATTGTCATGGGAACAACCAGGGAATCCCGCAGAAATCCCACCGCTGCCAGCAGTTGTCAGGGGAACAGCCAGGGAATCACATGGAAATCCCACCGGTGACACCAGTTGTCAGGGGAACAGCCAGGGAATCCCACAGAAATCCCACTGCTGCCACCAATTGTCAATCCTACAGAAATCCCACCGCTGCCACCAATTGTCAGGGGAACAGCCGGGGAATCCCGCAGAAATCCCACCGCTGCCAGCAATTGTCAGGGGAACAGCTGGGGAATCCCGCAGAAATACCACTGTTGCCACCAATTGTCAATCTCACAGAAATCCCACCGCTGCCACCAATTGTCAGGGGAACAGTCGGGGTATCCCCCCAGATATCCCTCTGCTGCCACCAATTGTCAGGGGAACAGCCGGGGAATCCTGCAAAAATCCCACCGCTGCCAACAATTGTCAGGGGAACAGCCAGGGAATCCCGCAGAAATCCCACTGCTGCCACCAATTGTCAATCCCACAGAAATTCCACCACTGCCACCAATTGTCATGGGAACAGCCAGGAAATCCCATGGAAATCCCACTGCTGACACCAATTGTTAGGAAAACAGCCAGAGAATCCCGCAGAAATCCCACTGCTGCCACCAATTGTCAGGGGAGCAGCCGGGGAATCCTGCAAAAATCCAACCGCCGCCACCAATTGTCAATCCCGCAGAAATCCCACAACTGCCACCAATTGTAAAGGGAATAGCCGGGGAATCCGGCATAAATCACACTGCTACCAATTGATAGGGGAACAGCCGGCGAATCTCGCAGAAATCCCACCGCTGCCACCAATTGTCAATCCCACAGAAATTCCACCGCTGCCACCGATTGTCATGGGAACAGCCGGGGAATCCCACAGAAATCCCACTGCTGCCACCAATTGTCAATCCCGCAGAAATCCCACCTCTGCCACCAATTGTCAGGGGAACAGTCGGGGAATCCCGAAGAAGTCCCACCGCTGCCACCAATTGTCAGGAGAACAGCCAGAGAATCCCGCAGAAATCCCACCGCTGCCACCAATTGTCAGGGGAACAGTCAGGGAATCTTGCAGAAATCCAACCGCCGCCACCAATTGTCAATCCCGCAGAAATCCCACAGCTGCCACCAACTGTCAGGAGAACAGCCAGAGAATCCAGCAGAAATCCCACCGCTGCCACCAATTGTCAGGGGAACAGCCAGGGAATCCCGCAGAAATCCCACTACTGCCACCAGTTGTCAGGAGAAAAACCGAGGAATCCCACAGAAATCCTACCGCTGCCACCAATTGTCAATCCCGCAGAAATCCCACCGCTGCCACCAATTGTCAGGGGAACTGTCTGGGAATCTCGCAGAAATCCCACTGCTGCCACCAATTGTCAGGGAAACATTAGGGGAATCCCGCGGAAATCACACCACTACCACCAATTGTCATGGGAACAGCCAGGGAATCCCGTGGAAATCCCACCGCTACCACCACTTGTCAGGGTAACAGCCAGGGAATCCCGTGGAAATCCCACCGCTGCCACCAATTGTCAGGGGAACAGCCGGGGAATCCCGAAGAAGTCCCACCGCTGCCACCAATTGTCAGGAGAACAGCCAGAGAGTCCCGCAGAAATCCCACTGCTGCCACCAATTGATAGGGGAACAGCCGGGGAATCCTGCAAAAATCCCACCGCTGCCAACAATTGTCAGGGGAACAGCCAGGGAATCCCGCAGAAATCCCACTGCTGCCACCAATTGTCAATCCCACAGAAATTCCACCACTGCCACCAATTGTCAGGGAAACAGCCGGGGAATCCCACAGAAATCCCACTGTTGCCAACAATTGTCAATCCCGCAGAAATCCCACCGCTGCCACCAATTGTCATGGGAACAGCCAGGGAATCCCATGGAAATCCCACCGCTGACACCAGTTGTCAGGGGAACAGCCGGGGAATCCCACAGAAATCCCACTGCTGCCACCAATTGACAATCCCGCAGAAATCCCACCGCTGCCACCAATTGTCAGGTGAGCAGCCGGGGAATCCCGAAGAAGTCCCACCGCTGCCACCAATTGTCAGGAGAACAGCCAGAGAGTCCCGCAGAAATCCCACTGCTGCCACCAATTGATAGGGGAACAGCTGGCCAATCTCGCAGAAATCCCACCGCTGCCACCAATTGTCAGAGGAACAGCCAGGGAATCTTGCAGAAATCCCACCGCTGCCACCAATTGTCAGGAGAACAGCCAGGGAATCCCGCAGAAATCCCACTGCTGCCACCAGTTGTCAGGAGAACAACCGAGGAATCCCACAGAAATCCTACTGCTGCCACCAATTGTCAATCCCGCAGAAATCCCACCACTGCCACCAATTGTCAGGGGAACAGTCTGGGAATCTCGCAGAAATCCCACTGCTGCCACCAATTGTCAGGGAAACATTAGGGGAATCCCGTGGAAATCCCACCGCTGCCACCAATTGTCAGGGGAACAGCCAGGGAATCCCACAGAAATCCCACCGCTGCCACCAATTGTCAGGGGAACAGATGGGGAATCCCGCAGAAATCACGCTGCTACCAATTGTTAGGGGAACAGCCGGAGAATTTCGACGAAATCCCATTGCTGCCACCAATTGTCAGGGGAATGGCCAGGGAATCCAGCCGAAATCCCACCGCTGCCACCAATTGTCAGGGGAACAGCCGGGGAATCCCTCAGAAATCCCACCGCTGCCACCAATTGTCAGGGGAACAGTCGGAGAATCTCGCAGAAATCCCACTGCTGCCACCAATTGTCATGGGAACAGCTAGGGAATCCCTTGGAAATCCCACCGCTGCCACCAATTGTCAGGGGAACAGCCGGGGAATCCCGAAGAAATCTCACCGCTGCCACCAATTGTCAGGGGAATAGCTGGGGAATCCCGCAGAAATCCCACCGCTGCCACCAATTGTCAGGGGAATAGCTGGGGAATCCCTTGGAAATCCCACCGCTGCCACCAATTGTCAGGGGAATAGCTGGGGAATCCCTTGGAAATCCCACCGCTGCCACCAATTGTCAGGGGAACAGCCGGGGAATCCCGAAGAAATCTCACCGCTGCCACCAATTGTCAGGGGAATAGCTGGGGAATCCCTTGGAAATCCCACCGCTGCCACCAATTGTCAGGGGAACAGCCGGGGAATCCCGAAGAAATCTCACCGCTGCCACCAATTGTCAGGGGAACAGCCGGGGAATCCCTCAGAAATCCCACCGCTGCCACCAATTGTCAGGGGAACAGTCGGAGAATCTCGCAGAAATCCCACTGCTGCCACCAATTGTCATGGGAACAGCTAGGGAATCCCTTGGAAATCCCACCGCTGCCACCAATTGTCAGGGGAACAGCCGGGGAATCCCGAAGAAATCTCACCGCTGCCACCAATTGTCAGGGGAATAGCTGGGGAATCCCACAGAAATCCCACCGCTGCCACCAATTGTCAGGGGAACAGATGGGGAATCCCGCAGAAATCACGCTGCTACCAATTGTTAGGGGAACAGCCGGAGAATTTCGACGAAATCCCATTGCTGCCACCAATTGTCAGGGGAATGGCCAGGGAATCCAGCCGAAATCCCACCGCTGCCACCAATTGTCAGGGGAACAGCCGGGGAATCCCTCAGAAATCCCACCGCTGCCACCAATTGTCAGGGGAACAGTCGGAGAATCTCGCAGAAATCCCACTGCTGCCACCAATTGTCATGGGAACAGCTAGGGAATCCCTTGGAAATCCCACCGCTGCCACCAATTGTCAGGGGAACAGCCGGGGAATCCCGAAGAAATCTCACCGCTGCCACCAATTGTCAGGGGAACAGCCGGGGAATCCCGCAGAAATCCCACCACTGCTTCCAATTGTCAATCCCGCAGAAATCCCACCGCTGCCACCAATTGTCAGGATAACAGCCGGGGAATCCCACAGAAAATCCACGACTGTCTCCAATTGTCAGGGGAACAGCCGGGGAATCCCACAGAAATCCCACCGCTGCCACCAATTGTCAGGGGAACAATCGGGGAATCCCACAGAAATCCCACCGCTGCCACCAATTGTCATGGGAACCGATAGGGAATCCCGAAGAAATCCCATTGCTGCCACCAATTGTCAGGGAAACAGCCAGGGAATCCTGCAGAAATCACGCTGCTACCAATTGTTAGGGGAACAGCCGTGGAATCCCACAGAAATCCCACCGCTGCCACTAATTGTCAGGGGAGCAGCGAGGGAATCTCGCAGAAATCCCACACCTGCCACCAATTGTCAGGGGAACAGCCGGGGAATCCTGAAGAAGTCCCACCACTGCCACCAATTGTCAGGAGAACAGCCAGAGAATCCCGCAGAAATCCCACTGCTGCCACCAATTGTCAGGGGAACAGCCGGGGAATCACGTGGAAATCCCACCGCTGACACCAGTTGTCAGGGGAACAGCCAGGGAATCCCACAGAAATCCCACCGCTGCCACCAATTGTCAGGGGAACAGCCGGGGAATCCTGAAGAAGTCCCACCACTGCCACCAATTGTCAGGAGAACAGCCAGAGAATCCCGCAGAAATCCCACTGCTGCCACCAATTGTCAGGGGAACAGCCGGGGAATCACGTGGAAATCCCACCGCTGACACCAGTTGTCAGGGGAACAGCCAGGGAATCCCACAGAAATCCCACCACTGCCACCAATTGTCAGGGGAACAGCCGGGGAATCCTGAAGAAGTCCCACCACTGCCACCAATTGTCAGGGGAACAGCCGGGGAATACCGCATAAATCACGCTGCTACCAATTGATAGGGGAACAGCCGGCGAATCTCGCAGAAATCCCACCACTGCCACCAATTGTCAGGGGAACAGCCTGGGAATCTCGCAGAAATCCAACCGCCGCCACCAATTGTCAATCCCGCAGAAATCCCACCGCTGCAACCAATTGTCAGGGGAACTGTCTGGGAATCTCGCAGAAATCCCACTGCTGCCACCAATTGTCAGGGGAACATTAGGGGAATCCCGCGGAAATCCCACCACTGCCACCAATTGTCATAGGAACAGCCAGGGAATCCCGTGGAAATCCCACCGCTGCCACCAATTGTCAGGGGAACAGCCAGGGAATCCCACAGAAATCCCACCACTGCCACCAATTGTCAGGGGAAAAGATGGGGAATACCGCAGAAATCACGCTGCCTACAATTGTTAGGGGAACAGCCGGAGAATCTCGACGAAATCCCACTGCTGCCACCAATTGTCAGGGGAATGGCCAGGGAATCCAGCCGAAATCCCACCGCTGCCACAAATTGTCAGGGGAACAGCCGGGGAATCCCGCAGAAATCCCACTGCTGCCACCAGTTTTCAGGGGAACAGCCGGGGAATCCCGCAGAAATCCCACTGCTGCCACCAGTTTTCAGGGGAACAGCCGGGGAATCCCACAGAAATCCCACGACTGCCTCCAATTGTCAGGGCAACAGCTGGGGAATCCCACAGAAATCCCACCGCTGCCACCAATTGTCAGGGAAACAGCCGGGGAATCCTGCAGAAATCATGCTGCTACCAATTTTTAGGGGAACAGCCGTGGAATCCCGCAGAAATCTCACCGCTGCCACTAATTGTCAGGGGAACAGCCAGGGAATCTCGCAGAAATCCCACAGCTGCCACCAATTGTCAGGGGAACAGCCAGGGAATCACATGGAAATCCCACCGCTGACACCAGTTATCAGGGGAACAGCCAGGGAATCCCACAGAAATCCCACTGCTGCAACCAATTGTCACTCCCGCAGAAATCCCACCGCTGCCACCAATTGTCATGGGAACAACCAGGGAATCCCGCAGAAATCCCACCGCTGCCACCAATTGTCAGGGGAACAGCCGGGGAATCCCGCGAAATCCCACTGTTGCCACCAATTGTCAATCCCACAGAAATCCCACCGCTGCCACCAATTGTCATGGGAACAGCCGGGGAATCCCCCCATATATCCCTCTGCTGCCACCAATTGTCAGGGGAACAGCCGGGGAATCCCACAGAATCCCACCGCTGCCAACAATTGTCAATCCCGCAGAAATCCCACCGCTGCCACCAATTGTCATGGGAACAGCCAGGGAATCCCGTGGAAATCCCACCGCTGACACCAGTTGTCAGGGGAACAGCCGGGGAATCCCACAGAAATCCCACTGCTGCCACCAATTGTCAATCCTGCAGAAATCCCACCGCTACCACCAGTTGTCATGGGAACAGCCATGGAATCCCGTGGAAATCCCATTGCTGCCACCAATTGTCAGGGGAACAGCCGGGGAATCCCGAAGAAATCCCACTGCTGCCACCAATTGTCCGGGGAGCAGCCGGGGAATCCTGCAAAAATCACACCGCTGCCAACAATTGTCAGGGGAACAGCCAGGGAATCCCGCAGAAATCCCACTGCTGCCACCAATTGTCAATCCCACAGAAATTCCACCACTGCCACCAATTGTCAGGGAAACAGCCGGGGAATCCCACAGAAATCCCACTGTTGCCAACAATTGTCAATCCCGCAGAAATCCCTCCGCTGCCACCAATTGTCATGGGAACAGCCAGGGAATCCCATGGAAATCCCACCGCTGACACCAGTTGTCAGGGGAACAGCCGGGGAATCCCACAGAAATCCCACTGCTGCCACCAATTGTCAATCCCGCAGAAATCCCACCGCTGCCACCAATTGTCAGGGGAACAGCCAGGGAATCCCGAAGAAGTCCCACCGCTGCCACCAATTGTCAGGAGAACAGCCAGAGAATCCAGCAGAAATCCCACCACTGCCACCAATTGTCAGGGGAACAGCCAGGGAATCCCGCAGAAATCCCACTGCTGCCACCAGTTGTCAGGAGAACAACCGAGGAATCCCACAGAAATCCTACCGCTGCCACCAATTGTCAATCGCGCAGAAATCCCACCGCTGCCACCAATTGTCAGGGGAACTGTCTGGGAATCTCGCAGAAATCCCACTGCTGCCACCAATTGTCAGGGAAACATTAGGGGAATCCCGCAGAAATCCCACCACTGCCACCAATTGTCATTGGAACAGCCAGGGAATCCCGTGGAAATCCCACCGCTGCCACCAATTGTCAGGGGAACAGCCGGGGAATCCCACAGAAATCCCACCGCTGCCACCAATTGTCAGGGGAAGAGATGGAGAATCCCGCAGAAATCACGCTGCTACCAATTGTTAGGGGAACAGCCGGAGAATCTCAACGAAATCCCATTGCTGCCACCAATTGTCAGGGGAATGGCCAGGAAATCCAGCCGAAATCCCACCGCTGCCACCAATTGTCAGGGGAACAGCCGGGGAATCCCGCAGAAATCCTACCACTGCTTCCAATTGTCAATCTTGCAGAAATCCCATCACTGCCACCAATTGTCAGGGGAACAGCCGGGGAATCCCTCAGAAATCCCTCTGCTGCCACCATTTGTCAGGGGAACAGTCGGAGAATCTCGCAGAAATCCCACTGCTGCCACCAATTGTCATGGGAACAGCTAGGGAATCCCGTGGAAATCCCACCACTGCCTCCAATTGCCAGGGGAACAGCCGGGGAATCCCTCAGAAATCCCTCTGCTGCCACCAATTGTCAGGGGAACAGTCGGAGAATCTCGCAGAAATCCCACTGCTGCCACCAATTGTCATGGGAACAGCTAGGCAATCCCGTGGAAATCCCACCGCTGCCACCAATTGTCAGGGGAACAGCCGGGGAATCCTGAAGAAATCTCACCGCTGCCACCAATTGTCAGGGGAATAGCTGGGGAATCCCGCAGAAATCCCACCGCTGCCACAAATTGTCAGGGGAACAGCCGGGGAATCCCACAGAAATCCCACCACTGCTTCCAATTGTCAATCCCGCAGAAATCCCACCGCTGCCACCAATTGTCAGGATAACAGCCGGGGAATCCCACAGAAAACCCACGACTGTCTCCAATTGTCAGGGGAACAGCCGGGGAATCCCACAGAAATCCCACCGCTGCCACCAATTGTCAGGGGAACAATCGGGGAATCCCACAGAAATCCCACCGCTGCCACCAATTGTCATGGGAACCGATAGGGAATCCCGAAGAAATCCCATTGCTGCCACCAATTGTCAGGGGAATGGCCAGGGAATCCAGCCGAAATCCCACCGCTGCCACCAATTGTCAGGGGAACAGCCGGGGAATCCCGCAGAAATCCTACCACTGCTTCCAATTGTCAATCTTTCAGAAATCCCATTACTGCCACCAATTGTTAGGGGAACAGCTGGGGAATCCCACAGAAATCCCACCACTGCCTCCAATTGTCAGGGGAACAGCCGGGAAATCCCTCAGAAATCCCACTGCTGCCACCAATTGTCAGGGGAACAGTCGGAGAATCTCGCAGAAATCCCACTGCTGCCACCAATTGTCATGGGAACAGCTAGGGAATCCCGTGGAAATCCCACCGCTGCCACCAATTGTCAGGGGAACAGCCGGGGAATCCCGAAGAAATCTCACCGCTGCCACCAATTGTCAGGGGAATAGCTGGGGAATCCCGCAGAAATCCCACCGCTGCCACAAATTGTCAGGGGAACAGCCGGGGAATCCCACAGAAATCCCACCACTGCTTCCAATTGTCAATCCCGCAGAAATCCCACCGCTGCCACCAATTGTCAGGATAACAGCCGGGGAATCCCACAGAAAACCCACGACTGTCTCTAATTGTCAGGGGAACAGCCGGGGAATCCCACAGAAATCCCACCGCTGCCACCAATTGTCAGGGGAACAATCGGGGAATCCCACAGAAATCCCACCGCTGCCACCAATTGTCATGGGAACCGATAGGGAATCCCGAAGAAATCCCACTGCTGCCACCAATTGTCAGGGAAACAGCCGGGGAATCCTGCAGAAATCACACTGCTACCAATTGTTAGGGGAACAGCCGTGGAATCCCACAGAAATCCCACCGCTGCCACTAATTGTCAGGGGAGCAGCGAGGGAATCTCGCAGAAATCCCACACCTGCCACAAATTGTCAGGGGAACAGCCAGGGAATCACGTGGAAATCCCACACCTGCCACCAGTTGTCAGGGGAACAGCCAGGGAATCCCACAGAAATCCCACTGCTGCCACCAATTGTCAATCCCGCAGAAATCCCACCGCTGCCACTAATTGTCAGGGGAGCAGCGAGGGAATCTCGCAGAAATCCCACACCTGCCACAAATTGTCATGGGAACAGCCAGGGAATCCCGTGGAAATCCCACCACTTGTCAGGAGAACAGCCGGGGAATCCCGCGGAAATCCCACCGCTGCCACCAATTGTCATGGGAACAACCAGGGAATCCCGTGGAAATCCCACCGCTGCCACCAATTGTCAGGGGAACAGCCAGGTAAACCTGCAGAAATCACGCTGCTGCCAATTGTTAGGGGAACAGCCGGGGAATCCCGCGGAAATCCCACCGCTGCCACCAATTGTCATGGGAACAACCAGGGAATCCCGTGGAAATCCCACCGCTGCCACCAATTGTTAGGGGAACAGACGGGGAATCCCGCAGAAATAACGCTGCTACCAGTTATTAGGGGAACAGCCGGAGAATCTTGATGAAATCCCACCGCTGCCACCAATTGTCAGGGGAACAGCCGGGGAATCCAGCAGAAATCCCACTGAGGCCACTAATTGTCAGAGGATCAGCCAGGGAATCCCACAGAAATCCCACCGCTGCCTCCAATTGTCAGGGGAACAGATGGGGAATCTAGCAGAAATCCCACCGCTGCCACCAATTGTCAGGGGAACAGCGGGGGAATCCCACAGGAATGTGGAATTATATACTTAACAAAAAAGTGTGAAACAACTGAAAATATGTCTTATATTCTAGGGTCTTCACAGTAGCCACCTTTTGCTTTGATGGCTGCTTTGCACACTCTTGGCATTCTCTTGATGAGCTTCAAGAGGTAGTCACCGGAAATGGTTTTCACTTCACAGGTGTGCCCTGTCAGGTTTAATAAGTGGGATTTCTTGCCTTATAAATGGGGTTGTGACCATCAATTGTGTTGTGCAGAAGTCAGGTGGATACACAGCTGATAGTCCTACTGAATAGACTGTTAGAATTTGTATTATGGCAAGAAAAAAGCAGCTAAGTAAAGAAAAATAAGTGGCCATCATTACTTTAAGAAATGAAGGTCAGTCAGTGTGGAAAATTGGGAAAACTTTGAAAGTGTCCCCAAGTGCAGTTGCAAAAACCATCAAGCGCTACAAAAAAACTGGCTCACATGAGGACCGCCCCAGGAAAGGAAGACCAAGAGTCACCTCTGCTTCTGAGGATAAGTTTATCCGAGTCACCAGCCTCAGAAATCGCAGGTTAACAGCAGCTCAGATTAGAGACCAGGTCAATGCCACACAGAGTTCTAGCAGCAGACACATCTCTACAACAACTGTTAAGAGGAGACTTTGTGCAGCAGGCCTTCATGGTAAAATAGCTGCTAGGAAACCACTGCTAAGGACAGGCAACAAGCAGAAGAGACTTATTTGGGCTAAAGAACACAAGGAATGGACATTAGACCAGTGGAAATCTGTGCTTTGGTCTGATGAGTCCAAATTTGAGATCTTTGGTTCCAACCACCGTGTGTTTGTGCGACGCAGAAAAGGTGAACGGATGGACTCTACATGCCTGGTTCCCAACGTGAAGCATGGAGGAGGAGGTGTGATGGTGTGGGGGGGCTTTGCTGGTGACACTGTTGGGGATTTATTCAAAATTGAAGGCATACTGAACCAGCATGGCTACCACAGCATCTTGCAGCGGCATGCTATTCCATCCAGTTTGCGTTTAGTTGGACCATCATTTATTTTTCAACAGGACAATGACCCCAAACACCTCCAGGCTGTGTAAGGGCTATTTGACCAAGAAGGAGAGTGATGGGGGGCTACGCCAGATGACCTGGCCTCCACAGTCACCAGACCTGAACCCAATCGAGATGGTTTGGGGTGAGCTGGACCGCAGAGTGAATGCAAAAGGGCCAACAAGTGCTAAGCATCTCTGGGAACTCCTTCAAGATTGTTGGAAGACCATTTCCGGTGACTACCTCTTGAAGCTCATCAAGAGAATGCCAAGAGTGTGCAAAGCAGTCATCAAAGCAAAAGGTGGCTACTGTGAAGACCCTAGAATATAAGACATATTTTCAGTGGTTTCACACTTTATTGTTAAGTATATAATTCCACATGTGGTAATTCATAGTTTTGATGCCTTCAGTGTGAATGTACAATTTTCATAGTCATGAAAATACAGAAAAATCTTTAAATGAGAAGGTGTGTCCAAACTTTTGGTCTGTATTGTATATCCCGTTATAGTCGCTCTAAGCTCCACGATAATAAAGGGAACTATTCACTGCCACCACCACCAATCATTTATGCAGGCCGATTGGACTCCTGTTACAGGTAGAGTATGGCTTCGGGGTGCGGTTTCCAGAAAGATAAGCAGTGTTTATAAAAAATATACAAACATGTTACAAAAAGACAAAACAATACAGTATATACAACTACATTAAATAAAAAGGAATAACGAAAGAAATGCACTAAAACCTGATGTCAGAGAAATGGCGCAGATATTAGTTGCCGGAAGCACTCCCTTTAGGGAATTGGTACAGAACCATAGCGAACTGTGTCTTCCAGGACTGAGAATTATTCTAATTCAGAATCTGTTTTTATCAGATAAAAGTCATCCACATACCTCCCCTGGATGCCCCCAGATTGGGGCTGGTCAATAGATGTGGCTAAGTCCCAAGAAATTATGGGAACCTCGAGTTTCAGGATATCTTTGCACCTGGAGGTCCCAGGCGGGTGATATTAATGTCATATTTCCTATCATGATTTTAGCTTTCCATAGACAGGAAACAGGACATATATCCATCTGTCTGATTTTAATTTGGAGCTGATGCGCAGACCGCCTAGTGATGTAAGTGAATGCTTCACAACGCCAAAAATATGTCTCCCATAACTGTATGACCTACACCTGTCACAAGGAACCCAATATTCATAACTGGAATCCGACTCCACAAAGTCTGCTATAATTCTTTTGAAGACCAAACGAGTTTCCTCCAGAGGTGATAATTTGTAGCTTCTCAGCCTCTTGTATACATGGAGCCCAGACTTCATGGCTGTTCTTCAGCAGATAACCTACTTCAATTACCTGTTTATAGCAGGAGGTCATAAATCAACCGGGGTCAGATGAAGTGCAAGCTCTTGTTCTTTTCCCAAGTTACAATTAGGCCATGCTTTGATGTTAAATATGAGGGTGCACTGATCCCTCTCTACAATGCATGGCCAAATTGCTGACTGTACAGCTTTACTGTTATTTCGCCCATGCTTTTGATGGGGTGACTAGATGCCTGCGCAATCATCACTGGATTTACTCCGGTTGCCCAATCGCTGTGGGCCTGCGCGGGTGCCGCCTCTCCTGGCCCTTCCTGCTTTATGGCGCCTTGGGTTTGTTAGCAGATGCGCTGACTCTCCAGCATTATTATGCCAACGTGTCGGCTACTGACGTGTGTCCCAGGGACTGGAAACAGGGAGCGCGCACCACAGGGAGAGGATATCAGCGCCAGGGGTGCCACTACAATGTGCCATGGCATTTATCTTCTTGATCGATCTGTAGCCATGAGTATATTCACCTTCTAATGTTGGTACTGATTGAACACTAGAACTATAAAACTGTCTCTGCTCTCCCCCCTGACACGCCCCTGATGAAGCCAGGCGAAACGCGCGCTGGGGCGGGGGGACACCGAGTCCAGACCACAGCTCAGCGAGCTATTCTATATCAGCATGGGCCTGGTATATGACAAACCGGTCCACGCTCCAGCATCTCTGCTGCAGACGCTGCGCCCTGATATCGCCGCATCTACGTATATAGTGCCAGTACCTTATATAGCGCCTGTATATTATATATAGCACCTGTACATTATATATAGCACATGTACATTATATATAGCGCCTGTACATTATATGTAGCACCTGTATATTATATATATTGCCTGTACATTATATATAGCGCCTGTACATTATATATAGCGCCTGTACATTATATATAGCACCTGTACATTATATATAGCGCCTGTACATTATATATAGCGCATGTACATTATATATATCCCCTGTACATTATATATAGCGCCTGTACATTATATGTAGCACCTGTATATTATCTATAGCGCCTGTATATTATCTATAGCGTCTGTGCATTATATATAGCGCCTGTACATTATATATAGCGCCTGTACATTATATATAGCGCCTGTACATTATATATATCACCTGTACATTATATATAGCGTCTGTACATTATATATAGCGCATGTACATTATATATAGCGCCTGTACATTATATATATCACCTGTACATTATATATAGCGCCTGTACATTATATATATCGCCTGTACATTATATAGCACCTGTATATTATCTATAGCGCCTGTATATTATATATAGCGTCTGTGCATTATATAGCACCTGTACATTATATATAGCACCTGTACATTATATAGCACCTGCACATTATATATAGCACCTGTACATTATATATAGCGCCTGTATATTATATATAGCGCCTGTACATTATATATAGCACCTGTACATTATATAGCACCTGTACATTATATATAGCGCCTGTATATTATATAGCACCTGTACATTATATATGCCTCCTGTACATTATATATAGCACCTGTACATTATATATAGCACCTGTACATTATATATGCCTCCTGTACATTATATATAGCGCCTTTACATTATATAGCACCTGTACATTATATATAGCGCCTGTACATTATATATATCACCTGTACATTATATATATCACCTGTACATTATATATAGCACCTGTACATTATATATAGCGCCTGTACAATATATAGCGCCTGTACATTATATATATCCCCTGTACATTATATATAGCGCCTGTACATTATATATATCACCTGTACATTATATATAGCACCTGTACATTATATATAGCACCTGTACATTATATAGCGCCTGTACATTATATATATCACCTGTACATTATATATATCCCCTGTACATTATATATAGCGCCTGTACAATATATAGCGCCTGTACATTATATATATCACCTGTACATTATATATATCCCCTGTACATTATATATAGCGCCTGTACATTATATATAGCACCTGTACATTATATATAGCGCCTGTACATTATATATAGCACCTGTACATTATATATATCCCCTGTACATTATATATAGCACCTGTACATTATATATAGCACCTGTACATTATATATAGCGCCTGTACATTATATATAGCACCTGTACATTATATATAGCGCCTGTACATTATATATAGCGCCTGTATATCATATATAGCACCTGTACATTACATAGCGCCTGTATATTATATATAGCGCCTGTACATTATATAGCGCCTATACATTATATATAGCACCTGTACATTATATAGCGCCTGTACATTATATATAGCGCCTGTATATTATATAGCACCTGTACATTATATATAGCACCTGTACATTATATATGCCTCCTGTACATTATATATAGCACCTGTACATTATATATAGCACCTGTACATTATATATAGCACCTGTACATCATATATGCCTCCTGTACATCATATATAGCACCTGTACATTATATATAGCGCCTGTACATTATATATAGCACCTGTACATTATATATAGCACCTGTACATTATATATGCCTCCTGTACATTATATATAGCGCCTTTACATTATATAGCACCTGTACATTATATATAGCACCTGTACATTATATAGCGCCTGTACATTATATATATCACCTGTACATTATATATAGCACCTGTACATTATATATTGCGCCTGTACAATATATAGCGCCTGTACAATATATATATCCCCTGTACATTATATATAGCGCCTGTACATTATATATAGCACCTGTACATTATATATAGCACCTGTACATTATATAGCGCCTGTACATAATATATATCACCTGTACATTATATATAGCACCTGTACATTATATATGCCTCCTGTACATTATATATAGCACCTGTACATTATATATGCCTCCTGTACATTATATATAGCGCCTGTACAATATATAGCGCCTGTACATTATATATATCACCTGTACATTATATATATCCCCTGTACATTATATATAGCGCCTGTACATTATATATAGCACCTGTACATTATATATAGCGCCTGTACAATATATAGCGCCTGTATATCATATATAGCACCTGTACATTATATAGAGCCTGTATATCATATATAGCACCTGTACATTATATATATCCCCTGTACATTATATATAGCGCCTGTACATTATATATAGCGCCTGTACAATATATAGCGCCTGTATATTATATAGAGCCTGTATATCATATATAGCACCTGTACATTATATATATCCCCTGTACATTATATATAACACCTGTACATTATATAGCCCCTGTACATTATATATATATCCCCTGTACATTATATATAGCACCTGTACATTATATATAGCACCTTTACATTATATAGCCCCTGTACATTATATATATATCCCCTGTACATTATATATAGCACCTGTACATTATATATAGCACCTGTACATTATATATGCCTCCTGTACATTATATATAGCACCTGTACATTATATATAGCGCCTGTACATTATATATAGCACCTGTACATTATATATAGCACCTGTACATTATATATGCCTCCTGTACATTATATATAGCACCTGTACATTATATATATCCCCTGTACATTATATATAGCACCTGTACATTATATAGCGCCTGTACATTATATAGCGCCTGTACATTATATATATCACCTGTACATTATATAGCGCCTGTACATTATATATATCACCTGTACATTATATATAGCGCCTGTACAATATATATAGCACCTGTACATTATATATAGCGCCTGTACATTATATATATCACCTGTACATTATATATAGCACCTGTACATTATATATAGCGCCTGTACAATATATAGCGCCTGTACATTATATATAGCGCCTGTACATTATATAGCGCCTTTACATTATATATATCACCTGTACATTATATATAGCACCTGTACATTATATATAGCACCTGTACATTATATATAGCGCCTGTACAATATATAGCGCCTGTACATTATATATAGCACCTGTACATTATATATAGCTCCTGTACATTATATATAGCGCCTGTACAATATATAGCGCCTGTACATTATATATATCACCTGTACATTATATATATCCCCTGTACATTATATATAGCGCCTGTACATTATATATAGCACCTGTACATTATATATAGCGCCTGTACAATATATAGCGCCTGTACATTATATATATCCCCTGTACATTATATATAGCGCCTGTACATTATATATAGCGCCTGTACAATATATAGCGCCTGTACATTATATATATCCCCTGTACATTATATATAGCGCCTGTACATTATATATAGCGCCTGTATATTATATATAGCAACTGTACATTATATATAACACCTGTACATTATATATAGCACCTTTACATTATATAGCCCCTGTACATTATATATATATCCCCTGTACATTATATATATCCCCTGTACATTATATATAGCGCCTGTACAATATATAGCGCCTGTACATTATATATAGCACCTGTACATTATATATGCCTCCTGTACATTATATATAGCGCCTGTACAATATATAGCACCTGTACATTATATATATCACCTGTACATTATATATATCCCCTGTACATTATATATAGCGCCTGTACATTATATATAGCACCTGTACATTATACATAGCGCCTGTACAATATATAGCGCCTGTACATTATATATATCCCCTGTACATTATATATAGCGCCTGTACATTATATATAGCGCCTGTACAATATATAGCGCCTGTATATTATATATAGCAACTGTACATTATATATGCCTCCTGCACATTATATATAGCGCCTGTACATTATATATAGCACCTGTACATTATATATGCCTCCTGTACATTATATATAGCACCTGTACATTATATATAGCAACTGTACATTATATATGCCTCCTGTACATTATATATATCCCCTGTACATTATATAGTGCCTGTACATTATATATAGCACCTGTACATTATATATGCCTCCTGTACATTATATATAGCACCTGTACATTATATATGCCTCCTGTACATTATATATGCCTCCTGTACATTATATATAGCGCCTGTACATTATATATAACACCTGTACATTATATATGCCTCCTGTACATTATATATAGCACCTGTACATTATATATAGCACCTGTACATTATATATGCCTCCTGTACATTATATATAGCACCTGTACATTATATATGCCTCCTGTACATTATATATAGCACCTGTACATTATATATAGCACCTGTACATTATATATGCCTCCTGTACATTATATATAGCACCTGTACATTATATATAGCGCCTGTACATTATATATAGCACCTGTACATTATATATGCCTCCTGTACATTATATATAGCACCTGTACATTATATATGCCTCCTGTACATTATATATAGCACCTGTACATTATATATGCCTCCTGTACATTATATATAGCACCTGTACATTATATATAGCACCTGTACATCATATATGCCTCCTGTACATTATATATAGCACCTGTACATTATATATAGCACCTGTACATTATATATACCTCCTGTACATTATATATAGCGCCTGTACATTATATATAGCACATGTACATTATATATGCCTCCTGTACATTATATATAGCACCTGTACATTATATATAGCACCTGTACATTATATATATCCCCTGTACATTATATATAGCACCTGTACATTATATATAGCACCTGTACATTATATATACCTCCTGTACATTATATATAGCGCCTGTACATTATATATAGCACCTGTACATTATATATGCCTCCTGTACATTATATATAGCACCTGTACATTATATATACCTCCTGTACATTATATATAGCACCTGTACATTATATATGCCTCCTGTACATTATATATAGCGCCTGTACATTATATATAGCACCTGTACATTATATATATCACCTGTACATTATATATAGCACCTGTACATTATATATATCACCTGTACATTATATATAGCACCTGTACATTATATATATCACCTGTACATTATATATAGCGCCTGTACATTATATATAGCACCTGTACATTATATATAGCACCTGTACATTATATAGCGCCTGTACATTATATATAGCACCTGTACATTATATATATCACCTGTACATTATATATAGCACCTGTACATTATATATAGCGCCTGTACAATATATAGCGCCTGTACATTATATATATCACCTGTACATTATATATATCCCCTGTACATTATATATAGCGCCTGTACATTATATATAGCACCTGTACATTATATATAGCGCCTGTACAATATATAGCGCCTGTACATTATATATATCCCCTGTACATTATATATAGCGCCTGTACATTATATATAGCGCCTGTACATTATATAGCGCCTGTACATTATATATAGCACCTGTACATTATATATATCACCTGTACATTATATATAGCACCTGTACATTATATATAGCGCCTGTACAATATATAGCGCCTGTACATTATATATATCACCTGTACATTATATATATCCCCTGTACATTATATATAGCGCCTGTACATTATATATAGCACCTGTACATTATATATAGCGCCTGTACAATATATAGCGCCTGTACATTATATATATCCCCTGTACATTATGTATAGCGCCTGTACAATATACAGCGCCTGTATATTATATATAGCAACTGAACATTATATATAACACCTGTACATTATATATAGCACCTTTACATTATATAGCCCCTGTACATTATATATATATCCCCTGTACATTATATATATCCCCTGTACATTATATATAGCACCTGTACATTGTATATAGCACCTGTACATTATATATGCCTCCTGTACATTATATATAGCACCTGTACATTATATATAGCCCCTGTACATTATATATAGCACCTGTACATTATATATGCCTCCTGTACATTATATATAGCACCTGTACATTATATATATCCCGTGAACATTATATATAGCACCTGTACATTATATATAGCGCCTGTACATTATATATAGCACCTGTACATTATATAGCGCCTGTACATTATATATAGCACCTGTACATTATATATAGCACCTGTACATTATATATATCACCTGTACATTATATATAGCGCCTGTACAATATATAGCGCCTGTACATTATATATAGCACCTGTACATTATATATAGCGCCTGTACATTATGTATAGCGCCTGTACAATATATAGCGCCTGTATATTATATATAGCAACTGAACATTATATATAACACCTGTACATTATATATAGCACCTTTACATTATATAGCCCCTGTACATTATATATATATCCCCTGTACATTATATATAGCACCTGTACATTATATATAGCACCTGTACATTATATATGCCTCCTGTACATTATATATAGCGCCTGTACATTATATATAGCACCTGTACATTATATATGCCTCCTGTACATTATATATAGCACCTGTACATTATATATATCCCCTGTACATTATATATAGCACCTGTACATTATATAGCGCCTGTACATTATATATATCACCTGTACATTATATATAGCACCTGTACATTATATATAGCACCTGTACATTATATAGCGCCTGTACATTATATATATCACCTGTACATTATATATAGCGCCTGTACAATATATAGCGCCTGTACATTATATATAGCACCTGTACATTATATATATCCCCTGTACATTATATATAGCGCCTGTACATTATATATAGCAACTGTACATTATATATAACACCTGTACATTATATATAGCGCCTTTACATTATATAGCACCTGTACATTATATATATCCCCTGTACATTATATATAGCGCCTATACATTATATATAGCACCTGTACATTGTATATAACGCCTGTACATTATATATAGCACCTGTACATTATATATAGCACCTGTACATTATATATAGCACTTGTACATTATATATGCCTCCTGTACATTATATATAGCGCCTTTACATTATATAGCACCTGTACATTATATATAGCGCATGTACATTATATATAGCACCTGTACATTATATATAGCGCCTGTATATTATATATAGCGCCTGTACATTTTATATAACACCTGTACATTATATATAGCGCCTGTACATTATATATAGCACCTGTACATTATATATAGCACCTGTACATTATATATAGCACCTGTACATTATATATAGCGCCTTTACATTATATATCACCTGTACATTATATATAGCACCTGTACATTATATATAGCACCTGTACATTATATATATCACCTGTACATTATATATAGCACCTGTACATTATATATAGCGCCTTTACATTATATATCACCTGTACATTATATATAGCACCTGTACATTATATATAGCACCTGTACATTATATATATCACCTGTACATTATATATAGCACCTGTACATTATATATAGCGCCTTTACATTATATATCACCTGTACATTATATATAGCACCTGTACATTATATATATCACCTGTACATTATATATATCACCTGTACATTATATAGCACCTGTACATTATATATAGCGCCTTTACATTATATAGCACCTGTACATTATATATAGTGCCTGTACATTTTATAGCGCCTGAACATTATATATAGCACCTGTACATTATATATAGCACCTGTACATTATATATAGCGCCTGTACATTATATATAGCGCCTGAACATTATATATAGCGCCTGAACATTATATATAGCACCTGACAATGTGAACTGAGGTCTAAGATGGCAGACATACAAGAAACAGAGGCATGTTCACACTAGCAAAAAAGAAGCAAGACAAAAATATATCTCATACCCTACCATCATTATATATAAATATAAAGCAAAGTTGCATAATAAATATAGGGTACTTAGTGAACTATTTTTGATCAAAAAAAGTATACAAGCCGTCCCACCAGCGGCAAGGTGACCCTAAATTGGGACGGTACCTATACTGCCTATATTAAAAACCTTACTGTATATCAAAGTTGAAGTAATGCATATAAAAGGGTAGACAAATAGGACCGGGTCCCAACTCCAGACCACCTAGGCCCGTGGTAAGCTACATATATACCAATCAGCTCAACAAAGGGCATGCCACACCCTTAAATTGCACAGAATGCAAACAAGTCAAAAAACCAGACAATGTGAACTGAGGTCTAAGATGGCAGACATACAAGAAATAGGAGCATGTTCACACTAGCAAAAAAGAAGCAAGACAAAAATATATCTCATACCCTACCATAATTATATATAAATGTAAAGCAAAGTTGCATAATAAATATAGGGTACTTATATAGCACCTGTACATTATATATAGCGCCTGTACATTATATATAGCGCCTGTACATTTTATAGCGCCTGAACATTATATATCACCTGTACATTATATATAGCACCTGTACATTATATATAGCGCCTTTACATTATATAGCACCTGTACATTATATATAGCGCCTGTACATTTTATAGCGCCTGAACATTATATATAGCTCCTGTACATTATATAGCACCTGTACATTATATATAGCGCCTGTACATTATATATAGCGCCTGTACATTTTATAGCGCCTGAACATTATATATAGCTCCTGTACATTATATAGCACCTGTACATTATATATAGCACATGTACATTATATATAGCACCTGTACATTATATATAGCGCCTGTACATTATATATAGCGCCTTTACATTATATAACACCTGTACATTATATATATCGCCTGTACATTATATATATCCCCTGTACATTATATATAACACCTGTACATTATATATATCGCCTGTACATTATATATAGCGCCTGTACATTATATATATCCCCTGTACATTATATATAGCGCCTGTACATTATATATAGCAACTGTACATTATATATAACACCTGTACATTATATATAGCGCCTGTACATTATATATAACACCTGTACATTATATATATCGCCTGTACATTATATATAGCGCCTGTACATTATATATATCCCCTGTACATTATATATAGCGCCTGTACATTATATATAGCGCCTTTACATTATATAACACCTGTACATTATATATATCGCCTGTACATTATATATATCCCCTGTACATTATATATAACACCTGTACATTATATATATCGCCTGTACATTATATATAGCGCCTGTACATTATATATATCCCCTGTACATTATATATAGCGCCTGTACATTATATATAGCAACTGTACATTATATATAACACCTGTACATTATATATAGCGCCTGTACATTATATATAACACCTGTACATTATATATATCGCCTGTACATTATATATAGCGCCTGTACATTATATATATCCCCTGTACATTATATATAGCGCCTGTACATTATATATAGCAACTGTACATTATATATAACACCTGTACATTATATATATCCCCTGTACATTATATATAACACCTGTACATTATATATATCGCCTGTACATTATATATAGCGCCTGTACATTATATATATCCCCTGTACATTATATATAGCGCCTGTACATTATATATAGCAACTGTACATTATATATAGCGCCTGTACATTATATATATCACCTGTACATTATATATAGCGCCTGTACATTATATATATCCCCTGTACATTATATATAGCGCCTGTACATTATATATAGCGCCTGTACATTATATATATCCCCTGTACATTATATATAGCGCCTGTACATTATATATAGCGCCTGTACATTATATATATCCCCTGTACATTATATATAGCGCCTGTACATTATATATAGCAACTGTACATTATATATAACACCTGTACATTATATATAGCGCCTTTACATTATATAGCACCTGTACATTATATATATCCCCTGTACATTATATATAGCGCCTATACATTATATATAGCACCTGTACATTATATATAGCGCGCTGTACATTATATATAGCACCTGTACGTTATATATAGCACCTGTACATTATATATATCCCCTGTACATTATATATAGCACCTGTACATTATATATAGCACTTGTACATTATATATGCCTCCTGTACATTATATATAGCGCGCTGTACATTATATATAGCACCTGTACATTATATATAGCACCTGTACATTATATATGCCTCCTGTACATTATATATAGCGCCTTTACATTATATATAGCACCTGTACATTATATATAGCGCCTGTACATTATATATAGCACCTGTACATTATATATAGCGCCTGTACAATATATAGCGCCTGTATATTATATATAGCAACTGTACATTATATATAACACCTGTACATTATATATAGCGCCTGTACATTATATATAGCACCTGTACATTATATATAGCGTGCTGTACATTATATATAGCACCTGTACATTATATATAGCGCCTGTACATTATATATAGCACCTGTACATTATATAAAGCGCCTGTACATTGTATATAGTGCCTGTACATTATAAATAGCACCTGTACATTATATACAGCACTTGTACATTATATATCGCCTTTACATTATATATAGCGCCTGTACATTATATATAGCGCCTGTATATTATATATAGCACCTGTACATTATATAGCGCCTGTATATTATATATAGCGCCTGTACATTATATATAGTGCCTGTATATTATATATAGCACCTGTACATTATATAGCACCTGTACATTATATATAGCGCCTATATATTATATATCACCTGTACATTATATATATCCCCTGTACATTATATATAGCACCTGTACATTATATATAGAGCCTTTACATTATATAGCACCTGTACATTATATATAGCACCTGTACATTATATATATCGCTTGTACATTATATATAGCGCCTGTACATTATATATAGCACCTGTACATTATATATATCCCCTGTACATTATATATAGTGCCTGTACATTATATATAGCACCAGTACATTATATATAGCGCCTGTACATTATATATAGCACCTGTACATTATATATATCACCTGTACATTGTATATAGCACCTGTACATTATATATCACCTGTACATTATATATAGCGCCTGTACATTATATATATCACCTGTACATTATATATATCACCTGTACATTATATAGCACCTGTACATTATATATAGCGCCTTTACATTATATAGCACCTGTACATTATATATAGCGCCTGAACATTATATATAGCACCTGTACATTATATATATCACCTGTACATTATATATAGCACCTGTACATTATATATCACCTGTACATTATATATAGCGCCTGTACATTATATATATCACCTGTACATTATATATATCACCTGTACATTATATATAGCACCTGTACATTATATAGCGCCTGTACATTATATATAGCACCTGTACATTATATATAGCACCTGTACATTATATATAGCACCTGTACATTATATATAGTACCTGTACATTATATATAGCACCTGTACATTATATATGCCTCCTGTACATTATATAGCACCTGTACATTATATATAGCACCTGTACATTATATATAGTACCTGTACATTATATATAGCACCTGTACATTATATATGCCTCCTGTACATTATATAGCACCTGTACATTATATATAGCACCTGTACATTATATATAGCGCCTGTACATTATATATAGCGCCTGTACAATATATAGCGCCTGTACATTATATATAGCACCTGTACATTATATATAGCACCTGTACATTATATATAGTACCTGTACATTATATATGCCTCCTGTACATTATATAGCACCTGTACATTATATATAGCACCTGTACATTATATATAGCACCTGTACATTATATATAGCCCTGTACATTATATATAGCACCTGTGCATTATATATAGTACCTGTACATTATATATCGCCTGTACATTATATATAGCACCTGTACATTATATATGCCTCCTGTACATTATATAGCACCTGTACATTATATATATCACCTGTACATTATATATAGCACCTTTACATTATATAGCACCTGTACATTATATATAGCGCCTGCACATTATATAGCGCCTGTACATTATATATAGCGCCTGTACATTATATATATCACCTGTACATTATATATAGCACCTCTACATTATATATAGTGCCTGTACATTATATAGCGCCTGTACATTATATATATCACCTGTACATTATATATAGCACCTCTACATTATATATAGTGCCTGTACATTATATAGCGCCTGTACATTATATATATCACCTGTACATTATATATAGCTTCTGTACATTATATAAAGCGCCTGTGCATTGTATATAGTGCCTGTACATTATAAATAGCGCCTGTACATTATATAGCGCCTGTACATTATATATAGCACCTGTACATTATATATATCGCCTGTACATTATATATAGCGCCTGTACATTATATAGTGCCTGTACATTATATATAGCACCTGTACATTATATATAGCGCCTGCACATTATATAGCGCCTGTACATTATATATAGCCCTGTACATTATATATATCACCTGTACATTATATATAGCACCTCTACATTATATATAGTGCCTGTACATTATATAGCGCCTGTACATTATATATATCACCTGTACATTATATATAGCTTCTGTACATTATATAAAGCGCCTGTACATTGTATATAGTGCCTGTACATTATAAATAGCGCCTGTACATTATATACAGCACTTGTACATTATATATCACCTTTACATTATATATAGCGCCTGTACATTATATATAGCGCCTGTATATTATATATAGCACCTGTACATTATATAGCGCCTGTACATTATATATAGCGCCTATATATTATATATAGCGCCTGTACATTATATAGCACCTGTACATTATATATAGCGCCTGTATATTATATATAGCGCCTGTACATTATATAGCACCTGTACATTATATATAGCGCCTGTACATTATATATAGCGCCTGTATATTATATATAGCACCTGTACATTATATAGCGCCTGTACATTATATATAGCGCCTATATATTATATATAGCGCCTGTACATTATATAGCACCTGTACATTATATATAGCGCCTATATATTATATATAGCGCCTGTACATTATATATCACCTTTACATTATATATAGCGCCTGTATATTATATATAGCGCCTGTACATTATATATAGTGCCTGTATATTATATATAGCACCTGTACATTATATAGCACCTGTACATTATATATAGCGCCTATATATTATATATCACCTGTACATTATATATGCCTCCTGTACATAATATATAGCGCCTGTATATTATATATAGCACCTGTACATTATATATAGCGCCTGTACATTATATATGCCTCCTGTACATTATATATAGCGCCTGTACATTATATATATCTCTTGTACATTATATATAGTGCTTGTATATTATATATAGCACCTGTACATTATATATAGCGCCTGTACATTATATATATCTCCTGTACATTATATTTAGCGCCTGTATATTATATATAGCACCTGTACATTATATATAGCGCCTGTATATTATATATAGCACCTGTACATTATATATAGCGCCTGCATATTATATATAGCACCTGTACATTATATATAGCGCCTGTATATTATATATATCTCCTGTACATTATATATAGCACCTGTACATTATATATATCCTGTACATTATATTTAGCGCCTGTATATTATATATAGCACTTGTACATTATATATATAGCACCTGTACATTATATATAGCGCCTGTATATTATATATAGCGCCTATATATTATATATCTCCTGTATATTATATATAGCGCCTGTATATTATATATAGCGCCTGTACATTATATAGCACCTGTATATTATATGTAGTGCCTATATATTATATATCTCCTGTATATTATATATAGCGCCTGTACATTATATATAGCACCTGTACATTATATACAGAACCTGTACATTATATATAGCGCCTATATATTATATATATCTCCTGTACATTATATATAGCATCTGTATATTATATATAGCGCCTGCACATTATATATAGCACCTGTACATTATATACAGAACCTGTACATTATATATAGCGCCTATATATTATATATATCTCCTGTACATTATATATAGCGCCTGTATATCATATATAGCACCTGTACATTATATATAGCGCCTATATATTATATATATCTCCTTTACATTATATATAGTGCCTGTACATTATATATAGCACCTGTACATTATATATAGCGCCTATATATTATATATATCTCCTGTACATTATATATAGCGCCTGTATATTATATATAGCACCTGTACATTATATATAGCGCCTGTATATTATATATATCTCCTGTACATTATATATAGCACCTGTACATTATATATATCCTGTACATTATATTTAGCGCCTGTATATTATATACAGCACCTGTACATTATATATATATCACCTGTACATTATATATAACGCCTGTATATTATATATAGCGCCTATATATTATATATCTCCTGTACATTATATATAGTGCCTGTATATTATATATAGCACCTGCACATTATATAGCACCTGTATATTATATGTAGTGCCTATATATTATATATCTCCTGTATATTATATATAGCGCCTGTACATTATATATAGCACCTGTACATTACATACAGAACCTGTACATTATATATAGCGCCTATATATTATATATATCTCCTGTACATTATATATAGCACCTGTATATTATATATAGCACCTGTACATTATATACAGCACCTGTATATTATATATAGCACCTGTACATTATATATAGCGCCTATATATTATATATATCTCCTGTACATTATATATAGCGCCTGTATATCATATATAGCACCTGTACATTATATATAGCGCCTATATATTATATATATCTCCTCTACATTATATATAGCACCTGTACATTATATATAGCACCTATACATTATATATAGCACCTGTACATTATATATGCCTCCTGTACATTATATATAGCACCTGTACATTATATATAGCGCCTATATATTATATATATCCCCTGTGCATTACATATAGTGCTTGTATATTATATATAGCACCTGTACATTATATAGCGCCTATATATTATATATATCTCCTGTACATTATATATAGCGCCTGTACATTATATATAGCGCCTGTAAATTATATATAGCACCTGTACATTATATATAGCGCCTATATATTATATATATCTCCTGTACATTATATTTAGCGCCTGTATATTATATATAGCACCTGTACATTATATATAGCGCCTGTATATTATATATAGTGCCTATATTTTATATAGCGCCTGTATATTATATATAGCACCTGTACATTATATATAGCGCCTATATATTATATATATCTCCTGTACATTATATATAGCACCTGTACATTATATATAGTGCCTGTATATTATATATAGCACCTGTACATTATATATAGCGCCTGTATATTATATATAGGACCTGTACATTATATATAGCGCCTATATATTATATATCTCCTGTACATTATATATAGTGCCTGTATATTATATATAGCGCCTGTATATTATATATATCGCCTGTACATTATATAGCACCTGTATATTATATGTAGTGCCTATATATTATATATCTCCTGTATATTATATATAGCGCCTGTACATTATATATAGCACCTGTACATTATATACAGAACCTGTACATTATATATAGCGCCTATATATTATATATATCTCCTGTACATTATATATAGCGCCTGTATATTAAATATAGCACCTGTACATTATATATAGTGCCTGTATATTATATATAGCACCTGTACATTATATATAGCACCTATACATTATATATAGCGCCTATATATTATATATATCCCCTGTGCATTACATATAGTGCTTGTATATTATATATAGCACCTGTACATTATATATAGCGCCTATATATTATATATATCTCCTGTACATTATATATAGCGCCCGTACATTATATATAGCACCTGCACATTATATATAGCGCCTATATATCATATATATCTCCTGTACATTATATATAGCGTCTGTACATTATATATAGCGCCTATATATTATATATATCTCCTGTACATTATATATAGCACCTGTACATTATATATAGTGCCTATATATTATATATAGCACCTGTACATTATATATAGCGCCTATACATTATATATAGCACCTGTACATTATATAGCACCTGTACATTATATATAGCGCCTATATATTATATATATCTCCTGTACATTATATATAGCGCCTGTATATTATATATAGCACCTGTACATTATATATAGCGCCTGTACATTATATATATATCTCCTGTACATTATATAGCGCCTGTACATTATATATAACACCTGTACATTATATAGTACCTGTACATTATATATATATCTCCTGTACATTATATAGCGCCTGTACATTATATATAACACCTGTACATTATATAATACCTGTACATTATATATATATCCTGTACATTATATAGCGCCTGTACATTATATAGCACCTGTACATTATATAGCGCCTGTTCATTATATAGCACCTGTTCATTATATATAGCGCCTGTATATTATATATAGCGCCTGTACATTATATAGCGCCTGTTCATTATATATAGCACCTGTACATTATATATCACCTGTTCATTATATATAGCGCCTGTATATTATATATAGCGCCTGTACATTATATAGCGCCTGTTCATTATATATAGCGCCTGTACATTATATATATCCTGTACATTATATAGCACCTGTACATTATATATAGCACCTGTACATTATATAGCGCCTGTTCATTATATATAGCACCTGTACATTATATATAGCACCTGTTCATTATATATAGCGCCTGTATATTATATATAGCGCCTGTACATTATATAGCGCCTGTTCATTATATATAGCACCTGTACATTATATATCACCTGTTCATTATATATAGCGCCTGTATATTATATATAGCGCCTGTACATTATATAGCGCCTGTTCATTATATATAGCGCCTGTACATTATATATATCCTGTACATTATATAGCACCTGTACATTATATATAGCACCTGTACATTATATAGCGCCTGTTCATTATATATAGCACCTGTACATTATATAGCGCCTGTTCATTATATATAGCACCTGTTCATTATATTGCACCTCTACATTATATATATTTCCTGTACATTATATATCGCCTGTACATTATATATATATATATATCACCTGTACATTATATATATTTTCTGTACATTATATAGCGCCTGTACATTATATATAGCGCCTGTACATTATATATAGCGCCTGTATATTATATATAGCACCTGTACATTATATATAGCACCTGTATATTATATATAGCACCTGTACTTTATATAGCGCCTGTACATTATATAGCACCTGTACATTATATATAGCACCTGTACATTATATATTACCTGTACATTATATATATATCCTGTACATTATATAGCACCTGTACATTATATAGCACCTGTACTTTATATATAGCACCTGTACATTATATAGCACCTGTACATTATATATATCGCCTGTACATTATATATAGCGCCTGTACATTATATATAGCACCTGTACATTATATATAACACCTGTACATTATATATAGCACCTGTACATTATATAGCACCTGTACATTATATATATCGCCTGTACAATATATATATCACCTGTACATTATATATAGCACCTGTACATTATATATAGCACCTGTACATTATATATAGCGACTGTATATTATATATAGCACCTGTACATTATATATATTTCCTGTACATTATATAGCGCCTGTACATTATATATCGCCTGTACATTATATATATCACCTGTACATTATATATAGCGCCTGTATATTATATATGCCTCCTGTACATTATATATAGCGCCTGTACATTATATAGCGCCTGTACATTATATATAGCACCTGTACATTATATATAGCACCTGTACATTATATATAGCGCCTGTATATTATATATAGCGCCTGTACATTATATATAGCGCCTGTACATTATATATAGCACCTGTACATTATATAGCACCTGTACATTATATATATCGCCTGTACATTATATATAGCGCCTGTATATTATATATAGCGCCTGTACATTATATATATTTCCTGTACATTATATATCGCCTGTACATTATATATATCACCTGTACATTATATATAGCGCCTGTATATTATATATGCCTCCTGTACATTATATATAGCGCCTGTACATTATATATCCTGTACATTATATATAGTGCCTGTACATTATATATAGCGCCTGTACATTATATATATCGCCTGTACATTATATATAGCGCCTGTACATTATATATGCCTCCTGTACATTATATATATCACCTGTACATTATATATAGCACCTGTACATTATATATAGCACCTGTACATTATATAGCTCCTGTACATTATATATATCACCTGTACATTATATATATTACCTGTACATTATATATAGCACCTGTACATTATATATAGCGCCTGTACATTATATATCGCCTGTACATTATATATATCACCTGTACATTTTATAGCACCTGTACATTATATATGCCTCCTGTACATTATATATAGCACCTGTACATTTTATATGCTTCCTGTACATTATATATCGCTTGTACATTATATATAGCACCTGTACATTATATATAGCGCCTGTACATTATATATAGCACCTGTACATTATATATATCCTGTACATTATATATAGCACCTGTACATTATATATGCCTCCTGTACATTATATATAGCTCCTGTACATTATATATAGCACCTGTACATTATATATAGCGCCTGTACATTATATATGCCTCCTGTACATTATATATATCACCTGTACATTATATATAGCACCTGTACATTATATAGCGCATGTACATTATATATATATATCACCTGTATATTATATATAGTGCCTGTACATTATATAGCGCCTGTACATTATATATAGCATCTGTACATTATATATATCCCCTGTACATTATATAGTGCCTGTACATTATATAACGCCTGTACATTATATATCGCACCTGTACATTATATATATCCCCTGTACATTATATATAGCGCCTGTACATTATATATAGCATCTGTACATTATATATAGCTCCTGTACATTATATAGTGCCTGTACATTATATATCACCTGTACATTATATATCGCACCTGTACATTATATATATCCCCTGTACATTATATATAGCGCCTGTACATTATATATATCCCCTGTACATTATATAGCGCCTGTACATTATATATGCCTCCTGTACATTATATATAGCGCCTGTACATTATATATATCCCCTGTACATTATATAGCACCTGTACATTATATAGCGCCTGTACATTATATAGTGCCTGTACATTATATATAGCACATGTACATTATATATGCCTCCTGTACATTATATATGCCTCCTGTACATTATATATAGCACCTGTACATTATATATCACCTGTACATTATATATAGCACCTGTACATTATATATAGCACCTGTACATTATATATATATCCCCTGTACATTATATATAGCGCCTGTACATTATATATATCACCTGTACATTATTTATAGCACCTGTACATTATATATAGCACCTGTACATTATATATGCCTCCTGTACATTATATATAGCACCTGTACATTATATATAGCACATGTACATTATATATATCCCCTGTACATTATATATAGCACCTGTACATTATATATAGCACCTGTACATTATATATAGCACCTGTACATTATATATGCCTCCTGTATATTATATAGCGCCTGTACATTATATATAGCACATGTACATTATATATATCCCCTGTACATTATATATAGCACCTGTACATTATATATAGCACCTGTACATTATATATGCCTCCTGTACATTATATATAGCACCTGTACATTATATATAGCACTTGTACATTATATATATCCCCTGTACATTATATATAGCACATGTACATTATATATGCCTCCTGTACATTATATATGCCTCCTGTACATTATATATAGCACCTGTACATTATATATCACCTGTACATTATATATAGCACCTGTACATTATATAGCACCTGTATATTATATATAGCTCCTGTACATTATATATAGCGCCTGTACATTATATATATCACCTGTACATTATATATAGCTCCTGTACATTATATATAGCTCCTGTACATTATATATAGCGCCTGTACATTATATATCACCTGTACATTATATATAGCACCTGTACATTATATATGCCTCCTGTACATTATATATAGCGCCTGTACATTATATAGCACCTGTACATTATATATAGCTCCTGTACATTATATATAGCACCTGTACATTATATATGCCTCCTGTACATTATATATAGCGCCTGTACATTATATATAGCACCTGTACATTATATATGCCTCCTGTACATTATATATATCACCTGTACATTATATAGCGCCTGTACATTATATATGCCTCCTGTACATTATATATATCGCCTGTACATTATATATAGCACCTGTACATTATATATAGCGCCTGTACATTATATATAGCACCTGTACATTATATATATCCTGTACATTATATATAGCGCCTGTACATTATATATAGCGCCTGTACATTATATATGCCTCCTGTACATTATATATAGCACCTATACATTATATATGCCTCCTGTACATTATATATATCGCCTGTACATTATATAGCACCTCTACATTATATATAGCACCTCTACATTATATATCACCTGTACATTATATATAGCACCTGTACATTATATATAGCGCCTGTACATTATATATAGCGCCTGTACATTATATAGCACCTGTATATTATATGTAGCGCCTGTACATTATATATAGCACCTGTACATTATATACAGAACCTGTACATTATATATAGCACCTGTACATTATATATGCCTCCTGCACATTATATATAGCGCCTGTACATTATATATAGCACCTGTACATTATATATCACCTGTACATTATATATAGTACCTGTACATTATATATGCCTCCTGTACATTATATATAGCGCCTGTACATTTTATATAGCGCCTGTACATTATATGCCTACTGTACATTATATATAGAACCTGTACATTATATATAGCACCTGTACATTATATATGCCTCCTGTACATTATATATATCGCCTGTACATTATATAGCACCTGTACATTATATATAGCGCCTGTACAATATATATAGCACCTGTACATTATATATAGCACCTGTACATTATATATAGCGCCTGTACATTATATATAGCGCCTGTACATTATATATAGCGCCTGAACATTATATATGCCTCCTGTACATTATATATCGCCTGTACATTATATATAGCACCTGTACATTATATATGCCTCCTGTACATTATATATCGCCTGTACATTATATAGCACCTGTACATAATATATAGCACCTGTACATTATATATATCCTGTACATTATATATAGCACCTGTACATTATATATATCCTGTACATTATATATAGCGCCTGTACATTATATATAGCACCTGTACATTATATATATCCTGTACATTATATATAGCACCTGTACATTATATAGCACCTGTACATTATATACAGCACCTGTACATTATATATAGCACATGTACATTATATATAGCGCCTGTACATTATATAGCGCCTGTACATTATATATAGTGCCTGTACATTATATATAGCGCCTGTATATTATATATAGTGCCTGTACATTATGTATAGCGCCTGTATATTATATATAGCGCCTGTGCATTATATATAGCGCCTGTACATTATATATATCACCTGTACATTATATATAGCACCTGTACATTATATATATCACCTGTACATTATATATAGCACATGTACATTATATATAGCGCCTGTACATTATATATATCACCTGTACATTATATATAGCACCTGTACATTATATATATCACCTGTACATTATATATAGCACCTGTACATTATATAGCACCTGTACATTATATATAGCACCTGTACATTATATATAGCGCCTGTATATGATATTTAGCACCTGTACATTATATATAGCACCTGTACATTATATATAGCGCCTGTACATTATATATAGCACCTGTACATTATATATAGTGCCAGTACCTTATATAGCGCCTGTATATTATATATAGCGCCTGTACATTATATATTGTGCCAGTACCTTATATAGCGCCTGTATATTATATATAGCGCCTGTATATTATATATAGCGCCTGTACATTATATATAGCACCTGTACATTATATATAGCGCCTGTATATTATATTTAGCACCTGTATATTATATATAGCACCTGTACATTATATATAGCGCCTGTACATTATATATAGCACCTGTACATTATATATAGCGCCTGTACATTATATATAGCACCTGTACATTATATAGCGCCTGTATATTATATTTAGCACCTGTACATTATATATAGCGCCTGTACATTATATATAGCACCTGTACATTATATATAGCCCTGTACATTATATATAGCACCTGTACATTATATAGCGCCTGTACATTATATAGCACTTGTACCTGTACAGGATACATTTGGGGAGACCAGGTTGGGACGATGAAGTCACCTGGCCCCATGGATATGTTTGGGGTTGCCAGGAGGGACCCTCCGGACGACTGGAACCCATGGAGACATTCGGAGAAGCCAGATTGGGACCCGCCGGTCATCTGATCCCATGGAAACTCTCGGTGAGGCCAGGGTGGGACCCTTGGATCTCCTGGCCTTGTACCTCGATAGACTGCTAGCTTCCTAAGCTTGCCGCTACCTCCTCTCTGTGGGGACCCGCCAGAAGCAGGGGGCAACTGGTTGAGGTAGTCGGCCCTGGGAGTCTCCAGAGTCACAGCTGTTCTATCCCAGGCGGGCGGAGATGAAGGGTGAGACTGTGTAATGTTGCGCCATCTTGGCCATTAGCTGGGACTGTTCTGTGGTTATTGTCCGCCTTGTGGCACAATACAGTATTGCCGCACTGCTTTACACCCACTCTGTGTTGCCTTAGTGTTACGCCCATGGAAGACCTCGGGTTTTCAAATTTTGGTGGCAACTGTGGGATACTACTCAGCCCAGCGGGTCTGTGGGAGCTACAGGGGACTGGTGTTAGCACGCACCGTCCAAAGGGATCCACAACCAGGGAGGCATATAGACAGACCCAGCTGACCATAGGTGAGCCATACACAGCGGGTTTCGGATGCTATCATGTCTGGTGACCGCCCGTCGCCTCCATCATCAGTTTCCGGTGACCGCCCGTCGCCTCCATCATCAGTGTCTGGTGACCGCACTTCGCCTCCATCATTAGTATCTGGTGACCGCCTGTCGCCTCCATCATCAGTATCCGGTGGGCGCCCCTTGCCTCCATCATCAGTATCTGGTGAGTGCCTGTCACTTACATCATCAGTATCTGGTGAGTGCCCGTCACTTACATCATCAGTATCTGGTGAGTGCCCGTCACTTACATCATCAGTATCTGGTGAGTGCCCGTCACTTACATCATCAGTATCTGGTGGGCGCCCGTCACTTACATCATCAGTATCTGGTGAGTGCCCGTCACTTACATCATCAGTATCTGGTGAGTGCCCGTCACTTACATCATCAGTATCTGGTGAGTGCCCGTCACTTACATCATCAGTATCTGGTGAGTGCCCGTCACTTACATCATCAGTATCTGGTGAGTGCCCGTCACTTACATCATCAGTATCTGGTGAGTGCCCGTCACTTACATCATCAGTATCTGGTGAGTGCCCGTCACTTACATCATCAGTATCTGGTGGGCGCCCGTCACTTACATCATCAGTATCTGGTGAGTGCCCGTCACCTCCATCATCAGTATCTGGTGAGTGCCCGTCACTTACATCATCAGTATCCGGTGGCTGCCCGTCGCCTCTGTCATCAGTATTCGGTGGCCTCCCATCGCCTCCGTCATCAGTATCTGGTGACCGCTCGTCACCTCCATCATCAGTATCTGGTGTGTGCCCGTCACTTACATCATCAGTATCCGGTGGCCGCCCGTCGCCTCCATCATCAGTATTCGGTGGCCTCCCATCGCCTCTGTCATCAGTATCTGGTGACCGCCTGTCACATCATGAGTGTCTGGTGACCGCCCGTCGCCTCCGTGATCAGTATCCGGTGGCCACCCATTGGCTCCATCATCAGTTTCCGGTGGCCACCCATTGGCTCCATCATCAGTATCTGGTGAGTGCCCGTCACTTACATCATCAGTGTCTGGTGACCGCCCGTCGCCTCGGTGATCAGTATCCAGTGGCCACCCATTGGCTCCATCATCAGTGTGATATGGTATGTGGGTATCATTTTGTGTATATTTATATTTTATTGATTTTCACAGTGTTCTCTTGTTGCTCTGTGTCCCTCTAATGTTGACTTCTCTTGTTGCTCTGTGTCCCTCTAATGTTGACTTCTCTTGTTGCTCTGTGTCCCTCTAATGTTGACTTCTCTTGTTGCTCTGTGTCCCTCTAATGTTGACTTCTCTTGTCGGTTGAGTTGATATTGGGTAATTGATGAATGGCTGTTATTTATCATCTGATATCAGCTCCCACAGCTTATTATACTGTTATCTGTGCACAGGGTCAGTGAATAATGCTGTCTGCTAATATGGTAATGACATATTGAACCAGGCCAGCTTGTTGATTTTGTAAAACAGTGGAAGGACCAACAATGGGACCTCCCCCCCCTGACTGTGAATGAGGAGAAGGGACTTTTAAATATCACGGCCCGGAGAGACACTGGTGAGATTCAGTGTGGGACAATGACTTTGGATGACTTTGAGAATACTGCTGGAGGAATATATATGGAGAAACATATGGACTATTCTATCCTCTGTCTGCTGGATTGTTGGACTCTCATCTCCCGGGACATTTATCTCGTTACTGGACTGCGTTTGTATTTCTGGCCTGTATTATCCTCGGTGTGGTGGATTGTATATGGACCTTTCAGTTTTGCCTATAATAAAGGTCTTGGGATTGTTCAATCTTCTCTTGCTCTGTTGATTGTGTGATGTTGGAGAAGGACCCCGTGACGACCAGTATCTGTAATACTGTGTGCCAGGGGCCCCCAGGGTGACAGTGTGTACAAGGGGCCCCCAAGGTGACAGTGTGTACAAGGGGCTCCCGGGTTGGCAGTGTGTGTTAGGGTATCCCCGGGGGTGACAGTGTGTACTGGGAGCCCCCAGGGGTGACCGTGCATCGAAGGCCCCCGGAGTCGCTGCGTGTATTGGAGGCCCCCAGGGTGGAAATGTGTATTGGTGGCCCCAGGGTGACAGTGTGTACAAGGGGCCCCCAAGGTGACAGTGTGTACAAGGGGCTCCTGGGTTGGCAGTGTGTGTTAGGGTGTCCCCGGGGGTGACAGTGTGTACTGGGAGCCCCCAGGGGTGACCGTGCATCGAAGGCCCCCGGAGTCGCTGTGTGTATTGGAGGCCCCCAGGGTGGAAATGTGTATTGGTGGCCCCAGGGTGACAGTGTGTATCAGTGGCCCTGAAGGGGGGTCTCAGGGCTGGTGCTGTGGGCCGGTTCTGATTTTCTTTCGCCCTGAAACCTCTTCTGAACGGGAGACTGATATGTGTGTGATGTGCTGTGAGACCCGTTCTGTACTCACTTGTTGTTCGGGAGTCCCCGTCCTTGGGACCTGATACAGCTGCACACATAACAGGAGACATTGGGTCCGGTTCAACAGGTTCAGCTTTACTATGCCATTCGGATACATACGGCCGCGGCACACAGAATGAGACGAGTCCCCTCCGTTTGTCGTTCCTGTTGCCCCATACGCTACCTAATCTTGCCTCCATCCTGCCCGACCTGCCCTCACCTCAGCAGCTCCTGTTGGTTCCAGGGGTATTCTATCCGGCATTACACCTTTCCCTCTCGCTGTGATACCACCAGCCTTTTCCATTCACGGGAGCCATGGAATACGATGCCTCTTCCGGGCCCTAGGCCCAAGACCGCCCCGGATATACAAGCCGCAGCATGTCCATTTCTGTTGCGGAGACGCCGGTCTCCACTATGAAATTTCCACAATAAAATGTCATTAGATGCGGTAACTCCTCATGGTTCAATGAACACATGCGGATTTACCTGTGAGATTATAACGCAGCGTTTTGGACACAGCGAGAATGCACTGCATCCAAAGCTCTGCTGTAGTCTAAAACTATTAAAAATATTAAGCAATTAAATTTTTTTACTTTTTTTTAGTGTCTACTCAGATCCTGAACTCACAAACCTTCACACATTACAGATAGATGGGAGATTTAGGCTATGTGCGCATGTTCAGGATTTGAAGCAGATATTTCTGTAGGGTTTTTGCATCTCCTTGGCAGGAACAATGCTGCAGAAAATAACGGGCATTTTGACGCGGTTTTTGGGGAGGCGTCTATAAGATGCCCCCATTACTAACCACGTAGAAAAGTTTTCGCCACTTTTTCAATAAAAGACACTGCGAGGATAAACTATTTTATTGAAATAAAATTACACACGGTATTAATAATTTTTTTATTATACGCCCTGTCCCCGAATCCTTCGATCTTCTGAAAACAATAAATAAAAAACAACCATATCCCTCACCTGTCCGCCGTCACGACGCAATCCAGATTGTCCCTCGGCGATCTGGGTCACTTGTACAGCAGTCACATCAATCACTGATGTCACTGCTGTAGAAGACAGCAATGTACACTGACAGGAGTGTAAAATCACTCCTGTCAATGTACATGGCTCTGCTGCAGAAATTAGGTCACTTGGGTTCATCAGCTGAAAATCAGCTGATCAGCCCCAGTGACCTCAGCATCAGTGGTACATGGTACATGAGAATGTTCCCGCACAGCACCGGTGCCGAAAAGTGAGGTCCCGGAGCTCTCTGCTTATCTGCAGCTGACAGCTTACGTGACCTCAGGTCCTGGCAGTGCAGCGATGCTCCAGTCAGTGTACCGCCAACTGCCGGGCTGAACACATCGCCAGGGACATTGCGAGGACCAGGAGAACAGCGGGGGACAGGTGAGAATAGGTGGTTTTTTTTACATTTTTTTTTACTTTTTTCTTACACAGCGCGCAACCCTTGCTCGGCTGAGGACACTACTACTCCCCTGAGGCGTGCCGCTCTCAGCGGGAGCAGCGGTCGGATGATGGGAGTAGTAGTCTTCCCCAGTCAACCCGGTTACCACTCTGTGTGCATTTATGCCCAGGATCACAGGCCTGCAGACTGCTGTATGAGGAAGGACAATAATAACCATCCCCGGGATCACAGGCCTGCAGACTGCTGTATGAGGGAGGACAATAATAACCATCCCCGGGATCACAGTCCTGCAGACTGCTGTATTAGGGAGGACAATAATAACTATCCCCGGGATCACAGGCCTGCAGACTGCTGTATGAGGGAGGACAATAATAACCATCCCCGGGATCACAGGCCTGCATACTGCTGAATGAGGGAGGACAATAATAACCATCCCCGGGATCACAGGCCTGCAGACTGCTGTATGAGGGAGGACAATAATAACCATCCCCGGGATCACAGTCCTGCAGACTGCTGTATGAGGGAGGACAATAATAACTATCCCCGGGATCACACTCCTGCAGACTGCTGTAAGAGGAAGGACAATAATAACTATCCCCAGGATCACAGTCCTGCAGACTGCTGTATGAGGGAGGACAATAATAACTATCCCCAGGATCACAGTCCTGCAGACTGCTGTATGAGGAAGGACAATAATAACCATCCCCGGGATCACAGTCCTGCAGACTGCTGTATGAGGAAGGACAATAATAACCATCCCCGGGATCACAGGCCTGCATACTGCTGAATGAGGGAGGACAATAATAACCATCCCCGGGATCACAGGCCTGCAGACTGCTGTATGAGGGAGAACAATAATAACCATCCCCGGGATCACAGTCCTGCAGGCTGCTGTATGAGGGAGGACAATAATAACCATCCCCAGGATCACAGTCCTGCAGACTGCTGTATGAGGGAGGACAATAATAACCATCCCCGGGATCACAGTCCTGCAGGCTGCTGTATGAGGGAGGACAATAATAACCATCCCCGGGATCACAGTCCTGCAGACTGCTGTATGAGGAAGGACAATAATAACTATCCCCGGGATCACACTCCTGCAGACTGCTGTATGAGGAAGGACAATAATAACTATCCCCAGGATCACAGTCCTGCAGACTGCTGTATGAGGGAGGACAATAATAACTATCCCCAGGATCACAGTCCTGCAGACTGCTGTATGAGGAAGGACAATAATAACCATCCCCGGGATCACAGGCCTGCATACTGCTGAATGAGGGAGGACAATAATAACCATCCCCGGGATCACAGGCCTGCAGACTGCTGTATGAGGGAGGATAATAATAACCATCCCCGGGATCACAGTCCTGCAGACTGCTGTATGAGGGAGGACAATAATAACCATCCCCGGGATCACAGGCCTGCAGACTGCTGTATGAGGGAGGACAATAATAACCATCCCCAGATCACAGGCCTGCAGACTGCTGTATGAGGGAGAACAATAATAACCATCCCCGGGATCACAGTCCTGCAGGCTGCTGTATGAGGGAGGACAATAATAACCATCCCCAGGATCACAGTCCTGCAGACTGCTGTATGAGGGAGGACAATAATAACCATCCCCGGGATCACAGTCCTGCAGGCTGCTGTATGAGGGAGGACAATAATAACCATCCCCAGGATCACAGGCCTGCAGACTGCTGTATGAGGGAGAACAATAATAACCATCCCCGGGATCACAGTCCTGCAGGCTGCTGTATGAGGGAGGACAATAATAACCATCCCCGGGATCACAGTCCTGCAGACTGCTGTATGAGGGAGGACAATAATAACCATCCCCGGGATCACAGACCTGCAGACTGCTGTATGAGGGAGGACAATAATAACCATCCCCGGGATCACAGTCCTGCAGACTGCTGAATGAGGGAGGACAATAATAACCATCCCCGGGATCACAGGCCTGCAGACTGCTGTATGAGGGAGGACAATAATAACCATCCCCGGGATCACAGGCCTGCAGACTGCTGTATGAGGGAGGACAATAATAACTATCCCCAGGATCACAGTCCTGCAGACTGCTGTATGAGGAAGGACAATAATAACCATCCCCGGGATCACAGGCCTGCATACTGCTGAATGAGGGAGGACAATAATAACCATCCCCGGGATCACAGGCCTGCAGACTGCTGTATGAGGGAGGATAATAATAACCATCCCCGGGATCACAGTCCTGCAGACTGCTGTATGAGGGAGGACAATAATAACCATCCCCGGGATCACAGGCCTGCAGACTGCTGTATGAGGGAGGACAATAATAACCATCCCCGGGATCACAGGCCTGCAGACTGCTGTATGAGGGAGGATAATAATAACCATCCCCGGGATCACAGTCCTGCAGACTGCTGTATGAGGGAGGACAATAATAACCATCCCCGGGATCACAGGCCTGCAGACTGCTGTATGAGGGAGGATAATAATAACCATCCCCGGGATCACAGTCCTGCAGGCTACTGTATGAGGGAGGACAATAATAACCATCCCCAGGATCACAGGCCTGCAGGCTGCTGTATGAGGGAGGACAATAATAACCATCCCCGGGATCACAGTCCTGCAGGCTGCTGTATGAGGGAGGACAATAATAACCATCCCCGGGATCACAGTCCTGCAGACTGCTGTATGAGGGAGGACAATAATAACCATCCCCGGGATCACAGACCTGCAGACTGCTGTATGAGGGAGGACAATAATAACCATCCCCGGGATCACAGTCCTGCAGACTGCTGAATGAGGGAGGACAATAATAACCATCCCCGGGATCACAGGCCTGCAGACTGCTGTATGAGGGAGGACAATAATAACCATCCCCGGGATCACAGGCCTGCAGACTGCTGTATGAGGGAGGACAATAATAACCATCCCCGGGATCACACTCCTGCAGACTGCTGTATGAGGGAGGACAATAATAACCATCCCCAGGATCACACTCCTGCAGACTGCTGAATGAGGGAGGACAATAATAACCATCCCCGGGATCACAGTCCTGCAGACTGCTGAATGAGGGAGGACAATAATAACCATCCCCGGGATCACAGGCCTGCAGACTGCTGTATGAGGGAGGACAATAATAACTATCCCCGGGATCACAGGCCTGCAGACTGCTGAATGAGGGAGGACAATAATAACCATCCCCGGGATCACAGGCCTGCAGACTGCTGAATGAGGGAGGACAATAATCGAGGATCGAGAGGCAGTCAGCACCCATACTGCTCAGGAACCAGTACCAGGCTCTCACGCAGGAGAACCATGAAGAAATACAGCAAGATAAGACTTTGCCAGCAATGAATAACCTTGTAAGCCCTCAGAATCCTCCTGGATGGAGAAAGAAGAATGTTGTGAAGAAAAAACGGAGAGTGGTGGTCATGGGGGATTCCCTGTTAAGAGGAGCAGAGGCCGCTATCTGCAGACCAGACATAACCTCAAGAGAAATGTGCTGTCTTCCAGGAGCAAAAATTATACATGTGTCTGACAGGATATCAAGACTCTTCAGACCTACAGATCACTACCCATTCCTGCTAATACATGTGGGGACAAATGACACCGCAAGAAAGGACCTGGAAACCATCTGCAGTGACTTTGAAGACTTAGGCAAGAAAGTGAAAGAATTGGGAGCGCAGGTGGTCTTCTCATCCATCCTCCCAGTGGATGGCCATGGAACAATGAGGTGGAATAAGATTCTACAGGTGAACAACTGGCTACGTCGATGGTGCCGTCAACAAGGATTTGGATTTCTGGATCACGGAATGAATTACCTATACGATGGACTACTTGCTAGAGATGGGGTGCACCTTACGAAGACTGGAAAACATGTATTTGGAAGTCGCCTTGCTGCACTCATCAGAAGAGCTTTATACCAGAACAATGTGGGAAGGGAAGCAAAAGGCCAGAAAAAGCCATACAGCTGACAAATACTATTGAGATCTCTGCTACTGGAAGTGGAAAGGAAGAACAAAGACAAAAAAATCTAAATAATAAAGATATGGGAGGAAGAGAAACCAATCACAAACTAAAATGTTTTTATACAAATGCACAAAGCATGGGCAACAAACAAGGAGAATTGGAACTACTAATGCAGGAAAAGGAATATGATGTCATTGGAATCACTGAAACTTGGTGGGACGATACATGATTGGAATAAAAGGCTAAAAGGATACAACTTATTTGCAAGAAACAGACTTGATAAACGAGGAGGAGGTGTCGCATTGTATGTTAGAAAAGCGAATATCTGCACAGAGATTGAAGCTTCAGAGACTGGGAGTTCTGTGGAAACTGTTTGGGTAAGAATACAAGGAGAGAACAACGGAAAGGACACCATTGTAGGCATTTACTACAGGCCACCTGGGCAAGCTGAAGATATGGATGAACTCTTTATGTATCAAATGACCAAGTTCTCCAAAAAATATGACGTAGTGGTCATGGGAGATTTCAACTATCCAGACATTTGTTGGGAATCTCTCTCAAGTAAAACTAACAGGTCAAGCAAATTCTTATCCTCTCTTGCTGACAACTTTATCTTCCAAAAGGTAGGGGAGAAAACAAGGGGATCTGCTACTTTGGATCTAATCCTTATAAACAGGGAGGAAATGGTTGAGGAGGTAAAGGTGGCTGGGACCCTAGGAGGCAGCGATCATGCTATTATAGAATTTTGGATAACTAGAGGAGGAAGACATGTGAAGACTCAAACCTCAAGGTTAGATTTTAGAAAGGCAGATTTTAAGAGAATAGGAGGGATCCAATGGCTGGATGTCCTTAAGGACAAAAATGTCCAGGAAGGATGGGAAATTTTTAAAAATGAGATTCTCAAAGCACAATCGTTAACAATCCCGAAAAGTAGGAAGAATGGGAAGCATTTAAGGAAACCAGGATGGATGAACACAGAACTTAAACACATGCTAAAAAGAAAGAAAGAAATGTTTATTAAATGGAAAGAGGGAGGCATATCTAAAGAAGATTATAATGCAGTCTGCAGATCCTGTAGGGCACGTATCAGGTTAGCTAAAGCTGACAATGAATTAAGGCTTGCAAGAGATGTCAAAAGCAATAAAAAAGGATTTTGGGGGTATGTCAAAAGTAAAAAAAAAGTCAAAGATGCTATAGGATTTTTACAGGATGAAAATGGAGAAATGGTAAGAGAGGATGTTGAGAAGGCCGAACTTTTTAACTCCTATTTTGCATCTGTTTTCTCTCAGAAAGAAAATGTAACATCAACTGATCTTCACTGTCCTTTTAAAGGAATAGAGGAATCCAAGTTATCTGTAAACAGAAAGATTGTGAGGGAATATTTAGCTAACATAAATGAGTTCAAGTCTCCAGGTCCAGATGAATTACACCCCAGAGTACTGAAGGAGATCGTAGAAGAAATTTTAGAACCACTCTCCATAATCTTTGAAAATTCTTGGAGAACAGGAGAAGTCCCAGAAGACTGGAGAAGAGCAAATGTTGTTCCTATCTTCAAAAAGGGGAAGAAGGTGGACCCAGGGAACTATAGGCCGGTGAGTCTGACTTCTATACCAGGAAAGATCTTTGAACAAATTATTAAACAACATGTATGTAAGTACATGGATAAGAATGAAGTGATTAACCAGAGTCAGCATGGGTTTGTAACTAACAAGTCATGTCAGACTAACTTAATTTCCTTCTATGACAGAATCACTGAATGGGTGGATCAGGGAAATGCTGTAGATATAGTATATCTTGACTTCAGCAAAGCATTTGACAAAGTATCTCACACCATCCTTATTGAAAAAATGACCAAGTATGCAATGGACCAGGCAACTGTTAGGTGGATTCATAACTGGCTTAGTGATCGGACTCAAAGGGTGTTTGTAAATGGCTTCACATCCAGCTGGATGAATGTCTCAAGTGGGGTACCACAGGGCTCCGTCCTGGGACCTGTATTGTTCAACATCTTTATCAATGATTTAGATGAAGGAATTGAGGGTAAACTGATTAAATTTGCTGATGACACAAAGCTAGGAGGGATAGCTAATACTAGAGAAGAGAGAGAGAGGCTTCAAAAAGACCTAAATAAACTGGAGCAGTGGGCAGCAACCAACAGAATGGTTTATAACAGGGAAAAATGCAAAGTACTACATCTGCGCAATAAAAATGAAAAAAGCATATACAGAATGGGAGGAATAGAGCTAAGCAACAGTACATGTGAAAAAGACTTGGGTATACTAATAGATCATAGACTGAACATGAGTCAACAGTGTGATGCAGCAGCAAAAAAGGCAAATACAATTCTGGGATGTATTAACAGAAGCATACAGTCTAGATCACGTGAAGTCATTATCGGTCTTTACTCCTCTTTGGTCAGACCTCATCTGGAATACTGTGTACAGTTTTGGGCACCACATTTTAAAAAAGACATAGACAAACTGGAGCAAGTTCAGAGAAGAGCGACCAGAATGGTGACTGGTCTGCAAACCATGTCCTATGAGGAACGGTTGCAGGATTTGGGAATGTTTAGCTTGCAAAAAAGAAGACTGAGAGGAGACTTAATAGCTGTCTACAAATATGTCAAGGGCTGTCACATTGTAGAAGGATCATCTTTATTCTCATTTGCACAAGGAAAGACTAGAAGCAATGGGATGAAACTAAATGGGAGGAGACACAGATTAGATATTAGAAAAAACTTTTTGACAGTTAGGGTGATTAATGAGTGGAACAGGCGGCCACGAGAGGTGGTGAGTTCCCCTTCAATGGACGTCTTCAAACAGAGGCTGGACAGACATCTGTCTGAGATGATCTAGTGAATCCTGCTTTGAGCAGGGGGTTGGACCAGATGACCCAGGAGGTCCCTTCCAACTCTACCATTCTATGATTCTATAATTCTATGAATAATAACTATCCCCAGGATCACAGGCCTGCAGACTGCTGCATGAGGAAGGACAATAGTAACCATCCCGGGGATCACAGACCTGCATACTGTTGTAAGAGGGAGGACAATAATAACTATCCCCGGGATCACAGTCCTGCAGACTGCTGTATGAGGGAGAACAATAATAACCATCCCCGGGATCACAGTCCTGCAGACTGCTGTATGAGGGAGGACAATAATAGCCATCCCCGGGATCACAGGCCTGCAGACTGCTGTATGAGGGAGGACAATAATAACCATCCCCGGGATCACAGGCCTGCAGACTGCTGTATGAGGGAGGACAATAATAACCATCCCGAGGATCACAGTCCTGCAGGCTGCTGTATGAGGAAGGACAATAATAACCATCCCCGGGATCACAGTCCTGCAGGCTGCTGTATGAGGGAGGACAATAATAACCATCCCCGGGATCACAGTCCTGCAGGCTGCTGTATGAGGGAGGACAATAATTACCATCCCTGGGATCACAGTCCTGCAGACTGCTGTATGAGGGAGGACAATAATAACTATCCCCAGGATCACAGTCCTGCAGACTGCTGTATGAGGAAGGACAATAATAACCATCCCCGGGATCACAGGCCTGCAGACTGCTGTATGAGGAAGGACAATAATAACCATCCCCAGGATCACAGTCCTGCAGGCTGCTGTATGAGGAAGGACAATAATAACTATCCCCGGGATCACAGTCCTGCAGGCTGCTGTATGAGGAAGGACAATAATAACTATCCCCGGGATCACAGTCCTGCAGGCTGCTGTATGAGGAAGGACAATAATAACTATCCCCGGGATCACAGTCCTGCAGGCTGCTGTATGAGGAAGGACAATAATAACTATCCCCGGGATCACAGTCCTGCAGGCTGCTGTATGAGGAAGGACAATAATAACCATCCCCAGGATCACAGTCCTGCAGGCTGCTGTATGAGGAAGGACAATAATAACTATCCCCGGGATCACAGTCCTGCAGGCTGCTGTATGAGGAAGGACAATAATAACCATCCCCGGGATCACAGTCCTGCAGACTGCTGTATGAGGGAGGACAATAATAACCATCCCCGGGATCACAGTCCTGCAGGCTGCTGTATGAGGGAGGACAATAATAACCATCCCCAGGATCACAGTCCTGCAGACTGCTGTATGAGGGAGGACAATAATAACCATCCACGGGATCACAGGCCTGCAGACTGCTGTATGAGGAAGGACAATAATAACTATCCCCGGGATCACAGTCCTGCAGGCTGCTGTATGAGGAAGGACAATAATAGCCATCCCCGGGATCACAGGCCTGCAGACTGCTGTATGAGGAAGGACAATAATAACAATCCCCGGGATCACAGGCCTGCAGACTGCTGTATGAGGGAGGACAATAATAACCATTCCCAGGATCACAGGCCTGCAGACTGCTGTATGAGGGAGGACAATAATAACCATCCCCAGGATCACAGGCCTGCAGACTGCTGTATGAGGAAGGACAATAATAACAATCCCTGGGATCACAGGCCTGCAGACTGCTGTATGAGGGAGGACAATAATAACCATCCCCGGGATCACAGGCCTGCAGACTGCTGTATGAGGGAGGACAATAATAACCATCCCCGGGATCACAGGCCTGCAGACTGCTGTATGAGGGAGGACAATAATAACCATCCCCGGGATCACAGGCCTGCAGACTGCTGTATGAGGGAGGACAAAATAACCATCCCCAGGATCACAGGCCTGCAGACTGCTGTATGAGGAAGGACAATAATAACAATCCCCGGGATCACAGGCCTGCAGACTGCTGTATGAGGGAGGACAATAATAACCATCCCCGGGATCACAGGCCTGCAGACTGCTGTATGAGGGAGGACAATAATAACCATCCCTGGGATCACAGGCCTGCAGACTGCTGTATGAGGAAGGACAATAATAACTATCCCCAGGATCACAGTCCTGCAGACTGCTGTATGAGGGAGGACAATAATAACCATCCCCGGGATCACAGGCCTGCAGACTGCTGTATGAGGGAGGACAATAATAACCATCCCCAGGATCACAGGCCTGCAGACTGCTGTATGAGGGAGGACAATAATAACCATCCCCTGGATCATAGTCCTGCAGACTGCTGTATGAGGGAGGACAATAATAACCATCCCCGGGATCACAGTCCTGCAGACTGCTGTATGAGGGAGGACAATAATAACTATCCCCGGGATCACAGGCCTGCAGACTGCTGTATGAGGGAGGACAATAATAGCCATCCCCGGGATCACAGGCCTGCAGACTGCTGTATGAGGAAGGACAATAATAACTATCCCCAGGATCACAGGCCTGCAGACTGCTGTATGAGGAAGGACAATAATAACTATCCCCAGGATCACAGTCCTGCAGACTGCTGTATGAGGGAGGACAATAATAACTATCCCCAGGATCACAGTCCTGCAGACTGCTGTATGAGGGAGGACAATAATAACTATCCCCAGGATCACAGTCCTGCAGACTGCTGTATGAGGGAGAACAATAATAACCATCCCCAGGATCACAGGCCTGCAGACTGCTGTATGAGGAAGGACAATAATAACAATCCCCGGGATCACAGGCCTGCAGACTGCTGTATGAGGGAGGACAATAATAACTATCCCCAGGATCACAGTCCTGCAGACTGCTGTATGAGGATGGGCAATAATAACCATCCCCAGGATCACAGGCCTGCAGACTGCTGTATGAGGGAGGACAATAATAACTATCCCCAGGATCACAGGCCTGCAGACTGCTGTATGAGGGAGGACAATAATAACCATCCCCTGGATCACAGGCCTGCAGACTGCTGTATGAGGGAGGACAATAATAACCATCCCCGGGATCACACTCCTGCGGACTGCTGCATGAGGAAGGACAATAGTAACCATCCCGGGGATCACAGACCTGCATACTGTTGTAAGAGGGAGGACAATAATAACTATCCCCGGGATCACAGTCCTGCAGACTGCTGTATGAGGGAGCACAATAATAACCATCCCCAGGATCACAGGCCTGCAAACTGCTGTATGAGGTAGGACAATAATAACCATCCCCGGGATCACAGTCCTGCAGACTGCTGTATGAGGAAGGACAATAATAACTATCCCCGGGATCACACTCCTGCGGACTGCTGTATGAGGAAGGACAATAGTAACCATCCCGGGGATCACAGACCTGCATACTGTTGTATGAGGGAGGACAATAATAACTATCCCCGGGATCACAGTCCTGCAGACTGCTGTATGAGGGAGGACAATAATAACCATCCCCAGGATCACAGGCCTGCAAACTACTGTATGAGGGAGGACAATAATAACCATCCCCGGGATCACAGTCCTGCAGACTGCTGTATGAGGAAGGACAATAATAACTATCCCCGGGATCACACTCCTGCGGACTGCTGTATGAGGAAGGACAATAGTAACCATCCCGGGGATCACAGACCTGCATACTGTTGTATGAGGGAGGACAATAATAACCATCCCTGGGATCACAGTCCTGCAGACTGCTGTATGAGGGAGGACAATAATAACTATCCCCAGGATCACACTCCTGCAGACTGTTGTATGAGGAAGGACAATAATAACCATCCCTGGGATCATAGGCCTGCAGACTGCTGTAGGAGGAAGGACAATAATAACTATCCCCGGGATCACACTCCTGCGGACTGCTGTATGAGGAAGGACAATAGTAACCATCCCCGGGATCACAGGCCTGCAGACTGCTGTATGAGGGAGGACAATAATAACCATCCCCTTGATCACAGTCCTGCAGACTGCTGTATGAGGGAGGACAATAGTAACCATCCCTGGGATCACAGGCCTGCAGACTGCTGTATGAGGGAGGACAATAATAACCATCCCCGGGATCACAGTCCTGCAGACTGCTGTATGAGGGAGGACAATGATAACCATCCCCGGGATCACACTCCTGCAGACTGCTGTATGAGGAAGGACAATAGTAACCATCCCCGGGATCACAGTCCTGCAGACTGCTGTATGAGGGAGGACAATAGTAACCATCCCTGGGATCACAGGCCTGCAGACTGCTGTATGAGGGAGGACAATAATAACCATCCCCGGGATCACAGGCCTGCAGACTGCTGTAGGAGGAAGGACAATAATAACTATCCCCGGGATCACACTCCTGCGGACTGCTGTATGAGGAAGGACAATAGTAACCATCCCCGGGATCACAGGCGTGCAGACTGCTGTATGAGGGAGGACAATAATAACCATCCCCGGGATCACACTCCTGCGGACTGCTGTATGAGGGAGGACAATAGTAACCATCCCTGGGATCACAGGCCTGCAGACTGCTGTATGAGGGAGGACAATAATTACCATCCCCAGGATCACAGGCCTGCAGACTGCTGTATGAGGGAGGACAATAATTACCATCCCCAGGATCACAGGCCTGCAGACTGCTGTATGAGGGAGGACAATAATAACTATCCCCAGGATCACAGGCCTGCAGACTGCTGTATGAGGGAGGACAATAATAACCATCCCCGGGATCACAGGCCTGCAGACTGCTGTATGAGGGAGGACAATAATAACCATCCCCGGGATCACAGGCCTGCAGACTGCTGTATGACGGAGGACAATAATAACCATCCCCAGGATCACAGGCCTGCAGACTGCTGTATGAGGAAGGACAATAATAACCATCCCTGGGATCATAGGCCTGCAGACTGCTGTATGAGGAAGAACAATAATAACTATCCCCGGGATCACAGTCCTGCAGACTGCTGTATGAGGGAGGACAATAATAACCATCCCCGGGATCACAGTCCTGCAGTCTGCTGTATGAGGGAGCACAATAATAACCATCCCCGGGATCACAGGCCTGCAGACTGCTGTATGAGAGAGGACAATAATAACCATCCCCGGGATCACAGTCCTGCAGACTGCTGTATGAGGGAGCACAATAATAACCATCCCCGGGATCACAGGCCTGCCGACTGCTGTATGAGGGAGGACAATAATAACCATCCCCGGAATCACAGGCCTCCAGACTGCTGTATGAGGGAGGACAATAATAACCATCCCCGGGATCACAGTCCTGCAGACTGCTGTATGAGGGAGGACAATAATAACCATCCCTGGGATCACAGTCCTGCAGACTGCTGTATGACGGAGGACAATAATAACCATCCCTGGGATCACAGGCCTGCAGACTGCTGTATGAGGGAGGACAATAATAACCAACCCCAGGATCACAGGCCTGCAGACTGCTGTATGAGGGAGGACAATAGTAACCATCCCCGGGATCACAGTCCTGCAGACTGCTGTATGACGGAGGACAATAATAACCAACCCCAGGATCACAGTCCTGCAGACTGCTGTATGAGGGAGGACAATAATAACCATCCCTGGGATCACAGGCTTGCAGACTGCTGTATGAGGGAGGACAATAATAACCATCCCCGGAATCACAGGCCTGCAGACTGCTGTATGAGGGAGGACAATAATAACCATCCCCGGGATCACAGTCCTGCAGACTGCTGTATGACGGAGGACAATAATAACAATCCCCGGGATCACACTCCTGCGGACTGCTGTATGAGGAAGGACAATAATAACCATCCCCGAGATCACAGTCCTGCAGACTGCTGTATGAGGGAGGACAATAATAACCATCCCCGGGATCACAGTCCTGCAGACTGCTGTATGAGGGAAGACAATAATAACCATCCCCGGGATCACAGTCCTGCAGACTGCTGTATGAGGGAAGACAATAATAACCATCCCCGGGATCACAGGCCTGCAGACTGCTGTATGAGGGAGGACAATAATAACCATCCCCTAGATCACAGTCCTGCAGACTGCTGTATGAGGGAGGACAATAATAACCATTCCCAGGATCACAGGCCTGCAGACTGCTGTATGAGGGAGGACAATAATAACTATCCCCGGGATCACAGTCCTGCAGACTGCTGTATGAGGGAGGACAATAATAACCATCCCCGGGATCACAGGCCTGCAGACTGCTGTATGAGGGAGGACAATAATAACCATCCCCAGGATCACAGTCCTGCAGACTGCTGTATGAGGGAGGACAATAATAACCATCCCCAGGATCACAGGCCTGCAGACTGCTGTATGAGGGAGGACAATAATAACCATCCCCGGGATCACAGGCCTGCAGACTGCTGTATGAGGGAGGAAAATAAAAACCATTTCCAGGATCACAGTCCTGCAGACTGCTGTATGAGGGAGGACAATAATAACCATCCCCGGGATCACAGGCCTGCAGACTGCTGTATGAGGGAGGACAATAATAACCATCCCCGGGATCACAGTCCTGCAGACTGCTGTATGAGGGAGAACAATAATAACCATCCCCGGGATCACAGGCCTACAGACTGCTGTATGAGGTAGGACAATAATAACCATCCCCAGGATCACAGTCCTGCAGACTGCTGTATGAGGGAGGACAATAATAACCATCCCCGGGATCACAGGCCTGCAAACTGCTGTATGAGGTAGGACAATAATAACCATCCCCAGGATCACAGTCCTACAGACTGCTGTATGAGGTAGGACAATAATAACCATCCCCAGGATCACAGTCCTACAGACTGCTGTATGAGGTAGGACAATAATAACCATCCCCAGGATCACAGTCCTACAGACTGCTGTATGAGGTAGGACAATAATAACCATCCCCAGGATCACAGTCCTGCAGACTGCTGTATGAGGTAGGACAATAATAACCATCCCCAGGATCACAGTCCTGCAGACTGCTGTATGAGGTAGGACAATAATAACCATCCCCAGGATCACAGTCCTACAGACTGCTGTATGAGGGAGGACAATAATAACTATCCCCAGGATCACAGGCCTGCAGACTGCTGTATGAGGGAGGACAATGATAACCATCCCCGGAATCACAGGCCTGCAGACTGCTGTATGAGGGAGGACAATAATAACCATCCCCGGGATCACAGTCCTGCAGACTGCTGTATGAGGAAGGACAATAATAACCATCCCCGGGATCACAGTCCTGCAGACTGCTGAATGAGGGAGGGCAATAATAACCATCCCCAGGATCATAGGCCTGCAGACTGCTGTATGAGGGAGAACAATAATAACCATCCCCGGGATCACAGGCCTGCAAACTGCTGTATGAGGGAGGACAATGATAACCATCCCCGGGATCACAGGCCTGCAGACTGCTGTATGAGGGAGGACAATAATAACCATCCCCGGGATCACAGTCCTGCAGACTGCTGAATGAGGGAGGGCAATAATAACCATCCCCGGGATCACAGGCCTGCAGACTGCTGTATGAGGGAGAACAATAATAACCATCCCCGGGATCACAGGCCTGCAGACTGCTGTATGAGGGAGGACAATGATAACCATCCCCGGGATCACAGGCCTGCAGACTGCTGTATGAGGGAGGACAATAATAACTATCCCCGGGATCACAGGCCTGCAGACTGCTGTATGAGGGAGGGCAATAATAACCATCCCCGGGATCACAGGCCTGCAGACTGCTGTATGAGGGAGGACAATAATAACCATCCCCGGGATCACAGGCCTGCAGACTGCTGTATGAGGGAGGGCAATAATAACAATCCCTGGGATCACAGGCCTGCAGACTGCTGTATGAGGAAGGACAATAATAACTATCCCCAGGATCACAGTCCTGCAGACTGCTGTATGAGGAAGGACAATAATAGCCATCCCCAGGATCACAGGCCTGCAGACTGCTGTATGAGGGAGGGCAATAATAACCATCCCCGGGATCACAGGCCTGCAGACTGCTGTATGAGGGAGGACAATGATAACCATCCCCGGGATCACAGGCCTGCAGACTGCTGTATGAGGGAGGACAATAATAACCATCCCCGGGATCACAGGCCTGCAGACTGCTGTATGAGGGAGGACAATAATAACCATCCCCGGGATCACAGGCCTGCAGACTGCTGTATGAGGGAGGACAATGATAACCATCCCCGGGATCACAATCCTGCAGACTGCTGTATGAGGGAGGACAATAATAACCATCCCCGGGATCACAGGCCTGCAGACTGCTGTATGAGGGAGGACAATAATAACCATCCCCAGGATCACAGGCCTGCAGACTGCTGTATGAGGAAGGACAATAATAGCCATCCCCAGGATCACAGGCCTGCAGACTGCTGTATGAGGGAGGACAATAATAACCATCCCCGGGATCACAATCCTGCAGACTGCTGTATGAGGAAGGACAATAATAACCATCTCCGGGATCACAGGCCTGCAGACTGTTGTATGTGGGAGGACAATAATAATGGTACACGCACGCTGCTAAGATCAGAGAGTGCGAGACGGGTTTAATGAATTCTTTGGAATCCTGGGGGAGCCATTACTCAGGGCGACCATAGGCTGCAGCTTCTCTCAGGCACACGATAGATTCAATTGCTGACCAGACATATCTGACAAGAGTCTTTTTCAACAGTGGAATTTAATCTGAAGCACTGCCACTGTAATCCAGGGATATTACAGCAACAATCTTCATCACAGTACAGTCTGAGTTTCTTTGGCAACCGGCTCCAGTAACAATACAGTAGTTTCTTCACAAAGCACAGTATTACAGTCCCTTCAGTATCATAATTCAGCATAGATTAGATCTCTTAGCAGCACACTTCTATGCATACTCAACCACAGGCTTTTCCTTTACAAGGACACAATAGTACACAGCATTCTTTATCCTGCATAGAGATGGAGGAGGGGAGGGTTTGAGGAGGGAGATGATCCCTGTAACACAATTCCTTCCAGTCCTTACCTTTCTGCCCGATAATACTCTGCACTTTTAGTTCAGGGAGTTTATCTGACCTGTGTTTAGTTCCTCTCCTGATCTGAATCCTGTTCAGTTGCCTTCTATCAGATCCAAATAACACACCATCTTTCTCTTCAGTTTCAGCCGGACTACAAAAACAAGTTCCCCACAATCCCCCTGGGGCTCTACTAAAACACTCCCTGTCTCCTGTGACTGTTAACCCCTCTAGTTGCTGGATGCTTCTGAAGCACAACACTTCCTGTCTCCTGTGCTTGTATTATTTGTAACATTTGCTGGATTCTTTTGAAACAGCAGCACTACTTCTTCATGTCACAATAACCATCCCTGGTGACTACACCTGAGCATCATGGAGATCACCGTGAACCTGATGACTACACCTGAGCATCAGGGAGATCACCGGGAACCTGGTGACTACACCTGAGCATCAGGGAGATCACCGTGAACCTGGTGACTACACCTGAGCATCAGGGAGATCACCGTGAACCTGCTGACTACACCGGTGCCTCAGGGAGATCACCGTGAACCTGGTGACTACACCGTTGCTGCAGGGAGATCACCATGAACCTGGTGAATACATCTGAGCATCAGAGAGATCACCGTGAACCTGGTGACTACACCTGAGCATCAGGGAGATCACCCGGAACCTTGTGACTACACCTGAGCATCAGGGAGATCACCGTGAACCTGGTGACTACACCAGTGCAGCAGGAACATCACCATGAACCTGGTGACTACACCTGAGCATCAGAGAGATCACCGTGAACCTGGTGACTACACCTGAGCATCAGGGAGATCACCGTGAACCTGGTGACTACACCGGCGCTTCAGGGAGATCACTGTGAACCTGGTGACTACACCGGCGCTGCAGGGAGATCACCGTGAACCTGGTGACTACAGCGGCGCTGCAGGCAGATCACCGTGAACCTGGTGACTACACCTGTGCTGCAGGGAGATCACCGTGAACCTGATGACTACACCGATGCTGCAGGGAGATCACCGTGAACCTGGTGACTACAGCGGCGCTGCAGGGAGATCACCGTGAACCTGGTGACTACACCTGTGCTGCAGGGAGATCACCGTGAACCTGATGACTACACCGATGCTGCAGGGAGATCACCGTGAACCTGGTGACTACAGCGGCGCTGCAGGGAGATCACCGTGAACCTGGTGACTACACCTGTGCTGCAGGGAGATCACCGTGAACCTGATGACTACACCGATGCTGCAGGGAGATCACCGTGAACCTGGTGACTACAGCGGTGCTGCAGGGAGATCACCATGAACCTGGTGACTACACCTGTGTTGCAGGTAGATCACCGTGAACCTGATGACTACACCTGTGCTGCAGGGAGATCACCGTGAACCTGGTGACTACACCTGTGTTGCAGGTAGATCACCGTGAACCTGATGACTACACCTGTGCTACAGGTAGATCACCGTGAACCTGATGACTACACCGGTGCTGCAGGGAGATCACCGTGAACCTGATGACTACACCGATGCTGCAGGGAGATCACCATGAACCTGGTGACTACAGCGGTGCTGCAGGGAGATCACCGTGAACCTGGTGACTACACCTGTGTTGCAGGTAGATCACCGTGAACCTGATGACTACACCTGTGCTGCAGGGAGATCACCGTGAACCTGGTGACTACACCTGTGTTGCAGGTAGATCACCGTGAACCTGATGACTACACCTGTGCTGCAGGTAGATCACCGTGAACCTGATGACTACACCAGTGCTGCAGGGAGATCACCGTGAACCTGGTGACTACACCGGCGCTGCAGGGAGATCACTGTGAACCTGATGACTACACCGGCGCAGCAGGGAGATCACCGTGAACCTGGTGACTACACCGGTGCTGCAGGGAGATCACCGTGAACCTGGTGACTACACCGGTGCAGCAGGGAGATCACCGTGGACTTGGTGACTACACCGGTGCAGCAGGAAGATCTCTGTGGACCTGGTGACTACACCGGTACAGCAGGAAGATCACCGTGAACCTGGTGACTACACCGGCGCAGCAGGAAGATCACCGTGAACCTGTTGACTACACCGGCGCAGCAGGGAGAACACCGTGAACCTGGTGACTACACCGGTGTAGCAGGGAGATCACCGTGAACCTGGTGACTACACCAGTGCAGCAGGGAGATCACCTTGGACCTGGTGACTACACCGGTGCAGCAGGGAGATCATCGTGGACCTGGTGACTACACCGGTGCAGCAGGGAGATCACCGTGGACCTGGTGACTACACCATTGCAGCAGGGAGATCATCGTGAACCTGGTGACTACACCGGTGCAGCAAGAAGATCACCGTGAACCTGGTGACTACACCGGTGCAGCAGGAAGATCACCGTGAACCTGGTGACTACACTGGCGCAGCAGGAAGATCACCATGAACCTGGTGACTACACCGGCGCAGCAGGGAGATCACCGTGAACCTGGTGACTACACCAGTGCAGCAGGGAGATCACCGTGAACCTGGTGACTACACCTGAGCATCAGGGAGATCACCGTGAACCTGGTGACTACACCGGCGCAGCAGGAAGATCACCGTGAACCTGGTGACTACACCGGCGCAGCAGGGAGAACACCGTGAACCTGGTGACTACACCGGTGTAGCAGGGAGATCACCGTGAACCTGGTGACTACACCAGTGCAGCAGGGAGATCACCTTGGACCTGGTGACTACACCGGTGCAGCAGGGAGATCATCGTGGACCTGGTGACTACACCGGTGCAGCAGGGAGATCACCGTGGACCTGGTGACTACACCATTGCAGCAGGGAGATCACCGTGAACCTGGTGACTACACCGGTGCAGCAGGAAGATCACCGTGAACCTGGTGACTACACCGGTGCAGCAGGAAGATCACCGTGAACCTGGTGACTACACTGGCGCAGCAGGAAGATCACCATGAACCTGATGACTACACCGGCGCAGCAGGGAGATCACCGTGAACCTGGTGACTACACCTGAGCATCAGGGAGATCACCGTGAACCTGGTGACTACATCGGTGAAGCAGGGAGATCACCGTGAACCTGTTGACTACACCGGTGCTGCAGGGAGATCATCGTGAACCTGTTGACTACACCGGTGCTGCAGGGAGATCACCGTGAACCTATTGGGATCAGATCCCGGCTCCATGTCGCAGCAGCTGCTGAGCCAGGATCCCCTTCCACATGTTCTCAGTCCTCGGCAGGCGTCGGGCCGCTGTGGGTCCATGGTCAGCGTATTGCGAGAAGAAAGCTTCGTGTATAATTCATAAGACCTGCAAATACGCTGACGACATCCAGCCTGAAATATACATGAAGATTATCTCCACGTCGCCCGGAGTGTCTCTCTCTGGCTGCAGGGGAACATTTCTCCTAACATGTGACATCTACAGAGAGGAGCAGCGAAAATCACCCGTTTGTGGCTTCAACCGCGCCACCACCCACCATTGTACATGACTCATCACATGATCTGCCATGAGACCCCACAGCTTATACTACAGCACGGCTCCTCATCGATTACTGCTGACAACCCTCCTGTGTGTGGTGAGAGGTTGTCAACCCCGCCCCTTGGTGGTGACATCATTTTATTAAGTACAAATTAAAACCTCTGAGCAGCATTATGTGTATTATACATTACTGATTGTCAGGGATTCGCACACACACGATCCCGATTACTCACTATGTAGCTATCGGCAAGCAAGCAGAGAGCGTATGGCGTCACACCTCCGGATTCCAATGCATGGAATATGTGTATACGCCCCGTACGATCACTGCCAGCTTCACGATATCCCAATTACAATTATTCGCTGCCACCACCAATCAATTTTAAAATATAATACAGGCCTGATCGGACGCCTGCTTTCTGGCAGCGTATATGGTTTCGGGGGAGGAACAACTACAGAACAAAAGAAACAGAACTATTACATTTTATATTTAATCCAAAAGGGAGGCAGTGTTTTTGAAAAATATACAAAAGGTTTTGCAAAGGGAGACATTACAATACAAAATATACAGTTACACAAATAAAATGGGATTAAAGAAGAACTTACTATACAGATTGTAGAGACGATTCCTGTTTAGCTGGAGGGGAGGCGCTCCAATTGACCGCTATCGATCGTGACCTGTGCTATATAAAATATATACTCCCGGCATGAGTACTGACCCATCCTCGGCTGGGTCTTTTATGTTGAAGGGGGGACCTGCCCACACATCCCCTGTGATTGCATCACGTGGGCTGGGCTCCAGCCTTCATTTTTTTATTAAAATATCTAACGTCCGCGATAACTTATCGCTGGTTGATCGCAGAAGCTTGCAAGTGACGGCATATTCTTTGTTACGAATCTACCTTTCCTTAGAGACTACACATGGTATAGCTGCGGTCCGTTCTTCTTGTACTTTTGCGCCACAACTCACCGGAGGGGCTCACAGCTACGAAAACTATGCGTATTGTTCCTTAGCTGACCCTGCCACTAAAATTATGTTTCGCCTTATTATCAGAAGTATAGAACTTCTGATATTCCATATTTCGCGTTGACACCGACGAGACTGCAGATTTTTGTTGAGCAAATGGGGAATGCCCTGGGGATGAAAAAATTCTTTTGAAGCTAGGACTACATCCTTCTCACCTAGGTGTATATTTGTCACAGGCCGGTGTGAGAAAATACACTCGTATGTTAATTGGGTTAGTAGCTCCCTTTGTACTAGCATTTGCCTATTAGCCACTTCTCCTGTGTGTGCTAATTTGCATAGAGACAGCTCCTTAGATTGCCAGCTTTTCTACTCTGACAGATGGTTGATATGGGAAGAGGGAAGACAGTTTCTATGACACTGATCCTGTACTGATCCTGAGTTACATCCTGTATTATACTCCAGAGCTGCACTCACTATTCTGCTGGTGCAGTCACTGTGTATATACATTACATTACTGATCCTGAGTTACATCCTGTATTATACTCCAGAGCTGCACTCACTATTCTGCTGGTGCAGTCACTGTGTACATACATTACATTACTGATCCTGAGTTACATCCTGTATTATACTCCAGAGCTGCACTCACTATTCTGCTGGTGCAGTCACTGTGTACATATATTACATTACTGATCCTGAGTTACATCCTGTATTATACTCCAGAGCTGCACTCACTATTCTGCTGGTGCAGTCACTGTGTACATACATTACATTACTGATCCTGGGTTACATCCTGTATTATACTCCAGAGCTGCACTCACTATTCTGCTGGTGCAGTCACTGTGTACATACATTACATTACTGATCCTGAGTTACCTCCTGTATTATACTCCAGAGCTGCACTCACTATTCTGCTGGTGCAGTCACTGTGTACATACATTACATTACTGATCCTGAGTTACATCCTGTATTATACTCCAGAGCTGCACTCACTATTCTGCTGGTGCAGTCACTGTGTACATACATTACATTACTGATCCTGAGTTACATCCTGTATTATACTCCAGAGCTGCACTCACTATTCTGCTGGTGCATTCACTGTGTACATACATTACATTATGATGCTGTGCTGACCCTGAGGATACTCCCGTCACTGTTCTCCGTATTTCCTCTGGATGAGGACACATACGCCCCTTACAGGATTTCTGAGTTCCTTCCTCGAATTCCGGTATAAAGATGACACTTCCTAGAACTGGGAGGTCAGCAACATAGCAGAGGGAAAGCCGCAGTGGAGGACTTGGAGGGCAGCAGCAGAGGAGAAGGAGGATGGCAGCAGAGGGCAAGGAGGGTGGCAGCAGAGGACAGGTAGGGCAGCAGCAGAGGACTGGGAGGATGGTAGCAGAGGAGAAGGAGGATGGCAGCGGAGGACTGGGAGGGCAGCAGCAGAGGAGGAGGATGGCAGCAGAGGGCAAGGAGGGTGGCAGCAGAGGACAGGTAGGGCAGCAGCAGAGGACTGGGAGGATGGTAGCAGAGGAGAAGGAGGATGGCAGCGGAGGACTGGGAGGGTGGCAGCAGAGGAGAAGGAGGATTGCAGCGGAGGGCAAGGAGGGTGGCAGCAGAGGACAGGTAGGGCAGCAGCAGACGACTGGGAGGATGGTAGCAGAGGAGAAGGAGGATGGCAGCGGAGGACTGGGAGGGTGGCAGCAGAGGAGAAGGAGGATTGCAGCAGAGGGCAAGGAGGGTGGCAGCAGAGGACAGGTAGGGCAGCAGCAGACGACTGGGAGGATGGTAGCAGAGGAGAAGGAGGATGGCAGCAGAGGGCAAGGAGGGTGGCAGCAGAGGACAGGTAGGGCAGCAGCAGAGGACTGGGAGGATGGTAGCAGAGGAGAAGGAGGATGGCAGCGGAGGACTGGGAGGGCAGCAGCAGAGGAGGAGGATGGCAGCAGAGGGCAAGGAGGGTGGCAGCAGAGGACAGGTAGGGCAGCAGCAGAGGACTGGGAGGATGGTAGCAGAGGAGAAGGAGGATGGCAGCGGAGGACTGGGAGGGTGGCAGCAGAGGAGAAGGAGGATTGCAGCGGAGGGCAAGGAGGGTGGCAGCAGAGGACAGGTAGGGCAGCAGCAGACGACTGGGAGGATGGTAGCAGAGGAGAAGGAGGATGGCAGCGGAGGACTGGGAGGGTGGCAGCAGAGGAGAAGGAGGATTGCAGCAGAGGGCAAGGAGGGTGGCAGCAGAGGACAGGTAGGGCAGCAGCAGACGACTGGGAGGATGGTAGCAGAGGAGAAGGAGGATGGCAGCAGAGGGCAAGGAGGGTGGCAGCAGAGGACAGGTAGGGCAGCAGCAGAGGACTGGGAGGATGGTAGCAGAGGAGAAGGAGGATGGCAGCGGAGGACTGGGAGGGTGGCAGCAGAGGAGAAGGAGGATTGCAGCAGAGGGCAAGGAGGGTGGCAGCAGAGGACAGGTAGGGCAGCAGCAGACGACTGGGAGGATGGTAGCAGAGGAGAAGGAGGATGGCAGCGGAGGACTGGGGGGGTGGCAGCAGCGGAGAAGAAGGATGGCAGCGGAGGGCAAGGAGGGTGGCAGCAGAGGACAGGTAGGGCAGCAGCAGAGGAGAATCAGATTTGCAGCAGAGGACTGGGAGGGCGGCAGCAGGGGAGAAGGAGGATGGCAGCGGAGGACTGGGAGGGTGGTAGTAGAGGAGAAGAAGGATGGCAGCGGAGGACTGCGGGGGTGGTAGTAGAGGAGAAGAAGGATGGCAGCGGAGGACTGGGAGGGTGGTAGTAGAGGAGAAGAAGGATGGCAGCGGAGGACTGTGAGGGTGGTAGTAGAGGAGAAGAAGGATGGCAGCGGAGGACTGGGAGGGTGGTAGTAGAGGAGAAGAAGGATGGCAGCGGAGGACTGGGAGGGTGGTAGTAGAGGAGGAGGAGAGTGGCAGCGGAGGACTGGGAGGGTGGTAGTAGAGGAGAAGAAGGATGGCAGCGGAGGACTGGGAGGGTGGTAGTAGAGGAAAAGGAGGGTGGCAGCAGAGGATAGGTAGGGCAGCAGCAGAGGAGAATCAGCATGGCAGCAGAGGACTGGGAGGGCAGCTGCAGAGGAGAAGGAGGATGGCTGCAGAGGGCAAGGAGGGTGGCACCAGAAGACAAGTAGGGCGGCAGCAGAAGACAGGTAGGGCAGCAGCAGAGGACTGGGAGAGCGGTAGTACAGGACTGTTGAGGGGGCATGTACCTGGAAGGATAAACAGATTTATAGCAATCGATTTTGGCGTTCTCAGGTAGCATTCACACTTTCAGGATTTTTCCGCATCATGGTTTACACGCTGTAGAAAACCTGAGCTTGGCAGGAGTGAATCAGTAGGTGCGGTGGACTCGAGGCATTGTGAACGCACATCTATGACAGAAGTCCGAGGCCAACACTGTGGGTAATATGTCTGATGTGCAAGGTGTGTGAACATGCCCTTGTGGCGTCCATTACTGAGGGGCTCTGAGCATCTGATGCCCGTGTAAAGGGCAGAATAGAAAAATAAATGTGAACATGACCCACAACTGACATCTTCTGACTAGTGTTTAGCGAGTATGTTCTGTCGGAGTATGCTCGGGCCGAGCTCCGAGTATTTACAGCTGCTCGGTGATATGGTTGAATCGCTCCCGTGCGCATGATTTGTGACTGTTTTACAGTTTTATTACATGGGAGGAATGTGTAAGAAATAGACATCACATGTAATAAAGCTGTCAAACAGTCACAAATCATGCCCACAGGAGCGATTCAACCATATCACCGAGCAGCTGTAAGTACTCGGAGCTCGGCCCGAGCATACTCGCCGAAAGGGTTAATAGAACATACTCGCTCAACCCTACTTCTGACCATTAATGTAGGATTTAGAGGAAGTCCATGTCACCTGCTCATTACTGCCCCGACTTTAGATTGAAATTTTGAGTAAGATTCAGACCATGAAGGGGATAATGGGCGCGACAGCCCTCTGTCCAATTACCCCATATTGATGATAGGTGACTGCATCTCCTGACCAGTCGATATCTCCAGACATCTGCCCATACTTGCATCTCCTTACATGAAGTAATTGTCCACTTACTGGCCTTTGGGGAAATTGGTCCTGAGACACACAATGGGGGGTAAATTGTGAAACTGCCCCTCTCTGTCCTGTGATGTTTATTTGGGGCAAGATAGAGGACTTCTCCTCCAGGAAGATGTCAGGCGTGAAGATGGTGGACACAACTAGGAACATTGAAGTCTTCAGAGGGTTAAGATTTCTGCAGACAATTAGCACGTTCTTCCCAGTTAACACCAGCCTTGTTTTCTCACACCCGACATTATTATGACGTTTTAACAGTCTAAATATATATATCCCTCCACCGTCAGTGGAGTCCGCGTGACTGACGGAGGGGAGAGGCTGAATGAGCAGAGCCTTAGGAATAAGACCTTATCCAATGGCCATGTACATATGTGCTGACACGACTACGCTAACGACGCTCCTGTACTGACTGCCGCCAGTGCCTCCAGCACACGACTCCTCTTCCTGTGTTCTTTCCATCCATCGTTCATGCACTGGTAGCAGTGGTACTGCCCATCAGAACGTCCGAGGCCCCGAGAGCGCCCCTTCTTTGCTTGTGAAGCTCCTTTTTTTTTACCTTCACATCATTAAATTTCAAATTTTTGTATCTCCTTTTTCTTTTTTTTTCTTTAATCTTTGGGGAAAATAGCATTTTTTTTAATATTTTTCCTCTAAACTAAATTTTTTTTTCTTATATTGTCTTTAAATTTTTTCCTTCCTGATTCATTCCTTTTTTTTCTGCCCATTTTTTTGGTGGTTCATTTAGTTTTCAGTTGAAAGTAAATTCTCTTGCGAATGGAGAGAGAGATGGGATTCATGTCTTCTTTCTTTTTTTTTTCATACTTTTTTTTATTTTTTTTTCATTTGTGGAGTTTGTGCACAAAAGTCTTACAATTATTTCACTAGTTCCGAGTTTGATCGCCCAAGTAACGCAGGAGAATTTACTTACTGAAATGACTGATTTTCCTGAAGGGTGGTATATTGAGAGAGTGGTTCTCCTCAAGGTGAAGATGCCTGGATCCGTCTGAGCTTGTCTCCAGACGTGTGGAAAGGTGAAGGTGCCTGGATACGGGCTGAGCTTGTCTCCAGACGTGTGGAAAGGTGAAGGTGCCTGGATGCCGGCTGAGCTTGTCTCCAGAGATCTGGACTGAGTACTTTGCAATTTGTGTTCATCTGTCCCTTGGTGACCAGGGAGAGAACTCTGAGGGTAATGAACAGGATCACCACAAGGTGACAAGTCTCAATTGGTCCAATGCACACCATACATTTGTCGTGGACCAGAAAGGGTTGCATTGCTGTTATACTGGTGTCCTGTAGATGAAAATGTTTTACGCTACACAACTATGTAGGCTTGTGGGTGGGTAAAAAAAGACAAAAAGCAAGAAAATATAAGAGTTGAAGAGCGATGCTCGTGAACCTGGCAAATGAAAGAGGAAAGGAGACTAAAACACAAGTGTAAAATTGGAAAGGCCAAACATAAGACAACTTACAGCTCGAGAATCTCTTAGACGTATATTCGGTGGAATATACAGAGGAACAAATGAATGCACAGGAGGATCTATTAACCAGGAGGAACTTCCCACCAGTTACAGACACTCCTCTGGTCAGTTCCACCAAAGGCCTCCACTTCTCGCACTCTAGTTATGGAAACAATAGTCAAGATTCCTCAGCAGATGTCAAATGTAAATGTAGTAGATGAACATATCAAACTGATATAATCGTAGATGAAGGTGTCCATGTTGACATACAATAGATGTGATCTTATTTGAAGATGTCCATGTGGACGTAGATGTGAAAGTAGATGAAAATGGCCAGTGGACGTAGATGTGATTCTAGAAAAAAATGCCCGTTTGGATGTAGATATGATTGTAACTGAGGATGTTAATGCGGGAGGAGATTTGAGTGTAGATGATGATGTCCATGTGGACATAGACGTGATTGCAGATTAAGATGTCCATGTAGATGTAGATGTCATTGTAGCTGAAGATGTCCATGTTGATGTAGATATGATAGTGGATGAAGACTTTCCACGTGGATGTAGATGTGATCGTAGAGTAAGATGTTTATATGGATATAGATGTGATTGTAGATGAAGATGTCCATGTGGACGTAGACATGATTGTAGATGTGATTGTAGATGAAGCTGTCCATGTGGATGTAGATGTGAGTGTAGATGAAGATGTTCATGTGGATGTAGATGTGAGTGTAGATGAAGATGTCCATGTGGACGTAGATGTGATTGTAGATGAAGATGTCCATGTGGATGTAGATGTGAGTGTAGATGAAGATGTCCATGTGGATGTAGATGTGAGTGTAGATGAAGATGTCCATGTAGATGTGAGTGTAGATGAAGATGTCCATGTGGATGTAGATCTGATTGTAGATGAAGATGTCCATGTGGATGTAGATGTGAGTGTAGATGAGGATGTCCATGTGGATGTATATGTCATCGTAGATGAAGATATCCGTGTGGACATAGATGTGATTGTAGATTAAGATGTCCATGTGGATGTAGATGTTATTGTAGCTGAAGAAGTCCATGTTGATGTATATGTGATTGTAGATGAAGACTTTCCACGTGGATGTAGATGTGATCGTAGAGTAAGTTGTCAACGTGGACATAGATGTGATTGTAGATGAGGATGTCCATGTGGATGTAGATGTGATTGTAGATGATGATATCCATGTGGATGTAGATGTGATTGTAGATGATGATATCCATGTGGATGTAGATGTGATTGTAGATGATGATGTCCATGTGTACGTAGATGTGATTGTACATGAAGATGTCCATGTGGATGTAGATGTGATCGTAGATGATGATGTCCATGTGGATGTAGATGAAGATGTCCATGTGGATGTAGATGTGATTGTAGATGAAGATGTCCATGTGGATGTAGATGTGATTGTAGATGAAGATGTCCATGTTGATGTAGATGTGATTGTAGATGAAGATGTCCATGTGGATGTAGATGTCATCGTAGATGAAGATATCCGTGTGGACATAGTTGTGATAGTAGACGAGGATGTCAACGTGGACATAATGTGAGTGTAGATAAAGTTGTCCATGTGTATGTAGATGTGATCGTAGATAAAAATGTCAATGTGAACGTAGATGTGATTGTAGATGAAGATTTTCCGGTTGGATGTAGATGTGATTGTAGATGAAGATGTTTATGTGAATGTACGTAAAAATGTCCATGTGGACGTAGACATGAATGTACAGTAAATGTCCATATAGACGTAGATGTGATTGTATATAAGGATATCCATGAGGATGTAGATATAAATGTAGATGAAGATGTCCATGTGGACATAGATGTGATGCCCGTTGTGTTGGATTGTCAATGCCACCCTCTTCTCCCACTCTTGACACACTGATAGCAACACTGCAGAAGAAATGCTAGCACAGGCTTCCAGTATCCTTTGTTTCAGATGCTGCAGATCTCGTATCTTCACAGCATAGACAATTGCCTTCAGATGACCCCAAAGATAAACGTCTAAGGGGGTCAGATCGGGAGACCTTGGTGGCCATTCAAATGGCCCACGACGACCAATCCACTTTCCAGGAAACTGTTCATGTAGGAATGCTCGGACCTGACACCCATAATGTGGTGGTGACCATCTTGTTGGAAAAACTCAGGGAACGTGCCATCTTCAGTGCATAAAGAGGGAAACACATCATCATGGAGCAATTTCAGATCTCCAGTGGCATTGAGGTTTCAGTTGATAAAGAATGGCCCCACTCTCTTTGTACCCCATATACCACACCATACCATCAAGATACGAAATGTGCAGCATGTGAAACAACGGATACTGTAAGCCTGTGCTAGCATTTCTTCTGCGTTGTTGCTATCAGTGTGTCAAGAGTGGGAGAAGAGGGTTGCATTGACAATCCAACACAATGGGCAGCACTTTGAACACATTTTATAAGTGGTCATAAACTTGTAAAAAACTCATGAAAGAATAAAGTTACGTTAAAACCAAGCACACCATTGTTTTTCTCATGAAATTCTCAATAAGTTTGATGTGTCACATGACCCTCTTCCCATTGAAAAAAATAAAGTTGGATCCAAAATGGCCAACTTCAAAATGGCCACCATGGTCACCACCTATCTGGAAAAGTTTTCCCCCTCCCATATACTAATGTGCCACGAACAGGAAGTTGATATCACGAACCATTCCCATTTCATTTAGGTGTATTCATATAAATGGCCCACCCTGTAGATGAGATGTCCATGTGGAGGTAGATATGATATGATTGTAGATGAAGATGTCCATGTGGACATAGACATAATTGTAGAAAAAGATGTCCATGTGAAATTAGATGTGATCGTAGATCAAGATGTTAGTTTGGACGTAGATGTATTTGTAGACAAACCTGTCCATGTGAACGTAGATGTGATTGTAGATAAAGATGTCAAATGTGGACGTAGATATGAATGTAGATGAAAATGTCCATGTGGACATAGGTGTGAATGTTGATGTCCATGTGGACGTAGATGTGATTGTAGATGTGGATGTAGATGTGAATGTAGATGAAGATGGCAATGTGAACGTAGACATGATTGTAGATGAAGATGTCCATGTGGATGTAGATGTGATTGTAGATGAAGATGTCCATGTGGATGTAGATGTGATTGCAGATGACGATGTCCATGTGGATGTAGATGTGAATGTAGATGAAGATGGCAATGTGGACGTAGGTATGATTGTAGATGAAGATGTCCATGTGGACGTAAATATGATTGTAGATGAAATGTCCATGTGGACGTAGATGTGGTTGTAGATGAAGATGTCCATGTGAACGTAGACATGATTGTAGATGAAGATGTCCATGTGGACGTAAATATGATTGTAGATGAAATGTCCATGTGGACGTAGATGTGATTGTAGATGAAGCTGTCCATGTGGACGTAGATGTGATTGTAGATGAAGATGTCCATGTGGATGTAGATGTGATTGTAGATGAAGATGTCCATGTGGACGTAGATGTGATTGTAGATGAAATGTCCATGTGGACGTAGATGTGGTTGTAGATGAAGATGTCCATGTGAACGTAGACATGATTGTAGATGAAGATGTCCATGTGGACGTAAATATGATTGTAGATGAAATGTCCATGTGGACGTAGATGTGATTGTAGATGAAGCTGTCCATGTGGACGTAGATGTGATTGTAGATGAAGATGTCCATGTGGATGTAGATGTGATTGTAGATGAAGATGTCCATGTGGACGTAGATGTGATTGTAGATGAAGCTGTCCATGTGGACGTAGACATGATTGTAGATGAAATGTCCATGTGGACGTAGATGTGATTGTAGATGAAGATGTCCATGTGGACGTAGATGTGATTGTAGATGAAGCTGTCCATGTGGACGTAGATGTGATTGTAGATGAAGCTGTCCATGTGGATGTAGATGTGATTGTAGATGAAGATGTCCATGTGGACATAGATGTGATTGTAGATGAAGATGTCCATGTGGATGTAGATGTGATTGTAGATGAAGATGTCCATGTGGATGTAGATGTGATTGTAGATGACGATGTCAATGTGAATGTAGATGTGAATGTAGATGAAGATGTCCATGTGGACGTAAATATGATTATAGATGAAATGTCCATGTGGACGTAGATGTGGTTGTAGATGAAGATGTCCATGTGAACGTAGACATGATTGTAGATGAAGATGTCCACGTGGACGTAGATGTGATTGTAGATGAAATGTCCATGTGGACGAAGATGTGATTGAAGATGTGGATTTCAATATGGACAAAGATGTAATCATAGATAGAAGGTGTCAATATGGATGTAAATTTGATTGTAGATGAGAATTTCCATGTGAAGATATATCTGATTATAGATGAACATGTCCTTGTTGACGTTGGATGTAGATATGAATGTAGATGAAGATGGCAATGTGGACGTAGATGTCGTTGTAGATGAAGAAGTCCATGTGGACGTAGGTATGATTGTAGATGAAGATGTCCATGTGAACGTAGACATGATTGTAGATGAAGATGTCCATGTGGACGTAGACATGATTGTAGATGAAGATGTCCATGTGGACGTAGACATGTGTAACGGGTCTGGGAGGCGGAACCTCTGGGCTACTATACAAGGGAGCGGTCCTTGTAAGGGAGCGGGTGGCGACCAGGCAGGCAGTCACAGCAGGTGACCGGAACAGTCTCTGGGTGTACGGGCAGGAGGTCACGGCAAGTGATCAGGGCAGTCTCTGGAAGAATGGGCTGGAGGTCACGGCAAGTGACCAGGGCAGTCTCTGGAAGAACGGGCTGGAGGTCACGGCAAGTGACCGGGGCAGTCTCTAGGTAAAGGGTAGGTACGACCTGTGATGGCTGAACCTCCAGGTAGGCTAGCAAGGCAGATGGAGAATGTGTGCTCCCAGGTGAGCAAGCGAGAGTCTCTGGAATAGCAGGTGGTCACAGCACGTGACGGCGGAGCCTCCAGGTAGGCAAGCAGGCAGGTAGCGGAGAAGCGCTCCCAGGTGAGCGGGCAAGAGTCTCTGGAATAGCTGGTGGTCCCAGTACGTGACAGCGGAACCCCCGGGCAGGCAAGCAGGCAGGTAGCGGAGAAGCGCTCCCAGGTGAGCGGGCAAGAGTCTGGAATAGCTGGTGGTCACAGCACGTGACAGCGGAGCCTCCGGGCAGGCAAGCAGGCAGGTAGCGGAGAAGCGCTCCCAGGTGAGCGGGCAAGAGTCTGGAATAGCTGGTGGTCACAGCACGTGACAGCGGAGCCTCCGGGCAGGCAAGCAGGCAGGTAGCGGAGAAGCGCTCCCAGGTGAGCGGGCAAGCTGGTCCATAGACAGACTGACCGGAGTTGTAAGGCAGACCGTCGGACCTCAGGCAAGCAGGCAGGTAGCTGATGTGCGCTCCCAGGTGAGCGGGCAAGTTGGTCCTTAGACAGACTGACCGGAGTTGTAAGGCAGACCGTCGGACCTCAGGCAGGCAGGCAGGTTACAGGAAATCAGGCAGGATTAGGACAGCAAGCTGGCAGGAATCTGGCAGGTAACTGGCAGGTAACTGGCAACGGGACCTGAGGGCTGAAGCAGAGTAGAACGGTGCAACAACATTGCTCGGGCACCTCCATTTTGGAGGAGGTGCCTTATATATGGTAAAGTCCTCCGGCCATTGGCCGGGGACTCCTTAGGACGGCGCGCGCGGCCCCTTTAAGAGGGAGGGAGGGCGCGCGCGCGCGCCCTAAGCACAGTGGCCGGGAAGGAGCGTGCGCTGCCAGCAGAGCGGGAGAGGGACGCCGGGCACGGAGCAGAGCGGTGAGGGGAACAGCGTCCCTGCCTAGCAGAGGGCAGGGACGCCGGCACTACAGTACCCCCCCCTTTAGGCCCCCCCTTTTTTAGGCCAGATAGAAATTTAGCTAGGATGAGAGGGGCATGGATGTTCTCCCGGGGCTCCCACGTTCTCTCCTCAGGACCAAACCCCTTCCAATCTACCAGAAAAAAGGTCTTTCCTCTTACCCTTTTGGTGGCAAGAATGTTCTCTACCTCAAACTCGTCCTCAGCAGAAACCGGAGCAGGAGGCGTACCTGTAGACTTGGAAAAAGAGTTAAGCACCACGGGTTTGAGGAGAGATACATGGAAGGAGTTAGGGATCCGTAAGTTGGCCGGGAGTTTCAATTTATAGGCCACCGGGTTGATCTGACTGATGACCTCCAGAGGACCGATGAACCGAGGCCCTAACTTGTAAGAAGGTATCTTGAGTCGAACATATTTAGATGAGAGCCAGACTTTATCTCCTGGACGAAATTGTGGAGGATCCAGGCGTTTTTTGTCAGCGTGTCTTTTCATACGCTCGGATGACAGAAGGAGTGCGGACCGGGTACTCTCCCATATGGAGGAAAATTTGCTAACGAGAGATTCCGCAGCCGGGTTGTCCACAGAGGTGGAGACAGGAAAAGGAATCTGAGGATGCTGACCAAAGACTACAAAAAACGGGGATTTGGAGGAGGATTCGCTCTCGTGATTATTATAAGAGAACTCGGCCCATGGTAGGAGATCCACCCAGTCAGAATGGTGGGCGTTAACGAAGTGCCGGAGGTAACTGGTCAGGTTCTGATTGATCCGCTCCACTTGACCATTGGACTGTGGGTGGTAAGCGGAAGAGAAGTCCAGGGTGACGTCTAGTAGTTTACAAGTGGCTCTCCAGAAACGTGAGGTGAACTGTACCCCACGATCCGACACGATGTGGAGGGGCAGGCCATGAAGACGGAAGATGTGGCGGATAAAGTCTTTAGCCAGCTCGGGTGCAGACGGAAGGCCTGGCAGGGGAATAAAGTGAGCCATCTTGGAAAAGCGGTCAGCGACCACCCAAATGACCGTACAACCGGCAGAGACGGGGAGATCAGTTATAAAGTCCATTGCTATATGCTGCCAGGGGGCAGCAGGTACAGGAAGCGGAAGGAGGCGTCCAGCTGGCAGATGTCTCGGGACTTTGTTGCGGGCGCAGGACACACAGGCAGAAACAAAGTCTATTATGTCCTTGTGCAGGGTAGGCCACCAATAGTGCCGGGCAATAAGCTGGAGGGTCTTTTTCTGACCGGCGTGGCCAGCTAGTTTAGACGAATGGCCCCAGTGTAGGATCTTCTCCCGATCAGGTACTGAAACAAACTTCTTACCGGGAGGGAGACGATTTAGACTCACGGGAGCCACCTGCATTACTCTGGCGGGATCGATGATATGTTTAGGTTCTTCCTCGAAATCGGACACCAGAAAGGATCGGGACAAGGCGTCTGCTTTGACGTTTTTGTCAGCCGGGCGAAAATGAAGAACAAAATCAAAGCGAGCAAAAAACAAGGACCACCGGGCTTGGCGCGGGTTAAGTCTCTGGGCATGCTGGAGGTAAGCCAAGTTCTTGTGGTCAGTGTAAATTATTACCGGATGAAGAGCCCCCTCGAGTAGGTAACGCCACTCCTCCAACGCCAGCTTGATGGCCAATAACTCTCAGTCTCCTATGGAATAGTTGCGCTCAGAAGAGGAGAAGAGTTTGGAGAAGAAGCCACAAGTTACCTTTCTCCCGGAAGATGATTTTTGAGTAAGTACCGCTCCGGCTCCAGAGGAGGAGGCGTCAACTTCCAGGAAGAACTGCTTGTTGCCGTCCGGGCGATGCAGCACCGGGGCGGAAGAGAAGGCCTGTTTTAGGGAAAGAAAGGCCTCCTCTGCTTCGGGCGGCCACTCTTTGGGATTAGTACCCTTACGGGTGAGCGCGGAAATTGGGGCAGTCCGGGAAGAGAAGTGCGGGATGAAGAGGCGGTAATAGTTGGCGAAGCCCAGGAACCGTTGAATAGCCTTCAACCCCTCTGGTCGGGGCCATTTCTCGATGGCAGACAGTTTCTCAGGATCCATTTGTAGGCCGGTCTGAGAGATAATGTAGCCCAGAAACGGAAGCGAGGTCTGCTCAAAGAGGCACTTCTCATATTTAGCGTAGAGATGGTTCTGCCTGAGCCTGAGCAGGACCTGACGAACATCCCTCCGGTGAGTCTGGAGATCCGGAGAGAAGACCAAGATGTCGTCCAGGTACACCACTACGCAGGAGTAGAGAAGGTCCCGGAAGATGTCATTGACCAACTCTTGAAAGACGGCAGGAGCGTTACAGAGGCCAAAGGGCATTACCAGATATTCATAGTGGCCGTCCCGGGTGTTGAATGCCGTCTTCCATTCATCCCCCTGACGGATACGAACCAGGTTGTACGCCCCACGGAGGTCCAGTTTGGTGAAGATTCTAGCCCCCCTCAGACGATCAAATAACTCCGGAATGAGCGGAAGGGGGTACTTATTCTTCACCGTGATCTGGTTAAGGCCTCTATAGTCTATGCAGGGACGGAGAGAGCCGTCCTTCTTTTTGACGAAAAAGAAGCCTGCTCCCGCCGGGGAGGTAGATTTCCGGATGAATCCCCTGGCCAGATTCTCCTCAATATATTCGGACATCGACCGGGTCTCAGCAGCGGATAATGGATAAATACGCCCACGGGGAGGAGAAGTACCAGGTAACAGGTCGATAGGGCAGTCGTATGGTCTATGAGGGGGTAGTGTCTCTGCCTCCTTTTTATTAAAGACATCAGCATAAGACCAATAAGGAATCGGAAGTCCAGGTAGATTAGCTGGGGTAGGAGAAGGACGGACGGGATGAACGGGAACCAGACAGGTCTTATGGCAGCCCTGTCCCCAGCGAAGGACTTCTCCGGTCTGCCAGTCAAGAACGGGTGCATGTTTCTGGAGCCAAGGTAGGCCTAGCAAGAGGGCGTGAGAGAGTCCAGGCAGAACATGGAAGGAGATACTTTCAGAATGCAGCATTCCCACCTGCAGAGTAATGGATTCGGTGATGAGTTGGATGGGGCGTGGTAAGAGCCCCCCATCCACGGCAGCAACAGACAAGGGTACAGCCAGAGGTTTGGTGGGGATGCGGTATTTCTCTACCAGGGACTGTGAAATAAGATTCCCGGCTGCTCCAGAGTCCAGTTGGGCTAGTTCGAAATAACGGTTCTCCCCGTAGACGATTGAAACTGACAACAGCAGGGATGGAGAGGATTTATTCTTGTCTAGGTGGACCTCTCTGAGCGAACCTAGACACAGGCGTTTCCCGACCTCTCCGGGCAGACACGGATCCGGTGCTCCTTACTGCCACAGTAGAAGCAGGTCCCCTCGGCACGGCGTAAGTCCTGACGGGTCTTGACCATCTTGGTCTGGTCGACCTGCATAGGCTCAGGAGGGTGTACCTGGTTAGAGACAGAAGGAGTGACGGGTTTCTGAAAAGTAGGAGCTAGACGTGGTAACCTCCTCTCACGGGTGACCTCTCTGGCACGCTCCTGGAACCGTAGGTCAATCCGGGTGGCAAGAGTTATTAAGTCATCGAGAGTGGTAGGAATGTCCCGACCGGCAAGTTCATCTTTAATACGGCCGGACAGACCCTCCCAGAAGACGGAAACCAGAGCGTCGTTATCCCAGGCCAGCTCCGAGGCAAGGGTACGGAACCGTATGGCATATTGGCCCACGGTGAGACTTTCCTGACGGAGGCGTAGCAACGATGATGCGGATGAGGTCTTCCGTCCGGGTTCGTCAAAGACTTTCCGGAAAGCCGTGAGAAAAGCAGGCAAGTTGGACACCAGGGGGTCTCCTCTCTCCCATAGAGGATTTAGCCAGGCCAGGGCCTCCCCGGTGAGATGGGACATGATAAATGCAATTTTGGCTCGGTCGGAGTTAAACTGGTGGGACAATAGTTCAAAGTGCAGGGTGCACTGATTTATGAAGCCCCGAGCCTGGGCTGAGTCGCCTCCGAAGCGAGGAGGTGCAGAAAGCCAAGGTCCGGGGTAGGATATCATGGTGTTAGTGGACAGCGGAGCTGCCGGATTGCGAGACATGGCACTGGCGGAGGTTGTTGGTGGAACAGTCAGAGTGTCCAGGCGAGTATTGACATTCCGCAGGTGACCCAGGATGGACTCCTGTTGGGACCTTTGACGGGACAGTTCATGACACAGGTCCGAGAGCGAGGGAGCTTGGGTGCCACCGGGTTCCATGGCCCGAGCAAACTGTAACGGGTCTGGGAGGCGGAACCTCTGGGCTACTATACAAGGGAGCGGTCCTTGTAAGGGAGCGGGTGGCGACCAGGCAGGCAGTCACAGCAGGTGACCGGGACAGTCTCTGGGTGTACGGGCAGGAGGTCACGGCAAGTGATCAGGGCAGTCTCTGGAAGAACGGGCTGGAGGTCACGGCAAGTGACCGGGGCAGTCTCTGGAAGAACGGGCTGGAGGTCACGGCAAGTGACCGGGGCAGTCTCTAGGTAAAGGGTAGGTACGACCTGTGATGGCTGAACCTCCAGGTAGGCTAGCAAGGCAGATGGAGAATGTGTGCTCCCAGGTGAGCAAGCGAGAGTCTCTGGAATAGCAGGTGGTCACAGCACGTGACGGCGGAGCCTCCAGGTAGGCAAGCAGGCAGGTAGCGGAGAAGCGCTCCCAGGTGAGCGGGCAAGAGTCTCTGGAATAGCTGGTGGTCCCAGTACGTGACAGCGGAACCCCCGGGCAGGCAAGCAGGCAGGTAGCGGAGAAGCGCTCCCAGGTGAGCGGGCAAGAGTCTGGAATAGCTGGTGGTCACAGCACGTGACAGCGGAGCCTCCGGGCAGGCAAGCAGGCAGGTAGCGGAGAAGCGCTCCCAGGTGAGCGGGCAAGCTGGTCCATAGACAGACTGACCGGAGTTGTAAGGCAGACCGTCGGACCTCAGGCAAGCAGGCAGGTAGCTGATGTGCGCTCCCAGGTGAGCGGGCAAGTTGGTCCTTAGACAGACTGACCGGAGTTGTAAGGCAGACCGTCGGACCTCAGGCAGGCAGGCAGGTTACAGGAAATCAGGCAGGATTAGGACAGCAAGCTGGCAGGAATCTGGCAGGTAACTGGCAGGTAACTGGCAACGGGACCTGAGGGCTGAAGCAGAGTAGAACGGTGCAACAACATTGCTCGGGCACCTCCATTTTGGAGGAGGTGCCTTATATATGGTAAAGTCCTCCGGCCATTGGCCGGGGACTCCTTAGGACGGCGCGCGCGGCCCCTTTAAGAGGGAGGGCGCGCGCGCCCTAAGCACAGTGGCCGGGAAGGAGCGCGCGCTGCCAGCAGAGCGGGAGAGGGACGCCGGGCACGGAGCAGAGCGGTGAGGGGAACAGCGTCCCTGCCTAGCAGAGGGCAGGGACGCCGGCACTACAACATGATTGTAGATGAAGATGTCCATGTGGATGTAGATGTGATTGTAGATGAAGATGTCCATGTGGACGTAGACATGATTGTAGATGAAGATGTCCATGTGGATGTAAATATGATTGTAGATGAAATGTCCATGTGGACATAGATGTGGTTGTAGATGAAGATGTCAATGTGGATGCAGATGAAGAAGTTCATGTGCAGGTAGATGTGATTGTAGATGAAGATACTAAATGTGGACGTAAATGTGATTGTAGATGAAGATGTCCACGTGGACGTAGATGTGATTGTAGATGAAGATATCCACGTGGTCGAAGATGTGATTGAAGATGTGGATTTCAATATGGACAAAGATGTAATCATAGATAGAAGGTGTCGATATGGATGTAAATTTGATTGTAGATGAGAATTTCCATGTGAAGATATATGTGATTATAGATGAACATGTCCTTGTTGACGTTGGACGTAAATGTGATTGTAGATGAAGATGTCCATGTGTATGTACAGTAGATGTGAACATAGAGGAGGATCTCCATGTGGATGTAGATGTGATTGTAGATGATGATGTCCATGTGGATGTAGATGTGATTGTAGATGATGATGTCCATGTGGATGTAGATGTGATTGTAGATGATGATGTCCATGTGGATGTAGATGTGATTGTAGATGATGAGATGATGATCTCCATGTGGATGTAGATGTTATTGTAGATGAAGATGTCAAATGGGGATAGTGATGTGAATGTAGTGTGGGAATGCTACTCACATGGGTGCATCGTGAGGTAACACCGGAACTGTTTACATTTAAATGTCCATGCTGGTTTATTGGTGCTTCACAAACCATGCCAGAAGCAAAGGAAAATAAAACAAAGTAAACACTTCTTAACAAAGTCACTTTAGCAACAGTCCAGGACACACAGGCTGGATAGCATCCAGTATACCAGCTTAGTCTGGAGACATCACACAGGAGTTTTTCTTACCTCCAGATACAGAACATGTGTCAAACAAACAGACTCCATTTTACCTTGTGAACCACACCCAGTGGTGGGTATGTGGGCAGCCAGACTCACCCATCTCTCAGGCTGCCCGTAAAACCTGGCCCAGATGCCCATAACAAGCCTCTTAGTACCATGTGCCCTAGAGCAATACTCCAGGTTTACATCACAGTTGACAACCACCTCTGTGATGCATACCTCCCATCAACTATGTGTCCAGTAGCCACCTAACATACCTCCCCCCTCTGCCAAAAGTCGTAGGGCTTGGCACCTTCTACTACTAGACACGAGATTCTCGAGAGGGCATTGACATTACCATGTTGCTTCCCGGCTCTGTGTTCCACATGGAAGCTGAAATCCTGCAGGGCTAGGAATTAGCAGGTAACTCAAGCATTTTTCCCCTTTTCTCCCTCTTCCACCTGAGTGGGGCATGGTCTGATACTAATTTAAATTTTTGACCTAACAGATAGTATCGTAATGTGTCCACCGCCCACTTCATGGCCAAGCGTTCCTTTTCTAGGATGGAATTATTCTTCTCATATGCAGACAGCTTCCTATTCAGGTAGAGTAAAGGATGCTCCTCTTTTTGTATCTCTTGAGAAATGACAGCTCCTAAACCAACTTCTGAGGCTTCTGTCTCAAGTACAAATTCTTTCTTAAAGTTGGGGGCAACCAGGACTGGCTGCTTACACAGAGCTACTTTAAGTTCTTGAAACCTGTCTTCGCCTCCTCAGTTCATTTGGCCATAGCTGATTTTGTTCCCTTCAGGAGGTCAGTCAGGTTGTGGCCATCATGGGAAAGTTTGGGATGAATCTCCTGTAGTACCCCACGATTCCCAGAAAGGCTCTAACTTGCTTTTTTGAGAGTGGACTCGGCCAATTTTGAATTGCGTCCACTTTACTGATCTGGGGTTTGATCATGCCTCTACCTTTTACATATCCTAGGTATCAGGCCTCTTCTTTCTCAGTGGCACATTTTTTTGGACTTATCGAAATCCCCTCCTTCCTACAAGCATCAAACACCGCCTAGACCTTTCGCAGATGACATCCCCAATCCAGGCTGAAGATTACAATATCATCCAGGTATGCCACGGCGTAATTCTTATGGGTTGCGACGATCTAGTCCATTGCCCTCTGGAAGGTGGTCGGGGCCCCCTGCAGTCCAAGTGGCATCCGGATGTATTGGGAGCATCCGTTGGGCGTAGATTCTTGGCTTCTTGTGACATGAGGATTTGCCAATATCCATTCGTTAAATCCAAGGTGTTTATGTATCTTGCCGGCCCAAGTCTCTCGATCAGCTCACGCGGCTTCGGATATGCGTCGAACTTGGAGACTTCGTCCAGCTTCCCATAATCGTTACAGAAACTGCATTCATCATGGGGTTTTGGAACCAAGACTATCGGGCTAGACCACCCGTTCTTGGATTTCTCAATGACTCCGAGATCCTTACTTCTTTGGAGATCAGCTCTTCCCGGGCCTTGGGAATTCGATAGGGCTTCAAGTTTATCTGCACATGGGGTTCTGTCAGTATCTCATGTTCTATGACCTTTGTACACCCCGACAAATCTGAGAACAGGTCCCTGTTCTGCTGCAGCAAGTCCTGACACTGCTGTTTTTGGACCATCGACAGTGTCTCTGCTATTGCGACTCATTCAACATCTGCTCCTGGCTTGACCAGCAAACACTGAGTTTCAACGGTCTCCCTGTCTTGCCACAGCTTGATAACATTGACGTGGTACACTGGGTACGGTTTTCATCTTCCTGGTTGTTGAACCTTGTAGTTCACTTCACCAAGTTTCTCCACCAGCTCATAGGGGCCTTACCACTTGGCCAAGAAGTTACTCTCCACTGTGGGAATAAGTACGAGGACTCTGTTCCCGGGGCTGACCTGCTTCACCCTGGTTGATCGGTTGTAGACACTAGCTTGAGCCTCTTGTGCCTGGAGAAGATGTACTTTTACCATGGGTATCACCTTCGCAATCCTTTCCTGTATTTGGGTGACGTGTTTGATGACGCTCCATTGGGGCGTGATTTCGGCTTCCCAGGTTTCCTTCAGTATATCAAGGGGACACTGCGGATGTTGATCATATAGAAGTTCAAACAAAGAGAATCCAGTAGAGGCTCGTGGAACCTTCCGGATAGAAAACAACACATATGGTAGGAGACAGTCCCAGTCTCAACCAGCCTTCTCTATGACCTTCAGCATATTCTTCAATGTTTTATTGAACCTTTCCACAAGGCCGTCCGTCTGGGGACGGTACACTGACGTCTTCAGTTGTGTAATTTGCAGGGCCTTACACAGTTCCCTCATCACCTTACTCATAGAGGATGTTCCTTGGACGGTCAGGATCTCCCGCGGTAATCCTGTCCAGGAAAAACTGTGCACCAACTCGCGGGCTATACTTTCTCAGGTGTTTCTCAGGGGAACCGCTTCAGTGTACCGCGTAACATAGTCAAGGATGACCAATATGTATTGATGCCCACGAGCAGCTTTAACCAGCGGACCGACCAAAGCCATGGCGATTCGCTTAAATGGCACTCCAATGATAGGTTAAGGCACCATGGGACTCCGAAAGTGAGAGGAGGGTGCGGTTATCTGGCAAGTGGGACAGGACCTGCAATACTTTTAGATTTCCCGATGACATCCTGGCCAGTAGAACCTCCGTATAGCCCGTTCTTGAATTTTTTCCACCCCCAGATAGCCACCCAAGACATGTGAATGGGCTATGTCCAACACCCTCTGTCCTCTGTCTAGAGGGTCCTGGTACCAACAATTGCACCATTATTTCCTCTCTGACCTTAGTAAACCGGTACAATAAGTCCCCACTCAACATAAAATAGGGAAACCTGGTGTCAGTCTCCGGCTACTGCACTATACCATTTATGACGGTTACATTATTGAAGGCCTCCTTTAGAGTTAGATCTCTATGTTGGGCGGCCCCAAATTTTCACCGGTCACCCCTAACTAAGGAATGTCTTCTTCAGGGGATACTACCTCCTCATCCCCCACAAGGATACGGAAGGGAAACCTGTCAGGGTTTCACAGCGACGACACCGGGGAGATCACACAAAATCTCACCGCTGCCGTCACTCTGTCAGGAATGAGGATTGTGTACGTACAGTACAGACCAAAAGTTTGGACACACCTTCTCATTTAAAGATTTTTCTGTGTTTTCATGACTATGAAAATTGTACATTCACACTGAAGGCATCAAAACTATGAATTACCACATGTGGAATTATATACTTAACAAAAAAGTGTGAAACCACTGAAAATATGTCTTATATTCTAGGTTCTTCACAGTAGCCACCTTTTGCTTTGATGACGGCTTTGCACACTCTTGGCATTCTCTTGATGAGCTTCAAGAGGTAGTCACCGGAAATTGTCTTCCAGCAATCTTGAAGGAGTTCCCAGGATGCTTAGCACTTGTTGGCCCTTTTGCCTTCACTCTGCGGTCCAGCTCACCCCAAACCATCTCGATTGGGTTCAGGTCTGGTGACTGTGGAGGCCAGGTCATCTGGCGTAGCCCCCCATCACTCTCCTTCTTGGTCAAATAGCCCTTACACAGCCTGGAGGTGTGTTTGGGGTCATTGTCCTGTAGAAAAATAAATGCTGGTCCAACTAAACGCAAACCGGATGGAATAGCATGCCGCTGCAAGATGCTGTGGTAGCCATGCTGGTTCAGTATGCCTTCAATTTTAATAAATCCCCAACAGTGTCACCAGCAAAGCACCCCCACACCATCACACCTCCTCCTCCATGCTTCACGGTGGGAACCAGGCATGTAGAGTCCATCCGTTCACCTTTTCTGCGTCGCACAAAGACACGGTGGTTGGAACCAAAGATCTCAAATTTGGACTCATCAGACCAAAGCACAGATTTCCACTGGTCTAATGTCCATTCCTTGTGTTCTTTAGCCCAAACAAGTCTCTTCTGCTTGTTGCTTGTCCTTAGCAGTGGTTTCCTAGCAGCTATTTTACCATGAAGGCCTGCTGCACAAAGTCTCCTCTTAACAGTTGTTGAAGAGATGTGTCTGCTGCTAGAACTCTGTGTGGCATTGACCTGTTCTCTAATCTGAGCTGCTGTTAACCTGCGATTTCTGAGGCTGGTGACTCGGATAAACTTATCCTCAGAAGCAGAGGTGACTCTTGGTCTTCCTTTCCTGGGGCGGTCCCCATGTGAGCCAGTTTCTTTGTAGCGCTTGATGGTTTTTGCAACTGCACTTGGGGACACTTTCAAAGTTTTCCCAATTTTTTGCCATGACTGACCTTCATTTCTTAAAGTAATGATGGCCACTCGTTTTTCTTTACTTAGCAGCTTTTTTCTTGCCATAATACAAATTCTAACAGTCTATTCAGTAGGACTATCAGCTGTGTATCCACCAGACTTCTGCACAACACAACTGATGGTCCCAACCCCATTTATAAGGCAAGAAATCCCACTTATTAAACCTGACAGGGCACACCTGTGAAGTGAAAACCATTTCCGGTGACTACCTCTTGAAGCTCATCAAGAGAATGCCAAGAGTGTGCAAAGCAGTCATCAAAGCAAAAGGTGGCTACTTTGAAGAACCTAGAATATAAGACATATTTTCAGTTGTTTCACACTTTTTTGTTAAGTATATAATTCCACATGTGGTAATTCATAGTTTTGATGTCTTCAGTGTGAATGTACAATTTTCATAGTCATGAAAATACTGAAAAATCTTAAAATGAGAAGGTGTGTCCAAACTTTTGGTCTGTACTGTAGATGTGTTTGTAAATGAGGATGTCAATGTGGATGTAGATGTGATTGTATATGAAGATGTCCGTAGGGATTGTGATGTAATTGTAGATGAGCATGTCTATGTGGACGTAGATGTGATTGTAGATGAAGATAAACGTGTAGACATAGAAGTGAATGTAGATGAGGATGTCCATATGGACATTGTAGTGCGGTTGTGTTCACACTGTGCGGTAATGAGGCAGTGACCCAAGGAAAGTCCAACTTAAATGTCTTTATTTGCCAAAAACTCACAACTCAAATGCAAAAGCTGTCCTCCGGATCACAGCCGGAATATCCACATGTTTCAGATACGTTGCTTTCACAGGCCTGTGTTCAGCTTCACACAAGCTTGCAGAGTTTCCTGCTCTGCTGCTAGCAATCCCAACACTGACACACCCAAACTTTTGCTGAAGGTTTTGTGAGGCAGTGAGGGGAATTCTATGCAAGGGACGGTATGTATCCCCCATAGAAACATTTTGAACCAACACAGCTTTGGTTGCATGAGCCACATGCAAGACCCGAGCTGGATGGAGTGGTCCGCCCCACTGCCATCCTGTAGTCCACTCCAAGAATAAAAGCCCATGCCGGGTTTTACTAGTTCTGCCTTTGTCAAATAGCTTGACCAAGTCCAAGCTTACTTTTATTCTGCACTGCAACCACAGCTATGTCTGTGATTGCAATGCACTCCAGCGGGTTTAATATGCTTCTATGCATAGTCTGGGGGATACATACCGTTCCTCGCATATGATTCCCCTCACTGTCTCACATATCCCCCCCTTCTGTTCAAACTTGTGGGGTTGAACACTTGTCACCATACAGGGTGCCCGTGACAGGGCATCCGCGTGTCCCTTCGAATTCCCAGCCCTAATGTTCCACCGAAAAACTAAAATTTTGTAGGGACAGGAACCATCTGGTGACCCATGCATTCCTCTCCTTTGCAATTTTCATCCAGATGAGTGGCGAATGGTCCGTTACCAAACGGAACTGACGCCTGATGAAAATAATAGTGTAGTGACTCCAAGGCCCACTTAATAGCCAAGCACTCCTTCTCCACTACGCTATAATTTTTCTGTTCTGGGGTAAGTTTTTTACTTAAGTAGGTGACCTCTGGCGACCTCCTAGGCCTACCTCAGAGGCATCCGTTTGTACGACAAAGTTTTTCTTGAAGTTGGGGCTGATGAGGACCGGCTGTCCACACAACGCCGACTTCATGGACTGGAATGCTTCCTCCGCTTGAGGGTTCCACCGTACCATAACCAACTTCTTACCCTTTAACAGATAGGTAAGGGGCGCCGATCTCCCAGCAAAATTAGATATGAACCGGTGATAGTACCCAATGATGCCGAGGAACGCTCTCACCTGTTCTGTATCCAGTGGCCTGGGCCAGTTTTGAATGGCCTCAATCTTGTTTATTTGGGCTTTGATAATCCCGCGGCCAGTCACGTACCCTAAGTACCGGGCTTCCTTGAGTCCTATCGCACATTTTTTGGTGGTTCGCTGTTAATCCCGCGATTCTGAGTGAATCCAGCTCCGCTTATACCTGGGACAGGTGGGTATGCCAGTCGGTACTAAAGATGATGATATCTAAATTTACTGACACGTACTTCTGATGAGGCTCTAACACTATGTCCATCAACCTCTGGAAGGTGGCCGGGGCCCCATGTAATCCAAAAGGCAAGACAACATAGTGATAGAGACCCTATAGCGTTATAAAGTCGGTCTTTTCTTTGGCCGATTATGTCAGTGGCACATGCCAGTAACCCTCAGTGAGATCGAGCGTGGTGAAGTACTGGGCTTGCCCCAGTCTCTCGATCAGCTCGTCTACCCGAGGCATTGGATAAAGGTCAAATTCAATTTCCGTAAGTCATTACAGAATCGTAATGACCCGTCTGGCTTCGTAATCAGCACAATGGGGCTAACCCACTCACTCCTGGATTCCTTGATAACTCCCAACTGGAGCATTTGCTTTACTTCTGCTGCAATGGCTTGCCTCTGGGCTTCTGGTACACGATACGGTTTCATTCGTACCCTTACCCGAGGCTCGGTGACAATGTCATGTTGGATTACCGAGGTTCGGCCGGGCAGTTCCGAGAATACGTCTGTATTCTGCTGCACCAAATTCCGTGCCTCCCGCCTTCTGTTTCGTGAGAGCATCACTTATCTTAACCTCACCGCTGGCTGCGTGCCTGGCCGGTGACAGAGGGTTCCCCGATGGTACGATCGGAGTCGCGTCCGTAACCAAACATTCCCGATCTTTCCAGGCTTTTAGAAGGTTCACATGATACAGTTGTTCCGGTTTTCTCTTTCCGGGCTGGAACACTCTGTAATTCACTTCCCCCACTTTTTCCCGTACTTCATATGGCCCTTGCCACTTGGCCATGAGTTTACTTTCTGCTGTGGGCACAAGCACTAACTCCCGATGCCCTTCTTTAAAGGACCTGACCGTGGCTCTTTTATTATACGTGCGACTCTGCACTGCCTGGGCATCCATTAGATGCTCTTTTATTATAGGCATGACCGCCAGTACATATTGTACTGTTTTGTACTCACTCAGCCGCATTAGAGGTAGGCACAGGATACTGTCTCTTTAAAATGTCCAAGGCAGGTTTATTCAGACTTCATAAACCGCACTTTCAAAGCAAACAAAGCACAGCCTTGTCCGGCACAAAGTAACAAAGCAGAAAATAAACAGTCCATATAGTGCTACGGGTTCGCCCGCTCACAGTCAGTGTCCTTCACCACAGACACACTGGAGGTCTCCACACCTCCAGCCACAGACACTGAATGAGACACTCAGTCTCCATTTTATACACACGCCCTGGGGTGAAGATATGTGAGCAGCCAATAAGTCCCAACTCTTATGACTGCTCGTAAAACCAACCCTGATATGCCCTCTTAACCCTCTCAGCACCATGTGTGCTGGAGCATGCTTCCCGGGTTTACATCACCGAAGCTACCAACCTGGGTGATACATATCTCCCCTCAAGAACCTGACCGGCGGCCATCTTACAAAATGCAGATGTGATTTTAGATGAAAATGTCAATCATGGACGTAGATGTGAATATAAATGTCCAATGGGACATAGATGTGATTGTAGAAAGAGATGTTCATGTCAATGTAGATGTGATGATAAATGAAAATGTCAATGTAGACGTGATTGTAGATTAAGCTGTGAATGGGGACATATATGTAACTGTAGATGAAGATGTCAGTGTGCACATAGAAGTGATTGTAGATGAAGTTGTCCATGTGGACACAGATGAAGATATCCTTCTGGACCTAGATGTAAATGTTGATGAACGTGTCCACGTGGACGTAGTGTAAATCTAGGTAAGAAGGTCCAGGTGGATTTATATGTGAATTTACATGAAAATGTCCATGTGGACGTAGATGTGATTGTAGATGAAGATGTCCAAGTGAACATGGATATGATTGTAGATGAAGATGTCCACGTGGACGAATAGATATGATTGTGGAGGAAGTTGTCAAATGTGTATGTAGACATGATAGTAGATGAAAATGTACATGTGAACGTAGATGTGATTGTAGATGAAGATGCCCGTGTGGACATGAGATGGTATATGAAGATGTCGGCGTGAAGGTAGATGAATATGTCAAATGTAGACTTAGATGTGATTGTAGAGGAAGAGATCAAATGTAGATGTGATGGTAGATGATGATGTCAAATGTGGACTCAGATATGATTGTAGATGACGGTGTCAGTTTGGACATAGATCTGATCGTAGTTGAAGATTTGAAATGTGGATGTAGATGTGATTGTAGATGAAGAAGTCCATGTGGACATAGTCGTGATTATAGATGATGATGTCCATGTGGACGTAGACATGATTGTAGATGAAGATGTCCATGTGGACGTAGACATGATTGTAGATGAAGATGTCCATGTGGACGTAGACATGATTGTAGATGAAGATGTCCATGTGGATGTAGATGTGATTGTAGATGAAGATGTCCATGTGGACGTAGACATGATTGTAGATGAAGATGTCCATGTGGATGTAGATGTGATTGTAGATGAAGATGTCCATGTGGATGTAGATGTAATTGTAGATGAAGCTGTCCATGTGGATGTAGATGTGATTGTAGATGAAGATGTCCATGTGGATGTAGGTGTGATTGTAGATGATGATGTCCTTGTGGACATAGATGTGACTTTAGATGAATAAGTCCTTGTGGACATAGATGTGATTGCAGATGAAGTTATCCATGTGGATGGAGATGTGATTGTACATGAGGATATCAAATGTGGACGTAGATGTTATGGTAGATGATGATGTAGATGTGAATGATGAAGATACCGATATAGACATAAATATCGATGTATACAGGGATGTCAATGTAGAAGCTGATCTCAGTATTTATATAGATGTGTATTTGGACATAGAGGTTGGTGAAGGTACCCAGTAGACGTCATTATAGACAAAGATGTCAGTGTGAATAAAGATGTTGATGTAGGCGTAGATGTCAGTGTGAATAAAGGTGTTGATGTAGGCGTAGATGTCAGTGTCAATGATGATGCAAATGTACATGTCAAAATCTACATAGGTGTCAATGTAGAAGAAAATTTCAGTGTATGTATAGATGTAGGTATTAATGTGGACACCGATTGTAGTTCATATGTATATGTCAAAGTAAATATATAGGCAGATGTTGGACAATTACAGCCCCAATTACCAATAATTTGGTCTGCTGTACAAAACGTAAAGAAAAGCAGAATATTATGAATTGGAAACCTCTTATCTTCATATTCTATCACTCAGAACAGAGAACAGATCAGAAGGTGAACGTTGGTCCCTTTTCCATCTCATTTGTAAACGTTAACGCATGTAGAAATTGATTGAAGCAACGTATCTCAGAACATCGTGCCCGGTCCATCTCCGCCATTGTGCCTGAGCCGTGTCCACTGTTGTGCTTGGGTCATTTCCATGATTGTGCCCGAGCAGTGTCCCCCATTGTGCACGGGCTATGTATATGACTGTGCCCGTGACGTGTCCTCCATTGTCCCCCAGCCATGTTCACGATTGTGCAGCTTCTCTTCTTCTTCTTACACCAATGTCTGGGAACAGAGTAATTGCTGGAGTTTTGGGAGAGGAACATATTCCGCTTTTTGATGTCAAATTCTCGATGCTCCACGGTTCGGTGTCTTTGCCAGATTTTTTGTTTCTAAATGTGCAAAATGTTTTCTATTGATGAAAGGTCTGGACTGCAGACAGCAGGTTCATCACCAAACTCTTCATCTGCAGAGCCATTCTGCTGTGATGGATGCAGGATGTGATTTACCATTGTCCTGCCAAATAAACAAAGTTTTCCTGAAATCGACGTTGTCTGGATGGAGCAGATTTTGTTCTAACACATCTATATAACCCTCAGCATTGATGGCGCCTGTCAGGACTCCAACCCAGCAGCTCCTGTGTACCAGGTGGCAGCTCTTCCCTCTGAGCTATTTGGCTCGCTGGACAGTTCCTGGCTAACCTAGATTCTAGTACCTGTGTTTTTCCTGAGCGTCTCCACCCTGTGTTGTTCCTGATTGACTTCATCCTGTGAGTTCCTGATTGAACACCCTATTTAAACCTGACCTGGCACCTCCTTCCTTGCGAAATTATTGAGTTCCCAGCCTTTAGTCAAGCTCTCCCTTCACTTGGTGCTTCATACCAGAGTATACTGCTGTTCCTGTGTACCGATTCCTGTTTTTTTCTAACATTGCTTCTCATGTGTGTGACGCGCCCCTTGGGCCTGTGCTGTGCAGGGGGATACCCGGAGCCGGATCGCTGGGGGTTGTAGTACTCCGTGGCGGTGACCCAGTCCGTGCCCAGGGTGGTCGAACCAGTGGCAGTCTATTGGTATTGTAATTGTCCGACTACGCCACCCGTGGATTGCGGTCAGTGGGGACCGCCGCTGCGCTGCCGATCGCTGAGGCAGATGTTGTTTGCGCAGCCGAGTATGGGATAACTCCCCACGGGAGAAGTATTGCCTCAGGGCAGCTAGAGTAGATGATGGTAGTGATGGTGTGAGTGTCCCAGTACTGATGGTGCTGGTGCGGCGATGAAACACAGAGACGTGTGGTTGCAGTTTCCAATGCTTTACTCACAGTTCTTTACTGGTCCTAGTCACCTCGGTACCGGCGGTGACTGCCCAAGCCGTGCTGCGTCCACCAGGCAAGGGGCTCGACCAACTCCCAGGCAATTCCAGAGCGTGGCACAGGGCTCCCTTCTCTTCCTTTCTCTGGCCGTGCCCCACCAGTGACTCTACGTTTGTCCAGCTCCCTCGGGCCTTCTCTGGGCACGCTGATCTCTGCGTCCCTGACCCTATATGGTGTGCCTCCTGGTAGGTGTAGTGAGGGGTCGCACCGAGATATAGTCACGACCGCCGGTCTTTGGCTGAGGATTAGTCGCCTCCACCAATTTGGGATCCGGTACCCTGTTCTGCCAACCCGTCACCCGCAATCTCCTGGGTCCTTAAGGTTCCTTCTGCCTTCGTGTCTCTGGGCCTCTCTTGGTGTTCTGTTCCTTTCTTCCTTACCTTTCTGTTCCTGTCTTTTCTGCTGGCTCTGGCCTCACAGGCTAGGCCCGCCTCCGGAGCAGAGCTCCACAGAGGCCCTGCTCTGTCGCTTCCTCTCTCAGACTGAACACTGTTCTAAGATGGTGCCCACCTTATATACCTCCCTCTATGTGTGAGCCCAGGTGACTAGCAACCAATGGGCTCCTACCTATGCCCAGAGACCCACCCCTATCTGCTCCTACACCACTGGGTTTTCCTCCCCCTCCCCACTCCAGCCAGGAACAGATGCTGTCGTGCCTGCACTTCTGTCTAGTGGGAGCACCGTTGAGCTGTCCCTCGGAAATGGGGTGTGTGTGGTGTATGCAGCTTACTGAGTCCTGGTCCACACTCCATCCTTACCCGGGAGTGGAATACCACACCTCTGGTCTGAGGTGCAATACCCCTGTAGCAGCCGAGCCCTCGGGGTGCAACATGTGCGCTGCCCCTGCCATAGGCAGTTGTGTACTGTGCACTGATAACAAGCTGGATGGTCCCTCTCAATAACAAGGTGGATGTTCCCGCTCAATAACAAGGTGGATGGTCCCTCTCAATAACAAGGTGGATGTTCCCGCTCAATAACAAGCTGGTTTGTCCCTCTCAATAACAAGGTGGATGTTCCCGCTCAGTAACAAGGTGGATGGTCCCTCTCCTCGATAACAAGGTGGATGGTCCCTCTCCTCGATAATAAGGTGGATGGTCCCTCTCCTCTATAATACTGTGGATGTTCCCGCTCAATAACAAGGTGGATGGTCCCTCTCCTCGATAATAAGGTGGCTGGTCCCTCTCCTCGATAACAAGGTGGATAGTCCCTCTCCTCCTGAGTCTGCAGGACTTGGCGTCCAGGGTTTCCAGAAAGAATTTCACATTCATCCGACCACAGAACAGTTTTCCATTTTGCCTCTGTCCATTGTAAATGAGCTTTGAGGCAAAGAAGATGGCAGCGTTTCTGGATTGTGCTGATCTATGGCATCTTTTTTAACACGATGGATCTGTATCCTTCATTTCTAGATTGTTCACGGACAATGATTTCTGGATTATTCCTGAGCCCATGTAGTGATTTTCATAACCGGATCATGTCTATATTTAATTCAATACCGCCTGAGGGCCTAGAGATAATGAGCTTCCATATACTGACCGTTGGCCTTGTCCATTGTGCACTTGATTTTTTCCAGAATCTCTGAATCTTTTGATGATATTTTTTCCTGTAGATAGAGGATATTCAAAGTCTTTACGTTAAGGAACATTTTTTTGAAAATGTTTCACAATTTTTAAATGCAGTTGTCCCAGATCGGTGAACTCTGACCATCTTTACTTCTGGGAGACTCTGCCTCTCTAATGTGCTCCTCATACCCAGTCATGCGACTTAGTGGATTACTGACCCTACGGGTCATCAAAAGTCACTCCACGCATCCTGGAAGGTAAGAGATTCGCAGGCCTCCCCTGCAACTACTGACCCGGTCAGAGTCTGCAAATTGACCCAACCACTCACATTTCCAAATTTTTGTTAACCCTGTTCCAACTCTTCGAGAGGTGTCTCCACCAATAAGTTGTAAATAAGTTAATTTTTTTCAAATGAAAATGAAAAATGTCCAACGTCCAAGATCTGATCTGTTCTATGCGATAAAAGATGGAGACATCCGGTATGAGGTTTCCTGATCATCGCATTATGGTTTTCTTTACAGGTTATACAACAGCACAACTATTTTGGAATTGGGGTGTAGATGTTAATTGCAAATGTGGACATATAATACAGGGCAGTACAATGGGGAAATAATGCTGCAAAGTAAGAAAAAACAGAAGTAAGAGCAGTTTAATTTTATGGATTATTAAAATGCAAAGAGAATGAAGAAAGAGCCACTCGTCACCTCCATCATCAGTATCTGGTGACTGCCTGTAGCCTCCATCATCAGTATCTGGTGACCGCCCATCACCTCCATCATCAGTATCTGGTGATCGCCCGTCTCCTCCATCATCAGTATCTGGTGACGGCCCGTCACCTCCATCATCAGTATCTGGTGACTGCCTGTAGCCTCCATCATCAGTATCTGGTGACCGCCCATCACCTCCATCATAAGTATCTGGTGACCGCCCTTCTCCTCCATCATCAGTATCTGGTGACCACCCATCACCTCCATCATCAGTATCTGGTGTCCGCCCGTCACCTCCATCATCAGTATCTGGTGACTACCTGTAGCCTCCATCATCAGTATCAGGTGACCGCCCATCACCTCCATCATCAGTATCTGGTGACCACCCATCACCTCCATCATTAGTATCTAGTGACCACCCGTCACCTCCATCATCAGTATCTGGTGACTACCTGTAGCCTCCATCATCAGTATCAGGTGACCGCCCATCACCTCCGTCATCAGTATCTGGTGACCATCCATCACCTCCATCATCAGTATCTGGTGACCACCCATCACCTCCATCATTAGTATCTAGTGACCGCCCGTCACCTCCATCATCAGTATCTGGTGACTACCTGTAGCCTCCATCATCAGTATCAGGTGACCGCCCATCACCTCCATCATCAGTATCTGGTGACCATCCATCACCTCCATCATCAGTATCTGGTGACCACCCATCACCTCCATCATCAGTATCTGGTGACCCCCCATCGCCTCCATCATCAGTATCCGGTGACCGCCCGACGCCTCCATCATCAGTATCCAGTGACCGCCCGTCGCCTCTATCATCAGTATCTGGTTACTGCTCGTCGCCTCCATCAACAGTGTCTGGTAACTGCCCGCCGCCTCCATCATCAGTATCTCGTGACCGCCCGTTGCCTCCATCATCAGTATCTGGTGATTGCCCGCCGCCGCCATCATCAGTATCTGGTGACAACCGTTGCCTCCATCACTCCATGGAGGCAACGGGCAGGCACAACATACTGATGATGGAGGCGACGGGCAGTCACCAGATACTGACAATGGAGGGGATGGGCGGTCACGAGATACTGGTGATGGAGGCGATGAGCGATCACCAGATACTGATGACAGAGTTGATGGGCGGTCACCAGATACTAATGATGGAGGTGATGGGCGGTCACCAGATACTGATGATGGAGTTTATGGGCGGTCACCAGATACTGATGATGAATGCAATGGGAGGTCACCAGATACTGACGATGGACACCAGATCAGTATCTGATGTCCGCCTGTCGCCACCATCATCAGTATCCGGTAACCAACCCTCTCCTCCATCACCAGTATCTGGTGACCACCTGTCGCCTCCATCATCAGTATCCGGTAACCAACCCTTTCCTCCATCATCAGTAACTGGTGACCACCTATCACCTTCTTTATCATTATCTGATGACAGCCCTTTGCCTCCGTCGTCAGTATCTGGTGTCCTCTCATCTCCTTCATCATCAGTATCCGGTGACCCCCCCCACCGCCTCCATCATCAGTTTCCGGTGACCGCCTGTTGCCTCCATCATCAGTATCTGGTGACCGCCCGTCACCTCCATCATCAGTATCTGGTGACTACCTGTAGCCTCCATCATCAGTATCAGGTGACCGCCCATCACCTCCATCATCAGTATCTGGTGACCATCCATCACCTCCATCATCAGTATCTGGTGACCACCCATCACCTCCATCATCAGTATCTGGTGACCCCCCATCGCCTCCATCATCAGTATCCGGTGACCGCCCGACGCCTCCATCATCAGTATCCTGTGACCGCCCGTCGCCTCTATCATCAGTATCTGGTTACTGCTCGTCGCCTCCATCAACAGTGTCTGGTAACTGCCCGCCGCCTCCATCATCAGTATCTCGTGACCGCCCGTTGCCTCCATCATCAGTATCTGGTGATTGCCCGCCGCCGCCATCATCAGTATCTGGTGACAACCGTTGCCTCCATCACCAGATACTGATGATGGAGGCAACTGGTGATCACCAGATACTGATGATGGAGGCAACTGGTGATCACCAGATGCTGATGATGGAGGCAACGGGTGATCATCAGATACTGATTATGGAGGCAACGGGCAGGCACAACATACTGATGATGGAGGCGACGGGCAGTCACCAGATACTGACAATGGAGGGGATGGGCGGTCACGAGATACTGGTGATGGAGGCGATGAGCGATCACCAGATACTGATGACAGAGTTGATGGGCGGTCACCAGATACTAATGATGGAGGTGATGGGCGGTCACCAGATACTGATGATGGAGTTTATGGGCGGTCACCAGATACTGATGATGAATGCAATGGGAGGTCACCAGATACTGACGATGGACACCAGATCAGTATCTGATGTCCGCCTGTCGCCACCATCATCAGTATCCGGTAACCAACCCTCTCCTCCATCACCAGTATCTGGTGACCACCTGTCGCCTCCATCATCAGTATCCGGTAACCAACCCTTTCCTCCATCATCAGTAACTGGTGACCACCTATCACCTTCTTTATCATTATCTGATGACAGCCCTTTGCCTCCGTCGTCAGTATCTGGTGTCCTCTCATCTCCTTCATCATCAGTATCCGGTGACCCCCCCACCGCCTCCATCATCAGTTTCCGGTGACCGCCTGTTGCCTCCATCATCTGTGTCTGGTGATCACCCGCCGCTGCCATTATCAGTATCTGGTGGTCGCCCGTCTCATCCATCATCAGTATCTAGTGACCGCCTGTCGTCTCCATCATCAGTATCTGGTGACCGCCCGTCACCTCCATCATCAGTATCTGGGGACTGCCCATCTCCTCCATAATCAGTATCTGGTGACTGCCCATCGCCTCCATCATCAGTATCTGGTGACCACCTGTCGCCTCCATCATCAGTATCTGGTGACCGCCCGTCACCTCCATCATCAGTATCTTGTGACCGCCCATCGCCCCCATCATCAGTATCTGGTGACCGCACGTCGCCTCCATCATCAGTATCTGGTGACCGCCTGTCGCCTCCATCATCAGTATCTGGTGATCGCTCGTCGCCTCCATCATCAGTATCTGGTGTCCGCTCATCGCCTCCATCATCAGTACCCGGTGATCCCCCCATCGTCTCCATCATCAGTTTCCGGTGACCGCCTGTTGCCTCCATCATCAGTATCTGGTATCCGCTCATCGCCTCCATCATCAGTATCCGGTGACCCCCCCATTGTCTCCATCATCAGTTTCCGGTGACCGCCCATCACCTCCATCATCCGTATCTGGTGACCGCTTGTTGCCTCCATCATCGGTATCTAGTGACCGCCTTTCGCCTCCATCATCAGTATCTGGTGACTGCTCGTTGCCTTAATCATCAGTATCTAGTGACTGCCGGTCATCTCCATCAGTATCTGGTGACCGCCTGTCGCCACCATCATCAGTATCTGGTGACCGCCCATTGCCTCCATCATCAGTGTCAGGTGACCTCCCGTCGCCTCCATCATTAGTATCCGCTGACCGCCTGTCGTTTCCATCACCAGTATCTGGTGACCGCCCGTCACCTCCATCATCAGTATCTGGGGACTGCCCATCTGCTCCATAATCAGTATTTGGTGACTGCCCATCGGCTCCATCATCAGTATCTGGTGACCAGCTGTCACCTCCATCATCAGTATCTGGTGAGTGCCCGTCACCTCCATAATCAGTATTTTGTGACTGCCCATCGCCCCCATCATCAGTGTCAGGTGACCTCCCGTCGCCTCCATCATCAGTGTCTGGTGACCGCCCGTCGCCTCCATCATTAGTATCCTCCGACCGCCTGTCATCTCCATCACCAGTATCCGGTGACCACCTGTCGCCTCCATCACCAGTATCTGGTGACCGCCCGTCGCCTCCATCATCAGTATCTGGGGTCTGCCCATCTCCTCCATAATCAGTATCTGGTGACTGCCCATCGGTTCCATCACCAGTATCTGGTGACCGCCTGTAGCCTCCATCATCAGTATCTGGTGACCGTCCATGGTCTGTATGTTCAGGATCTGGTGACGGCCCGTCGCCTCCATCGTCAATTTCAGCAGACTAACTAGATGTTCCTGTAGACATAGTTGTCAAATTGGAAATGGATTTCATTGTAGATGTAGATATCCACGTTCTATGAGAAGGGTGGAGGACCGCAGCACACTCAGAGTCGGACATCGTAGATGTAGAAAGGATACCACTAAATATACAATGAGAAGCCGCACGGATCCTAATGCAAGAGAAAGGAGGTCATAAAATGAAATAGTTTAACAAAGAGATGTAGGAACAGGAACGATATCAGGGTAACAGATGGAGAAGTAGAGCCGGAACATGACACAAGGGCCAGAAATAATAATTGTATCATGAGTGGTGAGTGCCGCACGTCCTCGGTACCCAGCCACCTGTCAGTACATTGCTCTCATCTGGGTTGTTTTTTACCAAAACTTTTTGCCCAAAAGTGGAACAGATGTGAACAGTAATGATGGAAGCCAACTCCAGATCTTCCCTGCTGGGCCTGATCCTGGTTTTGGCACAGAACGCTGTGGCAGAAGATGTCGCCTGCTTCTTGGCTTGGGGAGGACAGATAAATGCACTGGGAGGATGGCCACTCGCAAGGCAAATGACTGTTAGGAAATATGAGAGGAAGGTAAAGATTGGCGAAGGTGAAGAATTTATCCAGATTCTGGAGGAGGCTTTTACCTCTTCTGGATAGAGCTGGTCATAGATGCAGCTCTTGGGAAGATTGGGATTGCACTTGGTTTTCCCCATAGCCATTGGTTCTATGGCAGAAGTCTGGAGGAGACGAGCCTACTCCACCCTCCACATGCACAGATTACAGAGGGGTTGGGAGAGGCACCTGTCAGCCATATGAATCTTCAGTGTCAGGTTCTCGACGCTCTAGGTGGAGTAGTCTTTTCTGGTTGAGTAAGACAGAATTGAAGATGTCAACTACTGTTGGCAACAGACAAAAATAAAGGCCAGAGTGGTCCAACACGATAGACGTTTAGATGAGTGGTCATCTATCTTGTGTCTGCCAGAGTAAGACATGTGGGCAGAAGTTGTCTTCAGGAGACCTTCCGTTTAAGAAAAGCAAAGGTTTGAATGGATAAGAGAGATTGTGAAGGATAAAATGGAGGAGAGGATGGATGGAGGGAAGTCTATCGCTTGTGACTAAGACCACAAGTTTGCGGCCGATGGTGAGCTTGATATTTGGTGAGGACTATCGATCTGGAGAACGTTAACGGCAAACATTGGAAGGGAGAATATATGGGGTATACCAGATGATGACACCAGTTGAATAGAGATATGGAAAGTAGGGGGGATAAATCACTAATCGCAAGAGAGGTACCAAAGAGAAGGAAAAGTTATCAGACGTGGAAGGAGTGTAGATGGAGATAAATGAGTGACATTCGGTGTGTGAGGACTGTGTGAGGACTGGTACTGAGACTATGGAGCCCAAACCCTTGTTCTTTACTGATGACGAGCAAAACTCCAAAACGAGTAAACAAGTTCCTGACTTTGGTGTTACCCTTAGTCATTTTCTTCTTTAGATGGCACGTGTGAGATTTATGGGTTTTTCCTTAATTCTGCGAGAGAATAAGCTTACACCCTTTTTTTCTCCAGTGGAGCAGATTACAACTTTGTCCTCAGGTGGTCTCCCAAAAACAATGAGAGGAGACAAGACAAAGTGCATGAAGAAAAGCGAAAAGTCTGGTGCAAGGGTTGTGAGAAGGGAAGCGGATGTGGTGAGAATGAAGTGTGTGGACATGAAGGATGATCAGGGTGGATGAAGTGCACTGATACGGGACCAAAGACGTAGAAAGTCACCTCTGAGGGCTGACTGGGAGAACCAGGGAGACAGCGAGTATGGAGGACATCAGGGATGAGGAGGACGGAAGTGAGGTGACGGTGATAAGGAGAGGATCTGGTTTAGGATGGAGTCAGGTGGTACATGTGTGATTTGAGAAGACTTAAGATTTCCAGAAAACAGGTGAAGGTAAGTGCAACAAATGTTCAGTGAGTAAATGCTCCACACTAGGACCCAAGACTCTGATCACTCAGGGGCTCGTATACCAGAAGGGACATTAGAAATGATACGGGATGTTGCAAGGACACTTCTGGTGCTTGTGCTCACCGGGTATAACTGCATTGACCTGACGAGGCCAACTGGCTATCGACTGGAGTACAGAATGGTGCACGCACTTCAGAAATTCTGCCACAGATGACCGGCTCCATGCCTCTTCCAGAAAGCAGGTTTTCATAAATAATGTCCACAGATGGCCAGTAACATAAACCCTACAGACCCAAAACACCATGTCCACATCTGCGAACAAGTGTCCTACAGAGATATAAGGGCTTTCACTAAGAGGGGATAGAAGGGAGGAAAGGCAGAACAGAGAGGGAGGAGATGAACAGAGTGGGAAGAGTGGAATTATGGGAGGAGATATACAAAATAATGGGAGGGGTTACATAGAATAACAGGACGAGTTATGGGAGGGGTTACATAGAATAACAGGAGGGGTTATGGGAGTGGTTATCTAATAATGGGAGGGGTTACATAGAATAACGGGAGGGGTTATATAGAATAATGGTAGGGTTACAGGGGTTACATAGGACAATAGAGGCGTTATGGGAGAGGATATATAGAATAATGGGAAGGGTTTCAAAGAACAAGGGGATCAGTTATGGAATGAGTTGTGTAGAATAATGGGAGGAGTTATGGGAGGGCTATATAGAATAATGGGAGGAGTTATGTAGAATAGTGGGAGTATATGGAATAACGTGAAGCGTTATGGGAGGGGTTATAGAAAATAATGGGAGGAGTTATGGGAGGGGCTATGTAGAATTATGGGAGGAGTTATGTAGAATAGTGGAAAGTATATAGAATAACGTGAAGAGTTATGGAAGGGGTTATAGAGAATAATGGGAGGGGCTATGTAGAATAATGGGAGGAGTTATGTAGAATAGTGGGAAGTACATAGAATAACGTGAGGAGTTATGGGAGGGGTTATATGGAATAACATGAGTAGTTATAGGAGGGGTTATATAGAATAATGTGAGGGATTACATAGAATAATGAGAGGGGTTGTATAGAATAATGGGAGGGGTTGCATAGAACAATGGAGGAGTTATGGGAGGGGCTATATAGAATAATGGAAAGGGTTACAAAGTACAATGGGATGAGTTATGGGTGGGGTTATATATAGAATAATGGGTGGAGTTATGGGAGGGGTTACATAGAATAATGGAAAGGATCACATTGAATAATGGGAGGTGCTATATAGAATAATGGGAGGGGTTATATAGAATAGTGGGAGGGGTTATATAGAATAACGTGAAGCGTTATGGGACCGGTTATATGGAATAATGGGAGGGATTATGGGAGGTGTTACATAGACATAATGGGTGGGGATATTAAAAATGATGGGATGGATTACATAGAATAAGGGGAGGGGTTATGTGTAATGGGAGGAGTTATGATAGGGGTTATATAGAATAGTGGGAGGAGTTATGTGCAGAAATAGGAGGAGTTGTTGCGGACAGTCGTATCTGGAGTAATGGGAGGAGTCGGGCCGCATCCGGAGCTGGCGCTGGTGACGTCTTTGCCCTTTTTCTCTGCTCCTCAGTGATTGAGGATTTTTGCCTTTGTCTTGAGCTCAGGTTCTCCCAGACGTCGCTCTCAGCTTCCCTTCACCTCTCATTGTACCTATAAACTTGCTTTTTGTTTTTGATAATTAGAGCAGATGTTGAAAAGAAATGTTTTTGGTGATCTTTTCTTGAACCTATTTTTTTCTTTCTCTCTTTCCCCCTTTCTCTCTCTCCCTCGGTTATTTTTTTTATCTTTTTCTTTTTTTTTTTCATCTTTTTTTTCTTTTCTTTTTTTCTTATTATATTTTTTCTTTTTTTTTCTTTTTTTATATATATATATTTTTTTCGCCTTGACCTCCAGGTCCCCTTTCCAAATCTCGGGAGGACTCCAGAAAGTCTCAGCACACTGCAGATGAAGGTAGATCTCACAGTCTTTTCTTGCTTCAATTTTTCTTCTTCTTTTTTTGGGGCATTTTGCATGTTGTTTCACTTTTCTTGATGAATTCTCTCTGTGTATTGCTGGAGGATTCTATGCCGTGATGTGTATGTGTGAGCGGGAAGAGAGGGGTTAACATTCTATGCACAAATGTTGGTTATTTGCTCAGGAGTTGACTCTTTCTCCTATGTGGTGGCTGTGGCCATTCTGCAGAGTGCTACTTCTTATCCATCTATTGTCAAAAGTCACCAACCACTCCACCAAAATACAGCACCACTGACGGATGAGCCTCAATCATGTCGCTCCTGGAAATCTGCCTGTACCCCTGAGCGAGGATGTAACTAGGGGTCACCGCAGAGCATGGAGGAAAGAACCACACATCAAGCTTTCTATTAACATCTAGACCACTTTGTATCGCCAGAATGGGAACATTTGCATCTTCTGATCGTCATCCAGCAAGTCATTGCAATCCAGGTGCGGAAAAAGCCTCATTGCAGCCTAACTAGGGAGAGCTGAGAATCATAGGCGGAAACCATGTGGTTATGGAGAGATAGAAAAGGCAGAAGATTCCAGGACATCTATTGGAGATTACACCACAGGGACACTGCAGAGGGTAATTAAGGACAAGCTGAGGGGTAAAGCCTGGGTTTATGCAGAGCAAATGGTGAACAAGTAATTAGAAGAATTCATAACAAAAGGGTCTGTTATACAGGCAGAATTCCCGCCCTACCAAGCGCCAACCAATGGTTGGACATGCCAAACAACGATCCATAGCGGTCAATGACCAATGGTAGGACATGCTGATCACACTCCATAATGAGCACCGACCGATAGGACATATCCGTCAACTCTCCATACCGAGCACCTATCAATAATAAGAAATACCTATCACACTCCATACTGATCGCAAACCGATCAAGCGTTGATCGATGGTAGGACATGCCAAACAAGCTCCAAAACAGACGCTGACCGATGGTAGGACATGCTGATCACAATCAATACCAAGCACCGACCATTGATTGGACATGCCGATCACGCTCCATACTAAGAGCTGATCAATAATAGGACTTGCAAATTAACGCTCTATACCGAGCACCAATCCATGATAGGATATGCCGATCATGTTCCATATCGAGTGCCTATCAGTGATAGGACATGTCCATCAACGCTCCATGCCGAGCGCCGATCGTTGACGGGACATGCCGATCAACAATCCGTACTGAGAGCCTATCGATAATAAAAACTTGTCCATCAACGTTCCATACTGAGCGCCAATGGATGATAAGACATACTGATCAACGCTCCATAACGAGCACCGCTCCATGATAGGACATGTCCATCAATGCTCCATACTGAGCATGGATTGATGATAGGACATGCCAAATCAACACTCCATACCAAGCACCAATTGATGATGAGACATGCCGATCACACTCCATACCAAGTGCCGATCGATGATAGGACATGTCCATCAACATTCCATACTGAGCACTGATTGATGATAGGACATACCAATCAATGCTCCATACCAAGCACCGATCGATGATAGGAAATGTCACTGAATGATAGGATATGCCAATCAACGCTCCATACCAAGCGCAGATTGTTGATAGGACATGCCGGTAAACGCTCCATATCGAGCGCCAATCGTTGATAGGAAATGCCGATCAACGCTCCAAACTGAGGAAATGCTAATCATGCTCCATACCAAGCAATAACCGATGAGAGGACATGCAAAGACGCTCCATACTGAGCACCGATCGATGATAGTGCATGCTGATCAGCGCTCCATACCGAGCGTCGATCGATGATAGGACATGCCGATCAACACTCCATAACGAGTGTTGATCGATGGTAGGAAATGCCAAACAAGCTCCAAACCAGATGACTGATGGTAGGACATACTGATCACAATCGATGCTGAGCGCTGGCCAATAATTGGACATGCCGATGGTAAGACATGCCGATCAATGCTCTATAACGAGTGCCAACCAATGACGAGAAATGTCGATCAACACTCCATACCAAACGCTGATCACTAATAGTACATGCCGAGCACACTCAATACCAAGCGTTGATCGATGGTAGGACATGCCGATCAATGCTCCATAACGAGTGCCAACCAATGAAAAGTAATGCCGATCATCACTCCATACCGAGTGTTGATCTATGGTAGGACATGCCAAGCAACTCTCCATACCGGATGCCTACCGATGGTAGGACATGCCAATCACACACCATACCGAGCACCGACCGATGATAAGACATGCCAATCAAGGCTCCATACCAAACAATAATCACTAGTAGGATATGCCGAACACACTCCTTACCGCGCGCCGATCGATGATAGAACATACCGATCAATGCTCCATACTGAGTGCTGACTGATGGTAGGACATGCCGAGCATTGCTCCATATTAAGAGCAAATCAATGGTAGGACATCTCCATCAACTCTCCATACCGAGCGTTGACCGATGGTAGGACATGTCAATCAACTCTCCATATTGAGCGCTGATCAATGGTAGGACATACCAATCAACACTCCATACTAAACACTGATCGTTGATAGCACATGCCGAGCAACACTCCATATTGAGGGTCAATTAATGGTAGGTCATCTCTATCAACTCTCCATACCGAGCGCCAACCGATGGTAGGACATGTCCATCAACTGTTCATACCAAGCGCCAATCCATGGTAGGACATGCTGATCATGCTCCTGACTGAGTGCTGATTGATGGTAGGAAATTACAATTTTGCTCCATACTGAGCACCAGTCGTTGGTAGGAAATGCCAATAATGCTCCATACTGAGCACTGATCTATGATGGGATATGCCGATCATGCTCCATACTGAGCGACGATCGATGATTGGACATACCGATCAACGCTCTATATTGAGCATTGATTGATGGTACAACATCTCCATCAACTCTCCATATCGAGCGTTGACAGGTAGTAGGACATGTCCATCAACTGTCTATATCAGGCGCCGATCAATGGTAGGACATGCCGAACATGCTCCATACTGAGTGCCGATTGATGGTAGGAAATGCCAATCATGTGCCATACCAAGCTCTGATCAATGATGGGACATGCCGATCATGCTGCATACGGAGTGACGATCGATAATACGACATGCCGAGCAGCACTCTGCACTGAGTGCCAATCGATCATAGGTCTTGTCTATCAATGCTCCATACTGAGCGGCGATCTATGATAGGACATGCCGATCACACTCCATACTGAGTGCTGATCAATGGAAAGACATGTCCATCAACACTTTATACCAGACATTGACTGATGGTAAGACATGTTCATCAACGCTCCATACTGAGCGCCGCTCGATGATAGGATATGCCGATCAATGCTCCATTCTGAGCGCCGATTGATGATAGGACATGCTGATCAGTGCTCCATACCGAGCAATAACCGATGATAGGACATGTGATCATGCTCCATACTGAGCATCGATCGATGATAGGACATGCTGATCAGCACTCCATATCAAACACTGATCGATGATAGGACCTGCCGATCAATGCCTCATACCGAGTGCCTATCCATGTTAGAACATACTAATCACGCTCCATACCGAACAATAATCGATGATAGGACATGCGATCAGGTTCCATACTGAGTGCCAATCGATGACAGGACATGCTGATCAGCGCTCCATATCAAGCACCGATCGATGATACTTCATGCTGATCGGTGATAGGACATGCCGGTCATGCTCCATACCGAGTGCCGATCGATGAGAGGACATGCCGATCGATGATAGGACATTCCGAAAAATGCTCCATGCTGAGCACCGTTCGATGATTTGACATACTGATCGATGATAGGACATGCTGATCAATGCTCCATACTGCTCACCGATTGATGTTAAGACATGCCAATCAACTGTCTATACCGAGCGCCAGTCGATGATACATGTCCATCAACACTCCATACCAAGCGCCGATCGATGATAGAGCATGCTGATTAACGTTCCATACCGAGTGCCAATTGATGGTAGGATATGCTGATCAATGCTCGTTACAAATCCATTCACACGGTCATCTCCAACCTACCATTGCCTCTTACCGAGTGGCTATCGATGTTAGAACATGCTGATCCCGCTCCACACCGAGCAATAATCGATGATAGGATATGAGATCACGCTCCTCCATACTGAGCACCAATCAATGATAGGACATGCCAAACAACACTTGATACCGGACGCTGACCGATGGTAGGACATGCCGATCACACTTCATTTTGAGCGCCGACCGATAATAGGACATGCCAATCAACACTCCATACCGAGCGCCATTCGATGATAAGAAATGCCGATCAATACTACATACTGAGCTCTGATCGATGATGTACATATTTAGGAGCGATCAATATTAAGTGTCATTTGATGGTACAACATCTCCATCAACTCTCCATATCAAGCGTTGACAGATAGTAGGACATGTCCATCAACTGTCCACACCGAGCGCCGATCCATGGTAGGACATGCCGATCGCGCTCCATACTGAACACCAATTAATGGTAGGAAATGCCAATCATGCTTCATACAGAGCACCGATGGATAATATGACATGCCGATCACGGTCCATACTGTGAGCCAATCGATGATAGCATATACCAATCAATGCTCCATACTCGATGGTAGGACATGTTGATCAGTGCTCCATGCCGAGCAATAATTGATGATAGGACATGCTAATCAGTGCTCCATATCGAGTGCCGATCAGTGATAGGACACGCCGACCATTGCCTCATACCGAGTGCCTGTCAATGTTAGAACGTAAGATGCTGTTCACACTCCATAATTAGCAATAATCGATGATAGGACATGCGATCACACTCCATACTGAGTGCTTATCGATGATAGAACCGTCACGCAAGGTGTGGGAAAGACTAAGTGCAACACGAAGGGAAGAGGGGGAGGAAACCCAAACACTAGGGAAAGGAGGAGTGGAGACCCCTAGGCAGATCTAATAACACCCTGCCTACCCTACCGTCCCTATATAGGTTCCACACCTATCGCCGAGCAGGACCCTAAACCCTGTATGTCCCTAGAGCTAGGCCCTAAATAGGGGGTGAGCACTGGTCAGGCCCCACTACAAACTAAAGCCAACAAGGTACACAAACAAAGGGAATTAACTTAGCTTGAGCAGACACCAGAGGAGTAACGCCAAGGGCACCAAAGGAGAAGCCCGCCAACAGCTAGTGCTCCAAGCATGCACAAAGTACATAGAAGTATCACCGGCGATTGTAGCAAACTGAGGGTTTTTAACTCTCGTGCAAGGGTGTGTCAAACAGCAGCAGAAGGGAGGTCGCCGCTGGGTCTTAAAGGAAGAAGGATTAAGAAGGTGTCTGCAATGCCAAGCGCAGTGACCTTTTACAGCCAGATCCAGAGCGACTGTCTATTACACCTGACACACCCGTGACAAGGACATGCCAAACAACGCTCCATACCAGACGCTGACCCATGGTAGGACATGCTGATCACACTACATGCCAAGCGACAACCAATGATAGGACATGTTCATCAACTCTCCATACCGAGCACCGATCACTAATAGAACACGGCGATTACACTTCATACCAAGTACCAATCAATGATGGGACATGCCAATCATGCTACATGCTGAGTGCTGATCGATGATACGACATGCCGAACAACACTCCGTACTACATGCCAATTGATGGTAGGTCATGCTGATCAACGCTCCATACTTGGCACCAACGATGACAGAACATGACTATCAGCGCTCCAAACTAAGGGCCTAACAATCATAAAACATGCCGAACAACATGCTGATCAACACTCCATGCCAAGGGACAATCGATGATAAGAAATGCAAATCAACACTCCATACTGAGCTCTGATCGATGATAGTACATACTGAGCAGTGCTCCATATTGAACGCCCATCAATGGTGGGACATCTCCATAAACGCTCCATACCGAGCGTTGACCGATGGTAGGACATGTCCATGAACTGTCCACACCGAGCGCCGATCCATGATAGAACATGCTAATCAACGCTCCTTGCTGAGTGCTGATCGATGGTAAGACATGTCCATCATCGCTCCGTACTGAACGTCGATCGATGGTAAGTCATGTCCTTCAATGCTCCATACTTTGCTCCGACAATGACAGAATATGACCACCAGCGCTCCAAACTAAGCACCTAACAATCATAAAACATGCCAAACAACACCCCATACCGAGCGCTGATTGAGGATAGGACGTGTCCAGGAACACTTCATACTGAGCACTGATTGATGATAGGACATGCTGATCAATGCTCCAAACCGAGGGCCGACCGAAGGCAGGATATGCCGATCAACACTCCATACTGAGTGCTGATCGATGATAGTACATACTGAGCAGCGCTCTATATTGAGCGCCGATCAATGGTAGGACATCTCCATCAACTCTCCATAACGAGAGTTGACCAATGGTAGGACATGTACACCAACTGTCCATATCAAGCGCCGATCTATGGTAGGATATGCTGATTACGCTCCACTCTGGGCGCCGATCATTGGTTCATAATGCCAATCATGCTCCATACCGAGTGCCAATGGATGACAGAACATGCCAATCACGTTCTAAACAAAGCGCCGATCCATGGTAGAACATGCCGTTCACGCTCCATACCAAGCACCGATTGATGATGGGATATGATGATGACGCTCCATACTGACTGCTGATCGATGATACGACTTGCCGAGCAACACTCAGTACTGAGTGCCAATTGATGGTAGGTCATGTCCATCAACGCTTCATACTGATCTCCAATCGATGATAGGATATGTCCATCAACGCTACATACTGAGCACTGATTGATGATAGGACATGCCAATCAACACTCCATACCGAGCACCGATCGATGATAGGAGATGCCGATCGATGATTGGACATGCCGATCCAAACTCTATACCAATTGATTATAGGACATGCCGATCAACGCTCCATTCTGATCCCCGATCGTTGATATGACATGCCGATCAACGCTCCGTACTAAGTGCCTATCTATGTACGGAGCTGTTGATCACGCTCCATACTGAGCAATAATCGATGATCGGACATGCGATAACTCTCCAATCTGAGCATTGATCAGTGGTAGGATATGCCAAACAACGCTCCATACAGGGCGCTGACCGATGTAGGACATGTCCATCAACTCTCCATACCGAACGCCGATCACTAATAGGACATGCCAATCACGTTCCATACTGAGCGCCAACTGATGATAAGAAATGTCGATCAACACTACATACTGAGCGCTGATCGATGATGCTACATACTGAGCAGCGCTCCATATTGAGCTCCGATCAATGGTAAGACATGTCCATCAACTCTCCATACCGAGCGCCTTTCGATGGTAGGACATGCTGATCACACTCCATACCAAGTGCCGACCAATGATATGACATGTCCATCAACTTTCCATACCTAGTGCCGACCAATGATAGGACATGCCAATCAACGCTCTTTGCCAAGCACCAACCAGTGGTAGGACATGCTGATCAACACTCCATGCCGAGGGACAACCAATTATAAGAAATGCCGATCAACACTCCATACTGAGCTCTGATCGATGATAGTACATACTGAGCAGCACTCCATATTGATCACCGATCAATGGTAGGACATCTCCATCAATGCTCCATACCGAGAGTTGACCGATGGTAGGACATGTCTATGAACTGTTCACACCGAGCGCCGATCCATGGTAGGACATGCCGATCACGCTCCATACTGAGCACCGATCGATGGAAGTAAATGTCAGTCATGCTCCATATTGAGCGCTGATGGATGATATGCTGATCACGCTCCATACTGTGAGCCGATGATAGCATATACCGATCATCACTCATACCGAGCATTGATCGATGATAGGACATGTCCATGAACACTCCATACTGAGAACTGATTGATGATAGGATATACTGAGCATCGCTCCATACTGAGCGTCGATCGATGGTAGGACCTGTCCATCAAAGTTCCATACTGAGTGCAGATTGTTGATAGGACATGTCGATCAATGCTCTGTACTGAGTGCCTATACTATGATAAAAATATGTCCATCAACACTCCATACCGAGCGGCGATCAATGATAGGACATGTTTATCAACGCTCCGTACTGAGCACTGATTAATGATAGGACGTTGATGATCCATACCGAGTGCCGATTGACAATAGGAAATGCCAATCAACGATAGGTCATGCCCATCGGTGCTCCAATCTGAGTGTCGTTCGATGATAGGACATGACGATCAACCCTCCATGCCGAGTGCCAATCGATGGTAGGATAAGCCTATCAACACTCCATACCGAGTGCAGATCGATGATAGGACATGCTGATCAATGCTTTATTTGGAGCGCCAATCATTGATAGGACATGCCGATCAACGCTCCGTACTGAGTGTCTATCAATGTTAGGACATGCCAATCATGCTCCATATTGAGTATCGATCGATAATAGGACATGCTGATCAACACTGCTTACCAAGCACCTATCGATGATAGTTCATGCTGATCATTGATAGGACATGCTGATCACGCTTCATACCCAGCACCGATACATGATAGGACATGTCCATAAACGCTCCATACTGAGCACCGATCGATGATAGTTCATGCTTATCGATGATAGGACATGCCGGTCACGTTTCATACCGAGTGCCGATCAATGATAGGACATGCTGATCGATGATAGGACATTCTGATAAATGCTTCATTCGGAGCACCAATCGATGATATGACATGCCGATCGATGATAGGACATGCTGATCAGCGCTCCATACCAAGCGCCGCTCGATAATAGGACATGCCGATCATGCTTCATACCGAGTATCGATCAGTGATAGAACATGTTTATCAACGCTCCGTACCGAGCGCCGATTGATGATTGGACATGCCAGCGCTCCATACCGAGTGACGATTGATGATAGGACATGCCAATCGATGATAGGTCATGCCCATCGGTGCTCCAATCCGAGTGCCGATTGATGATAGAACATGACGATCAACGCTCCATGCCGAGTCCCAATCGATGGTAGGACATGCCTATCAACGCTCCATACCGAGTGCAGATCGATGGTAAGACATGCTGATCAACGCTTTATTTGGAGCGCCAATCATTGATAGGACATGCCAATCAACGCTCCATACTGAGTGTCTATCGATGTTAGGACATGCCAATCACGCTCCATATTGAGCACCGATCAATGATAGGGCATGCCAATCAACGCTCCATACCGAGCGCCGACTGATGATAGGACATGCCAATCAACTCTCCATACCGAGTGCCGATTGATTATAGGACATGCCAATCAACGCTCCATAAGGAGTGCCGATTGATTATAGGACATGCCAATCAACGCTCCATACCGAGTGCCTATTGACGATAGGACATGCCAATCAACGCTCCATACCGAGCGCCGACTGATGATAGGACATGCCAATCAACTCTCCATACCGTGTGCCGATTGATTATAGGACATGCCAATCAACGCTCCATAAGGAGTGCCGATTGATTATAGGACATGCCAATCAAGGCTCCATACCGAGTGCCGACTGATGATAGGACATGCCAATCAACTCTCCATACCGAGTGCCGATTGATTATAGGACATGCCAATCAACGCTCCATAAGGAGTGCCGATTGACGATAGGACATGCCAATCAACGATAGGTCATGCCCATCGGTGCTCCAATCCGAGTGCCGATTGATGATAGGACATGACGATCAACGCTCCATGCTGAGTGCCAATCGATGGTAGAACATGCCTATTAATGCTCCATACCGAGTGCAGATCGATGATAGGACATGCTGATCAATGCGTTATTTGGAGCGCCAATCATTGATAGGACATGCCGATCAACGCTCCATACTGAGTGTCTATCGATGTTAGGACATGCCAATCATGCTCCATATTGAGTACCGATCGATGATAGGACATGCTGATCAACACTCATTACCAAGCACCTATCGATGATAGTTCATGCTGATCATTGATAGGCCATGCTGATCACGCTTCATACCCAGCACCGATACATGATAGGACATGTCCATAAACGCTCCATACTGAGAACCGATCAATGATAGGACATGCTGATCAGCGCTCCATACTGAGCACCGATCGATGATAGTTCATGTTCATCGATGATAGGACATGCCGATCACGTTCCATACCGAGTGCCGATCAATGATAGGACATGCCGATTGATGATAGGACATTCCGATAAATGCTTCATGCGGAGCACCAATCGATGATATGACATGACAATTGGTGCAGTTGTGTTAGATTATTGGTGGAGTTGTGGTAGATTAATGGTGGAGTTATGGTAGATGATTGGTAAAGTTGTGGTAGATGATTGTGGAGTTGTGCTAGATGAATGGAGGAGTTGTGGTAGATGAGAAATGGAGTTGTGGTGGAGTTGACCTAGATGAATGATGGACTTATGGTAGATGAGTGGTGGAGTTGTAGATGATTGGTGGAGTTGTGGTAGATGGTTAGAGGAGTTGTGGTAGATGAGTGGTGGAGTTGTGGTAGATGATTGATGGAGTTGTGGTAGATGATTGGTGGAGTTGTGGTAGATGAGTGGTGGAGTTGTGTTAGATGAGTGGTGGAGTTGTGGTAGATGAGTGGTGGAGTTGTGGTAGATGAGTAGGGAAGTTGTAGATGAGAGGTGGAGTTGTGGAAGATGGATGTTGCAGTTGTGGAAGTTAAATGGTGCAGTTGTTGTAGATGACTAGTGGAGTTGTGATACGAGATTGATGGAGTTGTGGTGGAGTTATTGTAGATGATTGGTGGAGTTGTGGTAGGAGATTGATGGAGTTGTGTTTGAGTTATTGTAGATGATTGGTGGAGTTGTGGTAGATGAATAATGGACTTGATTTACATGAGTTGTAGAGTTATGGTAGGTGAGAGATGGAGTTGTGGTAGATGATTGGTGGAGTTGTGGTAGATGAATGGAGGAGTTTTGGTAGATGAGAGGTGGCTTTGTGGTAGATGAGTGGTGGAGTTGTGGTAGATGAGTGGTGGAGTTGTGGTAGATGATTGGTGGAGTTGTGGTAGATGATTGGTGGAGTTGTGGTAGACGAGTGGTGAAGTTGTGGTAGATGAGTGGTGGAGTTGTGGTAGATAAATGGAGGAGTTGTGGTAGATGAGAAATGGAGTTGTGGTGGAGTTGTCCTAGATGAATAATGGACTTATGGTAGATGAGTGGTGGAGTTGTAGATGACTGGTGGAGATGTGGTAGATGGTTAGAGGAGTTGTGGTAGATGAGTGGTGGAGTTATGGTAGATGATTGGTGGAGTTGTGGTAGATGAGTGGTGGAGTTGTGGTAGATGAGTAGGGAAGTTGTAGATGAGTGGTGGAGTTGTAGATGAGAGGTGGAGTTGTGGAAGATGGATGGTGCAGTTGTTGTAGATGACTAGTGGAGTTGTGGTAGGAGATTGATGGAGTTGTGGTGGAGTGATTATAGATGATTGGTGGAGTTGTGGTAGATGAATGATGGACTTGTTTTAGATGAGTTGTAGAGTTATGGTAGGTGAGAGATGGAGTTGTGGTGGATGATTGGTGGAGTTGTGGTAGATGAATGGAGGAGTTTTGGTAGATGAGAGGTGGCGTTGTGGTAGATGATTGGTGGAGTTGTGGTAGATGAGTGGTGGAGTTGTGGTAGATGAGTGATGGAGTTGTGGTAGATGATTGGTGGAGTTATACAGTACAGACCAAAAGTTTGGACACACCTTCTCATTTAAATATTTTTCTGTATTTTCATAACTATGAAAATTGTACTTCACACTGAAGGCATCAAAACTATGAATTAACACATGTGGAATTATATGCTTAACAAAAAAGTGTGAAACAACTGAAAATGTTTTATATTCTAGGTTCTTCAAAGTAGCCACCTTTTGCTTTAATGACGGCTTTACACACTCTTGACATTCTCTTGATGAGCTTCAAGAGGTAGTCACCGGAAATGGTTTTCACTTCACAGGTGTGCCCTGTCAGGTTTAATAAGTGGGATTTCTTGCCTTATAAATGGGGTTGGGACCATCAGTTGTGTTGTGCAGAAGTCAGGTGCATATACAGCTGATAGTCCTACTGAATAGACTGTTAGAATTTGTATTATGGCAAGAAAAAAGCAGCTAAGTAAAGAAAAGCGAGTGGCCATCATTACTTTAAGAAATGAAGGTCAGTCAGTGCGAAAAATTGGGAAAACATTAAAAGTGTCCCCAAGTGCAGTTGCAAAAACCATCAAGCGCTACAAAGAAACTGGCTCACATGAGGACCGCCCCAGGAAAGGAAGACCAAGAGCACCTCTGCTTCTGAGGATAAGTTTATCCGAGTCACCAGCCTCAGAAATCGCTGGTTAACAGCAGCTCAGATTAGAGACCAGGTCAATGCCACACAGAGTTCTAGCAGCAGACACATTTCTACAACAACTGTTAAGAGGAGACTTTGTGCAGCAGGCCTTCATGGTAAAATAGCTGCTAGGAAACCACTGCTAAGGACAGGCAATAAGCAGAAGAGACTTGTTTGGTCTAAAGAACACAAGGAATGGACATTAGACCAGTGGAAATCTGTGCTTTGGTCTGATGAGTCCAAATTTGAGATCTTTTGTTCCAACCACCGTGTCTTTGTGCGACGCAGAAAAAGTGAACGGATGGACTCTACATGCCTGGTTCCCACCGTGAAGCATGGAGGAGGAGGTATGAGGGGAGGGTGCTTTGCTGGTGACTCTGTTGGGGATTTATTCAAAATTGAAGGCATACTGAACCAGCATGGCTACCACAGCATCTTGCAGCGGCATGCTATTCCATCCGGTTTGCATTTAGTTGGACCATCATTTATTTTTCAACAGGACAATGACCCCAAACACACCTCCAGGCTGTGTAAGGGCTATTTGACCAAGAAGGAGAGTGATGGGGTGCTACGCCAGATGACCTGGCCTCCACAGTCACCAGACCTGAACCCAATCGAGATGGTTTGGGGTGAGCTGGACCGCAGAGTGAAGGCAAAAGGGCCAACAAGTGCTAAGCATCTCTGGGAACTCCTTCAAGATTGTTGGAAGACCATTTCCAGTGACTACCTCTTGAAGCTCATCAAGAGAATGCCAAGAGTGTGCAAAGCAGTCATCAAAGCAAAAGGTGGCTACTTTGAAGAACCTAGAATATAAGACAATTTCAGTTGTTTCACACTTTTTTGTTAAGTATATAATTCCACATGTGTTAATTCATAGTTTTTATGCCTTCGTCATGAAAATACAGAAAAATCTTTAAATGAGAAGGTGTGTCCAAACTTTTGGTCTGTACTGTATATGATTGGTGGAGTTGTGGTAGATTAATGGTGGAGTTATGGTAGATGATTGGTAAAGTTGTGTTAGATGAATGATGGACTTATGCTAGATGAATTGAGAAGTTGTGGTAGATGAGTGGTGGAGTTGTGGTAGATGTGAAATGGAGTTGTGGTAGATGAGAGTTGTAGTTGTGGAGTTGTGCTAGATGAATGATTGATTTATGGTAAATGAGTGGTGGAGTTGTAGTAGATGAGTGGTGGAGTTGTATAAAGTTGTATATGATTGGTGGAGTTGTAGTAGATGATTAGAGGAGTTGTGGTAGATGAGTGGTGGTGTTGTAGATGACAGGTGGAGTTGTGGTAGATGATTGGTGAAGTTGTGGTAGATGAGTGATGGAGTTGTGGTAGATGAGTGGTGGAGTTGTACATGATTGGTGGATTTGTGGTAGATAATTGGTGGAGTTGTGGTAGATTAATGGTGGAGTTATGGTAGATGAGTTGTGGAGTTGTGGTAGATGAGTGGTGGAGTTGTGGTAGATGAGAGATGGAGATGTGGTGGAGTTGTCCTAGATGAATGATGGACTTATGGTAGATGAGTGGTGGAGTTATGGTAGATGATTGGTGTAGTTGTGCTAGATGAATGGTGGAGTTGTGGTAGATGAGAGATGGAGTTGCGGTGGAGTTGTCCTATGTGAATGATGGACTTATGTTAGATGAGTGGTGGAGTTGTAGATGATTGGTGGACTTGTAGTAGATTACTAGAGGAGTTGTGGTAGATGATTAGTGGAGTTGTGGTAGATGAGTGGTTGAGTTGTAGATGAGTGGTGAAGTTGTGGTAGATGAGTGGTGGAGTTGTTGTAGATGATTGGTGGAGTTCTAGATGAGAGGTAGAGTTGTGGTAGATGAAAGATGGACTTGTCGTAGATAAGTGGTGGAGTTATAGTAGGTGAGTGATGGAGTTGTGGTAGGAGATTGGTGGAGTTGTGGTGGAGTTATTGTAGATGATTGGTGGAGTTGTGGTAGATGAAAGGAGGAGTTGTGGTAGATGATTGGTGGACTTGTGATGAATGAAAGAGTTGTGGTAGATGAATGGAGAAGTTGTGGTAGATGAATGGAAGAGTTTTGGTAGATGAGAGGTGGAGTTGTGGTAGATGACTAGCGGAGTTGTGGTAGGTGATTGGTGGAGTTGTGGTAGATGAGTGATGGAATTGTGGTAGATGAATGGTGGACTTGCGGTAGATGATTGGTGGAGTTGTGGTAAATGAGTGATGAAGTTGTGGTAGATGAGTGATGCAGTTGTGGTACATGATTGGTGGAGTTGTGGTAGATGAGTTGTGGGGTTGTACATGACTGGTGGAGTTATGGTGGATGATTGCTGGAGTTGTGTTAGATGATTGGTGGAGTTGTGTTAGATTGGTGGAGTTGAGATAGATGAGTGGTGAAGTTCTGGTAGATGAATAGAGGAGTTGTGGTAGATGAGAGGTGGAGTTGTAGATGATTGGTGGAGTTGTGGTAGATGAGTAGTGGAGTTGTAAAGGACAGGTGGAGTTGTGGTATATGAGTGGTGGAGTTGTGGTAGATGATTGGTGAAGTTGTGCTGGATGAGTGGTGGAGTTGTGGTAGATGAGTGGTGGAGTTGTGTTAGATGAGTGGTGGAGTTGTTGTCGATGAGTGGTGGAGTTGTGCTGGATGAGTGGTGGAGTTGTGGTAGATAATTGTTGGAGTTGTGGTAGATGAGTGATGGAGTTGTGGTAGATTAGTGGTGGAGTTGTTGTAGATGAGTGGTGGAGTTGTAGATGAGAGGTGGAGTTGTGATAGATGATTGGTGGAGTTGTGGGAGATGATTGGTGGAGTTGTGGTAGATGAGTGATGGAGTTGTGGTAGATGATTGGTGAAGTTGTGGTAGATGAGTGATGGAGTTGTGGCAGATTAGTGGTGGAGTTGTGGTAGATGAGAGATGGAGTTGTAGTAGATGAGTGGTGGAGTTGTAGGTAATTGGTGGAATTGTAGTAGATGATTAAAGGAGTTGAGGAGTTGTGGTAGATGATTGGTTGACTTGTGGTAAATGAATGGAAGAGTTGTGGTAGATGAATGGAGAAATTGTGGTAGATGAGTGTAGGAGTTTTAGATGAATGGAGGGAGTTGTGGTAAATGAGAGGTGGAATTGTGGTGGAGTTGTGCTAGATGAATGATGGACTTATGGTAGATGAGTGGTGGAGTTATGGTAGATGATTGGTATAGTTGTGCTAGATGAATGGAGAAATTGTGGCAAACGATTGGTGGAGTTGTGGTAGATGAGAGATGGAGTTGTGGTGGAGTTGTCCTATATGAATGATGGACTTATGTTAGGTGAGTGGTGGAGTTGTAGATGATTGGTGGACTTGTAGTAGATGATTAGAGGAGTTGTGGTAGATGATTGGTGGAGTTGAGTTAGATGAGTGGTGGAGTTGTGGTAGATGAGTGGTGGAGTTGTTGTAGATGAGTGGTGGAGTTGTAGATGAGAGGTGGAGTTGTGGTAGATGATTGGTGGAGTTGTGGTAGATGAGTGATGGAGTTGTAGATAAGAGGTGGAGTTGTGGTAGATGGATGGTGCAGTTGTGGAAGATGAATGGTGCAGTTGTTGTAGATGAATAATGGATTGTGGTAGATGATTGGTGAAGTTGTGGGAGATGATTGGTGGAGTTGTATTAGATGAGTGGTGGAGTTGTAGATGACAGGTGGAGTTGTTGTAGATGAGTGGAGGAGTTGTGATAGATGATTGGTGAAGTTGTAGTAGATGATTAGAGGAGTTGTGGTAGATGAGTGGTGGAGTTGTAGATGAAAGGTGGAGTTGTGGCATATGAGTGGTGGAGTTATGGTAGATGAGTGGTGGATTTGTAGACGAGAGGTGCAGTTGTAGATTATTGGTGGAGTTGTGGTAGATGAGTGGTGGAGTTGTGATAGATGATTGGTGGAGTTGTGGGAGATGATTGGTGGAGTTGTGGTAGATGAGTGATGGAGTTGTGGTAGATGATTGGTGAAGTTGTTGTAGATAAGTGATGGAATTGTGGTAGATGAGTGATGGGGTTGTACATGATTGGTGGAGTTATAGTAGATGATTGGTGGAGGGTTGTTAGATGATTGGTGGAGTTGTGCTAGATGAATGGAGGAGTTGTGTCAGATGAGTGGTGGAGTTGAGGTAGATGAGTGGTGGAGTTGTGGTAGATGAATGGAGGAGTTGTGGTAGATGAGAGGTGGAGTTATAGATGACATATGGAGTTGTGGTAGATGAGTGGTGGAGTTGTGTTAAATGAGTGGTGTAGTTGTTGTAGATGAGTGGTGGAGTTATAGATGAGAGGTGGACTTGTGGTAGATGATTGGTGGAGTTTTGGTAGATGAGTGATGGAGTTGTGGTAGATGAGTGGTGGAGTTGTGGTAGATGAGTGGTGGAGTTGTGCTAGATGAATGATGGACTTATGCTAGATGAGTGGTGGAGTTGTAGTAGATGAGTGGTGGAGTTGTATATCATTGGTGGATTTGTGGTAGATGAGTAGTGGATTTGTTGTAGATGAGTGTTGGAGTTGTAGATGAGAGGTGGAGTTGTGGTAAATGATTGGTTAAGTTGTGGTAGATCAGTAATGAAGTTGTGGTAGATGAATGGTTTAGTTGTTGTACATGATTGATGGAGTTGTGGTAGATGATTGGTGGTGTTGTGCTGGTTGAATGGTGGATTCATGGTAGATGATTGGAGGAGTTGTGGTAGATGATTGGTGGAGTTGTGGTAGTTGAATGATGGACTTGTGGTAGATGAGTGGTAGAATTATGGTAGATGAGTGCTGAAGTTGTGGTAAATGATTGGTGGAATTGTTGATGATTGGTGGAGTTGTGGTAGATAATTAGAGGAGTTGTGGTTGATGAGTGGTGGATTTGTAAATGAGAAGTGGAGTTGTGGTAGATGATTTGTTGAATTGTGGCTTAAGAGTGATAGAGTTGTGGTAGATTACTGGTGGAGTTGTGGGAGATGTGTAATGAAATTGTGATACATGAGTGGTGGGGTTGTACATGATTGATGGAATTATGGTAGATGATTGGTGGAGTTGTGTTAGATGATTGGTGGAGTTGTGGTAAACGAGTGGTGGAGTTGTGGTAGATGAGTAGTGGAGTTGTGGTAGATGAGTGGTGGAGTTGTGGTAGATGAGGGGTGGAGTTGAGGTAGATGAGTGGTGGAGTTCTGGTTGATGAATGGAGGAGTTGTGGTAGATGAGAGGTGGAGTTGTAGATGATTGGTTGAGTTGTGGTAGATGATTAGAGGAGTTGTGGTAGAAGAATGTTGGAGTTGTAGATGACAAGTGGAGTTGTGGTATATGAATGGTGGCGTTGTGGTAGATAATTGGTGGAGTTGTGGTAGATGAGTAGTGGAGTTGTGGTAGATGAGTGGTGCAGTTGTAGAAGATGAGTGGTGGAGTTGTAGATGATTGGTGGAGTTGTAGTAGATGATTAGAGGAGTTGTGGTAGTTGAGTGGTGGATTTGTAGATGACAGGTGGAGTTGTAGATGATTGATGGAGTTGTGGTAGATGAGTGATGAAATTGTGGTAGATGAGTGGTGGGTTTGTACATGATTGATGGAGTTGTGGTAGATGATTGGTGGAATTTGTGTTGAGATGATTGATGGAGTTGTGCTAGATGAATGGAGGAGTTGTGGCAGATGAGTGGTGGAGTTGTGGTAGATGAGGGGTGGAGTTGAGGTAGATGAGTGGCGGAGTTGTGGTAGATGAATGGAGGAGTTGTGGTAGATGAGAGGTGGAGTTGTAGATGATTGGTTGAGTACTGGTAGATGATTAGAGGAGTTGTGGTAGAGGAGTGGTGGAGTTGTAGATGACAGGTGGAGTTGTGTTATATGAGTGGTGGAGTTGTGGTAGATGAGTGGTGGTGTTGTGGAAGATGAGTGGTGGAGTTGTAGATGATTAATGGAGTTGTAATAGATGATTAGAGGAGTTGTGGTAGTTGAGTGGTTGAGTTGTAGATGACAGGTGGAGTTGTGGTAGATGAGTGATGGAGTTGTGGTAGATGAGTGGTGGAGTTGTGGTAGATGAGTGGTGGAGTTGTAGATGACAGATGTTGTGGTAGATGAGTGATGGAGTTGTGGTAGATGATTGGTGGAGTTGTGGTGGAGTTGTGGTAGATGATTGCTGGAATTTTGGGAGACGAGTGATGGTGGTAGATGATTCGTGGAGTTGTGGTAGATGAGTGATGAAATTGTGGTAGATGAGTGGTGGGGTTGTACATGATTGATGGAGTTATAGTAGATGATTGGTGGAATTGTATTAGATGATTGATGGAGTTGTGCTAGATGAATGGATGAGTTGTGGTAGATAAGTGGTGGAGTTGTGGTACATGAGGGGTGGAGTTGAGGTAGATGATTGGTGGAGTTGTGGTAGAAGAGTGTTGAAGTTGTAGATGACAAGTGGATTTGTGGTATATGAATGGTGGAGTTGTGGTAGATAATTGGTGGAGTTGTGGTAGATGAGTGGTGGAGTTGTGGTAGATGAGTGGTGGAGTTGTAGATGAGTGGTGGAGTTGTAGATGAGTGGTGGAGTTTTAGATGAGAGGTCGAGTTCTGGTAGATGATTGGTGGCGTTGTAGTAGATGAGTGATGGAGTTGTGGTAGCTGAGTGGTGGTATTGTAGATGAGAGGTGGACTTGCGGCAGATGATTGATGCAGTTGTGATTGATGAGTGATGGAGTTGTGGTAGGTTAGTGGTTAAGTTGTGGTAGATGAGTGGTTGACATGTAGATTACAGGTGAAGTTGTGGTAGATGAGTGGTGGAGTTGTAAATGAGAAGTGGAGTTGTGGTAAAAGATTGGTGGAATTGTGGAAGATGAGTAATGGAGTTGTGGTAGATGAGTGGTGCAGTTGTAGAAGATGAGTGGTGGAGTTGTAGATGATTGGTGGAGTTGTAGTAGATGATTAGAGGAGTTGTGGTAGATGAGTGGTGGTGTTGTAGATGACAGGTGGAGTTGTGGTAGATGATTGGTGAAGTTGTGGTAGATGAGTGATGGAGTTGTGGTAGATGAGTGGTGGAGTTGTACAAGATTGGTGGATTTGTGGTAGATAATTGGTGGAGTTGTGGTAGATTAATGGTGGAGTTATGCTAGATGAGTTGTGGAGTTGTGGTAGATGAGTGGTGGAGTTGTGGTAGATGAGAGATGGAGATGTGGTGGAGTTGTTCTAGATGAATGATGGACTTATGGTAGATGAGTGGTGGAGTTATGGTAGATGATTGGTGTAGTTGTGCTAGATGAATGGTGGAGTTGTGGTAGATGAGAGATGGAGTTGCGGTGGAGTTGTCCTATGTGAATGATGGACTTATGTTAGATGAGTGGTGGAGTTTTAGATGATTGGTGGACTTGTAGTAGATGACTAGAGGAGTTGTGGTAGATGATTAGTGGAGTTGTGGTAGATGAGTGGTTGAGTTGTAGATGAGTGGTGAAGTTGTGGTAGATGATTGGTGGAGTTGTTGTAGATGATTGGTGGAGTTCTAGATGAGAGGTAGAGTTGTGGTAGATGAAAGATGGACTTGTCGTAGATAAGTGGTGGAGTTATAGTAGGTGAGTGATGGAGTTGTGGTAGGAGATTGGTGGAGTTGTGGTGGAGTTATTGTAGATGATTGGTGGAGTTGTGGTAGATGAAAGGAGGAGTTGTGGTAGATGATTGGTGGACTTGTGATGAATGAAAGAGTTGTGGTAGATGAATGGAGAAGTTGTGGTAGATGAATGGAAGAGTTTTGGTAGATGAGAGGTGGAGTTGTGGTAGATGACTAGCGGAGTTGTGGTAGGTGATTGGTGGAGTTGTGGTAGATGAGTGATGGAATTGTGGTAGATGAATGGTGGACTTGCGGTAGATGATTGGTGGAGTTGTGGTAAATGAGTGATGAAGTTGTGGTAGATGAGTGATGCAGTTGTGGTACATGATTGGTGGAGTTGTGGTAGATGAGTTGTGGGGTTGTACATGACTGGTGGAGTTATGGTGGATGATTGCTGGAGTTGTGTTAGATGATTGGTGGAGTTGTGTTAGATTGGTGGAGTTGAGATAGATGAGTGGTGAAGTTCTGGTAGATGAATAGAGGAGTTGTGGTAGATGAGAGGTGGAGTTTTAGATGATTGGTGGAGTTATAGTAGATGATTGGTGGAGGGTTGTTAGATGATTGGTGGAGTTGTGCTAGATGAATGGAGGAGTTGTGTCAGATGAGTGGTGGAGTTGAGGTAGATGAGTGGTGGAGTTGTGGTAGATGAGTGGTGGAGTTGTGTTAGATGAGTGGTGGAGTTGTTGTCGATGAGTGGTGGAGTTGTGCTGGATGAGTGGTGGAGTTGTGGTAGATAATTGTTGGAGTTGTGGTAGATGAGTGATGGAGTTGTGGTAGATTAGTGGTGGAGTTGTAGATGAGTGGTGGAGTTGTAGATGAGAGGTGGAGTTGTGATAGATGATTGGTGGAGTTGTGGGAGATGATTGGTGGAGTTGTGGTAGATGAGTGATGGAGTTGTGGTAGATGATTGGTGAAGTTGTGGTAGATGAGTGATGGAGTTGTGGCAGATTAGTGGTGGAGTTGTGGTAGATGAGAGATGGAGTTGTAGTAGATGAGTGGTGGAGTTGTAGGTAATTGGTGGAATTGTAGTAGATGATTAAAGGAGTTGAGGAGTTGTGGTAGATGATTGGTTGACTTGTGGTAAATGAATGGAAGAGTTGTGGTAGATGAATGGAGAAATTGTGGTAGATGAGTGTAGGAGTTGTAGATGAATGGAGGGAGTTGTGGTAAATGAGAGGTGGAATTGTGGTGGAGTTGTGCTAGATGAATGATGGACTTATGGTAGATGAGTGGTGGAGTTATGGTAGATGATTGGTATAGTTGTGCTAGATGAATGGAGAAATTGTGGCAAACGATTGGTGGAGTTGTGGTAGATGAGAGATGGAGTTGTGGTGGAGTTGTCCTATATGAATGATGGACTTATGTTAGGTGAGTGGTGGAGTTGTAGATGATTGGTGGACTTGTAGTAGATGATTAGAGGAGTTGTGGTAGATGATTGGTGGAGTTGAGTTAGATGAGTGGTGGAGTTGTGGTAGATGAGTGGTGGAGTTGTTGTAGATGAGTGGTGGAGTTGTAGATGAGAGGTGGAGTTGTGGTAGATGATTGGTGGAGTTGTGGTAGATGAGTGATGGAGTTGTAGATAAGAGGTGGAGTTGTGGTAGATGGATGGTGCAGTTGTGGAAGATGAATGGTGCAGTTGTTGTAGATGAATAATGGATTGTGGTAGATGATTGGTGAAGTTGTGGGAGATGATTGGTGGAGTTGTATTAGATGAGTGGTGGAGTTGTAGATGACAGGTGGAGTTGTTGTAGATGAGTGGAGGAGTTGTGATAGATGATTGGTGGAGTTGTAGTAGATGATTAGAGGAGTTGTGGTAGATGAGTGGTGGAGTTGTAGATGAAAGGTGGAGTTGTGGCATATGAGTGGTGGAGTTATGGTAGATGAGTGGTGGATTTGTAGACGAGAGGTGCAGTTGTAGATTATTGGTGGAGTTGTGGTAGATGAGTGGTGGAGTTGTGATAGATGATTGGTGGAGTTGTGGGAGATGATTGGTGGAGTTGTGGTAGATGAGTGATGGAGTTGTGGTGGATGATTGGTGAAGTTGTTGTAGATAAGTGATGGAATTGTGGTAGATGAGTGATGGGGTTGTACATGATTGGTGGAGTTATAGTAGATGATTGGTGGAGGGTTGTTAGATGATTGGTGGAGTTGTGCTAGATGAATGGAGGAGTTGTGTCAGATGAGTGGTGGAGTTGAGGTAGATGAGTGGTGGAGTTGTGGTAGATGAATGGAGGAGTTGTGGTAGATGAGAGGTGGAGTTATAGATGACATATGGAGTTGTGGTAGATGAGTGGTGGAGTTGTGTTAAATGAGTGGTGTAGTTGTTGTAGATGAGTGGTGGAGTTATAGATGAGAGGTGGACTTGTGGTAGATGATTGGTGGAGTTTTGGTAGATGAGTGATGGAGTTGTGGTAGATGAGTGGTGGAGTTGTGGTAGATGAGTGGTGGAGTTGTGCTAGATGAATGATGGACTTATGCTAGATGAGTGGTGGAGTTGTAGTAGATGAGTGGTGGAGTTGTATATCATTGGTGGATTTGTGGTAGATGAGTAGTGGATTTGATGTAGATGAGTGTTGGAGTTGTAGATGAGAGGTGGAGTTGTGGTAAATGATTGGTTGAGTTGTGGTAGATCAGTAATGAAGTTGTGGTAGATGAATGGTTTAGTTGTTGTACATGATTGATGGAGTTGTGGTAGATGATTGGTGGTGTTGTGCTGGTTGAATGGTGGATTCATGGTAGATGATTGGAGGAGTTGTGGTAGATGATTGGTGGAGTTGTGGTAGTTGAATGATGGACTTGTGGTAGATGAGTGGTAGAATTATGGTAGATGAGTGCTGAAGTTGTGGTAAATGATTGGTGGAATTGTTGATGATTGGTGGAGTTGTGGTAGATAATTAGAGGAGTTGTGGTTGATGAGTGGTGGATTTGTAAATGAGAAGTGGAGTTGTGGTAGATGATTTGTTGAATTGTGGCATAAGAGTGATAGAGTTGTGGTAGATTACTGGTGGAGTTGTGGGAGATGTGTAATGAAATTGTGATACATGAGTGGTGGGGTTGTACATGATTGATGGAATTATGGTAGATGATTGGTGGAGTTGTGTTAGATGATTGGTGGAGTTGTGGTAAACGAGTGGTGGAGTTGTGGTAGATGAGTAGTGGAGTTGTGGTAGATGAGTGGTGGAGTTGTGGTAGATGAGGGGTGGAGTTGAGGTAGATGAGTGGTGGAGTTCTGGTTGATGAATGGAGGAGTTGTGGTAGATGAGAGGTGGAGTTGTAGATGATTGGTTGAGTTGTGGTAGATGATTAGAGGAGTTGTGGTAGAAGAATGTTGGAGTTGTAGATGACAAGTGGAGTTGTGGTATATGAATGGTGGCGTTGTGGTAGATAATTGGTGGAGTTGTGGTAGATGAGTAGTGGAGTTGTGGTAGATGAGTGGTGCAGTTGTAGAAGATGAGTGGTGGAGTTGTAGATGATTGGTGGAGTTGTAGTAGATGATTAGAGGAGTTGTGGTAGTTGAGTGGTGGATTTGTAGATGACAGGTGGAGTTGTAGATGATTGATGGAGTTGTGGTAGATGAGTGATGAAATTGTGGTAGATGAGTGGTGGGTTTGTACATGATTGATGGAGTTGTGGTAGATGATTGGTGGAATTTGTGTTGAGATGATTGATGGAGTTGTGCTAGATGAATGGAGGAGTTGTGGCAGATGAGTGGTGGAGTTGTGGTAGATGAGGGGTGGAGTTGAGGTAGATGAGTGGCGGAGTTGTGGTAGATGAATGGAGGAGTTGTGGTAGATGAGAGGTGGAGTTGTAGATGATTGGTTGAGTACTGGTAGATGATTAGAGGAGTTGTGGTAGAGGAGTGGTGGAGTTGTAGATGACAGGTGGAGTTGTGCTATATGAGTGGTGGAGTTGTGGTAGATGAGTGGTGGTGTTGTGGAAGATGAGTGGTGGAGTTGTAGATGATTGATGGAGTTGTAATAGATGATTAGAGGAGTTGTGGTAGTTGAGTGGTTGAGTTGTAGATGACAGGTGGAGTTGTGGTAGATGAGTGATGGAGTTGTGGTAGATGAGTGGTGGAGTTGTGGTAGATGAGTGGTGGAGTTGTAGATGACAGATGTTGTGGTAGATGAGTGATGGAGTTGTGGTAGATGATTGGTGGAGTTGTGGTGGAGTTGTGGTAGATGATTGCTGGAATTTTGGGAGACGAGTGATGGTGGTAGATGATTCGTGGAGTTGTGGTAGATGAGTGATGAAATTGTGGTAGATGAGTGGTGGGGTTATACATGATTGATGGAGTTATAGTAGATGATTGGTGGAATTGTGTTAGATGATTGATGGAGTTGTGCTAGATGAATGGAGGATTTGTGGTAGATAAGTGGTGGAGTTGTGGTACATGAGGGGTGGAGTTGAGGTAGATGATTGGTGGAGTTGTGGTAGAAGAGTGTTGAAGTTGTAGATGACAAGTGGAGTTGTGGTATATGAATGGTGGAGTTGTGGTAGATAATTGGTGGAGTTGTGGTAGATGAGTGGTAGAGTTGTGGTAGATGAGTGGTGGAGTTGTAGATGAGTGGTGGAGTTGTAGATGAGTGGTGGAGTTTTAGATGAGAGGTCGAGTTGTGGTAGATGATTGGTGGCGTTGTAGTAGATGAGTGATGGAGTTGTGGTAGCTGAGTGGTGGTATTGTAGATGAGAGGTGGACTTGCGGCAGATGATTGATGCAGTTGTGATTGATGAGTGATGGAGTTGTGGTAGGTTAGTGGTTAAGTTGTGGTAGATGAGTGGTTGACATGTAGATTACAGGTGAAGATGTTGTAGATGAATTTTGGAATTGTGGTAGATGAGTGGTGGAATTATGGTAGATGACTCATGGAGTTGTGGTAGATGAGTGGTGGAGTTGTAAATGAGAAGTGGAGTTGTGGTAAAAGATTGGTGGAATTGTGGAAGATGAGTAATGGAGTTGTGGTAGATGAGTGGTGCAGTTGTAGAAGATGAGTGGTGGAGTTGTAGATGATTGGTGGAGTTGTAGTAGATGATTAGAGGAGTTGTGGTAGATGAGTGGTGGTGTTGTAGATGACAGGTGGAGTTGTGGTAGATGATTGGTGAAGTTGTGGTAGATGAGTGATGGAGTTGTGGTAGATGAGTGGTGGAGTTGTACAAGATTGGTGGATTTGTGGTAGATAATTGGTGGAGTTGTGGTAGATTAATGGTGGAGTTATGCTAGATGAGTTGTGGAGTTGTGGTAGATGAGTGGTGGAGTTGTGGTAGATGAGAGATGGAGATGTGGTGGAGTTGTCCTAGATGAATGATGGACTTATGGTAGATGAGTGGTGGAGTTATGGTAGATGATTGGTGTAGTTGTGCTAGATGAATGGTGGAGTTGTGGTAGATGAGAGATGGAGTTGCGGTGGAGTTGTCCTATGTGAATGATGGACTTATGTTAGATGAGTGGTGGAGTTTTAGATGATTGGTGGACTTGTAGTAGATGACTAGAGGAGTTGTGGTAGATGATTAGTGGAGTTGTGGTAGATGAGTGGTTGAGTTGTAGATGAGTGGTGAAGTTGTGGTAGATGAGTGGTGGAGTTGTTGTAGATGATTGGTGGAGTTCTAGATGAGAGGTAGAGTTGTGGTAGATGAAAGATGGACTTGTCGTAGATAAGTGGTGGAGTTATAGTAGGTGAGTGATGGAGTTGTGGTAGGAGATTGGTGGAGTTGTGGTGGAGTTATTGTAGATGATTGGTGGAGTTGTGGTAGATGAAAGGAGGAGTTGTGGTAGATGATTGGTGGACTTGTGATGAATGAAAGAGTTGTGGTAGATGAATGGAGAAGTTGTGGTAGATGAATGGAAGAGTTTTGGTAGATGAGAGGTGGAGTTGTGGTAGATGACTAGCGGAGTTGTGGTAGGTGATTGGTGGAGTTGTGGTAGATGAGTGATGGAATTGTGGTAGATGAATGGTGGACTTGCGGTAGATGATTGGTGGAGTTGTGGTAAATGAGTGATGAAGTTGTGGTAGATGAGTGATGCAGTTGTGGTACATGATTGGTGGAGTTGTGGTAGATGAGTTGTGGGGTTGTACATGACTGGTGGAGTTATGGTGGATGATTGCTGGAGTTGTGTTAGATGATTGGTGGAGTTGTGTTAGATTGGTGGAGTTGAGATAGATGAGTGGTGAAGTTCTGGTAGATGAATAGAGGAGTTGTGGTAGATGAGAGGTGGAGTTGTAGATGATTGGTGGAGTTGTGGTAGATGAGTAGTGGAGTTGTAAAGGACAGGTGGAGTTGTGGTATATGAGTGGTGGAGTTGTGGTAGATGATTGGTGAAGTTGTGCTGGATGAGTGGTGGAGTTGTGGTAGATGAGTGGTGGAGTTGTGTTAGATGAGTGGTGGAGTTGTTGTCGATGAGTGGTGGAGTTGTGCTGGATGAGTGGTGGAGTTGTGGTAGATAATTGTTGGAGTTGTGGTAGATGAGTGATGGAGTTGTGGTAGATTAGTGGTGGAGTTGTTGTAGATGAGTGGTGGAGTTGTAGATGAGAGGTGGAGTTGTGATAGATGATTGGTGGAGTTGTGGGAGATGATTGGTGGAGTTGTGGTAGATGAGTGATGGAGTTGTGGTAGATGATTGGTGAAGTTGTGGTAGATGAGTGATGGAGTTGTGGCAGATTAGTGGTGGAGTTGTGGTAGATGAGAGATGGAGTTGTAGTAGATGAGTGGTGGAGTTGTAGGTAATTGGTGGAATTGTAGTAGATGATTAAAGGAGTTGAGGAGTTGTGGTAGATGATTGGTTGACTTGTGGTAAATGAATGGAAGAGTTGTGGTAGATGAATGGAGAAATTGTGGTAGATGAGTGTAGGAGTTTTAGATGAATGGAGGGAGTTGTGGTAAATGAGAGGTGGAATTGTGGTGGAGTTGTGCTAGATGAATGATGGACTTATGGTAGATGAGTGGTGGAGTTATGGTAGATGATTGGTATAGTTGTGCTAGATGAATGGAGAAATTGTGGCAAACACTTGGTGGAGTTGTGGTAGATGAGAGATGGAGTTGTGGTGGAGTTGTCCTATATGAATGATGGACTTATGTTAGGTGAGTGGTGGAGTTGTAGATGATTGGTGGACTTGTAGTAGATGATTAGAGGAGTTGTGGTAGATGATTGGTGGAGTTGAGTTAGATGAGTGGTGGAGTTGTGGTAGATGAGTGGTGGAGTTGTTGTAGATGAGTGGTGGAGTTGTAGATGAGAGGTGGAGTTGTGGTAGATGATTGGTGGAGTTGTGGTAGATGAGTGATGGAGTTGTAGATAAGAGGTGGAGTTGTGGTAGATGGATGGTGCAGTTGTGGAAGATGAATGGTGCAGTTGTTGTAGATGAATAATGGATTGTGGTAGATGATTGGTGAAGTTGTGGGAGATGATTGGTGGAGTTGTATTAGATGAGTGGTGGAGTTGTAGATGACAGGTGGAGTTGTTGTAGATGAGTGGAGGATTTGTGATAGATGATTGGTGGAGTTGTAGTAGATGATTAGAGGAGTTGTGGTAGATGAGTGGTGGAGTTGTAGATGAAAGGTGGAGTTGTGGCATATGAGTGGTGGAGTTATGGTAGATGAGTGGTGGATTTGTAGACGAGAGGTGCAGTTGTAGATTATTGGTGGAGTTGTGGTAGATGAGTGGTGGAGTTGTGATAGATGATTGGTGGAGTTGTGGGAGATGATTGGTGGAGTTGTGGTAGATGAGTGATGGAGTTGTGGTAGATGATTGGTGAAGTTGTTGTAGATATGTGATGGAATTGTGGTAGATGAGTGATGGGGTTGTACATGATTGGTGGAGTTATAGTAGATGATTGGTGGAGGGTTGTTAGATGATTGGTGGAGTTGTGCTAGATGAATGGAGGAGTTGTGTCAGATGAGTGGTGGAGTTGAGGTAGATGAGTGGTGGAGTTGTGGTAGATGAATGGAGGAGTTGTGGTAGATGAGAGGTGGAGTTATAGATGACATATGGAGTTGTGGTAGATGAGTGGTGGAGTTGTGTTAAATGAGTGGTGTAGTTGTTGTAGATGAGTGGTGGAGTTATAGATGAGAGGTGGACTTGTGGTAGATGATTGGTGGAGTTTTGGTAGATGAGTGATGGAGTTGTGGTAGATGAGTGGTGGAGTTGTGGTAGATGAGTGGTGGAGTTGTGGTAGATGAGTGGTGGAGTTGTGCTAGATGAATGATGGACTTATGCTAGATGAGTGGTGGAGTTGTAGTAGATGAGTGGTGGAGTTGTATATCATTGGTGGATTTGTGGTAGATGAGTAGTGGATTTGTTGTAGATGAGTGTTGGAGTTGTAGATGAGAGGTGGAGTTGTGGTAAATGATTGGTTGAGTTGTGGTAGATCAGTAATGAAGTTGTGGTAGATGAATGGTTTAGTTGTTGTACATGATTGATGGAGTTGTGGTAGATGATTGGTGGTGTTGTGCTGGTTGAATGGTGGATTCATGGTAGATGATTGGAGGAGTTGTGGTAGATGATTGGTGGAGTTGTGGTAGTTGAATGATGGACTTGGGGTAGATGAGTGGTAGAATTATGGTAGATGAGTGCTGAAGTTGTGGTAAATGATTGGTGGAATTGTTGATGATTGGTGGAGTTGTGGTAGATGATTAGAGGAGTTGTGGTTGATGAGTGGTGGATTTGTAAATGAGAAGTGGAGTTGTGGTAGATGATTTGTTGAATTGTGGCATAATAGTGATAGAGTTGTGGTAGATTACTGGTGGAGTTGTGGGAGATGTGTAATGAAATTGTGATACATGAGTGGTGGGGTTGTACATGATTGATGGAATTATGGTAGATGATTGGTGGAGTTGTGTTAGATGATTGGTGGAGTTGTGGTAAACGAGTGGTGGAGTTGTGGTAGATGAGTAGTGGAGTTGTGGTAGATGAGTGGTGGAGTTGTGGTAGATGAGGGGTGGAGTTGAGGTAGATGAGTGGTGGAGTTCTGGTTGATGAATGGAGGAGTTGTGGTAGATGAGAGGTGGAGTTGTAGATGATTGGTTGAGTTGTGGTAGATGATTAGAGGAGTTGTGGTAGAAGAATGTTGGAGTTGTAGATGACAAGTGGAGTTGTGGTATATGAATGGTGGCGTTGTGGTAGATAATTGGTGGAGTTGTGGTAGATGAGTAGTGGAGTTGTGGTAGATGAGTGGTGCAGTTGTAGAAGATGAGTGGTGGAGTTGTAGATGATTGGTGGAGTTGTAGTAGATGATTAGAGGAGTTGTGGTAGTTGAATGGTGGATTTGTAGATGACAGGTGGAGTTGTAGATGATTGATGGAGTTGTGGTAGATGAGTGATGAAATTGTGGTAGATGAGTGGTGGGTTTGTACATGATTGATGGAGTTGTGGTAGATGATTGGTGGAATTTGTGTTGAGATGATTGATGGAGTTGTGCTAGATGAATGGAGGAGTTGTGGCAGATGAGTGGTGGAGTTGTGGTAGATGAGGGGTGGAGTTGAGGTAGATGAGTGGCGGAGTTGTGGTAGATGAATGGAGGAGTTGTGGTAGATGAGAGGTGGAGTTGTAGATGATTGGTTGAGTACTGGTAGATGATTAGAGGAGTTGTGGTAGAGGAGTGGTGGAGTTGTAGATGACAGGTGGAGTTGTGCTATATGAGTGGTGGAGTTGTGGTAGATGAGTGGTGGTGTTGTGGAAGATGAGTGGTGGAGTTGTAGATGATTGATGGAGTTGTAATAGATGATTAGAGGAGTTGTGGTAGTTGAGTGGTTGAGTTGTAGATGACAGGTGGAGTTGTGGTAGATGAGTGATGGAGTTGTGGTAGATGAGTGGTGGAGTTGTGGTAGATGAGTGGTGGAGTTGTAGATGACAGATGTTGTGGTAGATGAGTGATGGAGTTGTGGTAGATGATTGGTGGAGTTGTGGTGGAGTTGTGGTAGATGATTGCTGGAATTTTGGGAGATGAGTGATGGTGGTAGATGATTCGTGGAGTTGTGGTAGATGAGTGATGAAATTGTGGTAGATGAGTGGTGGGGTTGTACATGATTGATGGAGTTATAGTAGATGATTGGTGGAGTTGTGTTAGATGATTGATGGAGTTGTGCTAGATGAATGGAGGAGTTGTGGTAGATAAGTGGTGGAGTTGTGGTACATGAGGGGTGGAGTTGAGGTAGATGATTGGTGGAGTTGTGGTAGAAGAGTGTTGAAGTTGTAGATGACAAGTGGAGTTGTGGTATATGAATGGTGGAGTTGTGGTAGATAATTGGTGGAGTTGTGGTAGATGAGTGGTGGAGTTGTGGTAGATGAGTGGTGGAGTTGTAGATGAGTGGTGGAGTTTTAGATGAGAGGTCGAGTTGTGGTAGATGATTGGTGGCGTTGTAGTAGATGAGTGATGGAGTTGTGGTAGCTGAGTGGTGGTATTGTAGATGAGAGGTGGACTTGCGGCAGATGATTGATGCAGTTGTGATTGATGAGTGATGGAGTTGTGGTAGGTTAGTGGTTAAGTTGTGGTAGATGAGTGGTTGACATGTAGATTACAGGTGAAGTTGTTGTAGATGAATTTTGGAATTGTGGTAGATGAGTGGTGGAGTTATGGTACATGACTCATGGAGTTGTGGTAGATGAGTGGTGGAGTTGTAAATGAGAAGTGGAGTTGTGGTAAAAGATTGGTGGAATTGTGGAAGATGAGTAATGGAGTTGTGGTAGATGAGTGGTGCAGTTGTAGAAGATGAGTGGTGGAGTTGTAGATGATTGGTGGAGTTGTAGTAGATGATTAGAGGAGTTGTGGTAGATAAGTGGTGGAGTTGTGGTACATGAGGGGTGAAGTTGAGGTAGATGATTGGTGCAGTTGTGGTAGATGAATGGAGGAGTTGTGGTAGATGAAAGGTGGAGTTGTAGATGATTGGTTGAGTTGTAGTAGATGATTAGAGGAGTTGTGGTAGATGAGTGGTGGAGTTGTAGATGACAGGTGGAGTTGTGTTAGATGCGTGATGGAGTTGTGGTAGATGAGTGGTAGAGTTGTGGTAGATGATTGGTGGAGTTGTGTTAGATGAGTGGTGGAGTTGTAGATGAGGGGTGAAGTTGTAGTTGAGATGTGGAGTTGTGGTAGATGATAGGTGACGTTGTAGTAGATGAGTGATGTAGTTGTGGTAGCTGAGTGGTGGTGTTGTAGAAGAGAGGTGGACTTGTGGTAGATAATTGGTGGAGTTGTGGTAGATGCTTGATGGAGTTGTGGTAGATTAGTGGTTAAGTTGTGGTGGAGATGTAGGTTACAGGTGGAGTTGTTGTAGATGAATGGTGTAGTTGTGATAGATGAGTGGTGGAGTTATGTTAGATGAATCATGCAGTTGTGGTAGATGAGTGGTGGAGTTGTAAATGAGAACTGGAGTTGTGGTAGATCTTTGGTGGAATTGTGGCAGATGAGTAATGGAGTTGTGGTAGATGAATCGTTTAGTTGTTGTACATGATTGATGGAGTTGTGGTAGATGATTGGTTGTGTTGTGCTGGTTGAATGGTGGATTCATGGTAGATGATTGGAGAAGTCGTGGTAGATGATTGGTGGAGTTGTGGCAGTTGAATGATGGACTGGTGGTAGATGAGTGGTACAGTTATGGTAGGTGAGTGCCAAAGTTGTGGTAAATGATTCGTGGAATTGTAGATGATTGGTGGAGTTGTGGTAGATGATTAGTGGAGTTGTGGTAGATGAGTGGTGGAGTTATAAATGAGAAGAGTAGTTGTGATAGAAGATTGGTGTAGTTTTGGTAGATGAGTGATGATGTTGTGGTAGATTAGTGGTGGAGCTGTGGTAGATGAGAGATGGAGTTGTAGAATATGAGTGGTGGAGTTGTAGATGATTGGTGAAGTTGTAATAGATGAGTGGTGGAGTTGTAGATGAGTGGTGGAGTTGTGTTAGATGAGTGGTGGAGTTGTAGGTGAGAGGTGGAGTTGTGGTAGATGAGTGGTGGCGTTGTGGTAGATGAGTGATGGAGTTGTGATAGCTGAGTGGTGTTGTTGTAGATGAGAGTTGGACTTGTGGTAGATGATTGGTGGAGTTTTGGTAGATGCGTGATGGAGTTGTGGTAGATTAGTGGTGGAGATGTACGTTACAGGTGGAGTTGTAGATGAATAGTGTAGTTGTGGTAGATGAGTGGTGGAGTTGTAAATGAGAAGTGGAGTTGTGGTAGATGATTGGTGGAATTGTGTCAGATGAGTGATGGGGTTGTGGTAGGTTAGTGGTGGAGTCATGGTAGATGAGAGATGGAGTTGTGGTAGATGAGTGGTGGAGTGGTAGAAAATAAGTGGTGGAGTTGTAAATGATTGGTGGAGTTGTAGTAGATGATTAGAGGAGTTGTGGTTGTTGAGTGGTGGAGTTGTAGATACCAGATGGAGTAGTGGTAGATTAGTGATGGAGTTGTGGTAGATGTGTGGTGGAGTTGTAGATGACAGGTAGAGTTGTAGATGACAGGTGGAGTTGTGGTAGATGAGTGGTGGAGTTATGGTAGATGAATGGAGGAGTTGTGGTAGATGAATGATGGACTTGTGGTAGGTGAGTGATGGAGTTGTGGTAGATGATTGGTTGATTTGTGGTAGATGAATGGAGGAGTTGTGGTAGATGATTGGTGGACTTGTAGATTAATTGAAGAGTTGTAGTAGATGAATGGAGGAGTTGTGGTAGATGAGAGGTGAAGTTGTGGTGGAGTAGTGCTAGATGAATGATGGATTTATGGTAGATGAGTGGTGGAGTTGTAGATGACTGGTGGAGTTGTAGATGATTGGTGGAGTTGTAATAGATGATTAGAGGAGTTTTGGTAGATGAGTGGTGAAGTTGTTGATGACAGTTGGAGTTGTGGTAGATGAGTGACAGAGTTGTGATGGATGATTGGTGGAGTTGTGGTAGATGAGTGGTGGAGTTGTGGTAGATGAGTGGCAGAGTTGTGATGGATGATTGGTGGAGTTGTGGTAGATGAGTGGTGGAGTTGTGGTAGATAAGTGGTGGAGTTGTGGTAGATGAGTGGCAGAGTTGTGATGGATGATTGGTGGAGTTGTGGTAGATGAGTGGTGGAGTTGTGGTAGATGAGTGGTGGAGTTGTGGTAGATGACTGGCGGAGTTGTAGATGAGTGGTGGAGTTGTAGATGGGAGGTGGAGTTGTGGGAGATGATTGGTGGAGTTGTAGATGAGTGATGAAATTGTAGTAGATAAGTGGTGGACTTGTGGTAGATGATTGGTGGAGTTGTGGTAGATGATTGGTGGAGTTGTGGTAGATGAGTGATGGAGTTGTGGTAGATGAGTGGTGGAGTTATACATGACTGGTGGAGTCATGGTAGATGATTGGTGGAGTTGTGTTAGATGATTGGTGGAATTGTGTTAGATGATTGGTGGAGTTGTGCTAGACGAATGGAGGAGTTGTGTTAGATGAGTGGTGGAGTTGAGGTACATGAGTGGTGAAGTTGTGGTAGATAAATGGAGGAGTTGTGGTAGATGAGAGGTGGATTTGTAGATGATTGGTGGAGTTGTGGTAGATGAGCAGTGGAGTTGTAAATGACAGGTGGAGTTGTCGTATATGAGTGGTGGAGTTGTGGTAGATGATTGATGGAGTTGTGCTGGATGAGTGGTGGAGTTGTGGTAGATGATTGGTGGAGTTGTGGTAGATGAGTGGTGGAGTTGTAAATGACAGGTGGAGTTGTCGTATATGAGTGGTGGAGTTGTGGTAGATGATTGGTGGAGTTGTGCTGGATGAGTGGTGGAGTTGTGGTAGATGATTGGTGGAGTTGTGTTAGATTAGTGATGGAATTGTGGAAGCTGAGTGGTGGTGTTGTAGATGAGAGGTGGACTTGTGGTAGATGATTGGTGGAGTTGTGTTAGATGAGTGATGGAGTTGTGGTAGATTAGTGGTGGAATTGTGGTAGATGAGAGATGGAGTTGTAGTAGATGAGTGATGAAGTTATGGTAAGTGAGTGCTAGAGTTGTGGTAGATGATTGGTGGAGTTGTAGTAGATAAATTAAGGAGTTGTGGTAAATGATTGGTGGGTGGACTTGTGGTAGATGATTGGAGAAATATTGGTAGATGAGTGGTGAAGTTGTGGTAGATGAACGGAGGAGTTGTGGTAGATGATTGGTTGACTTGTGGTAGATGAATGGAAGAGTTGTGGTAGATGAATGGAGAAATTGTGGTAGATGAGTGGAGGAGTTGTGGTAGATGAATGGAGGGAGTTGTGGTAGATGAGAGGTGGAGTAGTGGTGGAGTTGTGCTATAAGATTGATGGACTTATGGTGGATGAGTGGTGGAGTTGTATTAGATGAGTGGTGGAGTTGTAGATGATTGGTAGATTTGTAGTAGATGATTAGAGGAGTTGTGCTAGATGAATGGTGGAGTTGTAGATGACAGATGGAGTTGTTGTAGATGAGTGGAGGAGTTGTGGTAGATGATTGATGGAGTTGTAGTAGATGATTAGAGGAGTTGTGGTAAATGAGTGGAGGAGTTGTAGTTGACAGTTGGAGTTTTGGTAGATGACAGTTGGAGTTGTGGTAGATGAGTGATGGAGTTGTGGTAGATGATTGGTGGATTTGTGGTAGCTGAGTGGTAGAGTTGTGGTAGATGAGTGGTGGGGTTGTAGATGATAGGTGGAGTTGTAGATGATTGGTGGAGTTGTGTTAGATGAGTGATGGAGTAGTGGTAGATGAGTGGTGGAGTTGTGGTAGATGATTTGTGGCATTGTGGTAGATAAGTGATGGAGTTGTGGTAGATGATTGGTGGAGTTGTGGTAGATGAGTGATGAAATCGTGGTAGATAAGTGATGGGGTTGTACATGATTTTTGGAGTTATAGTAAATGATTGGTGGAGGGTTGTTAGATGATTGGTGGAGTTGTGCTAGATGAATGTAGGAGTTGTGGTAGATGAGTGGTGGAGTTGAGGTAGATGAGGGGTGGAGTTTTGGTAGATGAATGGAGGAGTTGTGAAAGGTGAGAGGTGGAGTTGTAGATGATTGGTGGAATTGTGGTAGATGGTTAGAGGAGTTTTTGTAGATGAGTGGTGGAGTTGTAGATGAGATGTGTAGTTGTGGTAGATGAGTGATGCAGTTGTGGTAGATGAGTGGTGGAGTTGTGGTAGATGAGTGGTGGAGTTGTAGATGACAGGTGGAGTTGTGGTAGATGAGTGATGGAGTTGTGGTAGATGATTGGTGGAGCTGTAGATGAAAGTGGACTTGTGGTAGATGATTGTTGGAGTTTTGTAGATGAGTTAATAAGAGTTGTAGATAAGTGGTGCAGTTGTAGATGAGAGATGAACTTGTGTTAGATGAATGGAAGAGTTGAGGCAGATGAATGGAAAAGTAGTGGTAGATGAGCAGAGGAGTTGTGGTAGATGAGAGGTGGAGTTGTGGTAGCTGAGTGGTGGTGTTGTAGATGAAAGATGGACTTGTGGTTGATGATTGGTGGAGTTTTGGTAGATGAGTGATGGAGTTGTGGTAGATTAGTGGTGGAGTTGTGGTAGATGAAAGGTGGAGTTGTGGTATATGAGTGGTGGAGTTATGGTAAGTGAGTGCTGGAGTTTTGGTAGATGATTGGTGGAGTTGTGGTAGATAAATGAAGGAGTTGTGGTAAATGATTGATGGACTTGTGGTAGATGAATGGAAGAGTTGAGGCAGATAAATGGAAAAGTAGTGGTAGATGAGCAGTGGAGTTGTGGTAGATGAATGGAGGAGTTGTGGTAGATGAGAGGTGGAGTTGTGGTGGAGTTGTGCAAGATGAATTATGGACTTATGGTAGATGAGTGGTGGAGTTGTAGTAGATGAGTGGTAGAGTTGTAGATGATTGGTGGAGCTGTGGTAGAATATTAGAGGCGTTGTGGTAGATGAGTGGTGGAGTTGTAGATGACAGGTGGAGTTGTGGTAGGTGAGTGGTGCAGTTGTGGTAGATGAGTAGTGGATTTGTTGTAGATGAGTGGTGGAGTTGTAGATGAGAGGTGGAGTTGTGGTAAATGATTGGTTGAGTTGTGGCAGATGAATGATGGAGTTGTGGTAAGTGAATGGTTTAATTGTTGTACATGATTGATGGAGTTGTTGTAGATGATTGCTGATGTTATGGTGTTGTGCTTGTTGAATGGTGGATTCATGGTAGATTATTGGAGGAGTTGTGGTAGATGATTGGTGGAGTTGTGGTAGTTGAATGATGGACTTGTGGTATATGAGTGGTAGAGTTATGGTAGGTGAGTGCTGAACTTGTGGTAGATGATTGGTGGAATTGTAGATGATTGGTGAAGTTGTGGTAGATGATTAGAGGAGTTGTGGTAGATGAGTGGTGAAGATGTAGATTACAGGTGGAGTTGTTGTAGATGAATGGTGGAGTTGTGGTAGATGAGTGGTGGAGTTATGGTAGATGAGTCATGGAGTTGTGGTAGATGAGCGGTGGAGTTGTAAATGAAAAGTGGAGTTGTGGTGGATGATTTGTGGAATTGTGGCAGATGAGTGATGGAGTTGTGGTTGATGAGTGGTGGAGTTGTAGAAGATGAGTGGTGGAGTTATAGATGAGTGGTGGAGTTGTAGATGATTGGTGGAGTTGTAGATGATTAGAGGAGTTGTGGTAGTTGAGTGGTGGAGTTGTAGATGACAGGTGAAGTTGTGGTAGATGAGTGATGGAGTTGTGGTAGATGAGTGGTGGAGTTGTGGTAGATGAGTGGTGGAGTTGTAGATGACAGGTGGAGTTGTGGTAGATGAGTGATGAACTTGTGGTTGATGATTGTTGGAGTTGTGGCACATGATTGGTGGAATTCTGGTAGATTAGTGATGGAGTTGTGATAGATTAGTGGTGGAGTTGTGGTAGATGATTGGTGGATTTGTGGGAGATGAGTGATGGTGGTAGATGATTGGTGGAGTTTTGGTAGATGAGTGATGAAATTGTGGTAAATTAGTGGTGAGGTTGTACATGATTGGTGGAGTTATGGTAGATGAGTGGTGGAGTTGAGGTAGATGAGTGGTGAAGTTGTGGTAGATGAATGGAGGAGTTGTGGTAGATGAGAGGTGGAGTTTTAGATGATTGGTGGAGTTGTAGTAGATGATTAGAGGAGTTGTGGTAGATGAGTGGTGGAGTTGTAGATGACAAGTGGAGTTGTGGTAGATGAATGGTGAAGTTGTGTTAGATGAGTGGTGGAGTTGTAGATAAGTGGTGCAGTTGTAGATGAGAGATGGAGTTGTGGTAGATGATTGGTGGAGTTGTGGTAGATGAGTGATGGAGTTATGGTAAGTGAGTGCTGGAGTTGTGGTAGATGATTGGTGGAGTTGTGGTAGATAAATGGAGGAGTTGTGGTAAATGATTAATGGATTTGTGGGAGATGAATGGAAGAGTGGTGGTAGATGAATGGAGAAGTAGTGTTAGATAAGTGGTGGAGTTGTGGGAGATGAATGGAGGAGTTGTGGTAGATGAGAGGTGAAGTTGTGCTAGATGAATGATGGACTTATCGTAGATGCGTGGTGGAATTGTAGTAGATGAGTGGTGGAGTTGTAGATGATTGGTGGAGTTGTGGTAGATGATTAGAAGAGTTGTGGTAGATGAGTGGTGGAGTTGTAGATGACAGGTTGAGTTGTGGTAGATGAGTGGTGGAGTTGTGGTAGATGAGTAATGGATTTATTGTAGATGAGTGGTGCAGTTGTAGATGAGAGGTGAAGTTGTGGTAAATGAATGGTTGAGTTGTGGTAGACGAGTGGTGGAGTTGTACATGATTGATGGAGTTGTGGTAGATGATTGATGGTGTTGTGGTAGTTGAATGATGGACTTGTGGCAGATGAGTGGTATAGTTATGGTAGGTGAGTGCTGAAGTTGTGGTAGATGATTGGTGGAATTGTAGATGATTGTTGGAGTTGTGGCAGATGATTAGAGGAGTTGTGGTAGATGAGTGGTGGAGATGTAGATTACAGGTTTAATTGTTGCAGATGACTGGTGGAGTTGTAGTAAATGAGTGGTGGAGTTATGGTAGATGAGTCATGGAGTTATGGTAGATGATTGGTGGAGTTGTAGATGAGAAGTGGAGTTGTGATAGATGATTGGTGGAATTGTGGCAGACGTGTGATGGAGTTGTGGTAGATTAGTGGTGGAGTTGTGGTAGATGAGAGATGGAGTTGTGGTAGATGAGTGATGGAGTTGTGGTAGATGAGTGGTGGAGTTGTGATAGATGAAAGATGGAGTTGTGGTAGATCAGTGTTGGAGTTGTTTTAGATGATTTGTTAAGTTGTGGTAGATTAGTGGAGTTGTGGTAGATGAATGGTGGCGTTGTGGTAGATGATTGGTAAAGTTGTAGATGATTTGTGGAGCAGAGGTTTGTGTAGAATAAGAGGGACACCTTGTAGAGTGGAATGCAGAGATGTCGCCCTGTTTGCCTAATATACAGTGGGCTTTGTGTGAAGGTTGCGGGGTCTTCAGTGACTGTGAGTGCGGAACAACTTAGTTGTGATGAAGTGAAGAACAAGCTATGATCTGGGATTAAGACTAAGAGTCTAATGCTCTGCAAAGAGAAAGCGTTGCTACGCAAATGTCCCATCAGTGCAAAGGAAGCTTCCTCAGTCAGATGAAGATGATCAGACTCTCAGGCTGTCTAAGACACTTTGCAGCGTCAGTCTTGAGCAGGAGCTCCATATCAGAGACGAAATGCTTGGACACCATTGCTAGATCTTCTTACATCGGCTGTGTGAGACAGTGGTCATTTTAGAATGATGCGTCTGAGCTTGGTCTTGTTAGAACGATGGGTCTGACCCTAGTCTTGTTAGGACAATGGGAGTGACCGTGGTCTTCTTAGGACAATGAGTCTTACCCTGGTCTTGATAGGACAATGGCTCGGATCCTGGTCTTGTTAGGACAATGAGTCTGACCCTGGTCTTGTTAGGACGATGGGTCTGACCCTGGTCTTGTTAGGACAAATGGTATGACTTTGGTCTTGATAGAACATTATCCCTGACCCTGGTCTTGTTAGGACGATGACCCTGACCCCGGTCTTGTTAGCACGATGGCACTGACCCTGGTCTTTTTAGGATGATGGGTCTGACCTTGGTCTTGTTAAGACGATGAGTTTGACCCTGGTATTGTTAGGTTGATGGGTCTGATACTGATCTTGTTAGGACAATGGGTCAAACCCTGGTCTTGTTAGGACAATAGGAGTGACCCTGGTCTTATTAGGATGATGGCCCTGACCCTGGTCTTGTTAGGAGGATGGGTCTGACCCTGGTCTTGTTAGAAGGATGGGTCTGACCCTGGTCTTGTTAGCACGATGGACACGACTTTGATATTGTTATAAGGATGGGTCTGACGCCGATCTTGTTAGAATGATGGCCCTGATCCTGGTCTTGTTAGCAGGATGGGTCTAACTCTGGTCTTGTTAGGAGGATGGATCTGGCCCTTAAGATGTTTGCTCTGACCCTGATCTTGTTAGGACAATAGCCCTGACCCTGGTCTTGTTAGGATATTGAGAGTGACCCTTGTCTTATTAGGACAATGACCCTGACCCAGGACCTGTTAGGATGATGGGTCTCAACCTGGTCTTGTTAGGACATTTGGGTCAGACCCTGGTCTTGCTAGGACGATGGGAGTGACCCTAGTCTTGTTAGGACAATGACCCTGACCCAGGTCTTGTTAGGATGATGAGTCTCAACCTAGTCTTGTTAGGATGATGTCCCTGACCCTGGTCTTGTTAAGAGGATGGGTCTGACCCTGGTCTTGTTAGAAGGATGGGTCTGACCCTGATCTTGTTAGGAGGATGGCCACGACCCTGGTATTTTTAAAAGGATGGGTTTGACCCTGGTCTTGTTAGGACGATGGCTATGATCCTGGTATTGTTAGAAGGATGGGTATGACCCCGGTCTTGTTAGGATGATGTCCCTGACCCTTGTCTTGTTAGCAGTATGGGACTAACCCTGGTCTTGTTAGGAGAATGGGTCTCACCCTTCTCTTGTTAGGACAATTGGTCTGATTGTGATCTTGTTAGGAGGCCGGGGCTCACGTGGTCTTGTTAGGATGTTGGCCCTGACCCTGGTCTTGTTAGTAAGATGGGTCTGACAATGGTCTTTTTAGAAGGATGGGTCTCACCTTTCTCTTGTTAGGATGATGGGTCAGATCCTTATCTTGTTAGGACAATGACCCTGACCCTGGTCTTGTTAAGACTTTGGCTCTGACCCTGATCTTGTTAGGACAATAGCCCTCACCCTGGTCTTGTTAGGACGTTGGGAGTGACATTGGTCTCGTTAGGACAATGACTCTGACCCAGGTCTTGTTAGGATCATGGGTCTCAACCTGGTCTTGTTAGGACAATGGGTCAGACCCTGGTCTTGCTAGGACGATGGGAGTGACCCTGTTCTTGTTAGGACAATGACCCTGACCCAGGTCTTGTTAGGATGATTGGTCTTAACCTGGTCTTGTTAGGACGATGGCCTCGAGCCTGGTCTTGTTAAGAGAATGGATCTGACCCTGGTCTTGTTAGAAGGATGGGTCTGACCCTGGTCTTGTTAGGAGGATGGCCACGACCCTGGTATTGTTAGAAGGATGGGGCTGACCCCGGTCTTGGTAGGATGGTGGTCCTAACCCTGGTCTTGTTAGCAGTATGGGTCTAACCCTTGTCTTGTTAGGATGATTGGTCTGACCCTTCTCTTGTTAGGACAATTGGTCTGACTGTGATCTTGTTAGGAGGACGGGTCTCACCGTGGTTTTGTTAGGATGTTGGCCCTGACCCTGGTCTTGTTAGTAGGATGGGTCTGACCATGGTCTTTTTTGGAGGATGGGTCTCACCCTTCTCTTGTTAGGATGATGGGTCAGACCCTGATCTTGTTAGGACAATAGCCCTGACCCTGGTCTTGTTAGGACGTTGGCTCTGACCCTGATCCTGTTTGGATGATGGCTCTGACCATGGTCTTGTTAGTATGATGGCACTGACCCTGGTCTTTTTAGGACAATGGGTATGACCCTGGTCTTGCTAAGACGATGGGTCTGACCCTGGTCTTGTTAGGACGATGGGAGTGACCCCGGTCTTTTTAGGACAATGGCCCTGACACTGGTCGTGTTAGGAGGATGGGTCTGACCCTGGTCTTATTAGGACAATGGTGCTGATGGCCCTTGATTCTGGTCTTGTTAGGGCAACAGTTCTGACCCTAGTCTAGTTAAGACGATGGCCCTGACCCTGGTTTTGTCAGGACGATGGCCTTAACCCTGGTCTTGTTAGGACGATGGGAATGACCCTAGTCTTGTTAGGATGATGGCCCTAAACCTGGTCTCGTTAGGAGGATCGTTCTGACCCTTCTCTTGTTAGGACGATTAGTCTGGTCCTGATCTTGTTAGGAAAGACAATGGCCCTGACCCTGGTCTTGTTAGGATGTTGGTTCTGACCCTGATCTTGTTAGGACATTGGCTCTGACCCTGGTCTTGTAGGACTTTGGTTCTGACTCTGGTCTACCCTGGTCTTGTTAGGACAATGGCTCTGACTCTGGTCTTGTTAGTATGATGGCTCTGGTCCTGGTCTTGTTAGCACGACAGCACTGACCCTTGTCTTTTTAGGATGATGGGTTTGACCCTGGTCTTGTTAGGTCTGATCTTGGTCTTGCTTTGTTATCGTTCTTGTGGATTCTCATGGATTATTTTTGTGTAGATGTAGAGATATCACATGCCCCGATGTCTCTTGATTCTCCCTGTGTATCCATAGATCTGTGCTCCATCCTCTGTCCTGCTCCTCGGTGGGATCCATTCATATTTGATTTCGTGGGTCCATGACTGACAACTGTCTGTTACAAAAGACCCCTGATATCAGTGATGGAGCGGTGTTGGCCCCACAAACCATCATCAGGCTGGTTTTGGCCCTCTGTGTCTGTCCCTCCAGCGCCCGCTGCTTGGCATGACGCTGGTCTTGGCCCTCAGTGTCTGTCCCTGCAGCGCTCGCTGCCTGGCACATCCTTGGCACGTCGCTGGTCATGACCCTTAGTTTCTGTCCCTCCACTGCCCACTGCTTGGCACATCGCTGGTCATGACCCTTAGTTTCTGTCCCTCCACTGCCCACTGCTTGGCACGTCGCTGGTCATGACCTAGTTTCTGTCCCTCCACTGCCCACTGCTTGGCACGTCGCTGGTCATGAGCCTTAGTTTCTGTCCCTCCACTGCCCACTGCTTGGCACGTTGCTGGTCATGAGCCTTAGTTTCTGTCCCTCCACTGCCCACTGCTTGGCACGTCGCTGGTCATGACCTAGTTTCTGTCCCTCCACTGCCCACTGCTTGGCACGTCGCTGATCATGACCCTTAGTTTCTGTCCCTCCACTGCTTGGCACGTCGCTGGCCATGACCTAGTTTCTGTCCCTCCACTGCCCACTGCTTGGCACGTCGCTGGTCATGACCCTTAGTTTCTGTCCCTCCACTGCCCACTGCTTGGCACGTCGCTGGTCATGACCCTTAGTTTCTGTCCCTCCACTGCCCACTGCTTGGCACGTCGCTGGTCATGACCCTTAGTTTCTGTCCCTCCACTGCCCACTGCTTGGCACGTCGCTGGTCATGAGCCTTAGTTTCTGTCCCTCCACTGCCCACTGCTTGGCACGTTGCTGGTCATGAGCCTTAGTTTCTGTCCCTCCACTGCCCACTGTTTGGCACGTCGCTGGTTATGACCTAGCTTCTGTCCCTCCACTGCCCACTGCTTGGCACGTCGCTGGTCATGACCCTTAGTTTCTGTCCCTCCACTGCCCACTGCTTGGCACGTCGCTGGTCATGACCCTTAGTTTCTGTCCCTCCACTGCCCACTGCTTGGCACGTCGCTGGTCATGACCCTTAGTTTCTGTCCCTCCACTGCCCACTGCTTGGCACGTCGCTGGTCATGACCCTTAGTTTCTGTCCCTCCACTGCCCACTGCTTGGCACGTCCTTAGCCTCGGCCCTCACTGTCGCCTTTCCTATGAGACCAGACTAATGGTACATGGAAGCAGATCGGTGCCGCCATATTCCTGTGACCTTGGCGCCACACGTCATGGTAGAAGACTTTGAGACACAACCTCAATAACCTGCACATCACGACACGTAAAACATTAGATGAAAACAACGGCATGAAAGAGCGTGAAAATGAAGGAAGAGAAAGTGGAGGAGAAGATTGTGGTGCTGATGATGATGAGGAGCCTCACCGGAGTGACAGCTGCTGCACCCCCCCTCCTCCTCGTTAAGGCTTCTGACTAATTAATCCTCTCAAATTACAGCATGATTAATTAGACCTCAGTTACCATGGAAAAAGGAGCAGAACATTTTGGGCCGCTGGCTAAGAATGGGTTAAAAGAACATCTTCTGCTTCGCATTCTCCTCTTGGCCTGGAGTGATGCTCTGCAGGAGGAGCTGTAAGGAGCAACACTCTGCATGATACTGGCTGAGACATGGCTGAACAAGGAGCGCTGCTCTGCAGAGACGAACTCCTGAATGGAGGGAATTTGGAGATGCAGGAGGCATAATAATAGCAAAGAGCAGGAACCAACTGCTGCCTGCCCCGGTGATGGCGACAGGGGGCTAATCCCAGGTGGCAGAGAACAGAGCAGGGACCACAGCTCCAGCAAGAGTAGGGATTATTTTATTACTATAGAGCTCTGTGTAGGGATTAGCAGATTGTTATAGAACTCTGTATAGGGATTAGCGGATTACTATAGAGCTCTGTGTAAGGATTAAGAGATTGCTGTACAGCTTTATATAGGGATTAGTTCTACAGAGCTCTGTGTAGGGATTAGCAGATTACTATAGAGCTCTGTGTAGGGATTAGCAGATTACTATAGAGCTCTGTGTGAAGATTAGCATATTACTGTAGAGCTCTGTGTAGGGATTAGCAGATTACTATAGAGCTCTGTGTGACGATTAAGATATTACTGTACAGCTCTATATAGGGATTAGTACTATAGAGCTCTGTATAGGGATCGTTAGATTACTTTAAACCCCATATAGGGATTAGTAGATTATTATAGAGTTCTGTGAAGAAATTAGTAGATTAATATAGACTATGTGTATAGATTAGTAGATTACTATAGACTCAAGTAGGGATTATTAGATTACCGTAGGCTCTGTGTAGGGATTAGCAGATTATTATAGACCCTGTGTGGAATTAGCAGATTATTATAGACCCTGTGTGGGGACTAGCATATTACTATAGACCCTGTGTAGGGATCATATATACCATATACTCTGTAGGGATTAGAGGATTTCTATAGACCCTGTGTAGGGATCAGCAGATTACTATAGACCTTGTGAAAGGGTTATTGGATTACTATATACTCTGTATAGGGATTAGCAGATTACTATAGACCCTTTGTATGGATTAGCAGATTACTATAGACCATGTGTAGGGATTAGCAGATTACTATAGACCAAGTGTAGGGATTACCAGATTGCCTATACTCTGTGTAGGGATTAGCAGATTACCCCAGATTACGGTTGATCTCTGACTTGCTCTTTCTGTACCTTGCAGATATTCGGGACAGTGGGAAGAAACCGGTCATGATGTTCATCCACGGCGGCTCCTACATGGAGGGGACGGGGAACATGTTTGACGGCAGTGTCCTGGCCGCCTACGGCAACGTGATCGTCGTCACCATGAACTACCGGCTGGGAGTCCTCGGTACGTCATCATCCTGCGGCTCTGCCCCATCACCCACCGCGGGGTCCCGGCCCCCGGTGTCATCACCCTGCGGCTCTGCCCCATCACCCACCGCAGGGTCCCGGCCCCCGGTGTCATCACCCTGCAGTTCTGCCCCATCACCCACTGCAGGGTCCCGGCCCCCGGTGTCATCACCCTGCAGTTCTGCCCCATCACCCACTGCAGGGTCCCGGCCCCCGGTGTCATCACCCTGCGGCTCTGCCCATCACCCACTGCAGGGTCCCAACCCCCGGTGTCATCACCCTGCGACTCTGCCCCATCACCCACTGTAGGGGCCTGCCCCCCGGTGTCATCATCCTGCGGTTCTGCCCCATCACCCACTGCAGGGTCCCGGCCCCCGGTGTCATAGCCCTGCGGCTCTGCCCCATCACCCACTGCAGGGTCCCGGCCCCCGGTGTCATAGCCCTGCGGCTCTGCCCCATCACCCACCCTAGGATCCCGGCCCCCGGTGTCATCACCCTGCGGCTCTGCCCCATCACCCACTGCAGGGTCCCGGCCCCCAGTGTCATCATCCTGCGACTCTGCCCCATCACCCACTGCAGGACCCCGGCCCCCAGTGTCATTGTGACACCCCAGGGGTCCGGTTGCCACAGTGGCATTGCCTCCCTTACAGGGGGTGATGCCATGCCTAGAAGCAATGAGGGGTCCCCTAATCAGGTATACCAGCATCCAACACTTTCCTGGCTCCAGACCAGCAAGGGGAGCTCCTCCCCTTTAAATTGGAACCTGGAGGCGGGGTTAGTAAGAGTGAGTTGAAGGGAGTTGGAGACAGGAGAGCGACGGGGAAGGACCTGGGGAAGGGAGCTGTGGATAAACTCGCCCAGAGAGAAGCGTAAGTGAACCGGAGTCCGTGGTTGTGGGCCACTGAAGGTCTGGTCATTATCTGCACCCTCAGCCCTGCATTAAACCGCACCAACAACATCTACCTCCACAATTCATCATATCCTGCCCTGGAGCTTAGCTCTGCCTGTGGAGAGCTGAACCAACTCTGCTGGGTCACCATCAGCTCCAGAGGATCTGCACCGCAGCGGCGGCCCCATATAGCCGCATACCACGGGTGGCGTCACCAACATTATCTCCAAAAACTTTATTCCCCTTTCACTTTTCCTTTAATTGACCGCCCTGTTTCACGGACCGGGTCACTGCCACCGTGACATCCCCAGCACCGACCGACCCGGCACCAAGTACCCCACGACCCCAGGGGGCGCGTCAACTTGGCGTCACGGACAGGATTCGAAGCCCGGTATAACCGGGTCCTGTGTGCCATAGACTTTGCTGAGCTGTATAATCTCGTGATTTGCCGTCAGCCGAGGGGAAGCAGGAGGCCCCGATCCGGAACCACCGGGTAAGCGATCCCTCTCGCCGGCAGAGCAGCATACTGGTACGTCAGGAGACGCCCAGGACCTGGCTGAGGTTCACTAGGGGGGAGGAAGATGCCCAACCTGGGAGAGGATTCAGCCGTGGGCGCGGCCGCTGCCACTGTAATGCCTTTATCCATGCCATATATACCGGGGGCGGCGTGGCTGCCCCAGTACTCAGGGGAGTTGCACACCCTGAGCGTATTTGAGGAGAGACTGCGAAGTTTGTTCCAAGTGTACCCCCTGTCTGAGGAGCAAAACGTCAGCATCCTCATAGGCCAGCTAATCGGTGCAGCCCAGAGGGAGGTGAAGTCCTGGCCGGGCAGGGACAAAGGCACTGTAAAAGAAATACTGGCCCGGTTGAAGGACACCTTTGACACCCGCACTGCAGCAGAGATTAAAATGAAGTTCTACAGGTGCAAACAAAGGGTGCAGGACAGTGTACGGGACTATGCTCTAAACCTGCAGGAGGCGCTGCGAGCTATCAAACAGACCCCGACAGTGTGCGAGACGAGGACAGATTGCTAACTGAGCAGTTTATTGAGGGGCTCCTGTCTAACGCTCACCGGACACAGCTGCGCATTATGGCTCTGATCTGGACTTTGTGCAATTTAAAGACAGAGCCATCCGGGTGGTGCGAGAACCAACCCCAGGCGGCACTGCATCCCTCCGGCGCCCAGCTATCACATACCACCAGGAGGTGGCGTCCTTTCCCCCAGCACCTGTAGAGGCTGACGAGCTGGCCCTAGATAATGACCCCTCTGCGGACCTACGCCTTCATGTCCAGGAGCTGACCAAAAGCGTGGCTACACTAACTAAAACCGTGCAGGCCATGCAAGTGTCTCCAAAGGAAAGAATTCAGCTGTCTTCCAGTCCAGATGATGTCCCGTGACGACGACAGAGAAGAACTCCACCGACCAGAGGGAGGAACAGCGATCGCTACGACCAGGACAGACAACCCATCTTCCGCCACTGTCAAAAGGCGGGGCACCTCGCAAGATTCTGAGATTTAAACAAGCAACCCCTGGGGCGGAGGGCCAACCCCCAGGAGTAAGACCACCAGGCCCACAAAGCTGGCAAGACAAGTACGTGGGGGGATGGCCGGTCCTACCTGTCATACTTGATGGCATCCCAATGAACGCGTTACTGGACACTGGTTCCCAGGTGACAACGATGCCATATATCCTTTTTAACCCCTTTACCCCCGCGGGTGGTTTGCACGTTAATGACCAGGCCAATTTTTACAATTCTGACCACTGTCACTTTATGAGGTAATTACTCTGGAACGCTTCAATGGATCCCCCTGATTCTGAGACTGTTTTTTCGTGACATATTCTACTTCATGATTGTGGTAAAATTTATTCAATATCACTTGCGTTTATTTGTGAAAAAACGGAAATTTGGCGAAAATTTTGCAATTTTCAAAATTTGAAATTTTATGCCCTTAAATCAGAGAGATATGTCACACAAAAGAGTTAATAAATAACATTTCCCACATGTCTACTTTACATCAGCACAATTTTGGAACCAAAATTTTTTTTTGTTATGGAGCTATAAGGGTTAAAAGTTGACCAGCGATTTCTCATTTTTCCAACAAAATTTACAAAACCATTTTTTTAGGGACCACATCACATTTGAAGTCACTTTGAGGGGTCTTTATGACAGAAAATACCCAAAAGTGACACCATTCTAAAAACTGCACCCCTCAAGGTGCTCAAAACCACATTCAAGAACTTTATTAACCCTTCAGGTGCTTCACAGGAATTTTTGGAATGTGGAAGAAGAAAATGAACATTTAACTTTTTTCAAAAAATGTTACTTTAGACCCAATTTTTTTTTATTTTCGCCTCGGTAACAGGAAAAAATGGAGCCCAAAATTTGTTGTGCAATTTCCCCTGGGCACGAAGATACCCCATATGTGGGGAAAAACCACTGTTTGGGCACACGGCAGGGCTCGGAAGAGAAGGAGCGCCATTTGACTTTTTGATTGTAAAATTTGCTTGAATAATTAGCGGATGCCATGTTGCGTTTGGAGAGCCCCTGTGTGCCTAAACATTGGAGCTTCTTACTTTTGAAAAAATTCCCAACCCCATCACAACCCTAACCCCAACCCTAACTCAACCCCAGCCCTAACCCTAGCCCAACCCTAACCCGAGAGTTTATTTTTTACGCCGTCCTCGTGCGGTATAAGTGATTAGACGACTTTATTCTTCAGGTCGGTGCGATTACAGAGATACCAGAATCATATGGGGTTTTTATGATTGACTGCTGTCACACACTAAAAGACGCATTTTTTGTAAAATCTAGTTTTTGCATCGCCATATTTTGAGAGCTATAATTTTTCCATATTTTGGCAGACAGTCATGTGACGGCTCGTTTTTTGCGGGATGAGTTGACGTTTTTATTGGTGCCATTTTCAGGCACGTGACATTTTTTGATCGCTTTCTATTCCGATTTTTGGGAGGCAGAATAAGCAAAAACCAACAATTCAGGAATTTTTTATTTATTTTTTTATTCTACTCCGCGTGTGGTAAAATTGATAAGGCCACTTTATTCTTTGGGTCAGTACGTTTATAGCGGTACCACATTTATATCGTTTTTCTATGTTTTGCACTTTTACATAATAAAAGCAATTTTATCGAAAAAATTATTTTTTAGCATCGCTTTATTCTGAGAGCTATAACTTTTTTATTTTTCGGCTGATGGAGCTGTATGGTGGCTTGTTTTTTGCGGGACGAGATGACGTTTTCAGCGGTTCCATTTTTTTTTATATTCGTCTTTTTGATCTCGTGTTATTCCATTTTTTGTTTGGCGTTATGGTGATAAAGCATTGTTTTTTGCTTAGTTTTTTATTTTATTTTTTAACCGTGTTCACTGAAGGGGTTAACTAGTGGGACAGCTTTATAGGTACCCCCAGCTCACTATCAATGTGCCAAAGGAATGTTACGGGAGATGAAGGAGGCTGGGGTGATCAGAGATAGTTGTAGCCCCTGGGCAGCTCCATTAGTCCTCTTTGGAAAGAAAGATGGTACAATGAGGATGTGTGTTGATTATAGGCAGATTAACCGCATTACACATAAGGACGCCTACCCATTACCCAGAATTGAGAAATCATTAGCTGCACTAAGATCAGCTAACTATTTCTCCACTTTGGATCTCACCAGTGGGTATTGGCAGGTTCCCGTGGCAGAGGCGGACAGAGAGAAGATCGCGTTTACGACACCAATGGGCATCTGCAAGTTCAACTGCATGCCATTCGGGCTCTGCAGCGCCCCAGGAACCTTCCAGCGGTTAATGGAGTGTTGCCTTGGACACAAAAACTTCTAAACCGTTCTGCTGTACCTGGACGACGTAATCATCTACTCAAAGACATACGAAGACCACCTGGAGCACCTGGCTGAGGTGTTCTAGGCCTTATCCGGTCTTGGCCTGAAAGTAAAGCCGTCCAAGTGCCACCTGTTGAAGCCCAAGGTGCAGTACCTAGGTCATGTGGTAAGCGCCGAAGGTGTAGCACCAGACCCTGAAAATGTCACCGTGATCAAGTACTGGCCAAGACCCTCCACTATCAAGGAAGTGCGGCAGTTCCTCGGGCTGGTAGGCTACTACAAGAGATTCATCAAGGGTTTCACCAAGATAGCGGCACCCATGCAGGACCTCTTAGTGGGCCAGTCCAAGAAGGCCAAGAACCCGAATCCTCCGTTCGAGTGGGGTAGAAAAGAAGAAGAATCCTTCACTCGACTGAAAGTGGCTCTTACTGGAGACGAAGTCCTGGCCTATCCCGACTATGGCCAACCCTTTATACTCTATACGGATGCCAGCAACATGGGATTGTGAGCGGTGCTGTCCCAGGTACAGCAGGGCAGAGAGAGAGTGATTGTCTACGCCAGCAGGAAGCTCCGTCTCACGGAAAGGAACCCCGACAACTATAGTTCCTTCAAGTTGGCGTTTCTAGCCATAGTCTGGGCTGTAACAGAGCGCTTCAAACACTACCTGGCTTCAGCGAAGTTTACAATTTTAAGAGACAATAATCCGCTGACCCACCTGGAAATGGCGAAGCTAGGTGCGCTGGAGTTTACCATCAATTATCGGGCGGGGCATAAAAACGCTAATGCTGATGCGCTGTCCAGGATGCCCAACTTGCCAGATGGGGGAGAAGACGCGGAAGAGCTGGAGGAGATAGAACTACCGGCTTTCCATCGTCATGGGGTGACCCAGTGCTCCCACTGTGTGAGAAACAAGCGTTCCGCCAACAGAGAGGCCACGTTTAACCCATTGCAGAAGAGCTGGAGGAGATAGAGCTACCGGCTTTCCATCGTCATCGGGTGACCCAGTGCTCCCACTGTGTGAGGGACAAGCGCTCTGCCAACAGAGAGGCCTCGTTTAACCCATTGCCCCACCATGGATGGGCAGAGACGCAGGATAGCGACCCGGCTGTCCACCTAGTAAAGGAGTTGCTGACACAAGCTGACTCGCACCCTGGTCCAGATGCTCCACAGGAGACCCAACAGTTGTGGAAGGAGAAGGGCAAGCTGTTCATCTACGAGGGAAAGCTGTGTCGGAGAAGCATCAACTTCCGGATACACAAACTGGTCTGGCAGGTGGTAGTCCCGAAGCGGGATGCGCCAATGGTCTTAGAAGCGTACCACGATGGAGCAGGACACTTTGGGTGGAAGAAGTTGGAAGTCCTGCTACGTAAGCGATTCTACTGGATTGGCATGAGGAAAGCAATCGAGAGATGGTGTAGAGAATGTGGTCCATGCAACCTGAGACGTAAAGACCGTGATAGCCCCTCTGGCTGTGTGGAAGGGGCTGGGGTTCCCCTGCAGCCCATAATCACCAAACAACCACTTCAACTGGTAGCCTTGGACCACGTGAAGCTAGCCCCAAGCCGGTCAGGCTATGCCTACGCTCTCACCATAGTAGACCACTACTCCCGATTCCTGGTAGTAGTGCCAGTGAAGGATCAGACGGCTAAGACCGCAGCCAAAGCATTTCAACAACACTTTTGTCGCCCACACGGTTACCCTGAACGAGTGCTTACCGACCAAGGCCCAGCCTTTGAAGCAGAAGTGTTTCAGGAATTCTGTAACTTGTACGGCTGCAAGAAAATAAGGACGACGCCGTATCATCCCCATACCAACGGGTTGTGCGAGAAAATAAACCAGGTGGTAATAGACCTGTTGAAGACGTTGCCCCTTGAAGAACGTAGCCTGTGGCCAGAGAAGTTACCGGATTTGGTAGCCCTATATAACCACATCCCGGTGAACTCCACGAACTGTACACCCACCTTCCTGATGAGGGCAAGACCTGGCAAGCTACCCATTGACTTAGACATGGGAGTTTTAACACCTGAGACGACATGACCAGATGCTGATTTGGATACAGAGCGGCAGCAACAATACCGCAAGGTGCAAGAATGTGTAGAGAGACAGAGGCAGGAAAGAACTTATAATCAGCACGCACCTGCAGTTCCCTTATCACCTGGAGAACAAGTACTCAAAAGGAAGAGACGAGTTCACAAATTAGATGATCAGTGGGAAGTTGAGCCATACACCGTCTTACCTTCAAATTTCGACAAGTAAAGATGGAGGAGAGACTTCGGCGGCAGTCTCAAGAGACCACCTGAAGATATGCCCTGATCAATTGAGACACAAAGAAGACCAAAACCGCCCCCAGGACACAGAAAAGGTGGAAGAGACGGTTCAAACCATCCTTGGAGAATATCGCCGGTCTTGGATGCAGGTGAACCAAGCAATCGTGGTACCTGTCCTGACCTTTCCCCAAGTAGCCTCACACAGGAAGCCGCAGAGACTTCAGAACAACTGAGAGACCAGTCGGCCCCAGAAACAGATGCTTCATCAGCAGCAGATCAGGAGAATCTACCCTCTGCTAGCGGTGAATCTGTCGTGCCCAGGGTGAGTCAAAGAAGTCGTAGAAGACTACCAAGCCTACCGGTGTTACCTCAGACTAACTGTAGTGTAGTCCACACTGAGCCCACCACACCAGCGGTAGACACTAGAGACCAGGGTAGGTCATTGGCAACAACTGTACTGCGTAGATCGACCCATAGTACCAGAGGTCAGCTCCCTGCCCATTATAGGGACTAAGGTGTAATAAGATAATAGTGTATAGTGTATAGTTGCAACCGTTAAGTATGAGAGCCTACAGAGACTTCCTGTAAGAACTTTTAAGCAATCGGGAGTGTATATAGTTATTATGTTTATGGACAAATGGACCACAGGACTAGATGTGGTCAGAACAATGTTGAGTAAAGTTAATTGTTGGCCTTGAAAATAAACCGCAGGTGTGGCCGAAAACCAGGCCCACCGACAGAGTGCCCTGAAGCCCAGGGACGATACACGAAGTGGGTTGAGGCGGTTCCCACCAACCAACCTTCAGGTACCCGGAAAAAGACAATTCCCGGATAGTGGTGTAAAGACTAAGCGCCCCAATGACTGCTCCCAATTCTAGTTTGGTTTTTTGTTGTTCTGCAATTTTTACCTTTTTGAGACTTTGTAAACTATTTGTAATGTGAATTGTTATTGCTGTTAATTGTTTAATTCAAAAAGGTGCCCTCAGTCCGGGAGTGCTGAATTTAATTAGGGGGGAATGTGGCACCCCAGGGGTTCCGGTTGCCACAGTGGCATTGCCTCACTTACAGGGGGTGATGCCATGACTAGAAGCAAGGAAGGGTCCCCTGATCAGGTATACCAGCATCCAACACTTTACTTGCTCCAGACCAGCAAGGGGAGCTTCTACCCTTTAAACTGTAATCTGGAGGCGGGGTTAGTAAGAGTGAGTGGAGAGGAGTTGGAGACAGGAGAGCGACGAGGAAGAACCTGGAGAAGGGAGCTGTGGATAAGCTCTCCCCAGAGAGGAGCGCAAAGGAACCCGACACCGGAGTCCGTGGTTGTGCGGCACTGAAGGCCCAGCAGCTAAATCCGGAGGGCAGGAGACTGCAGGTCTCCTGGCCCCACCAGATGCCCGGCGGCTCAGCAGCACCATATTGCCCAGCACCGCCACGTGGGAGTGACACTTAAGGAAGGCCCGAGCTGCCTGCCATACGGGTGAGGAAAAAAGACATTTTACTCAGGGATGAGGGCCGCAGCACAGCTATAAGTAGCAGGGCGAAAGAGAATAGCGCAGAGGGAAGGCCTACAACTCTACCTGGTGAGGTGGATCCCCAACTTGCTTCCAGGCCGCCCGGACCTCCACCACCAGCTAGTACCCGTGCCCCGGTCTGCTCTGACAAACCGCAAGTAAAGATAGAGGAAACCGCCATCAATTTGTTGTCTGGTCATTATCTGAGCCATCACCTGCATTACACCGCACCAACAACATCTACCTCCACAATTCATCATATACTGCCATAGAGCTTAGCTCTGCCTGTGGAGAGCTGAACCAACTCTGCTGCTTCACCATCAGCTCCAGAGGATCTGCACCGCAGCGGCGGCCCCATATAGCCGTATACCACGGGTGGCGTCACCAACATTATCTCCAAAAACTTTATTCCCCTTTTACTTTTCCTTTAATTGACCGCCCTGGGTCACGGACCGGGTCACTGCCACCGTGACATCCCCCAGCATCGACCGGCCCGGCTACCCAGTACCCCACGGTCCAGGGGGCGCGTCATCATCGCCCTGCGGCTCTGCCCCATCACCCACTGCAGGGTCCTGGCCCCCCGTGTCATCCCCCTGCGGCTCTGCCACATCACCCACTGCAGGGTCCCGGCCCCCAATCTCATCCCCCTGCAGCTCTGCCCCATCACCCACTGCAGGGTCCCGGCCCCCAATCTCATCCCCCTGCGGCTCTGCCCCATCACCCACTGCAGGGTCCCGACCCCCGGTGTCATCATCCTGCGGCTCTGCCCCATCACCCACTGCAGGGTCCTGGCCCCCCGTGTCATCCCCCTGCGGCTCTGCCCCATCACCCACTGCAGGGTCCCGGCCCCCAATCTCATCCCCCTGCGGCTCTGCCCCATCACCCACTGCAGGGTCCCGGCCCCCGGTGTCATCACCCTGCGGCTCTGCCCCATCACCCACTGCAGGGTCCCGGCCCCCGGTGTCATCGCCCTGCGGCTCTGCCCCATCACCCACTGCAGGGTCCCGGCCCCCGGTGTCATTGCCCTGCGGCTCTGCCCCATCACCCACTGCAGGGTCCCGGGCCCCGGTGTCATCGCCCTGCGGCTCTGCCCCATCACCCACTGCAGGGTCCCGGGCCTCGGTGTCATCGCCCTGCAGCTCTGCCCCATCACCCATCGCAGGGTCCCGACTCCCGGTGTCATCGCCCTGCGGCTCTGCCCCATCACCCACTGCAGGGTCCCGGCCCCCGGTGTCATCTCCCTGCGGCTCTGCCCCATCACCCACTGCAGGGTCCCGGCTCCCGATGTCATCTCCCTGCGGCTCTGCCCCATCACCCATCGCAGGGTCCCGGCTCCTGGTGTCATCGCCCTGCGGCTCTGCCCCATCACCCACTGCAGGGTCCCGGGCGCCTGTGTCATCTCCCTGCGGCTCTGCCCCATCACCCATCGCATGGTCCCGGCTCCCGGTGTCATCGCCCTGCGGCTCTGCCCCATCACCCACTGCAGGGTCCCGGCCCCCGGTGTCATCGCCCTGCGACTCTGCCCCATCACCCACTGCAGGGTCCCGGCCCCCGGTGTCATCTCCCTGCGGCTCTGCCCCATCACCCACTGCAGGGTCCCGTCCCCCGGTGTCATCCTGCAGCTCTGCCCCATCACCCACTGCAGGGTCCCGGCCCCGGTGTCATCGCCCCCGTAGGGATTGTTTGATTACCATAGACCCTGTGTAGGGATTATTTGATTACCATAGAGCCTGTGTAGGGATTATTTGATTACCATAGATCCTGAGTAGGGATTATTTGATTACCATAGACCCTGTGTAGGGATTCTTTGATTACCCTAGACCCTCTGTAGGGATTATTTGATTACCATAGACCCTGTGTAGGGATTATTTGATTACCATAGACCCTGTGTAGGGATTATTTGATTACCATAGACCCTGTGTAGGGATTATTTGATTACCATAGACCCTGGGTAGGGATTATTTGATTACCATAGACCCTCTGTAGGGATTATTTGATTACCATAGACCCTGTGTAGGGATTATTTGATTACCATAGACCCTGTGTAGGGATTATTTGATTACCATAGACCCTGTGCAGGGATTATTTGATTACCATAGACCCTGTGTAGGGATTATTTGATTACCATAGACCCTGTGTAGGGATTATTTGATTACCATAGACCCTGTGTAGGGATTATTTGATTACCATAGACCCTGTGTAGGGATTATTTGATTACCATAGACCCTGTGTAGGGATTATTTGATTACTATAGACCCTGTGTAGGGATTATTTGATTACCATAGAGCCTGTGTAGGGATTAGCACCGCCCAGGTGCAGCTCTCGCCCCACCAGAATCATGTGACAGACGCCTGTACGGAGACGGTGACTGACTTATCTCTTCTATCTCTTAGGCTTTCTAAGTACAGGAGACCCGTCAGCCAAGGGTAACTACGGCCTCCTGGACCAGATCCAGGCCCTGCGGTGGCTGGAGGAGAACATTGGCCATTTTGGAGGAGATCCTGAAAGAATCACAATTTTTGGGTCCGGGGCCGGAGCTTCGTGTGTCAGCCTCCTCATCCTCTCCCACCACTCTGAAGGTCAGCACTGTTACATCATTGATTGACACCGCCGTCTCCTCTGCGCACGCGCACACATTGCTGACAGATGTGTAGAACGCAGTGCCGGCTGTGCAGGACGCGGCGCCGGCTGTGCAGGACGCGGCGCCGGCTGTGCAGAACACGGCACCGGCTGAGCAGGACACGGCGCCGGCTGTGCAGAACACGGCACCGGCTGAGCAGAACACGGAGCCGGCTGAGCAGAACGCGGGGCCGGCTGAGCAGAATGCGGCGCCGGCTGTGCAGAACACGGCGCCGGCTCTGCAGAACGCGGGGCCGGCTAAGCAGAACGCGGCGCCGCTGTGCAGAATTTGATGGTGTGGCCCCTCTGAGCGCCGGGCCCCATGCGGGGACCTGTGTGTACGGCAAGAAGACCCTGGTTTTCTTTTATCCTGACCCTTCTTCATGTGGTCCCCTGCTCACTGTATATAAATCGAGTCTTTTTAGCCACGTGGGCGTGGTCTTCAACTCTTCTCTGTTGGTGGATTCTCAAAAACCATACCCACTTGGGTAAAAAGTCAAGATTTATAAAGAAGACAGAGGCGGCCATTTCTCAGAAACAACGAGGAACAGGAAGAAAGGTAAATGGGAAATTCAGGAGAAGAGCAGCACAGACATCAGTGACACCCCTCTGTGAGCGGCTGCGCCCCCCGATAGTGACCAGTAGTGACCCTGAGAACTGAAGGGTCAGGCCTGACGAGGGGCAACACCGACTCCTCTGTCCCCCAACAGTTAGGAAACCCCCAGACTCTGCAGCACATGGACATGAAACCAGGAGAGAACGTGTAATCAAGAGAGCGTGTAATCAGGGGAACGTGTAATCAGGGGAACGTGTAATCAGGGAGAACGTGTAATCAGGGAAACGTGTAATCAGGGAGAACGTGTAATCAGGGGAACGTGTAATCAAGAGAGCGTGTAATCAGGGGAACGTGTAATCAGGAGAACGTGTAATCAGGAGAACGTGTAATCAGGAGAACGTGTAATCAGGGGAACGTGTAATCAGGAGAACGTGTAATCAGGGGAACGTGTAATCAAGAGAGCGTGTAATCAGGGGAACGTGTAATCAGGAGAACGTGTAATCAGGGGAACGTGTAATCAAGAGAGCGTGTAATCAGGAGAACGTGTAATCAGGGAGAACGTGTAATCAGGGGAACGTGTAATCAGGGGAACGTGTAATCAAGAGAGCGTGTAATAAGGGAGAAGGTGTAATCAGGGGAACGTGTAATCAAGAGAGCGTGTAATAAGGGAGAACGTGTAATCAGGGAGAACGTGTAATCAAGAGAACGTGTAATCAGGAGAACGTGTAATCAGGGAGAACGTGTAATCAAGAGAGCGTGTAATCAGGGGAACGTGTAATCAGGGGAACGTGTAATCAGGGAGAACGTGTAATCAGGGGAATGTGTAATCAGGGGAACGTGTAATCAAGAGAGCGTGTAATAAGGGAGAACGTGTAATCAGGGAGAACGTGTAATCAAGAGAACGTGTAATCAGGAGAACGTGTAATCAGGGAGAACGTGTAATCAAGAGAGCGTGTAATCAGGGGAACGTGTAATCAGGGGAACGTGTAATCAGGGGAACGTGTAATCAGGGAGAACGTGTAATCAGGGAGAACGTGTAATCAGGGGAACGTGTAATCAAGAGAGCGTGTAATAAGGGAGAACGTGTAATCAGGGGAACGTGTAATCAGGAGAACGTGTAATCAGGGAGAGCGTGTAATCAGGAGAACGTGTAATCAGGGGAACGTGTAATCAGGGAGAACGTGTAATCAGGGGAATGTGTAATCAGGAGAACGTGTAATTAGGAGAACGTGTAATCAGGAGAACGTGTAATCAGGGGAACGTGTAATCAGGGAGAAAGTGCAATCAGGGGAATGTGTAATCAGGAGAACGTGTAATCAGGGAGAACGTGTAATCAGGAGAACGTGTAATCAGGGAGAACATGTAATCAAGGGAACGTGTAATCAGGGAGAATGTGTAATCAGGAGAACGTGTAATCAGGAGAACGTGTAATCAGTAGAACTTGTAATCAGGGAGAACGTGTAATCAGGAGAACGTGTAATCAGGAGAATGTGTAATCAGGAGAATGTGTAATCAGGGAAACGTGTAATCAGGGAGAACGTGTAATCAGGGAGAACGTGTAATCAGGGAGAACGTGTAATCAGGAGAACGTGTAATCAGTAGAACGTGTAATCAGGAGAACGTGTAATCAGGGAGAACGTGTAATCAGGAGAACGTGTAATCAGTAGAACGTGTAATCAGGGGAACGTGTAATCAGGAGAACTTGTAATCAGGGAGAACGTGTAATCAGGAGAACGTGTAATCAGGAGAACGTGTAATCAGGAAAACGTGTAATCAGGAGAATGTGTAATCAGGGAGAACGTGTAATCAAGGGAACGTGTAATCAGAAGAACGTGTAATCAGGAGAACTTGTAATCAGGGAGAACGTGTAATCAGGAGAACGTGTAATCAGTAGAACGTGTAATCAGGAGAACGTGTAATCAGGGAGAACGTGTAATCAGGAGAACTTGTAATCAGGGAGAACGTGTAATCAGGAGAACATGTAATCAGGAGAACGTGTAATCAGGGGAACGTGTAATCAGGGAGAACGTGTAATCAGGAGAACGTGTAATCAGGAGAATGTGTAATCAGGGGAACGTGTAATGAGGGAGAACGTGTAATCAGGGGAACGTGTAACCAGGGAGAACGTGTAATCAGGAGAACTTGTAATCAGGGAGAATGTGTAATCAGGGAGAACGTGTAATCAGGGGAATGTGTAATCAGGAGAACGTGTAATTAGGAGAACGTGTAATCAGGAGAACGTGTAATCAGGGGAACGTGTAATCAGGGAGAACGTGTAATCAGGGGAATGTGTAATCAGGAGAACATGTAATCAGGAGAACGTGTAATCAGGGAGAACGTGTAATCAGAAGAACGTGTAATCAGGGAGAACATGTAATCAAGGGAACGTGTAATCAGGGAGAACGTGTAATCAGGAGAACGTGTAATCAGGAGAACGTGTAATCAGTAGAACTTGTAATCAGGAGAACGTGTAATCAGGAGAACGTGTAATCAGGAGAATGTGTAATCAGGAGAATGTGTAATCAGGGAGAACGTGTAATCAGGAGAACGTGTAATCAGGAGAACGTGTAATCAAGGGAACGTGTAATCAGTAGAACGTGTAATCAGGAGAACGTGTAATCAGGGTGAACGTGTAATCAGGAGAACGTGTAATCAGGAGAATGTGTAATCAGGGAGAAAGTGTAATCAAGGGAACGTGTAATCAGTAGAACGTGTAATCAGGAGAACGTGTAATCAGGGAGAACGTGTAATCAGGAGAACGTGTAATCAGTAGAACGTGTAATCAGGGGAACGTGTAATCAGGAGAACTTGTAATCAGGGAGAACGTGTAATCAGGAGAACGTGTAATCAGGAGAACGTGTAATCAGGAGAACGTGTAATCAGGAAAACGTGTAATCAGGAGAATGTGTAATCAGGGAGAACGTGTAATCAAGGGAACGTGTAATCAGGAGAACTTGTAATCAGGGAGAACGTGTAATCAGGAGAACGTGTAATCAGTAGAACGTGTAATCAGGAGAACGTGTAATCATGAGAACGTGTAATCAGGGAGAACGTGTAATCAGGAGAACGTGTAATCAGGGAGAACGTGTAATCAGGAGAACGTGTAATCAGGAGAACGTGTAATCAGGAGAACGTGTAATCAGGGGAACGTGTAATCAGGAGAACGTGTAATTAGGAGAACGTGTAATCAGGGGAACGTGTAATCAGGGAGAACGTGTAATCAGGAGAACGTGTAATCAGGGAGAACGTGTAATCAGGAGAACGTGTAATCAGGAGAACGTGTAATCAGGAGAACGTGTAATCAGGGGAACGTGTAATCAGGAGAACGTGTAATTAGGAGAACGTGTAATCAGAGGAACGTGTAATGAGGGAGAACGTGTAATCAGGGGAACGTGTAACCAGGGAGAACGTGTAATCAGGAGTACGTGTAATCAGGAGAACCTGTAATCAGGAGAACGTGTAATCAGGGGAACGTGTAATCAGGGAGAACGTGTAATCAGGAGAACGTGTAATCAGGGAGAACGTGTAATCAGGAGAACGTGTAATCAGGGGAACGTGTAATCAGGGAGAACGTGTAATCAGGAGAACGTGTAATCAGGGAGAACGTGTAATCAGGGGAACGTGTAATCTAGGAGAATGTGTAATCAGGGAGAGCGTGTAATCAGGAGAACGTGTAATCAGGAGAACGTGTAATCACTAGAACGTGTAATCAGGAGAACGTGTAATCAGGGAGAATGTGTAATCAGGAGAACGTGTAATCAGGGAGAACGTGTAATCAGGGAGAACGTGTAATCATGAGAACGTGTAATCAGGAGAACGTGTAATCAGGGAGAACGTGTAATCAGGAGAACGTGTAATCAGGGAGAACGTGTAATCAGGGGAACGTGTAATCTAGGAGAATGTGTAATCAGGGAGAGCGTGTAATCAGGAGAACGTGTAATCAGGAGAACGTGTAATCACTAGAACGTGTAATCAAGAGAGCGTGTAATCAGGAGAACGTGTAATCAGGGAGAATGTGTAATCAGGAGAACGTGTAATCAGTAGAACGTGTAATCAGGAGAACGTGTAATCAGGAGAACGTGTAATCTAGGAGAACGTGTAATCAGGGGAACGTGTAATCAGTAGAACGTGTAATCAGGAGAACGTGTAATCAGGGGAACATGTAATCTAGGAGAATGTGTAATCAGGGAGAGCGTGTAATCAGGAGAACGTGTAATCAGGAGAACGTGTAATCAGAAGAACGTGTAATCAGGGAGAACGTGTAATCAGGAGAACGTGTAATCAGGGAGAATTTGTAATCAGGAGACGTTTAATCAGGGAGAACGTGTAATCAGGGGAACGTGTAATCAGGAGAACGTGTAATCAGGAGAACGTGTAATCAAGAGAACGTGTAATCAGGGAGAACGTGTAATCGGGGTGAACGTGTAATCAGGGGAACGTGTAATCAGGGAGAACGTGTAATCAGGAGAACGTGTAATCAGGGGAACGTGTAATCAGGAGAACGTGTAATCAGGGACAACGTGTAATCGGGAGAATATGTAATCGGGAGAACGTGTAATCGGGAGAACGTGTAATCAGGAGAACGTGTAATCAGGGAGAACGTGTAATCAGGAGAACGTGTAATCAGGAGAACGTGTAATCAGGAGAACGTGTAATCAGGAGAACGTGTAATCAGGGAGAACGTGTAATCAGGAGAACGTGTAATCAGGAGAACGTGTAATCAGGGGAACGTGTAATCAGGGAGAACGTGTAATCAGGAGAACGTGTAATCAGGAGAACGTGTAATCTGGAGAACGTGTAATCAGGGAGAACGTGTAATCAGGAGAACGTGTAATCAGGGGAACGTGTAATCAGGAGAACGTGTAATCAGGAGAACGTGTAATCAAGAGACGTGTAATCAGAAGAACTTGTACTCAGGAGACGTGTAATCAGGAGACGTGTAATCAGGAGAGCGTGTAATCAGGATAACGTGTAATCAGTAGAACGTGTAATCAAGAGAACGTGTAATCAGGAGAACGTGTAATCAGGGAGAACGTGTAATCAGGAGAACGTGTAATCAGGAGAACATGTAATCATGAGAACGTGTAGTCAGGGAGAACGTGTAATCAGGAGAACGTGTAATCAGGGGAACGTGTAATCAGGGAGAACGTGTAATCAGGAGAACGTGTAATCAGGGAGAACGTGTAATCAGGGGAACGTGTAATCTAGGAGAATGTGTAATCAGGGAGAGCGTGTAATCAGGAGAACGTGTAATCAGGAGAACGTGTAATCACTAGAACGTGTAATCAGGGAGAATGTGTAATCAGGAGAACGTGTAATCAGGGAGAACGTGTAATCAGGGAGAACGTGTAATCATGAGAACGTGTAATCAGGAGAACGTGTAATCAGGGAGAACGTGTAATCAGGAGAACGTGTAATCAGGGAGAACGTGTAATCAGGGGAACGTGTAATCTAGGAGAATGTGTAATCAGGGAGAGCGTGTAATCAGGAGAACGTGTAATCAGGAGAACGTGTAATCACTAGAACGTGTAATCAAGAGAGCGTGTAATCAGGAGAACGTGTAATCAGGGAGAATGTGTAATCAGGAGAACGTGTAATCAGTAGAACGTGTAATCAGGAGAACGTGTAATCAGGAGAACGTGTAATCTAGGAGAACGTGTAATCAGGGGAACGTGTAATCAGTAGAACGTGTAATCAGGAGAACGTGTAATCAGGGGAACATGTAATCTAGGAGAATGTGTAATCAGGGAGAGCGTGTAATCAGGAGAACGTGTAATCAGGAGAACGTGTAATCAGAAGAACGTGTAATCAGGGAGAACGTGTAATCAGGAGAACGTGTAATCAGGGAGAATTTGTAATCAGGAGACGTTTAATCAGGGAGAACGTGTAATCAGGGGAACGTGTAATCAGGAGAACGTGTAATCAGGAGAACGTGTAATCAAGAGAACGTGTAATCAGGGAGAACGTGTAATCGGGGTGAACGTGTAATCAGGGGAACGTGTAATCAGGGAGAACGTGTAATCAGGAGAACGTGTAATCAGGGGAACGTGTAATCAGGAGAACGTGTAATCAGGGACAACGTGTAATCGGGAGAATATGTAATCGGGAGAACGTGTAATCGGGAGAACGTGTAATCAGGAGAACGTGTAATCAGGGAGAACGTGTAATCAGGAGAACGTGTAATCAGGAGAACGTGTAATCAGGAGAACGTGTAATCAGGAGAACGTGTAATCAGGGAGAACGTGTAATCAGGAGAACGTGTAATCAGGAGAACGTGTAATCAGGGGAACGTGTAATCAGGGAGAACGTGTAATCAGGAGAACGTGTAATCAGGAGAACGTGTAATCTGGAGAACGTGTAATCAGGGAGAACGTGTAATCAGGAGAACGTGTAATCAGGGGAACGTGTAATCAGGAGAACGTGTAATCAGGAGAACGTGTAATCAAGAGACGTGTAATCAGAAGAACGTGTAATCAGTAGAACGTGTAATCAAGAGAACGTGTAATCAGGAGAACGTGTAATCAGGGAGAACGTGTAATCAGGAGAACGTGTAATCAGGAGAACATGTAATCATGAGAACGTGTAGTCAGGGAGAACGTGTAATCAGGAGAACGTGTAATCAGTAGAACGTGTAATCAAGAGAACGTGTAATCAGGAGAACGTGTAATCAGGGAGAACGTGTAATCAGGAGAACGTGTAATCAGGAGAACATGTAATCATGAGAACGTGTAATCAGGGAGAACGTGTAATCAGGAGAACGTGTTATCAGGAGAACGTGTAATCAGGAGAAAGTGTAATCAGGGACAACGTGTAATCAGGAGAACGTGCAATCGGGAGAACGTGTAATCGGGAGAACGTGTAATCAGGGGAACGTGTAATCAGGAGAACGTGTAACCAGGGGAACGTGTAATCAGGAGAACGTGTAATCAGGGAGAACGTGTAATCAGGAGAACGTGTAGTCAGGAGAACGTGTAATCAGGAGAACGTGTAATCAGGAGAACGTGTAATCAAGAGACGTGTAATCAGAAGAACGTGTACTCAGGAGACGTGTAATCAGGAGAACGTGTAATCAGGAGACGTGTAATCAGGAGAACGTGTAATCAGGAGAACGTGTAATCAGGGGAACGTGTAATCAGGAGAACGTGTAATCAGGAGAACGTGTACTCAGGAGACGTGTAATCAGGAGGACGTGTAATCAGGAGAACGTGTAATCAGGGAGAATGTGTAATCAGGAGACGTGTAATCAGGAGAACGTGTAATCAGGAGAACGTGTAATCAGGAGAACGTGTAATCAGGGAGAACGTGTAATCAGGGGAACGTGTAATCAGGAGACGTGTAATCAGGAGAACGTGTAATCAGGGGAACGTTTAATCAGGAGAACGTGTAATCAGGGAGAACGTGTAATCAGGAGAACGTGTAATCAAGAGAATGTGTAATCAGGGAGAATGTGTAATCAGGAGAACGTATAATCAGGGGAACGTGTAATCAGGAGAACGTGTAATCAGGGAGAACGTGTAATCAGGGGAACGTGTAATCAGGAGAACGTGTAATCAGGGAGAACGTGTAATCAGGAGACGTGTAATCAGGAGAACGTGTAATCAGGGGAACGTGTAATCAGGGGAACGTGTAATCAGGAGAACGTGTAATCAGGGAGAACGTGTAATCAGGAGAACGTGTAATCAAGAGAACGTGTAATCAGGGAGAATGTGTAATCAGGAGAACGTGTAATCAGCAGAACGTGTAATCAGCAGAACGTGTAATCAGGGTGAACGTGTAATCAGGGGAACGTGTAATCAGGAGAACGTGTAATCAGGAGAACGTGTAATCAGGGAGAACGTGTAATCAGGGGAACGTGTAATCAGGAGAACGTGTAATCAGGTAGAACGTGTAATCAGGAGACGTGTAATCAGGAGAACGTGTAATCAGGAGAACGTGTAATCAGGGGAACGTGCAATCAGGAGAACGTGTAATCAGGAGAACGTGTAATCAGGAGAACGTGTAATCAGGAGAGCGTGTTATCAGGGAGAACGTGTAATCAGGGGAACGTGTAATCAGGGGAACGTGTAATCAGGAGACGTGTAATCAGGAGAACGTGTAATCAAGAGAACGTGTAATCCGGAGACGTGTAATCAGGAGAACGTGTAATCAGGAGACGTGTAATCAGGAGACGTGTAATCAGGGTGAACGTGTAATCAGGAGAATGTGTAATCAGGGAGAACGTGTAATAAGGAAGAACGTGTAATCAGGAGATCGTGTAATCAAGGTGAACGTGTAATCAGGAGAACGTGTAATCAGGAGAACGTGTAATCAGGGTGAACGTGTAATCAGGGGAACGTGTAATCAGGAGAACGTGTAATCAAGAGAGCGTGTAATCAGGAGTACGTGTAATCAGGAGAACGTGTAATCAGGGTGAACGTGTAATCACGGAAAACGGGTAATCAGGAGAACGTGTAATCAGGGGAACGTGTAATCAGGAGAACGTGTAATCAAGAGAGCGTGTAATCACGGATAATGTGTAATCAGGAGAACGTGTAATCAGGAGAACGTGTAATCAGGGTGAACGTGTAATCAGGGGAACGTGTAATCAGGAGAATGTGTAAACAAGAGAGCGTGTAATCAGGAGTACGTGTAATCAGGAGAACGTGTAATCAGGGTGAACGTGTAATCACGGAAAACGGGTAATCAGGAGAACGTGTAATCAGGGGAACGTGTAATCACGAGAACGTGTAATCAAGAGAGCGTGTAATCACGGAAAACGGGTAATCAGGAGAACGTGTAATCAGGGGAACGTGTAATCAGGAGAACGTGTAATCAAGAGAGCGTGTAATCACGGATAATGTGTAATCAGGAGAACGTGTAATCAGGAGAACTTGTAATCAGGGTGAACGTGTAATCAGGGAAGCGTGTAATCAGGAGAATGTGTAAACAAGAGAGCGTGTAATCAGGAGAACGTGTAATCAGGGTGAACGTGTAATCACGGAAAACGGGTAATCAGGAGAACGTGTAATCAGGGGAACGTGTAATCAGGAGAACGTGTAATCAAGAGAGCGTGTAATCACGGATAATGTGTAATCAGGAGAACGTGTAATCAGGGGAACGTGTAATCAGGAGAAGGTGTAATCAAGAGAATGTGTAATCAGGGAGAACGTGTAATCAGGGAGAACGTGTAATCAGGAGAACGTGTAATCAGGAGAAGGTGTAATCAGGGAGAACGTGTAATCGGGAGAACGTGTAATCAGGAGAAAGTGTAATCAGGGACAACGTGTAATCGGGAGAACGTGTAATCGGGAGAACGTGTAATTGGGAGAACGTGTAATCAGGGAAACGTGTAATCAGGGAGAACGTGTAATCAGGAGAACGTGTAATCAGGAGAACGTGTAATCAGGGGAACGTGTAATCAGGGAGAACGTGTAATCAGGAGAACGTGTAATCAGGAGATGTGTAATCAGGAGAACCTGTAATCAGGAGAACGTGTAATCAGGGGAACGTGTAATCAGGGAGAACGTGTAATCAGGAGAACGTGTAATCAGGGAGAACGTGTAATCAGGAGAACGTGTAATCAGGGGAACGTGTAATCAGGGAGAACGTGTAATCAGGAGAACGTGTAATCAGGGAGAACGTGTAATCAGGGGAACGTGTAATCTAGGAGAATGTGTAATCAGGGAGAGCGTGTAATCAGGAGAACGTGTAATCAGGAGAACGTGTAATCACTAGAACGTGTAATCAGGAGAACGTGTAATCAGGGAGAATGTGTAATCAGGAGAACGTGTAATCAGGGAGAACGTGTAATCAGGGAGAACGTGTAATCATGAGAACGTGTAATCAGGAGAACGTGTAATCAGGGAGAACGTGTAATCAGGAGAACGTGTAATCAGGGAGAAGGTGTAATCAGGGGAACGTGTAATCTAGGAGAATGTGTAATCAGGGAGAGCGTGTAATCAGGAGAACGTGTAATCAGGAGAACGTGTAATCACTAGAACGTGTAATCAGGAGAACGTGTAATCAGGAGAACGTGTAATCTAGGAGAACGTGTAATCAGGAGAACGTGTAATCAGGGAGAATGTGTAATCAGGAGAACGTGTAATCAGTAGAACGTGTAATCAGGAGAACGTGTAATCAGGAGAACGTGTAATCTAGGAGAACGTGTAATCAGGGGAACGTGTAATCAGTAGAACGTGTAATCAGGAGAACGTGTAATCAGGGGAACATGTAATCTAGGAGAATGTGTAATCAGGGAGAGCGTGTAATCAGGAGACCGTGTAATCAGGAGAACGTGTAATCAGAAGAACGTGTAATCAGGGAGAACGTGTAATCAGGAGAACGTGTAATCAGGGAGAATTTGTAATCAGGAGACGTTTAATCAGGGAGAACGTGTAATCAGGGGAACGTGTAATCAGGAGAACGTGTAATCAGGAGAACGTGTAATCAGGAGAACGTGAAATCAAGAGAACGTGTAATCAGGGAGAACGTGTAATCAAGAGAACGTGTAATCAGGAGAAAGTGTAATCAGGAGAACGTGTAATCAGGGAGAACGTGTAATCGGGGTGAACGTGTAATCAGGGGAACGTGTAATCAGGGAGAACGTGTAATCAGGAGAACGTGTAATCAGGGGAACGTGTAATCAGGAGAACGTGTAATCAGGGACAACGTGTAATCGGGAGAATATGTAATCGGGAGAACGTGTAATCGGGAGAACGTGTAATCAGGAGAACGTGTAATCAGGGAGAACGTGTAATCAGGAGAACGTGTAATCAGGAGAACGTGTAATCAGGAGAACGTGTAATCAGGAGAACGTGTAATCAGGGAGAACGTGTAATCAGGAGAACGTGTAATCAGGAGAACGTGTAATCAGGGGAACGTGTAATCAGGGAGAACGTGTAATCAGGAGAACGTGTAATCAGGAGAACGTGTAATCTGGAGAACGTGTAATCAGGGAGAACGTGTAATCAGGAGAACGTGTAATCAGGGGAACGTGTAATCAGGAGAACGTGTAATCAGGAGAACGTGTAATCAAGAGACGTGTAATCAGAAGAACTTGTACTCAGGAGACGTGTAATCAGGAGACGTGTAATCAGGAGAGCGTGTAATCAGGATAACGTGTAATCAGTAGAACGTGTAATCAAGAGAACGTGTAATCAGGAGAACGTGTAATCAGGGAGAACGTGTAATCAGGAGAACGTGTAATCAGGAGAACATGTAATCATGAGAACGTGTAGTCAGGGAGAACGTGTAATCAGGAGAACGTGTAATCAGTAGAACGTGTAATCAAGAGAACGTGTAATCAGGAGAACGTGTAATCAGGGAGAACGTGTAATCAGGAGAACGTGTAATCAGGAGAACATGTAATCATGAGAACGTGTAATCAGGGAGAACGTGTAATCAGGAGAACGTGTTATCAGGAGAACGTGTAATCAGGAGAAAGTGTAATCAGGGACAACGTGTAATCAGGAGAACGTGCAATCGGGAGAACGTGTAATCGGGAGAACGTGTAATCAGGGGAACGTGTAATCAGGAGAACGTGTAACCAGGGGAACGTGTAATCAGGAGAACGTGTAATCAGGGAGAACGTGTAATCAGGAGAACGTGTAGTCAGGAGAACGTGTAATCAGGAGAACGTGTAATCAGGAGAACGTGTAATCAAGAGACGTGTAATCAGAAGAACGTGTACTCAGGAGACGTGTAATCAGGAGAACGTGTAATCAGGAGACGTGTAATCAGGAGAACGTGTAATCAGGAGAACGTGTAATCAGGGGAACGTGTAATCAGGGAGAGCGTGTAATCAGGAGAACGTGTACTCAGGAGACGTGTAATCAGGAGAACGTGTAATCAGGAGACGTGTAATCAGGAGAACGTGTAATCAGGAGAACGTGTAATCAGGGGAACGTGTAATCAGGAGAACGTGTAATCAGGAGAACGTGTACTCAGGAGACGTGTAATCAGGAGAACGTGTAATCAGGAGACGTGTAATCAGGAGAGCGTGTAATCAGGAGGACGTGTAATCAGGAGAACGTGTAATCAGGGAGAATGTGTAATCAGGAGACGTGTAATCAGGAGAACGTGTAATCAGGAGAACGTGTAATCAGGAGAACGTGTAATCAGGGAGAACGTGTAATCAGGGGAACGTGTAATCAGGAGACGTGTAATCAGGAGAACGTGTAATCAGGGGAACGTTTAATCAGGAGAACGTGTAATCAGGGAGAACGTGTAATCAGGAGAACGTGTAATCAAGAGAATGTGTAATCAGGGAGAATGTGTAATCAGGAGAACGTGTAATCAGGGGAACGTGTAATCAGGAGAACGTGTAATCAGGGAGAACGTGTAATCAGGGGAACGTGTAATCAGGAGAACGTGTAATCAGGGAGAACGTGTAATCAGGAGACGTGTAATCAGGAGAACGTGTAATCAGGGGAACGTGTAATCAGGGGAACGTGTAATCAGGAGAACGTGTAATCAGGGAGAACGTGTAATCAGGAGAACGTGTAATCAAGAGAACGTGTAATCAGGGAGAATGTGTAATCAGGAGAACGTGTAATCAGCAGAACGTGTAATCAGGAGAACGTGTAATCAGGGTGAACGTGTAATCAGGGGAACGTGTAATCAGGAGAACGTGTAATCAGGAGAACGTGTAATCAGGGAGAACGTGTAATCAGGGGAACGTGTAATCAGGAGAACGTGTAATCAGGTAGAACGTGTAATCAGGAGACGTGTAATCAGGAGAACGTGTAATCAGGAGAACGTGTAATCAGGGGAACGTGCAATCAGGAGAACGTGTAATCAGGAGAACGTGTAATCAGGAGAACGTGTAATCAGGAGAGCGTGTTATCAGGGAGAACGTGTAATCAGGGGAACGTGTAATCAGGGGAACGTGTAATCAGGAGACGTGTAATCAGGAGAACGTGTAATCAAGAGAACGTGTAATCCGGAGACGTGTAATCAGGAGAACGTGTAATCAGGAGACGTGTAATCAGGAGACGTGTAATCAGGGTGAACGTGTAATCAGGAGAATGTGTAATCAGGGAGAACGTGTAATAAGGAAGAACGTGTAATCAGGAGATCGTGTAATCAAGGTGAACGTGTAATCAGGAGAACGTGTAATCAGGAGAACGTGTAATCAGGGTGAACGTGTAATCAGGGGAACGTGTAATCAGGAGAACGTGTAATCAAGAGAGCGTGTAATCAGGAGTACGTGTAATCAGGAGAACGTGTAATCAGGGTGAACGTGTAATCACGGAAAACGGGTAATCAGGAGAACGTGTAATCAGGGGAACGTGTAATCAGGAGAACGTGTAATCAAGAGAGCGTGTAATCACGGATAATGTGTAATCAGGAGAACGTGTAATCAGGAGAACGTGTAATCAGGGTGAACGTGTAATCAGGGGAACGTGTAATCAGGAGAATGTGTAAACAAGAGAGCGTGTAATCAGGAGTACGTGTAATCAGGAGAACGTGTAATCAGGGTGAACGTGTAATCACGGAAAACGGGTAATCAGGAGAACGTGTAATCAGGGGAACGTGTAATCACGAGAACGTGTAATCAAGAGAGCGTGTAATCACGGAAAACGGGTAATCAGGAGAACGTGTAATCAGGGGAACGTGTAATCAGGAGAACGTGTAATCAAGAGAGCGTGTAATCACGGATAATGTGTAATCAGGAGAACGTGTAATCAGGAGAACTTGTAATCAGGGTGAACGTGTAATCAGGGGAGCGTGTAATCAGGAGAATGTGTAAACAAGAGAGCGTGTAATCAGGAGTACGTGTAATCAGGAGAACGTGTAATCAGGGTGAACGTGTAATCACGGAAAACGGGTAATCAGGAGAACGTGTAATCAGGGGAACGTGTAATCAGGAGAACGTGTAATCAAGAGAGCGTGTAATCACGGATAATGTGTAATCAGGAGAACGTGTAATCAGGGGAACGTGTAATCAGGAGAAGGTGTAATCAAGAGAATGTGTAATCAGGGAGAACGTGTAATCGGGAGAACGTGTAATCGGGAGAACGTGTAATCAGGAGAAAGTGTAATCAGGGACAACGTGTAATCGGGAGAACGTGTAATCGGGAGAACGTGTAATTGGGAGAACGTGTAATCAGGGAAACGTGTAATCAGGGAGAACGTGTAATCAGGAGAACGTGTAATCAGGAGAACGTGTAATCAGGGGAACGTGTAATCAGGGAGAACGTGTAATCAGGAGAACGTGTAATCAGGAGATGTGTAATCAGGAGAACGTGTAATAAGGAGATGTGTAATCAGGAGAACGTGTAATCAGGACAACGTGTAATCAGGGAGAACGTGTAATCAGGGAGTACGTGTAATAAGGGAGAACGTGTAATCAGGAGATCGTGTAATCAGGGAGAGCGTGTAATCAGGGAGAACGTGTAATCAGGGTGAACGTGTAATCAGGGAGAACGTGTAATAAGGGAGAATGTGTAATCAGGAGATCGTGTAATCAGGGAGAACGTGTAATAAGGGAGACCGTGTAATCAGGAGATCGTGTAATCAAGGTGAACGTGTAATCAGGAGAACGTGTAATCAGGAGAACGTGTAATCAGGGTGAACGTGTAATCAGGGGAACGTGTAATCAGGAGAACGTGTAATCAAGAGAGCGTGTAATCATGAGTACGTGTAATCAGGAGAACGTGTAATCAGGGTGAACGTGTAATCACGGAAAACGGGTAATCAGGAGAACGTGTAATCAGGGGAACGTGTAATCAGGAGAACGTGTAATCAAGAGAGCGTGTAATCACGGATAATGTGTAATCAGGAGAACATGTAATCAGGAGAACGTGTAATCAGGGTGAACGTGTAATCATGGGAACGTGTAATCAGGAGAATGTGTAAACAAGAGAGCGTTTAATCAGGAGTACGTGTAATCAGGGAGATCGTGTAATCAAGGTGAACGTGTAATCAGGGGAACGTGTAATCAGGAGAACGTGTAATCAGGGTGAACGTGTAATCACGGAAAACGGGTAATCAGGAGAACGTGTAATCAGGGGAACGTGTAATCAGGAGAACGTGTAATCAAGAGAGCGTGTAATCACGGATAATGTGTAATCAGGAGAACGTGTAATCAGGGGAACGTGTAATCAGGAAAAGGTGTAATCAGGAGAATGTGTAATCAGGGAGAACGTGTAATCAGTAGAACGTGTAATCAGGAGAACGTGTAATCAGGAGAAAGTGTAATCAGGGACAATGTGTAATCGGGAGAACGTGTAATCGGGAGAACGTGTAATCGGGAGAACGTGTAATTGGGAGAACGTGTAATCAGGGAAACGTGTAATCAGGGAGAATGTGTAATCAGGGAGAGCGTGTAATCAGGAGAACTTGTAATCAGGAGAACGTGTAATCAGTAGAACGTGTACTCAGGAGATGTGTAATCAGGAGAACGTGTAATCAGGGGAACGTGTAATCAGGGAGAACGTGTAAACAGGAGAACGTGTAATCAGGGGAACGTGTAATCAGGGAGAACGTGTAATCAGGGAGATCGTGTAATCAGGAGAACGTGTAATCAGGGGAACGTGTAATCAAGGAGAATGTGTAATGAGGGAGAGCGTGTAATCAGGGAGAAGGTGTAATCAGGAGAACTTGTAATCAGGAGAACGTGTAATCAGTAGAACGTGTAATCAGGAGAACGTGTAATCAGGAGAACGTGTAATCAGGGAGAATGTGTAATCAGGAGACGTGTAATCAGGGAGAACGTGTAATCAGGAGAACGTGTAATCAGGAGAACGTGTAATCAGGGAGAACGTGTAATCAGGAGAACGTGTAATCAGGGAGAACGTGTAATCAGGAGACGTGTAATCAGGAGAACGTGTAATCAGGAGAACGTGTAATCAGGGGAACGTGCAATCAGGAGACGTGTAATCAGGAGAACGTGTAATCAAGAGAACGTGTAATCCGGAGACGTGTAATCAGGAGAACGTGTAATCAGGAGACGTGTAATCAGGAGACGTGTAATCAGGGTGAACGTGTAATCAGGAGAATGTGTAATCAGGGAGAACGTGTAATAAGGAAGAACGTGTAATCAGGAGATCGTGTAATCAGGGAGAACGTGTAATAAGGGAGACCGTGTAATCAGGAGATCGTGTAATCAAGGTGAACGTGTAATCAGGAGAACGTGTAATCAGGGTGAACGTGTAATCAGGGGAACGTGTAATCAGGAGAACGTGTAATCAAGAGAGCGTGTAATCAGGAGTACGTGTAATCAGGAGAACGTGTAATCAGGGTAAACGTGTAATCACGGAAAACGGGTAATCAGGAGAACGTGTAATCAGGGGAACGTGTAATCAGGAGAACGTGTAATCAATAGAGCGTGTAATCACGGATAATGTGTAATCAGGAGAACGTGTAATCAGGAGAACGTGTAATCAGGGTGAACGTGTAATCAGGGGAACGTGTAATCAGGAGAATGTGTAAACAAGAGAGCGTGTAATCAGGAGTACGTGTAATCAGGAGAACGTGTAATCAGGGTGAACGTGTAATCACGGAAAACGGGTAATCAGGAGAACGTGTAATCAGGGGAACGTGTAATCACGAGAACGTGTAATCAAGAGAGCGTGTAATCACGGAAAACGGGTAATCAGGAGAACGTGTAATCAGGGGAACGTGTAATCAGGAGAACGTGTAATCAAGAGAGCGTGTAATCACGGGTAATGTGTAATCAGGAGAACGTGTAATCAGGAGAACTTGTAATCAGGGTGAACGTGTAATCAGGGGAACGTGTAATCAGGAGAATGTGTAAACAAGAGAGCGTTTAATCAGGAGTACGTGTAATCAGGGAGATCGTGTAATCAAGGTGAACGTGTAATCAGGGGAACGTGTAATCAGGAGAACGTGTAATCAGGGTGAACGTGTAATCACGGAAAATGGGTAATCAGGAGAACGTGTAATCAGGGGAACGTGTAATCAGGAGAACGTGTAATCAAGAGAGCGTGTAATCACGGATAATGTGTAATCAGGAGAACGTGTAATCAGGGGAACGTGTAATCAGGAGAAGGTGTAATCAGGAGAATTTGTAATCAGGGAGAACGTGTAATCGGGAGAACGTGTAATCGGGAGAACGTGTAATCAAGAGAAAGTGTAATCAGGGACAACGTGTAATCGGGAGAACGTGTAATTGGGAGAACGTGTAATTGGGAGAACGTGTAATCAGGGAAACGTGTAATCAGGGAGAACGTGTAATCAGGAGAACGTGTAATCAGGGGAACGTGTAATCAGGGAGAACGTGTAATCAGGAGAACGTGTAATCAGGAGATGTGTAATCAGGAGAACGTGTAATAAGGAGATGTGTAATCAGGAGAACGTGTAATCAGGACAACGTGTAATCAGGGAGAACGTGTAATCAGGGAGTACGTGTAATAAGGGAGAACGTGTAATCAGGAGATCGTGTAATCAGGGAGAGCGTGTAATCAGGGAGAACGTGTAATCAGGGTGAACGTGTAATCAGGGAGAACGTGTAATAAGGGAGAATGTGTAATCAGGAGATCGTGTAATCAGGGAGAACGTGTAATAAGGGAGACCGTGTAATCAGGAGATCGTGTAATCAAGAGAACGTGTAATCAGGAGAACGTGTAATCAGGGTGAACGTGTAATCAGGGGAACGTGTAATCAGGAGAACGTGTAATCAAGAGAGCGTGTAATCATGAGTACGTGTAATCAGGAGAACGTGTAATCAGGGTGAACGTGTAATCACGGAAAACGGGTAATCAGGAGAACGTGTAATCAGGGGCACGTGTAATCAGGAGAACGTGTAATCAAGAGAGCGTGTAATCACGGATAATGTGTAATCAGGAGAACATGTAATCAGGAGAACGTGTAATCAGGGTGAACGTGTAATCATGGGAACGTGTAATCAGGAGAATGTGTAAACAAGAGAGCGTTTAATCAGGAGTACGTGTAATCAGGGAGATCGTGTAATCAAGGTGAACGTGTAATCAGGGGAACGTGTAATCAGGAGAACGTGTAATCAGGGTGAACGTGTAATCACGGAAAACGGGTAATCAGGAGAACGTGTAATCAGGGGAACGTGTAATCAGGAGAACGTGTAATCAAGAGAGCGTGTAATCACGGATAATGTGTAATCAGGAGAACGTGTAATCAGGGGAACGTGTAATCAGGAAAAGGTGTAATCAGGAGAATGTGTAATCAGGGAGAACGTGTAATCAGTAGAACGTGTAATCAGGAGAACGTGTAATCAGGAGAAAGTGTAATCAGGGACAACGTGTAATCGGGAGAACGTGTAATCGGGAGAACGTGTAATTGGGAGAACGTGTAATCAGGGAAACGTGTAATCAGGGAGAACGTGTAATCAGGAGAACGTGTAATCAGGAGAATGTGTAATCAGGGGAACGTGTAATCAGGGAGAACGTGTAATCAGAAGAACGTGTAATCAGGAGAAAGTGTAATCAGGGGAACGTGTAATCAGGGAGAATGTGTAATCAGGGAGAGCGTGTAATCAGGAGAACTTGTAATCAGGAGAACGTGTAATCAGTAGAACATGTACTCAGGAGATGTGTAATCAGGAGAACGTGTAATCAGGGGAACGTGTAATCAGGGAGAACGTGTAAACAGGAGAACGTGTAATCAGTGGAACGTGTAATCAGGGAGAACGTGTAATCAGGGAGATCGTGTAATCAGGAGAACGTGTAATCAGGGGAACGTGTAATCAAGGAGAATGTGTAATGAGGGACAGCGTGTAATCAGGGAGAAGGTGTAATCAGGAGAACTTGTAATCAGGAGAACGTGTAATCAGTAGAACGTGTAATCAGGAGAACGTGTAATCAGGAGAACGTGTAATCAGGGAGAATGTGTAATCAGGAGACGTGTAATCAGGGAGAACGTGTAATCAGGAGAACGTGTAATCAGGAGAACGTGTAATCAGGGAGAACGTGTAATCAGGAGAACGTGTAATCAGGAGAACGTGTAATCAGGGAGAACGTGTAATCACGAGAACGTGTAATCAGGAGAACGTGTAATCAGGGAGAACGTGTAATCAGGAGAACGTGTAATCAGGAGAACGTGTAATCAGGGAGAACGTGTAATCAGGGAGAACGTGTAATCAGGAGAAGGTGTAATCAGGAGAACGTGTAATCAGGAGAAGGTGTAATCAGGAGAACGTGTAATCAGGGAGAACGTGTAATCAGGAGAACGTGTAATCAGGAGAACGTGTAATCTGGAGAAAGTGTAATCAGGGACAACGTGTAATCGGGAGAACGTGTAATCGGGAGAACGTGTAATCGGGAGAACGTGTAATCAGGGGAACGTGTAATCAGGGAGAATGTGTAATCAGGAGAACGTGTAATCAGGAGAACGTGTAATCAGGGGAACGTGTAATCAGGGAGAACGTGTAATCAGGAGAACGTGTAATCAAGAGACGTGTAATCAGAAGAACGTGTACTCAGGAGATGTGTAATCAGGAGAACGTGTAATCAGGAAACGTGTAATCAGGAGAGCGTGTAATCAGGAGCACGTGTAATCAGGGAGAACATGTAATCAGGGAGAAAGTGTAATCAGGAGAACGTGTAATCAGGGAGAACGTGTAATCAGGAGAATGTGTAATCAGGGGAACGTGTAATCAGGAGAACGTGTAATCAGGGAGAACGTGTAATCAGGAGAACGTGTAATCAGGGAGAACTTGTAATCAGGGAGAACATGTAATCAGGAGAACGTGTAATCAGGAGACGTGTAATCAGGAGAACGTGTAATCAGGGGAACGTGTAATCAGGAGAACGTGTAATCAGGGAGAACGTGTAATCAGGAGACGTGTAATCAGGAGAACGTGTAATCAGGAGAACGTGTAATCAGGGGAACGTGTAATCAGGGGAACGTATAATCAGGGGAACGTGTAATCAGGGAGAACGTGTAATCAGGGAGAACGTGTAATCAGGAGAACGTGTAATCAGGAGAACGTGTAATCAGGGTGAACGTGTAATCAGGGGAACGTGTAATCAGGAGAACGTGTAATCAGGAGAACGTGTAATCAGGAGAACGTGTAATCAGGGGAACGTGTAATCAGGAGACGTGTAATCAGGAGAGCGTGTAATCAGGGTGAACGTGTAATCAGGGAGAACGTGTAATCAGGAGAACGTGTAATCAGGAGAACGTGTAATCAGGGTGAACGTGTAATCAGGGAGAACGTGTAATCAGGGGAACGTGTAATCAGGGAGAACGTGTAATCAGGAGACGTGTAATCAGGAGAACGTGTAATCAGGAGACGTGTAATCAGGAGAGCGTGTAATCAGGGGAACGTGTAATCAGGAGACGTGTAATCAGGAGAACGTGTAATCAGGAGAACGTGTAATCCGGAGACGTGTAATCAGGAGAACGTGTAATCAGGAGAACGTGTAATCAGGAGAACGTGTAATCAGGAGAACGGGTAATAAGGGAGAACGTGTAATCAGGAGATCGTGTAATCAGGGAGAGCGTGTAATCAGGGAGAACGTGTAATCAGGATGAACGTGTAATCAGGAGAATGTGTAATCAGGGAGAACGTGTAATAAGGAAGAACGTGTAATCAGGAGATCGTGTAATCAGGGAGAACGTGTAATAAGGGAGACCGTGTAATCAGGAGATCGTGTAATCAGTAGAACGTGTAATCAGGAGAACGTGTAATCAGGAGAACGTGTAATCAGGGAGAACGTGTAATCAGGAGAACGTGTAATCAGGAGAACGTGTAATCAGGAGAACGTGTAATCAGGGAGAACGTGTAATCAGGAGAACGTGTAATCAGGAGAACGTGTAATAAGGGAGAACGTGTAATCAGGAGATCGTGTAATCAGGGAGAGCGTGTAATCAGGGAGAACGTGTAATCAGGGTGAACGTGTAATCAGGAGAATGTGTAATCAGGGAGAACGTGTAATAAGGAAGAACGTGTAATCAGGAGATCGTGTAATCAGGGAGAACGTGTAATAAGGGAGACCGTGTAATCAGGAGATCGTGTAATCAAGAGATCGTGTAATCAAGGTGAACGTGTAATCAGGAGAACGTGTAATCAGGAGAACGTGTAATCAGGGTGAACGTGTAATCAGGGGAACGTGTAATCAGGAGAACGTGTAATCAAGAGAGCGTGTAATCAGGAGTACGTGTAATCAGGAGAACGTGTAATCAGGGTGAACGTGTAATCACGGAAAACGTGTAATCAGGAGAACGTGTAATCAGGGGAACGTGTAATCAGGAGAACGTGTAATCAAGAGAGCGTGTAATCACGGATAACGTGTAATCAGGAGAACGTGTAATCAGGGGAACGTGTAATCAGGAGATCGTGTAATCAGGAGAACTTGTAATCAAGAGAGCGTGTAATCAGGAGAACGTGTAATCAGGAGAACGTGTAATCAAGAGAGCGTGTAATCAGGAGAACGTGTAATCAGGAGAACGTGTAATCAAGAGAACGTGTAATCAAGAGAGCGTGTAATCAGGAGAACGTGTAATCAGGAGAACGTGTAATCAGGGTGAACGTGTAATCAGGAGAACGTGTAATCAGGAGAACGTGTAATCAGGAGAACGTGTAATCAAGAGAGCGTGTAATCAGGAGAACGTGTAATCAGGGTGAACGTGTAATCAGGAGAACTTGTAATCAGGAGAACGTGTAATCAGGAGAACGTGTAATCAAGAGAGCGTGTAATCAGGAGAACGTGTAATCAGGAGAACGTGTAATCAGGGTGAACGTGTAATCAGGGGAATGTGTAATTAGGGAGAACGTGTAATCAGGGAGAACGTGTAATCAGGAGAACGTGTAATCAGGAGAACGTGTTATCAGGGAGAACGTGTAATCAGGAGAACGTGTAATCAGGAGAGCGTGTAATCAGGGTGAACGTGTAATCAGGAGAACGTGTAATCAGGGGAACGTGTAATCAGGGAGAACGTGTAATCAGGAGACGTGTAATCAGGAGAACGTGTAATCAGGAGAACGTGTAATCAGGGAGAACGTGTAATCAGGAGAACGTGTAATCAGGAGAACGTGTAATCAGAAGAACGTGTAATCAGGAGAACGTGTAATCAGGAGAACGTGTAATCAGGGTGAACGTGTAATCACGGAAAACGTGTAATCAGGAGAACGTGTAATCAGGGGAACGTGTAATCAGGAGAACGTGTAATCAAGAGAGCGTGTAATCACGGATAATGTGTAATCAGGAGAACGTGTAATCAGGGGAACGTGTAATCAGGAGAAGGTGTAATCAGGAGAATGTGTAATCAGGGAGAACGTGTAATCGGGAGAACGTGTAATCGGGAGAACGTGTAATCAAGAGAAAGTGTAATCAGGGACAACGTGTAATCGGGAGAACGTGTAATCGGGAGAACGTGTAATTGGGAGAACGTGTAATCAGGGAAACGTGTAATCAGGGAGAACGTGTAATCAGGAGAACGTGTAATCAGGAGAACGTGTAATCAGGGGAACGTGTAATCAGGAGAACGTGTAATCAGGAGATGTGTAATCAGGAGAACGTGTAATAAGGAGATGTGTAATCAGGAGAACGTGTAATCAGGACAACGTGTAATCAGGGAGAACGTGTAATCAGGGAGTACGTGTAATAAGGGAGAACGTGTAATCAGGAGATCGTGTAATCAGGGAGAGCGTGTAATCAGGGAGAACGTGTAATCAGGGTGAACGTGTAATCAGGGAGAACGTGTAATAAGGGAGAATGTGTAATCAGGAGATCGTGTAATCAGGGAGAACGTGTAATAAGGGAGACCGTGTAATCAGGAGATCGTGTAATCAAGGTGAACGTGTAATCAGGAGAACGTGTAATCAGGAGAACGTGTAATCAGGGTGAACGTGTAATCAGGGGAACGTGTAATCAGGAGAACGTGTAATCAAGAGAGCGTGTAATCATGAGTACGTGTAATCAGGAGAACGTGTAATCAGGGTGAACGTGTAATCACGGAAAACGGGTAATCAGGAGAACGTGTAATCAGGGGCACGTGTAATCAGGAGAACGTGTAATCAAGAGAGCGTGTAATCACGGATAATGTGTAATCAGGAGAACATGTAATCAGGAGAACGTGTAATCAGGGTGAACGTGTAATCATGGGAACGTGTAATCAGGAGAATGTGTAAACAAGAGAGCGTTTAATCAGGAGTACGTGTAATCAGGGAGATCGTGTAATCAAGGTGAACGTGTAATCAGGGGAACGTGTAATCAGGAGAACGTGTAATCAGGGTGAACGTGTAATCACGGAAAACGGGTAATCAGGAGAACGTGTAATCAGGGGAACGTGTAATCAGGAGAACGTGTAATCAAGAGAGCGTGTAATCACGGATAATGTGTAATCAGGAGAACGTGTAATCAGGGGAACGTGTAATCAGGAAAAGGTGTAATCAGGAGAATGTGTAATCAGGGAGAACGTGTAATCAGTAGAACGTGTAATCAGGAGAACGTGTAATCAGGAGAAAGTGTAATCAGGGACAACGTGTAATCGGGAGAACGTGTAATCGGGAGAACGTGTAATCAGGGAAACGTGTAATCAGGGAGAACGTGTAATCAGGAGAACGTGTAATCAGGAGAATGTGTAATCAGGGGAACGTGTAATCAGGGAGAACGTGTAATCATAAGAACGTGTAATCAGGAGATGTGTAATCAGGAGAAAGTGTAATCAGGGGAACGTGTAATCAGGGAGAATGTGTAATCAGGGAGAGCGTGTAATCAGGAGAACTTGTAATCAGGAGAACGTGTAATCAGTAGAACGTGTACTCAGGAGATGTGTAATCAGGAGAACGTGTAATCAGGGGAACGTGTAATCAGGGAGAACGTGTAAACAGGAGAACGTGTAATCAGGGGAACGTGTAATCAGGGAGAACGTGTAATCAGGGAGATCGTGTAATCAGGAGAACGTGTAATCAGGGGAACGTGTAATCAAGGAGAATGTGTAATGAGGGAGAGCGTGTAATCAGGGAGAAGGTGTAATCAGGAGAACTTGTAATCAGGAGAACGTGTAATCAGTAGAACGTGTAATCAGGAGAACGTGTAATCAGGGAGAATGTGTAATCAGGAGACGTGTAATCAGGGAGAACGTGTAATCAGGAGAACGTGTAATCAGGAGAACGTGTAATCAGGGAGAACGTGTAATCAGGAGAACGTGTAATCAGGAGAACGTGTAATCAGGGAGAACGTGTAATCAGGGAGAACGTGTAATCAGGAGAACGTGTAATCAGGAGAACGTGTAATCAGGGAGAACGTGTAATCAGGAGAACGTGTAATCAGGAGAACGTGTAATCAGGGAGAACGTGTAATCAGGGAGAACGTGTAATCAGGAGAAGGTGTAATCAGGAGAACGTGTAATCAGGAGAAGGTGTAATCAGGAGAACGTGTAATCAGGGAGAACGTGTAATCAGGAGAACGTGTAATCTGGAGAAAGTGTAATCAGGGACAACGTGTAATCGGGAGAACGTGTAATCGGGAGAACGTGTAATCGGGAAAACGTGTAATCAGGGGAACGTGTAATCAGGGAGAATGTGTAATCAGGAGAACGTGTAATCAGAGGAACGTGTAATCAGGGAGAACGTGTAATCAGGAGAACTTGTAATCAAGAGACGTGTAATCAGAAGAACGTGTACTCAGGAGATGTGTAATCAGGAGAACGTGTAATCAGGAGACGTGTAATCAGGAGAGCGTGTAATCAGGAGCACGTGTAATCAGGGAGAACATGTAATCAGGGAGAAAGTGTAATCAGGAGAACGTGTAATCAGGGAGAACGTGTAATCAGGAGAATGTGTAATCAGGGGAACGTGTAATCAGGAGAACGTGTAATCAGGGAGAACGTGTAATCAGGAGAACGTGTAATCAGGGAGAACTTGTAATCAGGGAGAACATGTAATCAGGAGAACGTGTAATCAGGAGACGTGTAATCAGGAGAACGTGTAATCAGGGGAACGTGTAATCAGGAGAACGTGTAATCAGGGAGAACGTGTAATCAGGAGACGTGTAATCAGGAGAACGTGTAATCAGGAGAACGTGTAATCAGGGGAACGTGTAATCAGGGGAACGTATAATCAGGGGAACGTGTAATCAGGGAGAACGTGTAATCAGGGAGAACGTGTAATCAGGAGAACGTGTAATCAGGAGAACGTGTAATCAGGGTGAACGTGTAATCAGGGGAACGTGTAATCAGGAGAACGTGTAATCAGGAGAACGTGTAATCAGGAGAACGTGTAATCAGGGGAACGTGTAATCAGGAGACGTGTAATCAGGAGAGCGTGTAATCAGGGTGAACGTGTAATCAGGGAGAACGTGTAATCAGGAGAACGTGTAATCAGGAGAACGTGTAATCAGGGTGAACGTGTAATCAGGGAGAACGTGTAATCAGGGGAACGTGTAATCAGGGAGAACGTGTAATCAGGAGACGTGTAATCAGGAGAACGTGTAATCAGGAGACGTGTAATCAGGAGAGCGTGTAATCAGGGGAACGTGTAATCAGGAGACGTGTAATCAGGAGAACGTGTAATCAGGAGAACGTGTAATCCGGAGACGTGTAATCAGGAGAACGTGTAATCAGGAGAACGTGTAATCAGGGAGAACGTGTAATCAGGAAAACGTGTAATCAGGGAGAACGTGTAATCAGGAGAACGTGTCATCAGGAGAACGTTTAATCAGGAGAACGTGTAATCAGGGAGAACGTATAATCAGGAGAACGTGTAATCAGGAGAACGTGTAATCAGGAGAACGTGTAATCAGGAGAACGGGTAATAAGGGAGAACGTGTAATCAGGAGATCGTGTAATCAGGGAGAGCGTGTAATCAGGGAGAACGTGTAATCAGGGTGAACGTGTAATCAGGAGAATGTGTAATCAGGGAGAACGTGTAATAAGGAAGAACGTGTAATCAGGAGATCGTGTAATCAGGGAGAACATGTAATAAGGGAGACCGTGTAATCAGGAGATCGTGTAATCAGTAGAACGTGTAATCAGGAGAACGTGTAATCAGGAGAACGTGTAATCAGGGAGAACGTGTAATCAGGAGAACGTGTAATCAGGAGAACGTGTAATCAGGGAGAACGTGTAATCAGGAGAACGTGTAATCAGGAGAACGTGTAATAAGGGAGAACGTGTAATCAGGAGATCGTGTAATCAGGGAGAGCGTGTAATCAGGGAGAACGTGTAATCAGGGTGAACGTGTAATCAGGAGAATGTGTAATCAGGGAGAACGTGTAATAAGGAAGAACGTGTAATCAGGAGATCGTGTAATCAGGGAGAACGTGTAATAAGGGAGACCGTGTAATCAGGAGATCGTGTAATCAAGGTGAACGTGTAATCAGGAGAACGTGTAATCAGGAGAACGTGTAATCAGGGTGAACGTGTAATCAGGGGAACGTGTAATCAGGAGAACGTGTAATCAAGAGAGCGTGTAATCAGGGTGAACGTGTAATCAGGGGAACGTGTAATCAGGAGAACGTGTAATCAAGAGAGCGTGTAATCAGGGTGAACGTGTAATCAGGAGAACGTGTAATCAGGAGAACGTGTAATCAGGGTGAACGTGTAATCACGGAAAACGTGTAATCAGGAGAACGTGTAATCAGGGGAACGTGTAATCAGGAGAACGTGTAATCAAGAGAGCGTGTAATCACGGATAACGTGTAATCAGGAGAACGTGTAATCAGGGGAACGTGTAATCAGGAGATCGTGTAATCAGGAGAACTTGTAATCAAGAGAGCGTGTAATCAGGAGAACGTGTAATCAGGAGAACGTGTAATCAAGAGAACGTGTAATCAAGAGAGCGTGTAATCAGGAGAACGTGTAATCAGGAGAACGTGTAATCAGGGTGAACGTGTAATCAGGAGAACGTGTAATCAGGAGAACGTGTAATCAGGAGAACGTGTAATCAAGAGAGCGTGTAATCAGGAGAACGTGTAATCAGGGTGAACGTGTAATCAGGAGAACTTGTAATCAGGAGAACGTGTAATCAGGAGAACGTGTAATCAAGAGAACGTGTAATCAGGAGAACGTGTAATCAGGGTGAACGTGTAATCAGGGGAATGTGTAATTAGGGAGAACGTGTAATCAGGGAGAACGTGTAATCAGGAGAACGTGTAATCAGGAGAACGTGTTATCAGGGAGAACGTGTAATCAGGAGAACGTGTAATCAGGAGAGCGTGTAATCAGGGTGAACGTGTAATCAGGAGAACGTGTAATCAGGGGAACGTGTAATCAGGGAGAACGTGTAATCAGGAGACGTGTAATCAGGAGAACGTGTAATCAGGAGAACGTGTAATCAGGGAGAACGTGTAATCAGGAGAACGTGTAATCAGGAGAACGTGTAATCAGAAGAACGTGTAATCAGGAGAACGTGTAATCAGGGAGAACGTGTGAACAGGAGAACGTGTAATCAGGAGAACGTGTAATCATGGAGAACGTGTAATCAGTAGAACGTGTAATCAGGAGAACGTGTAATCAGGGAGAACGTGTGAACAGGAGAACGTGTGAACAGGAGAACGTGTAATCATGGAGAACGTGTAATCAGTAGAACGTGTATTCAGGAGAACGTGTAATCAGGAGAACGTGTAATCAGGAGAACGTGTAATCAGGGAGAACATGTAATCAGTAGAACGTGTAATCAGGGAGAACGTGTAATCAGGGAGAACGTGTGAACAGGAAAACGTGTAATCAGGAGAACGTGTAATCAGGAGAACGTGTAATCAGGAGAATGTGTAATCAGAAGAACGTGTAATCAGGAGAACGTGTAATCAGGGGAACGTGTAATCAGAAGAACGTGTAATCAGGGAGAACGTGTAATCAGGGAGAACGTGTAATAAGGGAGAACGTGTAATCAGGAGATCGTGTAATCAGGGAGAGCGTGTAATCAGGGAGAACGTGTAATCAGGGTGAACGTGTAATCAGGAGAATGTGTAATCAGGGAGAACGTGTAATCAGGAGATCATGTAATCAAGGTGAACGTGTAATCAGGAGAACGTGTAATCAGGAGAACGTGTAATCAGGAGAAGGTGTAATCAGGGAGAACGTGTAATCAGGAGAACGTGTAATCAGGGAGAACGTGTAATCAGGAGAACGTGTAATCAGGAGAACGTGTAATCAGGGAGAACGTGTAATCAGGGGAACGTGTAATCAGGAGAACGTGTAATCAAGAGAACGTGTAATCAGGAGAACGTGTAATCAGGAGAACGTGTAATCAGTAGAATGTGTAATCAGGGAGAATGTGTAATCAGGAGAACGTGTAATCAGGAGAACGTGTAATCAGGGAGAACGTGTAATTAGGGGAACGTGTTATCAGGAGAACGTGTAATCAGGAGAGCGTGTAATCAGGGGAACGTGTAATCAGGGAGAGCGTGTAATCAGGGAGAACGTGTAATCAGGAGAACGTGTAATCAGGGAGAACATGTAATCAGGAGAACGTGTAATCAGGGTGAACGTGTAATCAAGAGAACTTGTAAACAGTAGAACGTGTAATCAAGAGAACGTGTAATCAGGGAGAACGTGTAATCAGGAGAACGTGTAATCAGGAGAACGTGTAATCAGGGTGAATGTGTAATCACGGAGAACGTGTAATCAGGAGAACGTGTAATCAGGAGAACGTGTAATCAATTGAGCGTGTAATCACGGATAATGTATAATCAGGAGAACGTGTAATCAGGGGAACGTGTAATCAGGAGAACTTGTAATCAAGAGAGCGTGTAATCAGGGAGAACGTGTAATCAGGAGAACGTGTAATCAGAAGAACGTGTAATCAGGGTGAACGTGTAATCAGGGGAACGTGTAATCAGGGAGAACGTGTAATCAGGGAGAACGTGTAATCAGGGAGAACGTGTAATCAGGAGAACGTGTAATCAGGGAGAACGTGTAATCAGGGAGAACGTGTAATGAGGAGAACGTGTAATCAGGAGAGAGTGTAATCAGGAGAACGTGTAATCAGGGTGAACGTGTAATCAGGGAGAACGTGTAATGAGGAGAACGTGTAATCAGGAGAACGTGTAATCAGGAGAACGTGTAATCAGGGTGAACGTGTAATCAGGGGAACGTGTAATCAGGGAGAACGTGTAATCAGGTAGAACGTGTAATCAGGGTGAACGTGTAATCAGGAGAACGTGTAATCAGGGAGAACGTGTAATCAGGAGAACGTGTAATCAGGAGAACGTGTAATCAGGAGAGCGTGTAATCAGGAGAACGTGTAATCAGGAGAACGTGTAATCAGGGTGAACGTGTAATCAGGGAGAACGTGTAATCAGGAGAACGTGTAATCAGGAGAACGTGTAATCAGAAGAACGTGTAATCAGGGAGAACGTGTAATCAGGAAGAACGTGTAATCAGGAGACGTGTAATCAGGAGAACGTGTAATCAAGAGAGCGTGTAATCAGGAGAACGTGTAATCAGGAGAACGTGTAATCAGGAGAACGTGTAATCAAGAGAGCGTGTAATCAGGAGACGTGTAATCAGGAGAACGTATAATCAAGAGAGCGTGTAATCAGGGAGAACGTGTAATCAGGAGAACGTGTAATCAGGAGAACGTGTAATCAAGAGAGCGTGTAATCAGGAGAACGTGTAATCAGGTGAACGTGTAATCAGGGGAACGTGTAATCAGGGAGAACTTGTAATCAGGGAGAACGTGTAATCAGGAGAACGTGTAATCAGGGAGAACGTGTAATCAGGGAGAACTTGTAATCAGGAGAACGTGTAATCAGGAGAACGTGTAATCAGGGAGAACATGTAATCAGGAGAACGTGTAATCAGGAGAACGTGTAATCAGAAGAACGTGTAATCAGGGAGAACATGTAATCAGGAGAACGTGTAATCAGGAGAGCGTGTAATCAGGAGAACGTGTAATCAGGGTGAACGTGTAATCAGGGAGAACGTGTAATCAGGAGAACGTGTAATCAGAAGAACGTGTAATCAGAAGAACGTGTAATCAGAAGAACGTGTAATCAGGGAGAACATGTAATCAGGAGAACGTGTAATCAGGAGAACGTGTAATCAGGAGAACGTGTAATCAGAAGAACGTGTAATCAGGGAGAACATGTAATCAGGAGAACGTGTAATCAGGAGAGCGTGTAATCAGGAGAACGTGTAATCAGGGTGAACGTGTAATCAGGGTGAACGTGTAATCAGGGAGAACGTGTAATCAGGAGAACGTGTAATCAGGGAGAACGTGTGAACAGGAGAACGTGTAATCAGGAGAACGTGTAATGAGGGAGAACGTGTAATCAGGAGAACGTGTAATCAGGAGAACGTGTAAACAGAAGAACGTATAATCAGGGAGAACGTGTAATTAGTAGAACGTGTATTTAGGAGAACGTGTAATCAGGGAGAACGTGTAATCAGGAGAACGTGTGAACAGGAGAACGTGTAATCAGGGAGAACGTGTAATCAGGGAGAACGTGTAAAGAGAAGAACGTGTAATCAGGGAGAACGTGTAATCAGGAGAACGTGTAATCAGGGAGAACGTGTGAACAGGAGAACGTGTAATCAGGAGAACGTGTAATCAGGGAGAACGTGTAATCAGTAGAACGTGTATTCAGGAGAACGTGTAATCAGGAGAACGTGTAATCAGGGTGAACGTGTAATCAGGGAGAACGTGTAATCAGGGAAAACGTGTAATCAGGAGAACGTGTAATCAGAAGAACGTGTAATCAGGAGAACGTGTAATCAGAGGAACGTGTAATCAGGAGAACGTGTAATCAGGGAGAGCGTGTAATCAGGAGAACGTGTAATCAGGGAGAACGTGTAATCAGGAGAAGGTGTAATCAGGGAGAAGGTGTAATCAGGAGAACGTGTAATCACGGAGAACGTGTAATCAGGAGAACGTGTAATCACGGAGAATGTGTAATCAGTGGCACGTGTAATCAGGAGAGCGTGTAATCAGGAGAACGTGTAATCAGGGAGAACCTGTAAACAGGAGAACGTGTAATCAGGAGAACGTGTAATCAGGGAGAACGTGTAATCAGGAGAAGGTGTAATCAGGGAGAAGGTGTAATCAGGACAACGTGTAATCAGGAGAACGTGTAATCAGGGAGAGCGTGTAATCAGGGAGAACGTGTAATCAAGAGAACGTGTAATCAGGAGAGCTTGTAATCAGGGAGAACGTGTAATCAGGAGAACGTGTAATCAGGGAGAACGTGTAATCAGGGAGAGCTTGTAATCAGGGAGAACGTGTAATCAGGGGAACGTGTAATCAGGAGAACTTGTAATCAAGAGAGAGTGTAATCAGGAGAACGTGTAATCAGGAGAACGTGTAATCAAGAGAACGTGTAATCAAGAGAGCGTGTAATCAGGAGAACGTGTAATCAGGAGAACTTGTAATCAAGAGAGAGTGTAATCAGGAGAACGTGTAATCAGGAGAACGTGTAATCAAGAGAACGTGTAATCAAGAGAGCGTGTAATCAGGAGAACGTGTAATCAGGAGAACGTGTAATCAGGGTGAACGTGTAATCAGGAGAACGTGTAATCAGGAGAACGTGTAATCAGGAGAACGTGTAATCAAGAGAGCGTGTAATCAGGAGAACGTGTAATCAGGGTGAACGTGTAATCAGGAGAACGTGTAATCAGGAGAACGTGTAATCAGGAGAACGTGTAATCAGGAGAACGTGTAATCAAGAGAGCGTGTAATCAGGAGAACGTGTAATCAGGAGAACGTGTAATCAGGAGAACGTGTAATCAGGAGAACGTGTAATCAGGGTGAACGTGTAATCAGGGAAACGTGTAATCAGGGAGAACGTGTAATCAGGGAGAACGTGTAATCAGGAGAACGTGTAATCAGGAGAACGTGTTATCAGGGAGAACGTGTAATCAGGAGAACGTGTAATCAGGAGAGCGTGTAATCAGGGTGAACGTGTAATCAGGAGAACGTGTAATCAGGGAGAACGTGTAATCAGGAGACGTGTAATCAGGAGAACGTGTAATCAGGAGAACGTGTAATCAGGAGAACGTGTAATCAGGGAGAACGTGTAATCAGGAGAACGTGTAATCAGGAGAACGTGTAATCAGAAGAACGTGTAATCAGGAGAACGTGTAATCAGGGAGAACGTGTGAACAGGAGAACGTGTAATCAGGAGAACGTGTAATCAGGGAGAACGTGTAATCAGTAGAACGTGTAATCAGGGAGAACGTGTAATCAGGAGAACGTGTAATCAGGGAGAACGTATGAACAGGAGAACGTGTGAACAGGAGAATGTGTAATCATGGAGAACGTGTAATCAGTAGAACGTGTATTCAGGAGAACGTGTAATCAGGAGAACGTGTAATCAGGAGAACGTGTAATCAGGGAGAACATGTAATCAGTAGAACGTGTAATCAGGGAGAACGTGTAATCAGGAGAACGTGTAATCAGGGAGAACGTGTGAACAGGAAAACGTGTAATCAGGAGAACGTGTAATCAGGAGAACGTGTAATCAGGAGAATGTGTAATCAGAAGAACGTGTAATCAGGAGAACGTGTAATCAGGGGAACGTGTAATCAGAAGAACGTGTAATCAGGGAGAACGTGTAATCAGGGAGAACGTGTAATAAGGGAGAACGTGTAATCAGGAGATCGTGTAATCAGGGAGAGCGTGTAATCAGGGAGAACGTGTAATCAGGGTGAACGTGTAATCAGGAGAATGTGTAATCAGGGAGAACGTGTAATCAGGAGATCATGTAATCAAGGTGAACGTGTAATCAGGAGAACGTGTAATCAGGAGAACGTGTAATCAGGAGAAGGTGTAATCAGGGAGAACGTGTAATCAGGAGAACGTGTAATCAGGGAGAACGTGTAATCAGGAGAACGTGTAATCAGGAGAACGTGTAATCAGGGAGAACGTGTAATCAGGGGAACGTGTAATCAGGAGAACGTGTAATCAAGAGAACGTGTAATCAGGAGAACGTGTAATCAGGAGAACGTTTAATCAGTAGAACGTGTAATCAGGAGAACGTGTAATCAGGAGAACTTGTAATCAGGAGAACGTGTAATCAAGAGAACGTGTAATCAGGGAGAACGTGTAATCAGGAGAACGTGTAATCAGGGAGAACGTGTAATCAGGAGAACGTGTAATCAGGGAGAACGTGTAATTAGGGGAACGTGTAATCAGGAGAACGTGTAATCAGGGAGAACGTGTAATTAGGGGAACGTGTAATCAGGAGAACGTGTAATCAGGAGAGCGTGTAATCAGGGGAACGTGTAATCAGGGAGAGCGTGTAATCAGGGAGAACGTGTAATCAGGAGAACGTGTAATCAGGGAGAACGTGTAATCAGGAGAACGTGTAATCAGGGTGAACGTGTAATCAGGGAGAACGTGTAATCAAGAGAACTTGTAATCAGGAGAACGTGTAATCAAGAGAACGTGTAATCAGGGAGAACGTGTAATCAGGAGAACGTGTAATCAGGAGAACGTGTAATCAGGGTGAATGTGTAATCACGGAGAACGTGTAATCAGGAGAACGTGTAATCAGGGGAACGTGTAATCAGGAGAACGTGTAATCAAGAGAGCGTGTAATCACGGATAATGTATAATCAGGAGAACGTGTAATCAGGGGAACGTGTAATCAGGAGAACTTGTAATCAAGAGAGCGTGTAATCAGGGAGAACGTGTAATCAGGAGAACGTGTAATCAGAAGAACGTGTAATCAGGGTGAACGTGTAATCAGGGGAACGTGTAATCAGGGAGAACGTGTAATCAGGGAGAATGTGTAATCAGGGAGAACGTGTAATCAGGAGAACGTGTAATCAGGGAGAACGTGTAATCAGGGAGAACGTGTAATGAGGAGAACGTGTAATCAGGAGAGAGTGTAATCAGGAGAACGTGTAATCAGAAGAACGTGTAATCAGGGTGAACGTGTAATCAGGGGAACGTGTAATCAGGGAGAACGTGTAATCAGGGAGAATGTGTAATCAGGGAGAACGTGTAATCAGGAGAACGTGTAATCAGGGTGAACGTGTAATCAGGGAGAACGTGTAATGAGGAGAACGTGTAATCAGGAGAACGTGTAATCAAGAGAGCGTGTAATCAGGAGAACGTGTAATCAGGAGAACGTGTAATCAGGGTGAACGTGTAATCAGGGGAACTTGTAATCAGGGAAAACGTGTAATCAGGGAGAACGTGTAATCAGGGTGAACGTGTAATCAGGAGAACGTGTAATCAGGGAAAACGTGTAATCAGGAGAACGTGTAATCAGGAGAGCGTGTAATCAGGAGAACGTGTAATCAGGAGAACGTGTAATCAGGGTGAACGTGTAATCAGGGAGAACGTGTAATCAGGAGAACGTGTAATCAGGAGAACGTGTAATCAGAAGAACGTGTAATCAGGGAGAACGTGTAATCAGGAAGAACGTGTAATCAGGGAGAACGTGTGAACAGGAGAACGTGTAATCAGGGAGAACGTGTAATCAGGAGACGTGTAATCAGGAGAACGTGTAATCAAGAGAGCGTGTAATCAGGAGACGTGTAATCAGGAGAACGTGTAATCAAGAGAGCGTGTAATCAGGGAGAACGTGTAATCAGGAGAACGTGTAATCAGGAGAACGTGTAATCAAGAGAGCGTGTAATCAGGGAGAACGTGTAATCAGGAGAACGTGTAATCAGGAGAGCGTGTAATCAGGAGAACGTGTAATCAGGTGAACGTGTAATCAGGGGAACGTGTAATCAGGGAGAACTTGTAATCAGGGAGAACGTGTAATCAGGAGAACGTGTATTCAGGAGAACGTGTAATCAGGGAGAACGTGTAATCAGGAGAACGTGTAATCAGGAGAACGTGTAATCAAGAGAGCGTGTAATCAGGAGAACGTGTAATCAGGTGAACGTGTAATCAGAAGAACGTGTAATCAGGAGAAAGTGTAATCAGGGAGAACGTGTAATCAGTAGAACGTGTATTCAGGAGAACGTGTAATCAGGGAGAACGTGTAATCAGGAGAACGTGTAATCAGGGTGAACGTGTAATCAGGGAGAACGTGTAATCAGGGAGAACGTGTAATCAGGAGAACGTGTAATCAGAAGAACGTGTAATCAGGAGAACGTGTAATCAGAGGAACGTGTAATCAGGAGAACGTGTAATCAGGGAGAGCGTGTAATCAGGAGAATGTGTAATCAGGGAGAACGTGTAATCAGGAGAAGGTGTAATCAGGGAGAAGGTGTAATCAGGAGAACGTGTAATCACGGAGAACGTGTAATCAGGAGAGCGTGTAATCAGGAGAACGTGTAATCAGGGAGAACCTGTAAACAGGAGAACGTGTAATCAGGAGAACGTGTAATCAGGGAGAACGTGTAATCAGGAGAAGGTGTAATCAGGGAGAAGGTGTAATCAGGACAACGTGTAATCAGGAGAACGTGTAATCAGGGAAAGCATGTAATCAGGGAGAACGTGTAATCAAGAGAACGTGTAATCAGGAGAACGTGTAATCAGGGAGAACGTGTAATCAGGGAGAGCTTGTAATCAGGGAGAACGTGTAATCAGGGGAACGTGTAATCAGGGGAACGTGTAATCAGGAGAACGTGTAATCAGGAGAACGTGTATTCAGGAGAACGTGTAATCAGGAGAACGTGTAATCAGGAGAACGTGTAATCAGGGAGAACATGTAATCAGTAGAACGTGTAATCAGGGAGAACGTGTAATCAGGAGAACGTGTAATCAGGGAGAACGTGTGAACAGGAAAACGTGTAATCAGGAGAACGTGTAATCAGGGGAACGTGTAATCAGGGAGAACGTGTAATCAGGGAGAACGTGTAATAAGGGAGAACGTGTAATCAGGAGATCGTGTAATCAGGGAGAGCGTGTAATCAGGGAGAACGTGTAATCAGGGTGAACGTGTAATCAGGAGAATGTGTAATCAGGGAGAACGTGTAATCAGGAGATCATGTAATCAAGGTGAACGTGTAATCAGGAGAACGTGTAATCAGGAGAAGGTGTAATCAGGAGAAGGTGTAATCAGGGAGAACGTGTAATCAGGGAGAACGTGTAATCAGGAGAACGTGTAATCAGGAGAACGTGTAATCAGGGAGAACGTGTAATCAGGGGAACGTGTAATCAGGAGAACGTGTAATCAAGAGAACGTGTAATCAGGAGAACGTGTAATCAGGAGAACGTTTAATCAGTAGAACGTGTAATCAGGAGAACGTGTAATCAGGAGAACTTGTAATCAGGAGAACGTGTAATCAAGAGAACGTGTAATCAGGGAGAACGTTTAATCAGGAGAACGTGTAATCAGGGAGAACGTGTAATCAGGAGAACGTGTAATCAGGGAGAACGTGTAATTAGGGGAACGTGTAATCAGGAGAACGTGTAATCAGGGAGAACGTGTAATTAGGGGAACGTGTAATCAGGAGAACGTGTAATCAGGAGAGCGTGTAATCAAGAGAACGTGTAATCAGGGAGAACGTGTAATTAGGGGAACGTGTAATCAGGAGAACGTGTAATCAGGAGAGCGTGTAATCAGGGAGAACGTGTAATCAGGAGAACGTGTAATCAGGGAGAACGTGTAATCAGGAGAACGTGTAATCAGGGTGAACGTGTAATCAGGGAGAACGTGTAATCAAGAGAAGTTGTAATCAGGAGAACGTATAATAAAGAGAACGTGTAATCAGGGAGAACGTGTAATCAGGAGAACGTGTAATCAGGAGAACGTGTAATCAGGGTGAATGTGTAATCACGGAGAACGTGTAATCAGGAGAACGTGTAATCAGGGGAACGTGTAATCAGGAGAACGTGTAGTCAAGAGAGCGTGTAATCAGGGAGAACGTGTAATCAGGAGAACGTGTAATCAGAAGAACGTGTAATCAGGGTGAACGTGTAATCAGGGGAACGTGTAATCAGGGAGAACGTGTAATCAGGGAGAATGTGTAATCAGGGAGAACGTGTAATCAGGGAGAACGTGTAATCAGGAGAACGTGTAATCAGGGAGAACGTGTAATCAGGGAGAACGTGTAATGAGGAGAACGTGTAATCAGGAGAACGTGTAATCAGGGTGAACGTGTAATCAGGGAGAACGTGTAATCAAGAGAACTTGTAATCAGGAGAACGTGTAATCAAGAGAACGTGTAATCAGGGAGAACGTGTAATCAGGAGAATGTGTAATCAGGGTGAATGTGTAATCACGGAGAACGTGTAATCAGGAGAACGTGTAATCAGGGGAACGTGTAATCAGGAGAACGTGTAATCAAGACAGCGTGTAATCACGGATAATGTATAATCAGGAGAACGTGTAATCAGGGGAACGTGTAATCAGGAGAACTTGTAATCAAGAGAGCGTGTAATCAGGGAGAACGTGTAATCAGGAGAACGTGTAATCAGAAGAACGTGTAATCAGGGGAACGTGTAATCAGGGAGAACGTGTAATCAGGGAGAATGTGTAATCAGGGAGAACGTGTAATCAGGAGAACGTGTAATCAGGGAGAACGTGTAATCAGGGAGAACGTGTAATGAGGAGAACGTGTAATCAGGAGAGAGTGTAATCAGGAGAACGTGTAATCAGGGTGAACGTGTAATCAGGGAGAACGTGTAATGAGGAGAACGTGTAATCAGGAGAACGTGTAATCAAGAGAGCGTGTAATCAGGAGAACGTGTAATCAGGAGAACGTGTAATCAGGGTGAACGTGTAATCAGGGGAACGTGTAATCAGGGAAAACGTGTAATCAGGGAGAACGTGTAATCAGGGTGAACGTGTAATCAGGAGAACGTGTAATCAGGGAGAACGTGGTATCAGGAGAACGTGTAATCAGGAGAGCGTGTAATCAGGAGAACGTGTAATCAGGAGAACGTGTAATCAGGGAGAACGTGTAATCAGGAGAACGTGTAATCAGGAGAACGTGTAATCAGAAGAACGTGTAATCAGGGAGAACGTGTAATCAGGAAGAACGTGTAATCAGGGAGAACGTGTGAACAGGAGAACGTGTAATCAGGGAGAACGTGTAATCAGGAGACGTGTAATCAGGAGAACGTGTAATCAAGAGAGCGTGTAATCAGGAGAACGTGTAATCAGGAGAACGTGTAATCAGGAGACGTGTAATCAGGAGAACGTGTAATCAAGAGAGCGTGTAATCAGGAGACGTGTAATCAGGAGAACGTGTAATCAAGAGAGCGTGTAATCAGGGAGAACGTGTAATCAGGAGAACGTGTAATCAGGAGAACGTGTAATCAAGAGAGCGTGTAATCAGGAGAACGTGTAATCAGGTGAACGTGTAATCAGGGGAACGTGTAATCAGGGAGAACTTGTAATCAGGGAGAACGTGTAATCAGGAGAACGTGTAATCAGAAGAACGTGTAATCAGGAGAACGTGTAATCAGGGAGAACGTGTAATCAGTAGAACGTGTATTCAGGAGAACGTGTAATCAGGGAGAACGTGTAATCAGGAGAACGTGTAATCAGGGTGAACGTGTAATCAGGGAGAACGTGTAATCAGGGAGAACGTGTAATCAGGAGAACGTGTAATCAGAAGAACGTGTAATCAGGAGAACGTGTAATCAGAGGAACGTGTAATCAGGAGAACGTGTAATCAGGGAGAGCGTGTAATCAGGAGAATGTGTAATCAGGGAGAACGTGTAATCAGGAGAAGGTGTAATCAGGGAGAAGGTGTAATCAGGAGAACGTGTAATCAGAAGAGCGTGTAATCAGGAGAACGTGTAATCAGGGAGAACCTGTAAACAGGAGAACGTGTAATCAGGAGAACGTGTAATCAGAAGAACGTGTAATCAGGAGAACGTGTAATCAGAAGAACGTGTAATCAGGAGAACGTGTAATCAGGGGAACGTGTAATCAGAAGAACGTGTAATCAGGGAGAACGTGTAATCAGGGAGAACGTGTAATAAGGGAGAACGTGTAATCAGGAGATCGTGTAATCAGGAGAACGTGTAATCAGGGAGAACGTGTAATCAGGAGAAGGTGTAATCAGGACAACGTGTAATCAGGAGAACGTGTAATCAGGGAGAGCGTGTAATCAGGGAGAACGTGTAATCAAGAGAACGTGTAATCAGGAGAGCTTGTAATCAGGGAGAACGTGTAATCAGGAGAACGTGTAATCAGGAGAACGTGTAATCAGGGAGAACGTGTAATCAGGGAGAGCTTGTAATCAGGGAGAACGTGTAATCAGGTGAACGTGTAATCAGGAGAACGTGTAATCAGGAGAACTTGTAATCAAGAGAGCGTGTAATCAGGAGAACGTGTAATCAGGAGAACGTGTAATCAAGAGAGCGTGTAATCAGGAGAACGTGTAATCAGGAGAACGTGTAATCAAGAGAACGTGTAATCAAGAGAGCGTGTAATCAGGAGAACGTGTAATCAGGAGAACGTGTAATCAGGGTGAACGTGTAATCAGGAGAACGTGTAATCAGGAGAACGTGTAATCAGGAGAAGGTGTAATCAGGAGAACGTGTAATCAGGAGAACGTGTAATCAAGAGAGCGTGTAATCAGGAGAACGTGTAATCAGGGTGAACGTGTAATCAGGAGAACGTGTAATCAGGAGAACGTGTAATCAGGAGAACGTGTAATCAAGAGAGCGTGTAATCAGCAGAACGTGTAATCAGGAGAACGTGTAATCAGGAGAACGTGTAATCAGGAGAACGTGTAATCAGGAGAACGTGTAATCAGGGTGAACGTGTAATCAGGGGAACGTGTAATCAGGGAGAACGTGTAATCAGGGAGAACGTGTAATCAGGAGAACGTGTTATCAGGGAGAACGTGTAATCAGGAGAACGTGTAATCAGGAGAGCGTGTAATCAGGGTGAACGTGTAATCAGGAGAACGTGTAATCAGGGGAACGTGTAATCAGGGAGAACGTGTAATCAGGAGACGTGTAATCAGGAGAACGTGTAATCAGGAGAACGTGTAATCAGGAGAACGTGTAATCAGGGAGAACGTGTAATCAGGAGAACGTGTAATCAGGAGAACGTGTAATCAGAAGAACGTGTAATCAGGAGAACGTGTAATCAGGGAGAACGTGTGAACAGGAGAACGTGTAATCAGGAGAACGTGTAATCAGGGAGAACGTGTAATCAGTAGAACGTGTAATCAGGGAGAACGTGTAATCAGGAGAACGTGTAATCAGGGAGAACGTGTGAACAGGAGAACGTGTGAACAGGAGAACGTGTAATCATGGAGAACGTGTAATCAGTAGAACGTGTATTCAGGAGAACGTGTAATCAGGAGAACGTGTAATCAGGAGAACGTGTAATCAGGGAGAACATGTAATCAGTAGAACGTGTAATCAGGGAGAACGTGTAATCAGGGAGAACATGTAATCAGTAGAACGTGTAATCAGGGAGAACGTGTAATCAGGAGAACGTGTAATCAGGGAGAACGTGTGAACAGGAAAACGTGTAATCAGGAGAACGTGTAATCAGGAGAACGTGTAATCAGGAGAATGTGTAATCAGAAGAACGTGTAATCAGGAGAACGTGTAATCAGGGGAACGTGTAATCAGAAGAACGTGTAATCAGGGAGAACATGTAATCAGTAGAACGTGTAATCAGGGAGAACGTGTAATCAGGAGAACGTGTAATCAGGGAGAACGTGTGAACAGGAAAACGTGTAATCAGGAGAACGTGTAATCAGGAGAACGTGTAATCAGGAGAATGTGTAATCAGAAGAACGTGTAATCAGGAGAACGTGTAATCAGGGGAACGTGTAATCAGAAGATCGTGTAATCAGGGAGAGCGTGTAATCAGGGAGAACGTGTAATCAGGGTGAACGTGTAATCAGGAGAATGTGTAATCAGGGAGAACGTGTAATCAGGAGATCATGTAATCAAGGTGAACGTGTAATCAGGAGAACGTGTAATCAGGAGAAGGTGTAATCAGGGAGAACGTGTAATCAGGAGAACGTGTAATCAGGGAGAACGTGTAATCAGGAGAACGTGTAATCAGGAGAACGTGTAATCAAGAGAGCGTGTAATCAGGAGAACGTGTAATCAGGAGAACGTGTAATCAGGGTGAACGTGTAATCAGGGGAACGTGTAATCAGGGAAAACGTGTAATCAGGGAGAACGTGTAATCAGGGTGAACGTGTAATCAGGAGAACGTGTAATCAGGGAGAACGTGGTATCAGGAGAACGTGTAATCAGGAGAGCGTGTAATCAGGAGAACGTGTAATCAGGAGAACGTGTAATCAGGGAGAACGTGTAATCAGGAGAACGTGTAATCAGGAGAACGTGTAATCAGAAGAACGTGTAATCAGGGAGAACGTGTAATCAGGAAGAACGTGTAATCAGGGAGAACGTGTGAACAGGAGAACGTGTAATCAGGGAGAACGTGTAATCAGGAGACGTGTAATCAGGAGAACGTGTAATCAAGAGAGCGTGTAATCAGGAGAACGTGTAATCAGGAGAACGTGTAATCAGGAGACGTGTAATCAGGAGAACGTGTAATCAAGAGAGCGTGTAATCAGGAGACGTGTAATCAGGAGAACGTGTAATCAAGAGAGCGTGTAATCAGGGAGAACGTGTAATCAGGAGAACGTGTAATCAGGAGAACGTGTAATCAAGAGAGCGTGTAATCAGGAGAACGTGTAATCAGGTGAACGTGTAATCAGGGGAACGTGTAATCAGGGAGAACTTGTAATCAGGGAGAACGTGTAATCAGGAGAACGTGTAATCAGAAGAACGTGTAATCAGGAGAACGTGTAATCAGGGAGAACGTGTAATCAGTAGAACGTGTATTCAGGAGAACGTGTAATCAGGGAGAACGTGTAATCAGGAGAACGTGTAATCAGGGTGAACGTGTAATCAGGGAGAACGTGTAATCAGGGAGAACGTGTAATCAGGAGAACGTGTAATCAGAAGAACGTGTAATCAGGAGAACGTGTAATCAGAGGAACGTGTAATCAGGAGAACGTGTAATCAGGGAGAGCGTGTAATCAGGAGAATGTGTAATCAGGGAGAACGTGTAATCAGGAGAAGGTGTAATCAGGGAGAAGGTGTAATCAGGAGAACGTGTAATCACGGAGAACGTGTAATCAGGAGAACGTGTAATCAGGAGAGCGTGTAATCAGGAGAACGTGTAATCAGGGAGAACCTGTAAACAGGAGAACGTGTAATCAGGAGAACGTGTAATCAGAAGAACGTGTAATCAGGAGAACGTGTAATCAGAAGAACGTGTAATCAGGAGAACGTGTAATCAGGGGAACGTGTAATCAGAAGAACGTGTAATCAGGGAGAACGTGTAATCAGGGAGAACGTGTAATCAGGAGATCGTGTAATCAGGAGAACGTGTAATCAGGGAGAACGTGTAATCAGGAGAAGGTGTAATCAGGGAGAAGGTGTAATCAGGACAACGTGTAATCAGGAGAACGTGTAATCAGGGAGAGCGTGTAATCAGGGAGAACGTGTAATCAAGAGAACGTGTAATCAGGAGAGCTTGTAATCAGGGAGAACGTGTAATCAGGAGAACGTGTAATCAGGAGAACGTGTAATCAGGGAGAACGTGTAATCAGGGAGAGCTTGTAATCAGGGAGAACGTGTAATCAGGTGAACGTGTAATCAGGAGAACGTGTAATCAGGAGAACTTGTAATCAAGAGAGCGTGTAATCAGGAGAACGTGTAATCAGGAGAACGTGTAATCAAGAGAGCGTGTAATCAGGAGAACGTGTAATCAGGAGAACGTGTAATCAAGAGAACGTGTAATCAAGAGAGCGTGTAATCAGGAGAACGTGTAATCAGGAGAACGTGTAATCAGGGTGAACGTGTAATCAGGAGAACGTGTAATCAGGAGAACGTGTAATCAGGGTGAACGTGTAATCAGGAGAACGTGTAATCAGGAGAACGTGTAATCAGGAGAACGTGTAATCAAGAGAGCGTGTAATCAGCAGAACGTGTAATCAGGAGAACGTGTAATCAGGAGAACGTGTAATCAGGAGAACGTGTAATCAGGGTGAACGTGTAATCAGGGGAACGTGTAATCAGGGAGAACGTGTAATCAGGGAGAACGTGTAATCAGGAGAACGTGTAATCAGGAGAACGTGTTATCAGGGAGAACGTGTAATCAGGAGAACGTGTAATCAGGAGAGCGTGTAATCAGGGTGAACGTGTAATCAGGAGAACGTGTAATCAGGGGAACGTGTAATCAGGGAGAACGTGTAATCAGGAGACGTGTAATCAGGAGAACGTGTAATCAGGAGAACGTGTAATCAGGAGAACGTGTAATCAGGGAGAACGTGTAATCAGGAGAACGTGTAATCAGGAGAACGTGTAATCAGAAGAACGTGTAATCAGGAGAACGTGTAATCAGGGAGAACGTGTGAACAGGAGAACGTGTAATCAGGAGAACGTGTAATCAGGGAGAACGTGTAATCAGTAGAACGTGTAATCAGGGAGAACGTGTAATCAGGAGAACGTGTAATCAGGGAGAACGTGTGAACAGGAGAACGTGTGAACAGGAGAACGTGTAATCATGGAGAACGTGTAATCAGTAGAACGTGTATTCAGGAGAACGTGTAATCAGGAGAACGTGTAATCAGGAGAACGTGTAATCAGGGAGAACATGTAATCAGTAGAACGTGTAATCAGGGAGAACGTGTAATCAGGGAGAACATGTAATCAGTAGAACGTGTAATCAGGGAGAACGTGTAATCAGGAGAACGTGTAATCAGGGAGAACGTGTGAACAGGAAAACGTGTAATCAGGAGAACGTGTAATCAGGAGAACGTGTAATCAGGAGAATGTGTAATCAGAAGAACGTGTAATCAGGAGAACGTGTAATCAGGGGAACGTGTAATCAGAAGAACGTGTAATCAGGGAGAACATGTAATCAGTAGAACGTGTAATCAGGGAGAACGTGTAATCAGGAGAACGTGTAATCAGGGAGAACGTGTGAACAGGAAAACGTGTAATCAGGAGAACGTGTAATCAGGAGAACGTGTAATCAGGAGAATGTGTAATCAGAAGAACGTGTAATCAGGAGAACGTGTAATCAGGGGAACGTGTAATCAGGGAGAGCGTGTAATCAGGAGAATGTGTAATCAGGGAGAACGTGTAATCAGGAGATCATGTAATCAAGGTGAACGTGTAATCAGGAGAACGTGTAATCAGGAGAAGGTGTAATCAGGGAGAACGTGTAATCAGGAGAACGTGTAATCAGGGAGAACGTGTAATCAGGAGAACGTGTAATCAGGAGACGTGCAATCAGGGGAACGTGTAATCAGGAGAACGTGTAATCAAGAGAACGTGTAATCAGGAGAACGTGTAATCAGGAGAACGTTTAATCAGTAGAACGTGTAATCAGGAGAACGTGTAATCAGGAGAACTTGTAATCAGGAGAACGTGTAATCAGGAGAACGTGTAATCAGGAGAACGTGTAATCAGGGAGAACGTGTAATTAGGGGAACGTGTAATCAGGGAGAACGTGTAATTAGGGGAACGTGTAATCAGGAGAACGTGTAATCAGGAGAGCGTGTAATCAAGAGAATGTGTAATCAGGGAGAACGTGTAATTAGGGGAACGTGTAATCATGAGAACGTGTAATCAGGAGAGCGTGTAATCAGGAGAACGTGTAATCAGGGAGAACGTGTAATCAGGAGAACGTGTAATCAGGGTGAACGTGTAATCAAGAGAACTTGTAATCAGGAGAACGTGTAATCAAGAGAACGTGTAATCAGGGAGAACGTGTAATCAGGAGAACGTGTAATCAGGAGAACGTGTAATCAGGGTGAATGTGTAATCACGGAGAACGTGTAATCAGGAGAACGTGTAATCAGGGGAACGTGTAATCAGGAGAACGTGTAATCAAGAGAGCGTGTAATCACGGATAATGTATAATCAGGAGAACGTGTAATCAGGGGAACGTGTAATCAGGAGAACTTGTAATCAAGAGAGCGTGTAATCAGGGAGAACGTGTAATTAGGAGAACGTGTAATCAGAAGAACGTGTAATCAGGGTGAACGTGTAATCAGGGGAACGTGTAATCAGGGAGAACGTGTAATCAGGGAGAACGTGTAATCAGGAGAACGTGTAATCAGGGTGAACGTGTAATCAGGAGAACGTGTAATCAGGAGAACGTGTAATCAGGAGAACGTGTAATCAAGAGAGCGTGTAATCAGCAGAACGTGTAATCAGGAGAACGTGTAATCAGGAGAACGTGTAATCAGGAGAACGTGTAATCAGGAGAACGTGTAATCAGGGTGAACGTGTAATCAGGGGAACGTGTAATCAGGGAGAACGTGTAATCAGGGAGAACGTGTAATCAGGAGAACGTGTAATCAGGAGAACGTGTTATCAGGGAGAACGTGTAATCAGGAGAACGTGTAATCAGGAGAGCGTGTAATCAGGGTGAACGTGTAATCAGGAGAACGTGTAATCAGGGGAACGTGTAATCAGGGAGAACGTGTAATCAGGAGACGTGTAATCAGGAGAACGTGTAATCAGGAGAACGTGTAATCAGGAGAACGTGTAATCAGGGAGAACGTGTAATCAGGAGAACGTGTAATCAGGAGAACGTGTAATCAGAAGAACGTGTAATCAGGAGAACGTGTAATCAGGGAGAACGTGTGAACAGGAGAACGTGTAATCAGGAGAACGTGTAATCAGGGAGAACGTGTAATCAGTAGAACGTGTAATCAGGGAGAACGTGTAATCAGGAGAACGTGTAATCAGGGAGAACGTGTGAACAGGAGAACGTGTGAACAGGAGAACGTGTAATCATGGAGAACGTGTAATCAGTAGAACGTGTATTCAGGAGAACGTGTAATCAGGAGAACGTGTAATCAGGAGAACGTGTAATCAGGGAGAACATGTAATCAGTAGAACGTGTAATCAGGGAGAACGTGTAATCAGGAGAACGTGTAATCAGGGAGAACGTGTGAACAGGAAAACGTGTAATCAGGAGAACGTGTAATCAGGAGAACGTGTAATCAGGAGAATGTGTAATCAGAAGAACGTGTAATCAGGGGAACGTGTAATCAGGGGAACGTGTAATCAGAAGAACGTGTAATCAGGGAGAACATGTAATCAGTAGAACGTGTAATCAGGGAGAACGTGTAATCAGGAGAACGTGTAATCAGGGAGATCGTGTGAACAGGAAAACGTGTAATCAGGAGAACGTGTAATCAGGAGAACGTGTAATCAGGAGAATGTGTAATCAGAAGAACGTGTAATCAGGGAGAGCGTGTAATCAGGGAGAACGTGTAATCAGGGTGAACGTGTAATCAGGAGAATGTGTAATCAGGGAGAACGTGTAATCAGGAGATCCTGTAATCAAGGTGAACGTGTAATCAGGAGAACGTGTAATCAGGAGAAGGTGTAATCAGGGAGAACGTGTAATCAGGAGAACGTGTAATCAGGGAGAACGTGTAATCAGGAGAACGTGTAATCAGGAGACGTGCAATCAGGGGAACGTGTAATCAGGAGAACGTGTAATCAAGAGAACGTGTAATCAGGAGAACGTGTAATCAGGAGAACGTTTAATCAGTAGAACGTGTAATCAGGAGAACGTGTAATCAGGAGAACGTGTAATCAGGAGAACGTGTAATCAGGGAGAACGTGTAATTAGGGGAACGTGTAATCAGGGAGAACGTGTAATTAGGGGAACGTGTAATCAGGAGAACGTGTAATCAGGAGAGCGTGTAATCAAGAGAATGTGTAATCAGGGAGAACGTGTAATTAGGGGAACGTGTAATCAGGAGAACGTGTAATCAGGAGAGCGTGTAATCAGGGGAACGTGTAATCAGGAGAGCGTGTAATCAAGAGAATGTGTAATCAGGGAGAACGTGTAATTAGGGGAACGTGTAATCATGAGAACGTGTAATCAGGAGAGCGTGTAATCAGGAGAACGTGTAATCAGGGAGAACGTGTAATCAGGAGAACGTGTAATCAGGGTGAACGTGTAATCAAGAGAACTTGTAATCAGGAGAACGTGTAATTAAGAGAACGTGTAATCAGGGAGAACGTGTAATCAGGAGAACGTGTAATCAGGAGAACGTGTAATCAGGGTGAATGTGTAATCACGGAGAACGTGTAATCAGGAGAACGTGTAATCAGGGGAACGTGTAATCAGGAGAACGTGTAATCAAGAGAGCGTGTAATCACGGATAATGTATAATCAGGAGAACGTGTAATCAGGGGAACGTGTAATCAGGAGAACTTGTAATCAAGAGAGCGTGTAATCAGGGAGAACGTGTAATTAGGAGAACGTGTAATCAGAAGAACGTGTAATCAGGGTGAACGTGTAATCAGGGGAACGTGTAATCAGGGAGAACGTGTAATCAGGGAGAACGTGTAATCAGGGAGAACGTGTAATCAGGAGAACGTGTAATCAGGGAGAACGTGTAATCAGGGAGAACGTGTAATGAGGAGAACGTGTAATCAGGAGAGAGTGTAATCAGGAGAACGTGTAATCAGGGTGAACGTATAATCAGGGAGAACGTGTAATGAGGAGAACGTGTAATCAGGAGAACGTGTAATCAGGAGAACGTGTAATCAGGAGAACGTGTAATCAAGAGAGCGTGTAATCAGCGTGAACGTGTAATCAGGAGAACGTGTAATCAGGGTGAACGTGTAATCAGGGGAACGTGTAATCAGGGAGAACGTGTATTCAGGGAGAACGTGTAATCAGGGTGAACGTGTAATCAGGAGAACGTATAATCAGGGAGAACGTGTAATCAGGAGAACGTGTAATCAGGAGAACGTGTAATCAGGAGAACGTGTAATCAGGGTGAACGTGTAATGAGGAGAACGTGTAATCAGGAGACGTGTAATCAGGAGAGAGTGTAATCAGGAGAACGTGTAATCAGGGTGAACGTGTAATCAGGGTGAACGTGGAATCAGGGGAACGTGTAATCAGGGAGAACGTGTATTCAGGGAGAACGTGTAATCAGGGTGAACGTGTAATCAGGAGAACGTATAATCAGGGAGAACGTGTAATCAGGAGAACGTATAATCAGGGAGAACGTGTAATCAGGAGACGTGTAATCAGGAGAGAGTGTAATCAGGAGAACGTGTAATCAGGAGAACGTGTAATCAGGGTGAACGTGTAATCAGGGGAACGTGTAATCAGGGAGAACGTGTATTCAGGGAGAACGTGTAATCAGGGTGAACGTGTAATCAGGAGAACGTATAATCAGGGAGAACGTGTAATCAGGAGAACGTGTAATCAGGAGAACGTGTAATCAGGGTGAACGTGTAATGAGGAGAACGTGTAATCAGGAGACGTGTAATCAGGAGAGAGTGTAATCAGGAGAACGTGTAATCAGGGTGAACGTGTAATCAGGGAGAACGTGTAATGAGGAGAACGTGTAATCAGGAGAACGTGTAATCAAGAGAGCGTGTAATCAGGAGAACGTGTAATCAGGAGAACGTGTAATCAGGAGAACGTGTAATCAGGAGAACTTGTAATCAAGAGAGCGTGTAATCAGGGGAACGTGTAATCAGGAGACGTGTAATCAGGAGAACGTGTAATCAGGAGAACGTGTAATCAGGAGAACGTGTAATCAGGGTGAACGTGTAATCAGGGGAACGTGTAATCAGGGAGAACGTGTATTCAGGGAGAACGTGTAATCAGGGTGAACGTGTAATCAGGAGAACGTATAATCAGGGAGAACGTGTAATCAGGAGAACGTGTAATCAGGAGAGCGTGTAATCAGTAGAACGTGTAATCAGGAGAACGTGTAATCAGGGTGAACGTGTAATCAGGGAGAACGTGTAATCAGGAGAACGTGTAATCAGGAGAACGTGTAATCAGAAGAACGTGTAATCAGGGAGAACGTGTAATCAGGAAGAACGTGTAATCAGGGAGAACGTGTGAACAGGAGAACGTGTAATCAGGGAGAACATGTAATCAGGAGATGTGTAATCAGGAGAACGTGTAATCAAGAGAGCGTGTAATCAGGAGAACGTGTAATCAGGAGAACGTGTAATCAGGAGAACGTGTAATCAGGAGAACGTGTAATCAGGAGAACGTGTAATCAAGAGAGCGTGTAATCAGGAGACGTGTAATCAGGAGAACGTGTAATCAAGAGAGCGTGTAATCAGGGAGAACGTGTAATCAGGAGAACGTGTAATCAGGAGAACGTGTAATCAAGAGAGCGTGTAATCAGGAGACGTGTAATCAGGAGAACGTGTAATCAAGAGAGCGTGTAATCAGGGAGAACGTGTAATCAGGAGAACGTGTAATCAGGGAGAACGTGTAATCAGGAGACGTGTAATCAGGAGAACGTGTAATCAAGAGAGCGTGTAATCAGGAGACGTGTAATCAGGAGAACGTGTAATCAAGAGAGCGTGTAATCAGGGAGAACGTGTAATCAGGAGAACGTGTAATCAGGAGAACGTGTAATCAAGAGAGCGTGTAATCAGGAGAACGTGTAATCAGGTGAACGTGTAATCAGGGGAACGTGTAATCAGGGAGAACTTGTAATCAGGGAGAACGTGTAATCAGGAGAACGTGTAATCAGAAGAACGTGTAATCAGGAGAACGTGTAATCAGGGAGAACGTGTGAACAGGAGAACGTGTAATCAGGAGAACGTGTAATCAGGGAGAACGTGTAATCAGTAGAACGTGTATTCAGGAGAACGTATAATCAGGAGAACGTGTAATCAGGGAGAACGTGTAATCAGGAGAACGTGTAATCAGGAGAACGTGTAATCAGGGAGAACGTGTAATTAGTAGAACGTGTAATCAGGGAGAACGTGTAATCAGGAGAACGTGTAATCAGGAGAACGTGTAATCAGGAGAACGTGTAATCAGGAGAACGTGTAATCAGGGAGAACGTGTAATCAGGGGAACGTGTAATCAGGAGAACGTGTAAACAGAAGAACGTGTAATCAGGGAGAACGTGTAATCAGGAGAACGTGTAATCAGGAGAACGTGTAATCAGGAGAACGTGTAATCAGGAGAACGTGTAATCAGGAGAACGTGTAAACAGAAGAACGTGTAATCAGGGAGAACGTGTAATCAGGGAGAACGTGTAATCAGGGAGAACGTGTAATCAGGGGAACGTGTAATCAGGAGAACGTGTAAACAGAAGAACGTGTAATCAGGGAGAACGTGTAATCAGGAGAACGTGTAATCAGGAGAACGTGTAAACAGAAGAACGTGTAATCAGGGAGAACGTGTAATCAGGAGAACGTGTGAACAGGAGAACGTGTAATCAGGGAGAACGTGTAATCAGGGAGAACGTGTAAACAGAAGAACGTGTAATCAGGGAGAACGTGTAATCAGAAGAACGTGTAATCAGGGAGAACGTGTGAACAGGAGAACGTGTAATCAGGAGAACGTGTAATCAGGGAGAACGTGTAATCAGTAGAACGTGTATTCAGGAGAACGTGTAATCAGGAGAACGTGTAATCAGGGTGAACGTGTAATCAGGGAGAACGTGTAATCAGGGAGAACGTGTAATCAGGAGAACGTGTAATCAGAAGAACGTGTAATCAGGAGAACGTGTAATCAGAGGAACGTGTAATCAGGAGAACGTGTAATCAGGGAGAGCGTGTAATCAGGAGAACGTGTAATCAGGGAGAACGTGTAATCAGGAGAAGGTGTAATCAGGGAGAAGGTGTAATCAGGAGAACGTGTAATCACGGAGAACGTGTAATCAGGAGAACGTGTAATCACGGAGAATGTGTAATCAGTGGAACGTGTAATCAGGAGAGCGTGTAATCAGGAGAACGTGTAATCAGGGAGAACCTGTAAACAGGAGAACGTGTAATCAGGAGAACGTGTAATCAGGGAGAACGTGTAATCAGGAGAAGGTGTAATCAGGGAGAAGGTGTAATCAGGACAACGTGTAATCAGGAGAACGTGTAATCAGGGAGAGCGTGTAATCAGGGAGAACGTGTAATCAAGAGAACGTGTAATCAGGAGAGCTTGTAATCAGGGAGAACTTGTAATCAGGGAGAACGTGTAATCAGGAGAACGTGTAATCAGGAGAACGTGTAATCAGGGAGAACGTGTAATCAGGGAGAGCTTGTAATCAGGGAGAACGTGTAATCAGGAGAACGTGTAATCAGGATAACGTGTAATCAGGGAGAGCGTGTAATCAGGAGAACGTGTAATCAGGGAGAACGTGTAATCAGGAGAACGTGTAATCAGGGAGAAGGTGTAATCAGGAGAAGGTGTAATCAGGGAGAAGGTGTAATCAGGAGAACGTGTAATCAGGAGAACGTGTAATCAGGGAGAACGTGTAATCAGGGAGAATGTGTAATCAGGAGAGCGTGTAATCAGGGAGAGTGTGTAATCAGGGAGAACGTGTAATCAGGGAGAACGTGTAATCAGGGAGAGCGTGTAATCAGGGAGAGCGTGTAATCAGGGAGAACGTGTAATCAGGGAGAACGTGTAATCAGGAGAACGTGTAATCAGGGAGAGCTTGTAATCAGGGAGAATATGTAATCAGAAGAACGTGTAATCAGGGAGAGCGTGTAATCAGGAGAACGTGTAATCAGGAGAACGTGTAATCAGGAGAACGTGTAATCAGGGAGAACGTTTAATCAGGGAGAACGTGTAATCAGGAGAACGTGTAATCAGGAGAGAGTGTAATCAGGAGAACGTGTAATCAGGAGAACGTGTAATCAGGGAGAGCTTGTAATCAAGGATAATGTATAATCAGAAGAACGTGTAATCAGGGAGAGCGTGTAATCAGGAGAACGTGTAATCAGGAGAACGTGTAATCAGGAGAACGTGTAATCAGGTAGAACTTGTAATCAGGAGAACGTGTAATCAGGGAGAACGTGTAATCAGGAGAACGTGTAATCAGGTAGGACGTGTAATCAGGACGACGTGTAATCAGGAGAACGTGTAATCAGGAGAACGTGTAATCAGGGAGAACGTGTAATCAGGAGATCGTGTAATCAGGAGACGTGTAATCAGGAGACCTGTAATCAGAGAGAACGTGTAATCAGGAGAACGTGTAATCAGGAGAACGTGTAATCAGGAGAACGTGTAATCAGGACAACGTGTAATCAGGGAGAACGTGTAATCAGGAGAACGTGTAATCAGGAGAACGTGTAATCAGGGAGAACGTGTAATCAGGAGAACGTGTAATCAGGAGACGTGTAATCAGGGAGAACGTGTAATCAGGAGAACGTGTAATCAGGAGAATGTGTAATCAGGGAGAGCGTGTAATCAGGGAGATCTTGTAATCAGGAGAACGTGTAATCAGGAGAACGTGTGATCAGGAGACGTGTAATCAGGGAGAACGTGTAATCAGGGGAACGTCTAATCAGAAGAACGTGTAATCAGGAGAACGTGTAAACAGGAGAACGTGTAATCAGGAGAACGTGTAATCAGGAGAGTGTGTAATCAGGGAGAACGTGTAATCAGGAGAATGTGTAATCAGGGAGAGCGTGTAATCAGGGAGATCTTGTAATCAGGAGAACGTGTAATCAGGAGAACGTGTGATCAGGAGACGTGTAATCAGGGAGAACGTGTAATCAGGGGAACGTGTAATCAGGAGAACGTGTAATCAGGGGAACGTCTAATCAGGAGAACGTGTAATCAGGAGAACGTGTAAACAGGAGAACGTGTAATCAGGGAGAACGTGTAATCAGGGGAACGTCTAATCAGGAGAACGTGTAATCAGGGGAACGTCTAATCAGGAGAACGTCTAATCAGGAGAACGTGTAATCAGGAGAACGTGTAATCAGGGGAACGTGTAATCAGGAGAACGTGTAATCAGGAGAACGTGTAATCAGGGGAACGTGTAATCAGGAGAACGTGTAATCAGGAGAACGTGTAATCAGGGGAACGTGTAATCAGGAGAACGTGTAATCAGGAGAGTGTGTAATCAGGGAGAACGTGTAATCAGGAGAATGTGTAATCAGGGAGAGCGTGTAATCAGGGAGATCTTGTAATCAGGAGAACGTGTAATCAGGAGAACGTGTGATCAGGAGACGTGTAATCAGGGAGAACGTGTAATCAGGGGAACGTGTAATCAGGAGAACGTGTAATCAGGGAGAACGTGTAATCAGGGGAACGTCTAATCAGGAGAACGTGTAATCAGGAGAACGTGTAATCAGGAGAACGTGTAATCAGGGGAACGTGTAATCAGGAGAACGTGTAATCAGGGGAACGTGTAATCAGGAGAACGTGTAAACAGGAGAACGTGTAATCAGGGAGAACGTGTAATCAGGAGAACGTGTAATCAGGAGACGTGTAATCAGGGAGAACGTGTAATCAGGAGAACGTGTAATCAGGAGAACGTGTAATCAGGGAGAACGTGTAATCAGGAGACGTGTAATCAGGGAGAACGTGTAATCAGGGGAACGTCTAATCAGGGAGAACGTGTAATCAGGAGAACGTGTAATCAGACGTGTAATCTGGGAGAACGTGTAATCAGGAGACGTGTAATCAGGAGAACGTGTAATCAGGGAGAACGTGTAATCAGGGGAACGTCTAATCAGGAGAACGTGTAATCAGGGAGAACGTGTAATCAGGAGACGTGTAATCAGGAGAACGTGTAATCAGGAGAACGTGTAATCAGGGAGATCGTGTAATCAGGAGAACGTGTAATCAGGAGACGTGTAATCAGGGAGAACGTGTAATCAGGAGACGTGTAATCAGGAGACGTGTAATCAGGGAGAACGTGTAATCAGGAGAACTTGTAATCAGAAGAACGTGTAATCAGGGAGAACGTGTAATCAGGAGAACGTGTAATCAGGGAGAACGTGTAATCAGGAGAACGTGTAATCAGGAGAACCTGTAATCAGGAGAACGTGTAATCAGGAGAACGTGTAAACAGGAGAACGTGTAATCAGGGAGAACGTGTAATCAGGAGAACTTGTATTCAGGGAGAACGTGTAATCAGGGAGAACGTGTAATCAGGAGACGTGTAATCAGGAGACGTGTAATCAGGAGAACGTGTAATCAGGAGAACGTGTAATCAGGGGAACGTGTAATCAGGAGAACGTGTAATCAGGGTGAACGTGTAATCAGGGAGAACGTGTTATCAGGAGAACTTGTAATCAGTTAGAACGTGTAATCAGGAGAACGTGTAATCAGTGATCACATGTAATGACCCATTGCCTTTTTCATCCCTTTGGGCCTTCTTCGTTATGCTCCCCGGATGCTATGGCGCAGTTTACACAGCCCCTGGCTGCAGCCGTTAATTGACCGCTGATCGTCTGCCCGTTTCCTGATCTGCCGTCATTTAATAGACAGTTCAGACTGTCCGATCGCACTTCCGTTGTTAACGTGATTGTTCTGTCATTCTTCTCGGCAGCGCATTCTGGTTACACAGGATGATGTGCTGTCGAGAATAATGATTTTCAAGGAGGTTTAAAATCACTTCACCCAATGAGCAGACTTTTTGCCCGGCCGTCCAGTGATTCTCGGCCTGTGCAGACTGCACAGTTATCATCAGTCAGGTGTTTCCAGTAGTCTCCTGATGTCAGTGCAAACTCGCCTTTAGGCCTCATTTAGACGCCTATCAGGTATTTGTCTTGTATTTCTCAGATCGATCACGTACAGTCTGGGGCTGCTCAGATGTTAAAATCACACATATAAATCTATGGGTCCGTGAACATGACAGACAGCACATGGCTGTCATCTTTGTACAATCCATATACTATCTGTGCAACATCCTTATACCATCCATGTATCCACATATTACCACCACATAGAGACCGAATACTACAATACTGATCAATAATAAAAAAACACAATACTAATATTACCATAAGTGCCATTATACACATGAGCTCTGTACATAGTGTATAGTGTACAGGTAATACAGTGATCACCAGTGACATTATACACAGGAGCTCTGTATATAGTGTATAGTGTACAGGTAATACAGGGATCACCAGTGACATTATACACAGGAGCTCTGTATATAGTGTATAGTGTACAGGTAATACAGTGATCACCAGTGACATTATACACAGCAGCTCTGTATATAGTCTATAGTGTACAGGTAATACAGTGAACACCAGTGACATTATACACAGGAGCTCTATATATAGTGTACAGTGTACAGGTAATACAGTGATCATCAGTGATATTATACACAGGAGCTCTGTATATGACGCGCCCCCTGGGCCATGTTTGAGGAATACCCGGAGCCGGATCTGTTGGGGGTGGTAGTCCTCGTGGCGGTGACCCGGTCCGTGCCCAGGGTGTCAAACTAAGTGGCGATGTTTTTAGTGGCAGATGTGATATTGTTCGACTACGCCACCCGTTGAATGCGGTTACGAAACCGCCGCTGCAGGGCAGACCGCTGAGGCCGGTGGTACAGTTGTGCAGCGTGGGTAGTATAACCCCCAACGGGAGGGGTATGGCCTCAGGGCAGCGGACGTGGATGATGGGGATGGTAGAATTGCACGCAGGCACCAGGAACCACTCAGAGACGGTGCGGTGTAGTTCAGGGTCTTTACTGGTGACAAAGATAGACCCTCCTGGGAGTACTGGCTAGCGGTCGGGGTCTGGTCAGTCCGTGATCAGACAGGATCTCCCCTGGCCAGGCGGAGTTGTAGGCCTCCCCAACTAACTGTACTCTTCTTGGCTACCGTGCTAGAAGCGGGTAAAAGTAGCCCACGTCCCTGAGTGTACCGTGTGGTGCTCACCCGTATGGCCGGTGACTCGGGGCCTTCTGGTAGCCTTCGCTCCACGACGGCGGTGCTGGTCCCTTGCGTGTGACCGTGCCTTCGGGTTTCTTGGCCAGAGGACCTGAAATCCCCTGCCGGTCGGTTTCTGCTGCTGGGTATGGAACAGTCCCCACAGCCTCGGACTCCGTGTCCGGTGAGATCTCTTCAGCCAAGGCGAGCTATCTAGCTTCCAGCCTCTGGCACTCACTCCTGCTCCTACAGGGCTCCTGTTGTCACTTTCCCTGCAACTGCTCCACACCAGACCAGACTGTGTCTCTGTCTCTGTCTGTGTTCTTTTCTAACCCCACCTCAGCCCCAGTTTATATAGGGGAAGTTCTTCCCCTCCCAGGACTGGGCAGGAGGTGTGGCATGCTTAGGGTTCCTGACCAGGAGACCTCCCACCTGCTCACAGACGTAATATTGCTATTACTGTGGTAACCAGACCCCTGGGGTTCCACATTCCCCCCTAGTAAAATTTAGTACTCCGGGACTAAACATATTTTTTTGAAAACATAACAGGGTATAAACAGGAACAATACAATAAGGAAAAACACGTTAAAGTGGTCACGGCGTGTCCGCAACCGGGTGCAATTTTTGAAGCAACAGGGTGTCCATTTCACCAAAGAACAGGGAGCCGTAACCAGGTAGGGGTCTGTCCTGCCCCGAGTCTTTAACAGTCTTTAGTCCGTTCCTGGGTTACGCTCCAAACATATATACAACAGAGTTCTAGTAAATCCACAAAAGACACCTATAAAGTAACTGGAAAAACATAATTATTTACAAGCAACAGTGAACAGGTAAATACCAATAAAACAGTCTAAATCACTTTAAATCCTCCAACGTACGGGCAACTGGCCTCTAGTGGTTCTAGTAGACCTACGGAGCTCACTAACTGGTCCTGCACTACAGGGTGTAGGAGCTGTTAAAGGTAAGCTGGGCAGTTGTCTACGGACTCTTTGGCTCACTAGGGGCACGGCAGGCTCACTATAAGCAGAGGGTCGATTCTCCTGGTCTGCTTGTGTGGGGTCTTCTGCCTCCTGGACCGGCTGCTCTTCCAGCTCTACCTGTTTTTCCGTAGGCACTTGGGATGCTGGCTGGAGGAAGGTGAGGACGGGTACCACAACAGCGCCATTTACCTGTGTCCAAGACCGAGGGAAGTCTCCGAGTACAGTACTGACCATCTCTTCCCTTTCCTCTGCGGGTCGAGGGTTTTCTTGATCTTCTTCAGGGTTTCGTAGCTGCTCGGGACACTTCTTCAGGTGATCTCGGGAGACAATGGCTGTGGTTTCTCCTCCATCCTTACTGATTGTGCAGACTTTCGGGTTTTCATGGCTTGATGGCAGTACGGTGTACGGGTCCTTCTCCCACTGGTCGTCCAACTTGTGGAGCCGTCTTTTCCTCTTCAAGACCTGCTCTCCGGGTACCAGGGGAACAGCGGGAGCACACTGGTTGTAAGTCTTCTCCTGTCTTTCTCTTGCTTGACGGAGACTTCGCTCAACGCTCTCCTGTACTTTCCGGTACTGCTGCTGCCTCTCTGTGTCCCAGTCTGCTTCTGGTGAAGTGTCCTCGGGTGTCAGGACTCCCATATCCAGATCAACAGGCAGCTTACCAGGTCTTGCTCTCATTAGGTAAGCCGGGGTACAGTTGGTAGAACCTACAGGGATGTGGTTGTATAGGTCCACCAGATCAGGCAGTTTCTCAGGCCACAGACTGCTTTCTTCCAGGGGCAATGTTTTCAGAAGGTCTATCACCACCTGGTTCATCTTCTCGCAGAGTCCATTGGTTTGCGGATGATAGGGTGTTGTTCTTATCTTCCGGCAGCCATACAGAGTGCAGAACTCCTGGAAGACTTCCGCTTCAAAGGCAGGTCCTTGGTCCGTCAGCACCTGCTCTGGATATCCGTGTGGACGACATAAGTGCTGCTGGAAGGCTCTAGCTGCTGTTTGAGCCGTTAAGTCCTTGACGGGGACTACAACCAAGAACCGGGAGTAGTGATCCACGATGGTTAACGCATAGACGTAGCCACTTCTGCTGGGGGTCAGTTTTACATGGTCCAAGGCTACCAGTTCCAACGGCTGCCTGGTGACGATGGACTGCAGGGGGGTCTTCTGGCTGGCACGGTCCTTCCTTCTTAGGTTGCATGGGCCACAGTCTCTGCACCATCTCTCGATGGTTCCTCTCATGCCTACCCAGTGGAACCGCCCGCGCAGCAGGAACTCCAGCTTCTTCCATCCGAAGTGCCCAGCTCCGTCGTGGTATGCCTCCAGTACCATTGCCGCGTCTCTTCTTGGCACCACTACTTGCCAGATCAGTTCATGCGTCCGGGAGTTAACCATTCTGCGGCACAACTTCCCCTTGTAAAGGAACAGTCGACTCTTCTCAGCCCACAGTTGCTTGGTCTCCTCCGGAGCGTCTGGGTCAAGGCGGGCATCTGGCTGAGTCAGCATCTCCTTCACCAGTCGGACGGCGGGGTCACTGTCTTGCGTTTCTGCCCAGTTGTAATGAGGTAAGGGGTTGAACGTAGCGGATTGCTTACCCCTTACACGGTGGGAATACTGGGTAGTCCCATGACGGTGAAACGCGGGGAGTCCAACTTCTTCCAGTTCCCCTGGATCTTCCCCTACGTCCGGTAGGTTTGGCATTCTGGACAAGGCATCCGCGTTGGTATTGGGGCGTCCTGCCCGGTATTTAATCGTGAACTCATAGTTGGACAGGCGGGCCATCCATCTCTGCTCCAGGGCACCGAGTCTTGCAGTGTCCAGGTGTGTCAACGGGTTGTTATCCGTGTACACGGTGAACCGGGAAGAGGCGAGGTAGTGCTTAAAGCGTTCGGTGACTGCCCACACCACTGCCAGGAACTCTAGCTTGAATGAGCTGTAATTCTCAGGGTTTCTTTCGGTGGGTCGCAGTTTTCGGCTGGCGTAAGCAATTACCCGTTCTCTCCCCTGCTGGATCTGGGACAGTACGGATCCTAGCCCGATGTTACTTGCGTCAGTGTAGAGGATAAAGGGCTGGCTGTAATCCGGGTACGCCAGGATTTCATCCCCCGTGAGGGCCATCTTCAGCTGGCGGAAGGACTCTTCTTCCTTCTTCTCCCATCTGAAGGGCGGCTTCTGGTTCTTGGCCTTCCTGGACTGGCCTATCAGGAGGTCCTGCATAGGAGCTGCCTTTTTGGTGAAACCGGGAATGAATCTTCGGTAGTAGCCTACCAACCCGAGGAACTGCCGCACTTCCTTTACGCTGGAGGGTCTTGGCCATTCCTTAATCGCGGTGATCTTATCAGGGTCGGGAGCCACTCCGTCAGCACTCACCACGTGTCCCAGGTACTGCACTTTTGGTTTTAGCAGGTGACACTTCGACGGTTTCACCTTCAGACCGTAGTTTGCCAGGGCTTCAAACACTTCCGCCAGGTGTTTCAGGTGGTCCTCGTAGGTTTTGGAATAAACTATAACATCGTCCAGGTACAGCAGGACCGTCTCAAAGTTCCGGTGTCCCAGACAGCATTCCATCAATCGTTGGAAGGTTCCTGGTGCGTTGCAGAGTCCGAACGGCATGCAGGTAAACTCGCTAAGTCCCATCGGGGTGGTGAATGCGGTCTTCTCCCGGTCCGCCTCTGCTACAGGAACCTGCCAGTACCCGCTAGTGAGATCCAAAGTGGAGAAGAAGTTAGTAGATTTTAAAGCAGCCAAAGACTCCTCTATCCTTGGTAAGGGGTACGCATCATTGTGTGTGATACAGTTGATTTTCCGGTAATCTACACACATTCTCATAGTGTTGTCTTTCTTTTTAACCAAGACTAGTGGAGCTGCCCAGGGGCTACAGCTATCCCTGATTACCCCAGCCTCCTTCATGTCTCTAAGCATCCCCTTGGCGTGTTGGTAGTGTGCAGGGGGTACGGGTCGGTATCTCTCCTTTATGGGAGGATGGTCTCCCGTGGGGATGTGGTGTTCTACCCCCTTTACTCGCCCGAAGTCTAGCGGGTGTTTACTAAACACTCTCTCGTACTCCTGGATCACCCGGTAGACTCCCTGCTTTGGTGAGCGGGTGTGGAGTCAGTACCCAAATGCAGTTGCTGACACCAGTCCTCCATTTGTTGCTTAGAGCCGTTACCTTCCTCTGGATGAGATGGAGGCAAGGGTTCCACGGACTGTACAGAATTTTGGTTGATGGTATACAATTTGGCTAGCGTAGCATACCGGGGCAGGTACACTTCCCTCTTCCCGATATTTATTATGCGAACGGGCACCCTCCCATGGCGTACATCAACCACCCCCCGTGCTGTCAAAATGGTGGGCCTACTGTCTGAGTAGACGGGTTCTACCATTGCTTGGTAGTCTCTACCTCTGAGACCAATAGCTGCCCGGCACCAAATCATCATCTCACTTTTTGGGGGCATGGCAATAGGGAACGGGTCACACATTCTCACGCTACCTATCTCACCACCGGAGAGTTCCACCTGTTGCCGTCGCATCAGTGCCCGGATCTCTTTTTGGAGCACTCGCTGCTGGCCGGAGCTGGCGTTCTTGGCAACCTGCTGTAAAATGAGAATCACCTCTGCAAGACAATTTTCAATCACATTAGTTCCTAGAGTTATCTTTGGGTGACTCTCGTGTTTGTCAATGTCTACAATGATCAGTCCCTGTGCTGCCAGTTCGACTTTACCGATTTTAATGGTCATCTCTTTAAATCCGATCTGTGGCACGGGCTGACCATTGCTGGCGATGATACTCAAGTCGTCGTCTGGGTAGCGGGTTATATCCGAGTCATTCCAGTACTGCTTGAAGAGCACGTACGGGATGGTGGTGACCCGGTGTCAAGTAGGGCACTCATAGGAATGCCATCCAGTACTACAGGCAAGACTGGACGTCCTCCCACGTATTTGTCACGCCAGTTCGATGGGCCTGGTGATCTTATTCCTGGGGGTTGGCCCTCTACCCCAGGTTGTGCCGGTTTAAAAGGACAGTACCTTGCCATATGTCCGGGTTGATTGCAGCGGCGGCAGATGGGTTGTCCGTCCTCGTTGTATCGGTCGCTGGGTCTTCCTCTGGCCGGTGGGGTCCTCCTTGGTCGGCGCCACGGGATATCCTCCGGTCCGGATGCCAGCTGGATCTTCCCTGGAGTAGAAACCTGTAAAGACTGCACAGTTCGGGTTAGCGCGGCAACGCTTTTAGTTAGCTCTTGGACCTGATGGTGCAGGTTTGTAGCCGGGTCATTGTTTAAAGCCTGCGCATCAGCTCCCACAGGCCCTATCGACAAGGGCGCCGCCTCCTGGTGGTAAGTGGTAGCAGGGCGTTTGTGGGTCACAGCGCCACCTGGTGCCGGTTCTCGGAGCACCCGGATGGCTCTGTCCTTGAACTGTGCAAAGTCCAGATGAGGGTCCTGTAAGACCATTGCCCGCAACTGGGTTCGGTGGGCATTGCAATGTAGACCCTCTATAAATTGTTCAGTCAACAGCTTGTCTTCGTTTCCCACGCCGTCAGGGTCGGCCTGCTTAATGGCTCTCAGGGCCTCTTGTAGGTTTAGCGCATAGTCCCTTATATTCTCATGTGCTCGCTGCTTGCACCCGTAGAATCTAAGCTTGATCTCGGCTGAGGTACGGGTATCAAAGGTGTCCTTCAGCCGGGCTAGTATCTCTGCGACAGTCCTCCTCCTCCCAAGTGGCCAGGACTTTACCTCCCTTTGGGCTGCCCCTGTTAATTGAGCCACCAGGATGCTCACTTTTTGCTCTTCTGTGAGGGGGTACACCTGGAAGAGGCTATCCAGCCTTTCTCTGAAGTCATTTAGGGTATGGGACTCCCCTGAGTACCGGGGTAGCCAGGCTGCCCCCGGGATGTAGGGCATGGTGAAAGGCATGACCGCAGCAGCGGTGGTGCTGGCGGTGGCTGCAGCAGTGAAGCTCTCCTCCGTATCCGACATCCTCCTCCCCCCTAGTGCACCGTGGCCTACCTTGCGATGATCCTCTTCCGTAGGCCGCGGCTCCGCAGTGGATCGTCAGGGTTGAGGACCTTCCGTCGCGCTCCTGTGACGTCGGCGTCTGCTTGGGCTCCTTCCAGGACCTTACACAACGTCCGGACGTGAGGCGGGGCTTCAGTTCTCGCACGCTTTCGGAGTCCACGCCCCTCTTCTTCTCGCGCGGCGTCCTCGAGATGGCGTCCAATGGCGGGAAGACTCCACGGATGGCGGGAAGAAGGCAAAAGATGGCGTCGGATGGCGGGAAAACTCCACGGATGGCGGGAAGAAGGCAAAAGATGGCGTCGGATGGCGGGAATCTTCACCACAGGTAAGTTTAACAGTCTTTTTCAGGCACGCAGTACCCGGTGGTTGCGGGCACGAAATCCTGCCGACTACGCCAAAAGTTGACGCGCCCCCTGGGCCATGTTTGAGGAATACCCGGAGCCGGATCTGTTGGGGGTGGTAGTCCTCGTGGCGGTGACCCGGTCCGTGCCCAGGGTGTCAAACTAAGTGGCGATGTTTTTAGTGGCAGATGTGATATTGTTCGACTACGCCACCCGTTGAATGCGGTTACGAAACCGCCGCTGCAGGGCAGACCGCTGAGGCCGGTGGTACAGTTGTGCAGCGTGGGTAGTATAACCCCCAACGGGAGGGGTATGGCCTCAGGGCAGCGGACGTGGATGATGGGGATGGTAGAATTGCACGCAGGCACCAGGAACCACTCAGAGACGGTGCGGTGTAGTTCAGGGTCTTTACTGGTGACAAAGATAGACCCTCCCGGGAGTACTGGCTAGCGGTCGGGGTCTGGTCAGTCCGTGATCAGACAGGATCTCCCCTGGCCAGGCGGAGTTGTAGGCCTCCCCAACTAACTGTACTCTTCTTGGCTACCGTGCTAGAAGCGGGTAAAAGTAGCCCACGTCCCTGAGTGTACCGTGTGGTGCTCACCCGTATGGCCGGTGACTCGGGGCCTTCTGGTAGCCTCCGCTCCACGACGGCGGTGCTGGTCCCTTGCGTGTGACCGTGCCTTCGGGTTTCTTGGCCAGAGGACCTGAAATCCCCTGCCGGTCGGTTTCTGCTGCTGGGTATGGAACAGTCCCCACAGCCTCGGACTCCGTGTCCAGTGAGATCTCTTCAGCCAAGGCGAGCTATCTAGCTTCCAGCCTCTGGCACTCACTCCTGCTCCTACAGGGCTCCTGTTGTCACTTTCCCTGCAAGTGCTCCACACCAGACCAGACTGTGTCTCTGTCTCTGTCTGTGTTCTTTTCTAACCCCACCTCAGCCCCAGTTTATATAGGGGAAGTTCTTCCCCTCCCAGGACTGGGCAGGAGGTGTGGCATGCTTAGGGTTCCTGACCAGGAGACCTCCCACCTGCTCACAGACGTAATATTGCTATTACTGTGGTAACCAGACCCCTGGGGTTCCACATTTATAGTGTCAGTGTACAGGTAATACAGTGATCACCAGTGACATTATACACAGCAGCTCTGTATATAGTGTATAATGTACAGATAATACAGGGATCACCAGTGACATTATACACAGGAGCTCTGTATATAGTGCCACTATACTGGTAATACAGGGATCACCAGTGACATTATACACAGGAGCTCTGTATATAGTGTATAGTGTACAGGTAATACAGTGATCACCAGTGACATTATACACCGGAGCTCTGTATATAGTGTATAGTGTACAGGTAATACAGTGAACACCAGTGACATTATACACAGGAGCTCTGTATATAGTGTCAGTGTACAGGTAATACAGTGATCACCAGTGACATTATACACAGGAGCTCTGTATATAGTATATAGTGTACAGGAAATACAGTCGTCATTAGTGACATTATACACCGGAGCTCTGTATATAGTGTCAGTGTACAGGTAATACAGTGATCACCAGTGACATTATACACAGGAGCTCTGTATATAGTGTACAGATAATACAGTGATCACCAGTGACATTATATATAGGAGCTCTGTATATAGTGTATAGTGCACAGGTAATACAGTGAACACAAGTGACATTATACACAGGAGCTCTGTATATAGTGTATAGTGTACAGGAAATACAGTCATCATCAGTGACATTATACACCGGAGCTCTGTATATAGTATATAGTGTACAGGTAATACAGTGATCACCAGTGACATTATACACAGGAGCTCTGTATATAGTGTCAGTGTACAGGTAATACAGTGATCACCAGTGACATTATACACAGGAGCTCTGTATATAGTGTATAGTGCACAGGTAATACAGTGAACACAAGTGACATTATACACAGGAGCTCTGTATATAGTGTATAGTGTACAGGAAATACCGTCATCATCAGTGACATTATACACCGGAGCTCTGTATATAGTATATAGTGTACAGGTAATACAGTGATCACCAGTGACATTATACACAGGAGCTCTGTATATAGTGTCAGTGTACAGATAATACAGTGATCACCAGTGACATTATACACAGGAGCTCTGTATATAGTGTATAGTGTACAGGTAATACAGGGATCACCAGAGACATTATACACAGGAGCTCTGTATATAGTGTACAGTGTACAGGTAATACAGTGATCACCAGTGACATTATATACAGGAGCTCTCTATATAGTGTCAGTGTACAGGTAATACAGTGATCACCAGTGACATTATACACAGGAGCTCTCTATATAGTGTCAATGTACAGGTAATACAGTGATCACCAGTGACATTATACACAGGAGCTCTCTATATAGTGTCAATGTACAGGTATAACAGTGATCACCAGTGACATTATACACAGGAGCTCTCTATATAGTGTCAATGTACAAGTAATACAGTGATCACCAGTGACATTATAGACTGGAGCTCTGTATATAGTGTATAGTGTACAGGTAATACAGTGATCACCAGTGACATTATACACAGGAGTTCTCTATATAGTGTCAGTGTACAGGTAATACAGTGATCACCAGTGACATTATACACAGGAGCTCTCTATATAGTGTCAATGTACAGGTACTACAGTGATCACCAGTGACATTATACACAGGAGCTCTGTATATAGTGTATAGTGTACAGGTAATACAGGGATCACCAGTGACATTATACACAGGAGCTCTGTATATAGTGTACAGGTAATAAAGTGATCACCAGTGACATTATACTCAGGACCTCTGTATATAGTGCATAGTGTACAGGTAATACAGTGATCACCAGTGACATTATACACAGGAGCTCTGTATATAGTGTATAGTGTACAGGTAATGCAGTGATCACCAGTGACATTATACACAGGAGCTCGGTATATAGTGTATAGTGTACAGGTTATACAGTGATCACCAGTGACATTATACACAGGAGCTCTGTATATAGTGTATAATTTACAGGTAATACAGTGATCACCAGTGACATTATACACAGAAGCTCTGTATATAGTGTCAGTGTACAGGTAATACAGAGATCACCAGTGATATTACACACAGGAGCTCTGTATATAGTGTTTAGTGTACAGGTAATACAGGGATCACCAGTGACATTATACACAGAAGCTCTGTATATAGTGTCAGTGTACAGGTAATACAGAGATCACCAGTGACATTATACACAGGAGCTCTGTATATAGTGTATAGTGTACAGGTAATACAGGGATCACCAGTGACATTATACACAGGAGCTCTGTATATAGAGTCAGTGTACAGGTAATACAGGGATCACCAGTGACATTATACACAGGAGCTCTGTATATAGTGTATAGTGTACAGGTAATGCAGTGATCACCAGTGACATTATACACAGGAGCTCTGTATATAGTGTATAGTGTACAGGTAATACAGTGATCATCAGTGACATTATACACAGGAGCTCTGTATATAGTGTATAGTGTACAGGTAATACAGTGATCATCAGTGACATTATACACCGGAGCTCTGTATATAGTGTACAGTGTACAGGTAATACAGTGATCACAATTGATATTATACACAGGAGCTCTGTATATAGTGCACAGGTAATACAGTGATCACCAGTGACATTATACACAGGAGCTCTGTATATAGTGTATAGGTTATACAGTGATCACCAGTGACATTATACACAGGAGCTCTGTATAAAGGGTCAGTGTACAGGTAATACAGTGATCACCATTGACATTATACACAGGAGCCCTGTATATATTGTCAGTGTACAGGTAATGCAGTGATCACCAGTGACATTATACACAGAAGCTCTGTATATAGTGTCAGTGTACGGGTAATACAGTGATCACCAGTGATATTATACACAGGAGTTCTGTATATAGTGTATAGTGTGCAGGTAATACAGGGATCACCAGTGACATTATACACAGGAGCTCTGTATATAGTGTATAGTGTACAGGTAATACCGTGATCACCAGTGACATTATACACAGGAGCTCTATATGTAGTGTAGAGGTAATACAGGGATCACTAGTGACATTATACACAGGAGCTCTGCATATAGTGTAAGTGTACAGGTAATACAGGGATCACCAGTGACATTATACACAGGAGCTCTGTATATAGTGTATAGTGTACAGGTAATACAGGGATCACCAGTGACATTTTACACAGGAGCTCTGTACATAGTGTCAGTGTACAGGTAATACAGGGATCACCAGTGACATTATACACAGAAGCTCTGTATATAGTGTCAGTGTACAGGTAATACAGAGATCACCAGTGACATTATACACAGGAGCTCTGTATATAGTGTATAGTGTACAGGTAATACAGGGATCACCAGTGACATTATACACAGGAGCTCTGTATATAGAGTCAGTGTACAGGTAATACAGGGATCACCAGTGACATTATACACAGGAGCTCTGTATATAGTGTATAGTGTACAGGTAATGCAGTGATCACCAGTGACATTATACACAGGAGCTCTGTATATAGTGTATAGTGTACAGGTAATACAGTGATCATCAGTGACATTATACACAGGAGCTCTGTATATAGTGTATAGTGTACAGGTAATACAGTGATCCCTAGTGACATTATACACAGGAGCTCTGTATATAGTGTCAGTGTACAGGTAATACAGTGATCACCAGTGACATTATACACTGGAACTCTGTATTTAGTGACAGTGTACAGGTAATACAGTGATCACCAGTGGTATTATACACAGGAGCTCTGTATACAGTGTATAGTGTACAGGTAATGCAGGGATCACCAGTGACATTATAAACAGGAGCTCTGTATATAGTGTATAGTGTACAGGTAATGCAGTGATCACCAGTGACATTATACACAGGAGCTCTGTATATAGTGTCAGTGTACAGGTAATACAGGGATCACCAGTGACATTATACACAGGAGCTCTGTATATAGTGTATAGTGTACAGGTAATACAGTGATCACCAGTGACATTATACACAGAAGCTCTGTATATAGTGTCAGTGTACAGGTAATACAGAGATCACCAGTGATATTACACACAGGAGCTCTGTATATAGTGTTTAGTGTACAGGTAATACAGGGATCACCAGTGACATTATACACAGAAGCTCTGTATATAGTGTCAGTGTACAGGTAATACAGAGATCACCAGTGACATTATACACAGGAGCTCTGTATATAGTGTATAGTGTACAGGTAATACAGGGATCACCAGTGACATTATACACAGGAGCTCTGTATATAGAGTCAGTGTACAGGTAATACAGGGATCACCAGTGACATTATACACAGGAGCTCTGTATATAGTGTATAGTGTACAGGTAATGCAGTGATCACCAGTGACATTATACACAGGAGCTCTGTATATAGTGTATAGTGTACAGGTAATACAGTGATCATCAGTGACATTATACACCGGAGCTCTGTATATAGTGTACAGTGTACAGGTAATACAGTGATCACAATTGATATTATACACAGGAGCTCTGTATATAGTGCACAGGTAATACAGTGATCACCAGTGACATTATACACAGGAGCTCTGTATATAGTGTATAGGTTATACAGTGATCACCAGTGACATTATACACAGGAGCTCTGTATAAAGGGTCAGTGTACAGGTAATACAGTGATCACCATTGACATTATACACAGGAGCCCTGTATATATTGTCAGTGTACAGGTAATGCAGTGATCACCAGTGACATTATACACAGAAGCTCTGTATATAGTGTCAGTGTACGGGTAATACAGTGATCACCAGTGATATTATACACAGGAGTTCTGTATATAGTGTATAGTGTACAGGTAATACAGGGATCACCAGTGACATTATACACAGGAGCTCTGTATATAGTGTATAGTGTACAGGTAATACCGTGATCACCAGTGACATTATACACAGGAGCTCTATATGTAGTGTAGAGGTAATACAGGGATCACTAGTGACATTATACACAGGAGCTCTGCATATAGTGTAAGTGTACAGGTAATACAGGGATCACCAGTGACATTATACACAGGAGCTCTGTATATAGTGTATAGTGTACAGGTAATACAGGGATCACCAGTGACATTTTACACAGGAGCTCTGTACATAGTGTCAGTGTACAGGTAATACAGTGATCACCAGTGACATTATACACAGGAGCTCTGTATATAGTGTCAGTGTACAGGTAATACAGGGATCACCAGTGACGTTATACACAGGAGCTCTGTATATAGTGTATATAGTGTACAGGTAATACAGTGATCACCAGTGACATTATACACAGGAGCTCTGTATATAGTGTATAGTGTACAGGTAATACAGTGATCACCAGTGACATTATACACAGGAGTTCTGTATATAGTGTCAGTGTACAGGTAATACAGTGATCACCAGTGATATTATACACAGGAGCTCTGTATATAGTGTCAGTGTACAGGTAATAAAGGGATCTCCAGTGACATTATACACAGGAGCTCTGTATATAGTGTATAGTGTGCAGGTTATACAGGGATCACCAGTGACATTATATACAGGAGCTCTGTATATAGTGTCAGTGTACAGATAATACAGTGATCACCAATGACATTATACACAGGAGCTCTGTATATAGTGTATAGTGTACAGGTAATACAGGGATCACCAGTGAGATTATACACAGGAGCTCTGTATATAGTGTACAGTGTACAGGTAATACAGTGATCACCAGTGACATTAAACACAGGAGCTCTCTATATAGTGTCAGTGTACAGGTAATACAGTGATCACCAGTGACATTATACACAGGAGCTCTCTATATAGTGTCAATGTTCAGGTAATACAGTGATCACCAGTGACATTATACACAGGAGCTCTCTATATAGTGTCAATGTACAGGTATAACAGTGATCACCAGTGACATTATGCACAGGAGCTCTCTATATAGTGTCAATGTACAGGTAATACAGTGATCACCAGTGACATTATAGACTGGAGCTCTGTATATAGTGTATAGTGTACAGGTAATACAGTGATCACCAGTGACATTATACACAGGAGTTCTCTATATAGTGTCAGTTTACAGGTAATACAGTGATCACCAGTGACATTATACACAGGAGCTCTCTATATAGTGTCAATGTACAGGTAATACAGTGATCACCAGTGACATTATACACAGGAGCTCTGTATATAGTGTATAGTGTACAGGTAATACAGGGATCACCAGTGACATTATACACACGAGCTCTGTATATAGTGTACAGGTAATACAGTGATCACCAGTGACATTATACACAGGAGCTCTGTATATAGTGCATAGTGTACAGGTAATACAGTGATCACCAGTGACATTATACACAGGAGCTCTGTATATAGTGTATAGTGTACAGGTAATGCAGTGATCACCAGTGACATTATACACAGGAGCTCGGTATATAGTGTATAGTGTACAGGTTATACAGTGATCACCAGTGACATTATACACAGGAGCTCTGTATATAGTGTATAATTTACAGGTAATACAGTGATCACCAGTGACATTATACACAGGAGCTCTGTATATAGTGTACAGGTAATACAGTGATCACCATTGACATTATACACAGGAGCCCTGTATATATTGTCAGTGTACAGGTAATGCAGTGATCACCAGTGACATTATACACAGAAGCTCTGTATATAGTGTCAGTGTACGGGTAATACAGTGATCACCAGTGATATTATACACAGGAGTTCTGTATATAGTGTATAGTGTACAGGTAATACAGGGATCACCAGTGACATTATACACAGGAGCTCTGTATATAGTGTATAGTGTACAGGTAATACCGTGATCACCAGTGACATTATACACAGGAGCTCTATATATAGTGTAGAGGTAATACAGGGATCACTAGTGACATTATACACAGGAGCTCTGCATATAGTGTAAGTGTACAGGTAATACAGGGATCACCAGTGACATTATACACAGGAGCTCTGTATATAGTGTATAGTGTACAGGTAATACAGGGATCACCAGTGACATTTTACACAGGAGCTCTGTACATAGTGTCAGTGTACAGGTAATACAGTGATCACCAGTGACATTATACACAGGAGCTCTGTATATAGTGTCAGTGTACAGGTAATACAGGGATCACCAGTGACGTTATACACAGGAGCTCTGTATATAGTGTATATAGTGTACAGGTAATACAGTGATCACCAGTGACATTATACACAGGAGCTCTGTATATAGTGTATAGTGTACAGGTAATACAGTGATCACCAGTGACATTATACACAGGAGTTCTGTATATAGTGTCAGTGTACAGGTAATACAGTGATCACCAGTGATATTATACACAGGAGCTCTGTATATAGTGTCAGTGTACAGGTAATACAGTGATCTCCAGTGACATTATACACAGGAGCTCTGTATATAGTGTATAGTGTGCAGGTTATACAGGGATCACCAGTGACATTATATACAGGAGCTCTGTATATAGTGTCAGTGTACAGATAATACAGTGATCACCAATGACATTATACACAGGAGCTCTGTATATAGTGTATAGTGTACAGGTAATACAGGGATCACCAGTGAGATTATACACAGGAGCTCTGTATATAGTGTACAGTGTACAGGTAATACAGTGATCACCAGTGACATTATACACAGGAGCTCTCTGTATAGTGTCAGTGTACAGGTAATACAGTGATCACCAGTGACATTATACACAGGAGCTCTCTATATAGTGTCAATGTTCAGGTAATACAGTGATCACCAGTGACATTATACACAGGAGCTCTCTATATAGTGTCAATGTACAGGTATAACAGTGATCACCAGTGACATTATACACAGGAGCTCTCTATATAGTGTCAATGTACAGGTAATACAGTGATCACCAGTGACATTATAGACTGGAGCTCTGTATATAGTGTATAGTGTACAGGTAATACAGTGATCACCAGTGACATTATACACAGGAGTTCTCTATATAGTGTCAGTGTACAGGTAATACAGTGATCACCAGTGACATTATACACAGGAGCTCTCTATATAGTGTCAATGTACAGGTAATACAGTGATCACCAGTGACATTATACACAGGAGCTCTGTATATAGTGTATAGTGTACAGGTAATACAGGGATCACCAGTGACATTATACACAGGAGCTCTGTATATAGTGAACTGGTAATACAGTGATCACCAGTGACATTATACACAGGAGCTCTGTATATAGTGCATAGTGTACAGGTAATACAGTGATCACCAGTGACATTATACACAGGAGCTCTGTATATAGTGTATAGTGTACAGGTAATGCAGTGATCACCAGTGACATTATACACAGGAGCTCGGTATATAGTGTATAGTGTACAGGTTATACAGTGATCACCAGTGACATTATACACAGGAGCTCTGTATATAGTGTATAATTTACAGGTAATACAGTGATCACCAGTGACATTATACACAGGAGCTCTGTATATAGTGTACAGGTTATACAGTGATCACCAGTGACATTATACACAGGAGCTCTGTATATAGAGTCAGTGTACAGGTAATACAGTGATCCCTAGTGACATTATACACAGGAGCTCTGTATATAGTGTCAGTGTACAGGTAATACAGTGATCACCAGTGACATTATAAACTGGAGCTCTGTATATAGTGTCAGTGTACAGGTAATACAGTGATCACCAGTGATATTATACACAGGAGCTCTGTATATCGTGTATAGTGTACAGGTAATGCAGGGATCACCAGTGACATTATACACAGGAGCTCTGTATATAGTGTATAGTGTACAGGTAATGCAGTGATCACCAGGGACATTATACACAGGAGCTCTGTATATAGTGTCAGTGTACAGGTAATACAGGGATCACCAGTGACATTATACACAGGAGCTCTGTATATAGTGTATAGTGTACAGGTAATACAGTGATCACCAGTGACATTATACACAGAAGCTCTGTATATAGTGTCAGTGTACAGGTAATACAGAGATCACCAGTGATATTACACACAGGAACTCTGTATATAGTGTTTAGTGTACAGGTAATACAGGGATCACCAGTGACATTATACACAGAAGCTCTGTATATAGTGTCAGTGTACAGGTAATACAGAGATCACCAGTGACATTATACACAGGAGCTCTGTATATAGTGTATAGTGTACAGGTAATACAGGGATCACCAGTGACATTATACACAGGAGCTCTGTATATAGAGTCAGTGTACAGGTAATACAGGGATCACCAGTGACATTATACACAGGAGCTCTGTATATAGTGTATAGTGTACAGGTAATGCAGTGATCGCCAGTGACATTATACACAGGAGCTCTGTATATAGTATATAGTGTACAGGTAATACAGTGATCATCAGTGACATTATACACAGGAGCTCTGTATATAGTGTATAGTGTACAGGTAATACAGTGATCATCAGTGACATTATACAACGGAGCTCTGTATATAGTGTACAGTGTACAGGTAATACAGTGATCACAATTGATATTATACACAGGAGCTCTGTATATAGTGTACAGGTAATACAGTGATCACCAGTGACATTATACACAGGAGCTCTGTATATAGTGTATAGGTTATACAGTGATAACCAGTGACATTATACACAGGAGCTCTGTATAAAGGGTCAGTTTACAGGTAATACAGTGATCACCATTGACATTATACCCATGAGCCCTGTATATATTGTCAGTGTACAGGTAATGCAGTGATCACCAGTGACATTCTACACAGGAGCTCTCTATATAGTGTCAATATACAGGTAATACAGTGATCACCAGTGACATTATACACAGGAGCTCTGTATATAGTGTATAGTGTACAGGTAATACAGGGATCACCAGTGACATTATACACAGGAGCTCTGTATATAGTGTACAGGTAATACAGTGATCACCAGTGACATTATACACAGGAGCTCTGTATATAGTGCATAGTGTACAGGTAATACAGTGATCACCAGTGACATTATACACAGGAGCTCTGTATATAGTGTATAGTGTACAGGTAATGCAGTGATCACCAGTGACATTATACACAGGAGCTCGGTATATAGTGTATAGTGTACAGGTTATACAGTGATCACCAGTGACATTATACACAGGAGCTCTGTATATAGTGTATAATTTACAGGTAATACAGTGATCACCAGTGACATTATACACAGGAGCTCTGTATATATTGTATAGTGTACAGGTTATACAGTGATCACCAGTGACATTATACACAGGAGCTCTGTATATAGAGTCAGTGTACAGGTAATACAGTGATCCCTAGTGACATTATACACAGGAGCTCTGTATATAGTGTCAGTGTACAGGTAATACAGTGATCACCAGTGACATTATACACTGGAGCTCTGTATATAGTGTCAGTGTACAGGTAATACAGGGATCACCAGTGACATTATACACAGGAGCTCTGTATATAGTGTATAGTGTACAGGTAATACAGTGATCACCAGTGACATTATACACAGAAGCTCTGTATATAGTGTCAGTGTACAGGTAATACAGAGATCACCAGTGATATTACACACAGGAGCTCTGTATATAGTGTTTAGTGTACAGGTAATACAGGGATCACCAGTGACATTATACACAGAAGCTCTGTATATAGTGTCAGTGTACAGGTAATACAGAGATCACCAGTGACATTATACACAGGAGCTCTGTATATAGTGTACAGGTAATACAGGGATCACCAGTGACATTATACACAGGAGCTCTGTATATAGAGTCAGTGTACAGGTAATACAGGGATCACCAGTGACATTATACACAGGAGCTCTGTATATAGTGTATAGTGTACAGGTAATGCAGTGATCACCAGTGACATTATACACAGGAGCTCTGTATATAGTATATAGTGTACAGGTAATACAGTGATCATCAGTGACATTATACACCGGAGCTCTGTATATAGTGTACAGTGTACAGGTAATACAGTGATCACAATTGATATTATACACAGGAGCTCTGTATATAGTGTACAGGTAATACAGTGATCACCAGTGACATTATACACAGGAGCTCTGTATATAGTGTATAGGTTATACAGTGATAACCAGTGACATTATACACAGGAGCTCTGTATAAAGGGTCAGTTTACAGGTAATACAGTGATCACCATTGACATTATACACATGAGCCCTGTATATATTGTCAGTGTACAGGTAATGCAGTGATCACCAGTGACATTATACACAGGAGCTCTCTATATAGTGTCAATATACAGGTAATACAGTGATCACCAGTGACATTATACACAGGAGCTCTGTATATAGTGTATAGTGTACAGGTAATACAGGGATCACCAGTGACATTATACACAGGAGCTCTGTATATAGTGTACAGGTAATACAGTGATCACCAGTGACATTATACACAGGAGCTCTGTATATAGTGCATAGTGTACAGGTAATACAGTGATCACCAGTGACATTATACACAGGAGCTCTGTATATAGTGTATAGTGTACAGGTAATGCAGTGATCACCAGTGACATTATACACAGGAGCTCGGTATATAGTGTATAGTGTACAGGTTATACAGTGATCACCAGTGACATTATACACAGGAGCTCTGTATATAGTGTATAATTTACAGGTAATACAGTGATCACCAGTGACATTATACACAGGAGCTCTGTATATAGTGTATAGTGTACAGGTTATACAGTGATCACCAGTGACATTATACACAGGAGCTCTGTATATAGAGTCAGTGTACAGGTAATACAGTGATCCCTAGTGACATTATACACAGGAGCTCTGTATATAGTGTCAGTGTACAGGTAATACAGTGATCACCAGTGACATTATACACTGGAGCTCTGTATATAGTGTCAGTGTACAGGTAATACAGTGATCACCAGTGACATTATACACAGGAGCTCTGTATATAGTGTATAGTGTACAGGTAATGCAGTGATCACCAGTGACATTATACACAGGAGCTCTGTATATAGTGTCAGTGTACAGGTAATACAGGGATCACCAGTGACATTATACACAGGAGCTCTGTATATAGTGTATAGTGTACAGGTAATACAGTGATCACCAGTGACATTATACACAGGAGCTCTGTATATAGTGTCAGTGTACAGGTAATACAGAGATCACCAGTGATAGTACACACAGGAGCTCTGTATATAGTGTTTAGTGTACAGGTAATACAGGGATCACCAGTGACATTATACACAGGAGCTCTGTATATAGAGTCAGTGTACAGGTAATACAGGGATCACCAGTGACATTATACACTGGAGCTCTGTATATAGTGTCAGTGTACAGGTAATACAGTGATCACCAGTGATATTATACACAGGAGCTCTGTATATAGTGTATAGTGTACAGGTAATGCAGGGATCACCAGTGACATTATACACAGGAGCTCTGTATATAGTGTATAGTGTACAGGTAATGCAGTGATCACCAGTGACATTATACACAGGAGCTCTGTATATAGTGTCAGTGTACAGGTAATACAGGGATCACCAGTGACATTATACACAGAAGCTCTGTATATAGTGTCAGTGTACAGGTAATACAGAGATCACCAGTGACATTATACACAGGAGCTCTGTATATAGTGTATGGTGTACAGGTAATACAGGGATCACCAGTGACATTATACACAGGAGCTCTGTATATAGAGTCAGTGTACAGGTAATACAGGGATCACCAGTGATATTATACACAGGAGCTCTGTATATAGTGTATAGTGTACAGGTAATACCGTGATCACCGGTGACATTATACACAGGAGCTCTGTATATAGTGTAGAGGTAATACAGGGATCACTAGTGACATTATACACAGGAGCTCTGCATATAGTGTAAGTGTACAGGTAATACAGGGATCACCAGTGACATTATACACAGGAGCTCTGTATATAGTGTACAGGTAATACAGGGATCACCAGTGACATTTTACACAGGAGCTCTGTATATAGTGTCAGTGTACAGGTAATACAGGGATCACCAGTGACATTATACACAGGAGCTCTGTATATAGTGTCAGTGTACAGGTAATACAGGGATCACCAGTGACGTTATACACAGGAGCTCTGTATATAGTGTATATAGTGTACAGGTAATACAGTGATCACCAGTGACATTATACACAGGAGCTCTGTATATAGTGTATAGTGTACAGGTAATACAGTGATCACCAGTGACATTATACACAGGAGCTCTGTATATAGTGTCAGTGTACAGGTAATACAGTGATCACCAGTGATATTATACACAGGAGCTCTGTATATAGTGTCAGTGTACAGGTAATACTGTGATCTCCAGTGACATTATACACAGGAGCTCTGTATATAGTGTATAGTGTGCAGGTTATACAGGGATCACCAGTGACATTTGTGTACAGGAGCTCTGTATATAGTGTATAGTGTACAGGTAATACAGTGATCACCAGTGATATTATACACAGGAGCTCTGTACATAGTGTATAGTGTACAGGTAAAGCAGTGATCACCAGTTACATTATACACAGAAGCTCTGTATATAGTGTATAGTGTGCAGGTAAAACAGTGATCACCAGTGACATTATACACAGGAGCTCTGTATATAGTGTCAGTGTACAGGTAATACAGTGATCACCAGTGATATTATACACAGGAGCTCTGTATATAGTGTCAGTGTACAGGTAATACAGTGATCACCAGTGATATTATACACAGGAGTTCTGTATATAGTGTTAGTGTATAGGTAATACAGGGATCACCAGTGACATTATACACAGGAGCTCTGTATATAGTGTCAGTGTACAGGTAATACAGTGATCACCAGTGATATTATACACAGGAGCTCTGTATATAGTGTATAGGTAATACAGGGATCACCAGTGACATTATACACAGGAGCTCTGTATATAGTGTATAGTGTACAGGTAAAACAGTGATCACCAGTAACATTATACACAGGACCTCTGTATATAGTGTCAGTGTACAGGTAATACAGTGATCACCAGTGATATTATACACAGGAGCTCTGTATATAGTGTCAGTGTACAGGTAATGCAGTGATCACGAGTGATGTTATACACAGGAGCTCTGTATATAGTGTTAGTGTACAGGTAATACAGGGATCACCAGTAACATTATACACAGGAGCTCTGTATATAGTGTCAGTGTACAGGTAATACAGTGATCACCAGTGATATTATACACAGGAGCTCTGTATATAGTGTACAGGTAATATAGGGATCACCAGTGACATTATATACAGGAGCTTTGTATATAGTGTCAGTGTACAGGTAATACAGTGATCACCAGTGATATTATACACAGGAGCTCTGTATATAGTGTATAGTGTACAGGTAATACAGTGATCACCAGTGACATTATACACAGGAGCTCTGTATATAGTGTATAGTGTACAGGTAATACAGGGATCACCAGTGACATTATACACAGGAGCTCTGTATATAGTGTATATTGTACAGGTAATACAGTGATCACCAGCGACATTATACACAGGAGCTCTGTATATAGTGTCAGTGTACAGGTAATACAGTGAACACCAGTGATATTATACACAGGAGCTCTGTATATAGTATATAGTGTACAGGTCATACAGTGATCACCAGTGACATTATACACAGGAGCTCTGTATATAGTATATAGTGTACAGGTAATACAGTGATCACCAGTGATATTATACACAGGAGCTCTGTATATAGTGTCAGTGTACAGGTAATGCAGTGAACACTACATATCCTACTCAAGACAATACATAGAAATTGGGAGAACAGCTGAGTAGAATGGCATAGAAAAACTTTATTGTATAAATATTAAAAGACAGTACATCACTTTAGTAACAACGACATATAGATAGGACAAGCGGACATATAATCCCTCATATTGCATATAAATAGGTCTAAATAGAAGGTTCACCCCGAGGGTCAGGACATTGTGCTAAAATTAAGACAGGGAGAGGGAAATGTAGTTGAAATAATTAGGAATCACTCCCATGTGGGTTGTATACTCCCAAAAGTCTCAAAAATCATGTTGTACCAGAATCACACGGATAGAGAGGGACCCCAGACCTGCAAAAGGTGGTGCAGGGTTAGAAAAAGCCTTGACGCGCGTTTCGTCGGTGTTAGGACCTGGCTTTCTCAAGAGGCATCCATTATAGTGCTTCTAGGACCTTTAAATACACCCCTTAGTGTGTCACATGACACATCATGTGACAATTCAATATGGCCGACGAGCGATAGATGACGTGCGGCGCATGCGCAACGGCGTCACCCACACCGCGCACGTGCCCCATACGTCATGACGTCGGCGCGTGGCCGGAAAAGCACGTGAGCGCTATTCCCGGCAGCGCGCCGAAGGCATAGTGACAGCTGAGCGCGGCACGGAGCTGGGGAGACCGAGCGCATGCGCTCTGCATCTATAAAGAGGATGGATCAAGAAACAGGTATGCATATAGTAGGGAACGCTCCAATAAATGCGGGGAAAAATTTTTTTTTTTCCTCCCTCTCTTCCTCCCCCATACCAATCACACCCTAATACCCATGCAAATCAAACTGCATCATAGCAAAATGATTTGGTATAAAAAATCCAATGTCACAAATGCCTTATAGGAAATAAATTATAATACTGGCCATGTGAATAAAGCCCAATATCCAGGTACAAGGGAAGGGGTGACACCTTGCATCAAAGTCTCTATGATGTTAGATCCATCAGAGTAGATCACACTTAAGAGTAATAAATAATACAAAAATATATAAATATCATAATATATCATAATATCATAATCGAATATTATGTCTCAAAGGAAGGACGAGAACCCCAAATTCTCATTAAGGCCCCGCGGAGCCACTTTATTGAGAGTTACAATCCATCTGGCCTTTTTTTGGGCCAGAAGTTGCTTGCCATTTCCACCCTGGGAGCCCAGATGTATAACATCAATGCCGCGGAACCTCAGTGTCCGCGGATCACAATTGTGGACTACCTTGAAGTCACGCGGCAATGTTTTGAGCTCCCTGGGGTCGACCACGGTCCAAGCCGCGCCAATGTCCCGCACGTGCACACAAATTCTGATCCTTAGCTCTCTTGTGGTGAGTCCTACATAAATTAGTCCTACATAATATATCACATGGGTTGTGCTGCACGAAATGTAATTGCGGATTTTAAACTCACGAGAGCCATCAGAGGACGTGAACGAATTACTGCGCAGGACATTGGCGCAGGCCGCACAGTGGCCACAAGGGAAGCAACCAACCGTGGGTCCACGGGACCCAAATGGATTTGTCAAGGGGGAGACATAATGGCTAGACACAAGCAAGTCACCCAGGTTATTGTCCCGCCGAGGGGTCATTTGTGGACAGCTTCCTAATACCTCCCGTAGGGAGGGCTTCACACTGAGAACACCCCAATGACGTGAAAGAATCCGCCGCATACTACCCCACTCATGATTGTATGTGGAGATGTAGCGGATTCTTTCCGTAGTCCCCTGTTTTGGTAAACTTGAGGGGTAAATTAAATGGTCACGGAGTGTATTCCGTGCTCTTGCATAGCCATGGCCGATGGAGCGGTTACTATAGCCCCACTGCCTAAACCGTTCTGCCAGATCTGAAGCCTGTCTTTCAAACTTGTGATCAGTAGAGCAGATCCGCCTCATCCTTAGGAACTATCCAACTGGGTCGGCACGAATTGTAGAAGGATCATGTGCAGAGGCTGCATGTACTAGGGAACTGACCGAAGTAGGTTTTCTAAAGACATCAGTCTGAATAGTGTGGTCCTCACTCAACTCCAGACTGATGTCCAAAAAGTCAATCCGTTTATGGTGATATGTATAAGTCAGCCTAATAGAGCGATTATTTAAATTAAGCTGCGTCATGAAATCATTAAGCTCCTCCACCGTCCCCCGCCAAAAGAATAAAATGTCATCAATGTATCTAAGCCATTACACGACGTGGTCGGCGCCCCGGACGCCCTCGTCGCCAAAAATATCTCTCTCCCAGGACCCTAAGAAGAGATTTGCGTATGAAGGCTCACAGGCCGCCCCCATCGCCGTGCCACGCCACTGTAGATACACCGTATCTTTAAATAAAAAATAGTTATGGTGGAGGACGAAGTGGAGGAGCTCAAGGATAAAATCACGGGAAGGGCCGCCCAGATCGGAAGCCCCAAGGAAGAGGCGGGCCGCATTATACACAGGAGCTCTGCATATAGTATACAATGTATAGTGTCAGAAGAACCTACAAGAAGCAAAATAAACATCAACCCTGCTGTAAATAAATAAAAAGCAAGTGCATTTAAATAAAATAGGGCTCTTAGTAACACTGTTTTTGATCAAAAATAGTATATAAGCTATCCCACCATCGACAAGGTGAACCTGTTCGGGATAGTCCTACACTGTCTAATATTAAAAACCTTACCATGTGTCAAAGTTGACCTCTGTGTGAATAAGGGCAGACAAATGACCGGGTCCCGAACTAAGAACACCAGCCAAGGGAAGCGTTTTTTAATTGTATTATCCAGCTCTAGGAAGGGAGGCCACACCCAGGTTTGCACAGAATGCAAAAAATACAAAGAAAAAAACAAAACTTGAGCTTGGTTTGAGTTGGTGTCACGGGTGTATCAGAGCTGACAGACAGTCGCCCTGCAGTTGGTTGCAGGTGATCTCTACGTTTGGCATTACAGACATCTTCTTAGATGAGAGGCTGTCTCTAGGACCTAACAGCTACCCCCCTCTGGTAATTAGCTCCCTGGCCTGGGTGAATATATACCTGGTGTGTCTGAGAGGGAGGTGCCGACTGTATTCATTTCTACTTGTGAAGTCTTAGCAAGAGCAGTACTTCGTCCTCTCCGGAGTTCACATTTGTCTGGAGTCGTCTAAAGCTAAGCATTCTCCCCCTGTTTGTTTACCATTGTTGCCTATAGTGTTTGGTGGAGATCGACTAGTGTTCATCTCCTCCCTTCCCTTGCCTTAGCCATATGCCAGAGAAAGACAGGGTGAGGCTCACTTGCGGCGATTGGTGAAGAGCCAATACAGGGACGGTAGTTGAGACACGGTGACACTAGACAACCAGACTAGGAGGTCTCCACTCCCCTCTTTCCCTAGTGTTGGGGGCTCCCTTTCCCTCTTCCCACTGTGTTGCACTAAGTCTTTCCCACACCTGGCGTGAAATTATAGCCGGCCGAGCATGTTTGGGGCGTACACCTTTTTTTTTCTTTTCTCCCTTGGTATGAGTTCAGTTGCAGAGCTCGCAGAGCAGCTGTGCAGTCTGTCTCTGGAGGTGAATGATCTCCTCGGTAAGGTACAGGTCGCCAATGTGGTGGTCTCAGCAGGTAGGCCTGTCCAGCCTGAACCCAAGGTTGCCCTCCTGGACAGGTTTTCAGGAGGTAGGGACAAGTTTTTTGTATTTAAGGAGGCCTGCAAACTGTATTTCAAACTTCGTCCTTACTCCTCCGGTAATGAGGAGCAGCGGGTTGGCATTGTGATCTCTCTACTGCAGGGAGATCCTCGGTCCCGGGCGGTTTCGTTACCGCAGGACTCGGTTTGTCTCCAGTCTGTGGAGGAGTTTTTCGGAGCTCTTGCCCACATCTATGATGATCCTGACCGAGTCGCCTTGGCTGAGTCTAGGCTATGTCCCCTTCAGCAGGGGATTCGGTCCGTGGAGACGGACAGTTCTGAATTCTGTAGATGAACAACGGATTCCAAATGGAATGACTCAACCCTTAGAAGTCAATTTTGTGAGGGGCTAACGGAAATGTTGAAAGATGCCTTGGCAGTATATGAAACCCCTCAGTCCTTGGAGGCTGCCATGTCTTTGTCCATACGTCTTGATAGACGCCTTCGGGATAGACAGGTGAGACCACCTTCTCTGGGGCCTTCTTGTCGGGGCTGTGTACCTCTGCCAGGGGAGTGGTCTGGGGGTGAACCAGTACTAAGGGTGGTGGGGGAACCCATGCAGTTAGGGGGTGTCTCTACGTCATACATCTCCCCAGAGATTCGCAAGAAAAAAGGCGTATGTTTTTTTGTGGGGAAAAGTGACATTTTGTTGGGACCTGTCCTTCAATTCCTAAACAAAAGGAGACTCGATTAACTCTCGGTAGTCTGGAGTTGGATAAACACGGGGTACATTTGTGTCCAAACTGCTGTTCCCGCTTTGTCCTGACAGCTGAGGTGGTGCTAGAGAGCAAAACCGAGAACATTTCAGTGTTTGTTGACAGTGGAGCCGGAGTCAGCATGGTTGGTGCTGAGTTTGTGAAAACTCATGGTCTTGCTTGCTGTGCTTTAGCTGAACCTATTCCCATCTTCTCCATTGACTCGGCGCCACTTACACAGAAAGTTCTAACTCAGATTGTACATAATGTAAAACTGAGGGTGGGGTCAGTTCATTGTGAGATAATCCCTTGCTATGTTCTGGACAATCTTCCCACACCGATTGTCTTGAGTATACCTTGGCTTGTTTAACATAATGCATTGGTAGATTGGCAAGCCGGGCAGATCATTGAATGGAGAGATTACTGCCATGAGAACTGTTTAGATATTTCCCTTGCCACTGTCTCTACGGAAATATTACCTGCTTTTCTGTCTGGCTTTGAGGATCTTTTTTCTGAGAGGGGTGTCAGGATTTGCCTCCTCATCGTGCTTATGACTGTCCTATTAACCTGACCCCCGGAGCTAAACTACTGAAGTCCAGACTGTATAATCTTTCTGGCCCTGAGAGACAAGCCATGAAGGATTTCATTACGGAAAGTCTGGAGAAGGGACATATCAGACCCTCATCTTCGCCCGTGGCGGCAGGGTTCTTCTTTGTGAAAAAAAAAGATGGCGGTCTACGTCCCTGTTTAGATTTCCGGGAATTAAATCAAACTGCCATCCGTGATCCATACCCTCTTCCTCTGACTCCTGATTTGTTCAGCCAGGTTGTGGGAGCTAAGGTATTCTCCAAGTTGGATTTAGATGGAGCCTACAATCTGGTTAGAATCAGAGAAGGGGACGAATGGAAGACAGCGTTCAATATCGCGGAAGGACACATCGAGAGTCTGGTTATGCCTCTTGGTTTGACCAATGCACCTGCGGTGTTCCAGAATTTCATACATTATATTTTCCATCATTTGGTGGGGAGGTTTGTGGTGGTCTATCTGGACGATATTTTGCTTTATTCACTTGATTTTGAGACTCATCGGGGGCTTGTTAAGCAGGTGCTCCAGATATTAAGGGATAACGAACTTTATGCCAAACTAGAACAATCTGTTTTCGCTGTTCAGGGGGTGCAGTTTTTGGGGTACTTGTTGTCATCTTCAAGTTTTCAGATGGATCCGGAGAAAATCCGTGCTGTCCTTGACTGGGAACGTCCCAAGAACCTGAAGGCTCTACAACTTTTTCTGGGCTTTACTAATTTTTATCGTAAATTCATCCAAAATTACTCTGTTATTGTGAAACCCCTCACTGACATGACTAGGAAGGGGTCTGATGCTTCCCTCCAGGCTTTTGCTTTCTTAAAGAATCATTTTGCCACTGCACCTATGGGGCTGTGTTGTCTCAGGGTTCGTCCCCTGGTAAATGGCGTCCAAGAAATTGTCTTCAGCTGAGAGAAATTATGACATAGTTAATAGGGAACTTTAGCCGATCAGATTGGCTTTTGAGAAATGGCGACATTGGTTGGAGGGGACTGTCCAGAACAACCTGACCTATGAAACTGTCCCGCTAGTTAACCCCTTTAGTGAACACAGTAAAAAAAAAAAACGAAACATATAATGAAGTTTTATCATCATACCGCCAAACAAAAAATGGAATAAAGCGCGATCAAAAAGACGAACGTAAATAAAAATGTCATCTTGTCCCGCAAAAAACAAGCCACCACACAGCTCCAACGGCCAAAAAGTAAAAAAGTTATAGCTCTCAGAATAAAGCGATACAAAAACAATTCTTTTTTCTATAAAATTTATTTATTGTGTAAAAGCGCCAAAGCATAAAAAAACAATATAAATGTGGTACCGCTGTAGTCGTACTGACCCGAAGAATAAAGCTGCCTTATCAATTTTACCACACGCGGTACAGCATAAAAAAAAAAAAAAAAAAAACAATTCCTGAATTGTTTGTTTTTGTTCATTCTGCCTTCCAAAAATCAATATAGAAAGCAATCAAAAAATGTCACGTGCCCGAAAATGGTGCCAATAAAAACGTCAACTTGTCCCGCAAAAAACAAGACGTCACATGACTCTGTCGGCCAAAATATGGAAAAATTATAACTCTCAAAATATGGCGATGCAAAAACTAGTCTTTGGAAAAAAAAAGTGTTTTTAGTGTGTGACAGCTGTCAATCATAAAAACCCGATATGAATCTGGTATCACTGTAATCGCACCGACCCGAAGAATAAAGACGTCTAATCACTTATACCGCACGAGGAACAGCGTAAAAAATAACTTTTGGGTTAGGGTTGTGCTAGGGTTAAGCTTAGGGTTGTGCTAGGGTTAGGGTTGGGCTAGTCTTAGGGATAGGGGTGGGCTAGGGATAGGGATGGGCTAGGGTTAAGGTTGTGCTAGGGTTAGGGTTGGGCTAGGGTTAGGGTTGGGTTAGGGTTAGGGTTGTGCTAGGGTTAGGCTAGGGTTAGGATTAGGCTAGGGTTAGGCTAAGGTTAGGGTTAGACTAGAGTTAGAGTTGGGCAAGGGTTGGGCTAGGGTTAGGGTTGGGCTAAGGTTAGGGTTGGGGTTGGGCTAGGGTTAGGGCTAGGGGTGGGCTACGGTTAGGGTTGTGCTAGGGTTAGGGTTGGGCTAGGGTTAGGGTAGGGTTAGGGTTGTGCTAGGGTTAGGCTAGGGTTAGGCTAAGGTTAGGGTTAGACTAGAGTCAGAGTTGGGCAAGGGTGGGGCTAGGGTTAGGGTTGGGCTAAGGTTAGGGTTGGGGTTGGGATTTTTTCAGAAGTAAAGAAAAAAAAATGACGACGATATGGCGACCAGTGTTGAGCGCAAGTGCTCGCTACTTGAGTTTGCATCGGGTGCTCGGGTATGCACCGAGTATAGCGGGTGCTGGAGTGACATGCTCGAGTCTCCACTCCAAATGTTTTGCAGCTGTTATACAGCCAAAAAAACCTCACGGGTATTGCCTGCCATGCACGAGCGATCCCTGAATATTGTTTTTTTTTGGGTGTCTAATAACTGTGAAACATGCGGGCGAGGACTCGAGCATCCGTGATACATGGTGCATACCCGAGTACCCGATGCAAACTCAAGTAGCGAGCACTTGTGTTTAAGACTAATGACAACTTATTCAATATGACGACGTAATGTTATCAAATTCTGTGTCGTACCTCTGGGTTCAAAATGTTCACTATATCCCTTGATAAAATCCTTAAGGGGTCTAATTTCCAAAATGGTGTCACTTGTGGGGATTTCCACTGTTTAGGCACATCAGGGACTCTTCAAACGCAACATGGCGTCCGCTAATTATTCAAGCAAATTTTACATTCAAAAAGTCAAATGGCGCTCCTTCCCTTCCGAGCCCTGCTGTGCGCCCAAACAGTGGTTTTCCCCCACATATGGGGTATCGACTTACTCAGGACAAATTGCACAACAAATTACATAGTGCAATTTCTCCTGTTACCCTTATGAAAATGCAAAATTGGAGGCTGAAAAACATTTTTGTTGGAAAAATGTGAAAATTGTATTTTTACAGCTCAATGTTATAAACTTCTGTGAAGCACCTGGGGGTTCAAGGTGTTCCCCCCACATCTAGATAAGTTCCCTAAGGGGTCTAGTTTCCAAACTGGTGTCACTTGTGGAGGGTTTCCACTGTTTAGTCACATCAGGGGCACATCCGCTAATTATTCAAGCAAATTTTACATTCAAAAAGTCATATGGCGCTCCTTCCCTTCCGAGCCCTGCTGTGCTCCGAAACAGTGGTTTTCCCCCACATATGGGGTATCAGCGTGCTCAGGGGAAATTTCACAGCAAATTTTAGGGTCCTTTTTTCCTGTTACCCCTGCGAAAATAAAAAAATTTGGGTCTAAAGTAACATTTTTGTGAAAAAAATTAAATGTTCATTTTTTTCTTTCACATTCCAAAAATTCCTGTGAAGCACCTGAAGGGTTAATAAACTTCTTGAATGTGGTTTTGAGCACCTTGAGGGGTGCAGTTTTTAGAATGGTGTCACTTTTGGGTATTTTTTGTCATAAAGACCCCTCAAAGTGACTTCAAATGTGATGTGGTCCCTAAAAAAATGGTTTTGTAAATTTTGTTGGAAAAATGAGAAATCGCTGGTCAACTTTTAACCCTTATAGCTCCCTAACAAAAAAAAATTTGATTCCAAAATTGTGCTGATGTAAAGTAGACATGTGGGAAATGTTATTTATTAACTATTTTGTGTGACATATCTCTCTGATTTAAGGGCATAAAGATTAAAATTTTGAAATTTGAAAAATTTTCAAAATTTTTGCCAAATTTCTGATTTTTTCACAAATAAACGCGAGTGATAGCGAAGAAATATTACCACAATCATGAAGTACAATATGTCACGAAAAAACAATCTCAGAATCAGGGGGATCCGTGGAAGCGGTTCATAGTTATTACCTCATAAAGTGACAGTGGTCAGAATTGTAAAAATTGGCTTGGTCATTAACGTGCAAACCACCCTCGGGGGTAAAGGGGTTAAGTAACTGTTTTTTTGCCGGTATCAGCAGGGTGTGGAGCAATTTGGGTGGGCCTCCCATCTTCCCACCAGGGTTCTCTATGTTACCCCAGAAGTGCAGCAAGGCTAGATAAGGGGAGACGGTATAACCTGGACCCCAAATGGTGCTACTCATCTCTGATACTTGTCCCCAATATGTTAACTAGTTAAATACCGCTGTCAATCTCTGACAGCAGCATTTATCTCGTGCTTCCGGGAAGCGCGTCCAAGGCCCATCGGTGTCCCCGTCACATGATCGACAGCAGACCCCTGTGCTTGTCATGTCTCGATTGCTATGAGCGCCACCCAGTGGTCGGCGCTCATAGCAAGTGAGTATTTCTGCTACATAGAGGCGATCTGCTCATCACCTCTATGTAGCAGAGGCGATCAGACAGTTGCTGCTTCTAGTTTCCCATGGAGACTATTGAATCATGCAGAAAGTGGAAAAAAAAGTTTTTAAAAATATTTAAAAAAATTAAAAAAATATTAAAGTTTAAATCACCCCCCTTTTGCTCCATTCAAAATAAAATAATAAAAAATAAACCCCACATACACATATTCGGTGTCGCCGCGTTCAGAATCACCCGATCTATCAATATAAAAGAATAATTAATTCGATCGGTAAAAGACGTAACGAGAAAAAATTCTAAACGCCAGAGTTACATTTTTTTGGTCACCGCAACATTGCAATAAAATGCAATAACGGGCGATCAAAACCCGGCGCGCAAAGAATAAGCCCTCACCCGGCCCCAGATCACGAAAAATGGAGGCGCTACGGCTCTCGGAAAATGGCGCCATTTTTTTTTTTTTTAGCAAACTTTGTATTTTTTTTCACCACTTAAATAATAAAGAACCTATAGATGTTTGATGTCTCCGAACCCATAATGACCTGGAGAATAATGATGGCCGCTCAGTTCTAGCAATCAGTGAAAGTGGTAAAAAAAAAAAACAACTGTGGAATTGCATCTTTTTTGCAATTTCGCTGGAATATTTTTCCCATTTTCCAGCACACGATATGGTAAAACCAGTGATGTCGTTCAAAAGTACAACTCGTCCCGCAAAAAATTCTGCCTATCACCTCCCTGGAGGTGGACATTGTCCCTGTGCCCTCTACGTGACACCCGACCAAAGGAACATTGACTTGTTGAATAAGACCCAATCGGGGTCAAAACTTTGTCATTATTGGTCATGTTCACTAGAAGCACTTTATCTATCATGATTTGAGATTTGCTGTGCACAGACATCTGTAACAAAATTTGCATCACTCGAACCTAGAGAGTCCGGTGAAAATTCTTTACTATATGGTCTATGGGGTTGCATGCCCCTTTGCACCAGCACCTCGAAAACCCGATTGTGTGCACGCCAATACTGGTAACGGGACCCTGAGACAACACAGCCCCAACCCCCACCTCCAACGCATCAACCTCCACAATAAAGGGCTCGGAAACATCGGGCTGACTGAGTATAGGTGCAGTGGCAAAACAGTTCTTTAAGGGTGGGGAAAAAGCCTGGAGGGAAGCATCCGACCATTTGGAAAAATCTGACCCCTTCTTAGTCATATCAGTGAGGGGTTTCACAATTACTGAATAATTTTGGATGAATTTCCGGTAAAAATTAGTAAAGCCCAGAAAACGCTGTAGAGCCTTCAGGTTCTCGGGACGTTCCCAATCAAGGATAGCACGGATCTTCTCTGGATCCATCCGAAAACCCGAAGATGACAACAGGTACCACAAAAACTGCACCTCCTAGACGGTGAAAACAGATTTCTCTAGTTTGGCATAAAGTTTGTTATCCCTTAATATCTGGAGCACCTGCTTAACAAGCCCCCGATGAGTCTCAAAATCAGATGAGTAAATCAAAATTTCGCCCAGATAGACCACCACAAACCTTCCCACCAAATGATGGACAATATCATTTATGAAATGCTGGAATACCGCAGGTGCATTGGTCAAACCAAAAGGCATAACCAGACTCTGGAAATGCCCCGCAGGGGTATTGAACACTGTTTTCCATTCGTCCCCTTCTATGATTCTAACCAGATTGCCGGCTCCCCTTAAATCCAACTTGGAGAACACCTTAGCTCCCACAACCTGGCTGACCAAATCAGGAATCAGAGGAAGAGGGTATGGATCTTGGATGGTAATTTGATTTAATTCCCGGAAAGCTAAACAGGGACGAAGGCCGCCATCTTTTTTCTTCATGAAGAAGAACCCTGCCGCCACGGGCGAAGATGAGGGTCTGATATGTCCTTTCTCCAGACTTTCCGCAATGAAATCCTTCAAGGCTTGTCTCTCAGGGCCAGAAAGATTATACAGCCTGGACTTTGGTAGTTTAGCTCCAGGGGTCAGGTTAATAGGACAGTCATAAGCACGATGAGGAGGCAAATCCTGACACCCCCTCTCAGAAAAAAACGTCCTCAAAACCAGACAGAAAAAGCAGGTAATATTTCCGTAGAGACAGTAGCAAGGGAAATATCTAAACAGTTCTCATGGCAGTAATCTCCACATTCAATGATCTCTCTAGATTGCCAATCCACCAATTTATTATGTTTCACCAACCAGGGTAGACCCAAAACAATTGGGGTGGGAAGACTGTCCAAGACACAGCAAGGTATTATCTCACAATGAACTGACCCCACCCTCAGTTTTACATTATGTACAATTTGAGTTAGAGCTTTCTGTGCAAGTGGCACTGAGTCGATGGCGAAGATGGGAATAGGCTCAGCTAAAGCACAGCAAGCAAGACCATGAGTTTTCACAAACTCAGCATCAACCATGCTGACTTCATCTCCACTGTCAACAAACACAGAAATTTTCTCGATTTTGCTCTCTGGCACCGCCTCTGCTATCAGGACAAACCGGGAACTTCAGGTTGACGATAAATGTACCCCTCACTTATCCAACTCCAGACTACCAAGGTCTAATCGAGTCTCCTTTTGCTTAGGAATCAAAGGACAGGCACTAATAAAATGTCCCTTTTTCCCACAAAAAAAACACACGCCTTTTTTTTTTGAATCTCCGGGGAAATGTATGATATAGAGGCACCCTCTAACTGCATGGGTTCCTCCCCCAATACTGGTCTACCTCCAGACCGCTCCCCCAGCAAAGGGGCATAACTGCGACAACAAGGCCACGGAAAGGGTAGTCTCACTCAACTATCCCGAAGGCGTCTATCAACACGTATAGCCAACGTCATGGCAGCCTCCAAGCACCCAGGGGTTTCATAAACTGCCAAAGCATCTTTCAACCTTTCAGTAAGGCCCTGACAAAATTGGCTTCTAGGAGCTGAGTCGTTCCATTTGGAATCCGTTACCCATCTACGGAATTCAGAGCTGTACGTCTCCACTTACTAATTCCCCTGCTGAAGGCGACGTAGCCTAGACTCAGCCAAGGCGGCTCGGTCAGGGTCATCATAGATGAGGGCCAGAGCCCCGAAAAAATCCTCTACAGACTGGAGACAAACCGAGTCCTGCAGTAAAGAAAACGCCCAGGATTGAGGATCTCCTTGCAGCGGTGAGAACACAATTCCCACTCGTTGCTCCTCACTTCCGAAGGAGTAAGGACGAAGTTTAAAGTACAGTTTGCAGGCCTCTTTGAACACTAAATACTTGTCCCTACCTCCTGAAAACCTGTCCGGGAGGGCAACCTTGTGTTCAAGCTGGACCGGCCTACCTGCAGAGACCCCCAACATTCGCGACCTGTAGCCGCTGATGCTGTTGCAGAACCTCACAGTGGAGGCCAGTCACCTCCAGAGACAGACAGTGCAGCCGCTCTGCCAGCTCTGCAACCGAGTCCATAACAAAAGGACAGGGGAAAAAAAAACACGCCCGAAAAAAAAAAAAAACACACAAAAAAAAGTGTCAGGTTTTTGGGTTTTTTTTGCCCTAAACATGCGTGGCCGGTGATAATGTCATGCACAGTGTAGGAAAGACAAAATGCAACACGAAGGGATGAGGGGGAGGAAGCCCAGACACTAGGGAAAGAGGGGGTGGAGACCTCCTAGGCTGATCTAATATTACCCTGTCTCCCCTACCAACCCTATATTGGTTCCTCACCAATCGCCGAACAGCAAACCTAAGCCCTGTATATCCCTATAGCTAGGCCCTGGATAGGGAAGGGGGGATGAGCACTGGTCAGTCCCCACTATAAACTAAAGACAACAAGGGAGACAAACACAGGGGGAAGAAACTTAACTTGAGCCTACTTCAGAGAGATTACACCAAACGTCCTCCAAGCACCAGAGAGGAAGTTAGCAGACTGCAAGAGCTCCAAACCTTCACAAGTGAACATGTGAATATCACCGGCTCCTCCCTGTAGCAAACTGAAAGTATTTAAACACCCAGGCCAGGGTGTCAATCAGAGCAGAGTAGCCGCTGGGTCCTAAAGTAAGACAGATTTAAGAAGGTGTCTGTTATGCCAAACGAAGTGACCTTCTGCAACCAGCTGCAGAACAACTGTCTGCTACATCTGACACACCCATGACATCCTTCAAGACTGGCAGCAAACCAGCAAAGGCGCACAGACTTACATGGCACAAGCTGCCCAGCTAGGCAAGCCCTTGAGGGCCGGGAATACTCTTCACCCAGCTCCCAGTAAATGGAAGGGTTTTTTTTTCAGAATCCTTCCCAGGCCCACTGTCGCCGGATAGCTGGCGTCTAGTGACGTGGTCGGTGCCTAGTAAAGAACCAGGTGAGTACCTCTGCAAGAATCCCAGGGAGTGAAACCAGAAGAGAAAATGAGAAAGCCCCTTAAAAGATAGCAAAACTAATGCTAGCACCACTCACCATCACGGCACATAGAGGGAGCAGGATTATATAGCCCACCTAATGATCAGGTGATGATTACCCCCCAATCATCCCCAGACAGTCACTCCCTGCTAGCTTCAACAGCAAACTAGACAACATCCCACCTCTGCACAGTACCAGACAAAGCAGCATCCTGTGTTCTCACATATCCCACAACACCAGAATGCAATGCTCCACAGAAATGAGACAGTTTCCCTGCATGCATAGTAACTCCCCCTCCAGGGTCAGGACAATGGCAGAGCTTGCAACCGGAGTAGAGTAGCACCGGACCAGATTCATTCCCAGGTGGGAGGTCAGAACCACGATTCATAACAGAACCCTTCTCCCTAAGAGAGACCTCCGGGTTTTCACCACCCACCTTGTCCGGAAACCTCTTATGGAACTCAGAGATGAGACGATTGGCATGTATATTACCTCTCGAGACCTAGGACCTTTCCTCAGGACTGTACCCCTTCCAATGAATCAAATACTGAATGGAGATCCAAACTCTACGAGAGTCCACAATACTTTCTATCTTAAATTCTTCAGAATTATCAACCAGAATAGGAGGAGAAGGATCCTGGGTCACAAGCTGAGTAACCACCTTCTTTAATAATATCTTGTAAAAAATATTGGGAACCCTCATAGAGGAAGGCGGACCTACCCGAAAAGCCACTTTATTGACAACCTTGATAATAGGAAATAAACCTGGGTGGGAGCTTAGGAGAAGGTACCTTAATCATGAGATTCTTAGTAGACACCCAAACTCTGTCCCCCACTCTTAGTTTGCCACCTTGCTGACGATGCTTATCGGCCTGCCTCTTCATGCTCTCCCCTGCTTTCTTGAGATGGAAGCGGGCTTCCCTCCAAACCTTCTGGAGGCTGTGGATAGTAGCAGAGACTGCCGGAAGGACATCGTCCCCTCCATAAAAGCAAGGGGACCTAGGATGGAATCCCAGATTACAGAAGAAGGGAGACATCCCCAAACCCTCGTGGTGTCTATTGTTTAGGGCGAACTCTGCCAATGCCAATTATGATCCCCAATTATGCTGAGGATGGGAGCAGAAACATCTTAGATAGGACTCAAGATACGGGTTGGTTCGCTCCGTTTGCCCATTAGTTTGAGGATGGTATGCTGATAAAAATGAGATTTCCGACCCGAGTCGTTTACAGAAAGCCCTCAAGAATCTGGAGATAAACTGGCACCCACGATCAGAGACAATATTCATGGGAACCCCATGTAATCTTACCACCTTTCATGGGAAACCCATGTAATCTTACCACCTGAACAAGGAACAAATCTACCAAGTCCTGCGCACTGAGCAACTGAGCCAAAGGAACTAAATGGCAATGTTTTGAAAATCGGTCCACAATAACCCACGCCGTAGTCATACCCTTAGAGTCAGGGAGATCCGTGATGAAGTCCATGGATATGTGGGATTAAGAACGTACAGGAATGGACAAAGGGAGAAGTTTCCCTGCCAGGGCGACGCGAGGTACCTTGTTCCTGGCACAGATCTCGCATGCCGTAACATAAGCTTCAACATCCATACCCAAGGATGGCCACCAATACTTTCTGCTCAACGGGTGACAGGTCGCCTTAATGCTCGAGTGGCCCACTGTGTCCGAGTCATGACACTCTGAGTAAGCCCATGCGTAACTGCACCAGAACGAATAATTTGTCATGAGATGTGCTGGACAGAACCATCCCCTGAGCCTTAACCACCCCCCACGCTAAATTGATAGAAGAGACTACAATGCCCTTAGAATGAAATCAGGTTCCATAATTTCAGACTCACTAGGACAAAGACTCCGAGAGAGGGCATCTGCCCGAACATCCTTGGTCCCAGGGAGGTAAGAGATCGAAAAATTTTATCTGGTAAAAAACAAGGCCCATCGGGCTTGTCTGGAGATCAGCCTCTTAGCATTCCCTAAAAAACAGATTCTTATGGTCAATAAGAACCGTGAATGCGTGCTTAGCTCCCTCACGGAGATGCCTCCACTCCTCCAGAGCTAACTTTATGGCAAGAAGTTCACGATTGCCGATGTCATAATTGAGCGGTGATCAGGTGTTCATTACTTCCCGGTGGGAGGACAATGGCAGTGCTTGCGACCGGAGTAGCATAGCACCGGACCTGCTATTCGTAACCGCTGGTTTCTGAAAACAGTCATCATTGTCTCCATGGGGACGTCCCGTTCTTATTAACACTCCAGTGGGAATGGTATTTTCCTGAATGAAGCATGTATGGAGACTGTATGGAGTCTGTATAGCGCATGTATGGAGTCTGTATGGGGCCCGTATAGTGCATTGTTAGGAACTGGCCCTGTTCTAAGGCTATGTGCCCACGATGCAGAAATGAAGCAGAAAATTTCTGCAGCATTTCTGCATCTCCCTGGCAGAAAAAACGCATTCAGATTGTACATGCAGATTGTGCATGCGTTTTTCCTGCAGAATACCCGCGTATTCACATGTGTTTCCGCATGCGGACTGACAAGCACTTTCCAGGCGATTTTAGCGTCACTTGGAAAGTGCTTGACAGCCTGGTCACACTATATAAATCCATCCAACCGGCAACCGGCATATACAGTGTGACCGTAAAAATAAAACAAATAAAGCTATACTCACCCCCGATCCCCTGCCGCGTGTGCTGCAGCGCTCGTCCTGGCTTCTTCCGGGTTGCCGGCACATCGCGAGACAGCCTGCGATCACATGACCGCGACGTCATCTCAGGTCCTGGAAGGAGAAGCGCTGCCGGGGCCGCCGGACAGGTGAATATAAACTTTATTTATTATTTTATTCTTTTTTTACAGGTTCTATGGTGCCCGGGTCTGGATGAGAGTCTCCTCTCCTCTACACCCGGGTACCATCTGCTCATAGAGACGCATATTATCTGCGGGTACAAATGTACAGACACGGATTCTATGCGTCTCAATGCAAGTCAATGGCGGCGCTTCCGCAAAATGAATGAACATGCTGCAGATTTATGAGCGCTGCAGAAACGCTGCGGAAAAATCCACAGCATGTGCATTGACATTGCGGAATGCTATTGGGGACCATGGGGGGCGGATTACCATGCGGTTTTGATGCGTCTCCGCTGCGGAAATTCCGCAGCATAAACGCATGAAAAACGCATCGTGTGCACGTGTAGCACCCTGAGGATTCGGCTGCTACAGGGGTATTGCACCTCAACCCAGAGGTGTGGTATTCCACTCCCGGGTAAGGATGGAGTGTGGAACTGAGCTCAGTAGGCTGCATGCACTACACACATCCCATTTCCGGGGAACAGACCGATGGTACTCCCACTAGAGAAATGTGCAGGTACGACAGTGTCTGTCCCTGGCTGGAGTGGGAGGGGGGTGGAACATCCCAGTAGTGTAGGGGCAGATAGGGGGAGCAGCCTGGGTAAAGTTAGGAGCTCATTGGGTGCTGGTCACCTGAGCTCACACATAGAGGGAGTATTTAAGGTGGGCACCATCTTAGATCAGGGTCAGTCAGTCAGTTGTCAGTCAGCCAGTCAGACAGTCTGTCTGAGAGCCTGAGAAGCAGAGCAGAGGAGAAGGAAGAGGGACCCAGAGGCGCAGGAAGAGGGGACCCCAAGAGCCCATAAGAGAGCTAATAGGGTGAAGGGTCGGCAACAGGGTACCGGATCCCAAGCTGGTGGAGGCTACAGCACTAATCCTCAGCCAGAGACCGGAGGTCGTGGGCAGGATCTGCCACGACCACCCACTAAATCCACCCGGAAGGCAGACCAAGAATAGGGTCAGGGAACCCAGAGACAAGGGTTTACCAACAAGAGGCCCGAGGGAGCCGGACTTAGGTGGATCCCTGGTGGGAACGGCCAGAAGAAGGGAGAGTCAGAAAGGAGCTCAGGACCACACTCCGGAGTTGCCTGGGAGTTGACCGAGTCCAGGACCTGGTGGACGCAGCACGGCTCGGGTGGTCACTGCTGTACACAGTGACCCGAGCAACACCAGTAAGTAAAACCCTGGAACTGCATTTTATGCCTCTGAGTCTCTTTGCTGCACCTTCACAACCACCATCCTCCACGGCTGACCCCCTGAGGCTATACCCCTCCCGTTGGGGGTTATACTACCCAAAGCTGCACACACACCACCAGCCTCAGCGGACCCTGCTGCAGCGGCGGCCGTAGTGACCGCAAATCAACGGGTGGCGTAGTCGACATAAAAGAACATCTAGTAACATCTATAAGGACTGCCACACACTGAGTTTGACACCCTGGGCACGGACCGGGTCACAGCCACTCGGAGACTACAACCCCCATCTGATCCGGCTCCGGGTATCCCTAACAGCACTGGCCCAGGGGGCGCGTCAACTTTGGCGTAGTCGGCAGGATAACGTGCCCGCAACAACCGGGTACTGCGTGCCTGAAGAAAAGTTCATCGTTACCTTAAAAAGAAGTCTCCCGCCGGTTCCGGAGGGTCCCCGCCAACGGACCCCATCACAGGTCGTTTCCCGCCGGTTGTCCGCCATTTGCAGCTTTTTTCCCGCCATCCATGGAGTTTCCCGCCACTGGGAGACGATTCCCGCCATTTCCAAGGATTTCCCGCCTTGGGGGAGCGGACGCCATTATGGGCGTGCCAGAGGGTGGCAAGAGGCCACCTCCCATCGTGGGCCAGGTCGAAGAATGGCGCCAAAAGCGGAAACCGCGCCCACCAACAGAGACTGTGATGCTGGAAGTGTCCATCAGCGTAAGAGAACTGCCCCTGGAACTGACAATCACAAAGTTGCCCCGGGACCACCCTAAATGTGGGCGGAGACAGAACAAGAGAACAAAGATGGGTGTCGCCTGGAGCAGTCTGGAGAGAGCGCACCCGGAGACAAGAAGTCTGGAGGAGAGTCCAGAGAGAACACACCCGGAGATGGAGGGAGAGGCAGGCAGCACCGACCCAGTGGTCAGGAGCCTGTTGCAGGTCGCCACTCCAGAAGGCCTGCTGGAGATCCTGGCGCAGCTCCCCGGAGATCGGGAGCGTGCACAGACCGCGCTGGAGGGCCTAGCACGGAGGATGGCCCGGGTGCAGCAGGAAACACTGGCGGAGTGGACTCGAGAGATGGCCCAGCAAGCCGGAGCCCGCCAGCGAAGCATGCCACCCGCAGCGGGGAGCAAGTCCACCTCTGAGGACGGCGAAGGAGGGACGACGGCCGGAGACGGCGCCGCGGAGGGAGCCGAAGAGATGAAGGCAGGTAATGGGGACGACAGCATCCCGTGCCCAGAAGCCGTAAACCTGCCCCAGCTCCCCGTCGCAGAGCCCGAAGCCCCACTCACCGTTCCCGTAGCCGCTGCGTCATCGCTCCAAGCTAGGCCTCAAGCGGCTGGAGCCGCGGCCACGCCCCCTGCTATGTCACGTGCCTCAATCCAGAGCGCGGCCAAGCAGGAGAAGCCACCGGCCTGGTCGCAAGGCCGAGTGCCCCCGGGCGCCGCAGTACCAACAGCGCCCTCCACCTCTGCCGAGCCGCCGGCCTGGTCGAAAGGCCAGGAACACCCGGGCGCCGCCGTCTTCACGGTGCCCTTCACATTCAGGGTGCCCCAAGCCTGGTCGCAAGGCCTGGTAAACCTGGGCGCCGCTACCACCACAGCGCCCTCAACCTCTAGAGCGCCGCACCTGGGTGAAGACCTGTTCGCCCAGCATACGTGCCCGGATGGGCAGCCCTTTGTGTGGCCTCCGGAGTTCGTCAATCCCTGACTCCGGAGGGAACGGCCTCTGGATGAGCCCCTGATACCGCCTCCGGCGCCTGTCAAGATGACCCCGCTCCCGCTGGAAGAAGCGCAGTTCGAGTGGGACCCCACCGGAGGAGACCTCATGGGGTTCACTCAGGAAACAAGGGCAGCCGCAGCTGAGCGTGCGGAGTGCTGCCGCCAGCAGTTGGAAGTCTTTGACAGGGAAAGGAGAGAGAGGCGGGTCCGTGAGCAGCGGCTGCAAATACAGAGCGCTGAACAGAAGAGCCGGACCCGGAGGAACCCCCGTGCAGCTCATGGTCCCCGCACCATCGGGACTGTGATTAAGTTCAACCTGCAGCATGGGTGGGGCTTCATTAGAGACCATCATACCCCCGGCGACGTCTTTGTGACCCGCAGAGACGTAGAAAGCCATCTGCCGGAGGGACACAGAGGTCGTGACCTGTATCTAGGGGACGAGGTCACCTTCACCCGGCACAAGTGTGCCAAAGGACCCTACGCCCTCCATGTGCATCGCCTGACGGAGGAGGAGCTGCGGTGTGAGGAGGAGCAAGAGGACCCGGACGGGTCTGAAACAGAAACTGAATCCAAAGAAAGAGCAGGAGGACGCCGTCGTTGAGTACGGTAGAGAAGAGACTGTATATAGTTGCCCGTAGGGGTACCAAAAAACTGTTGCTGCTTAAAATATGTTCCCCGTTGGGACAAAAGAGTGAACTGTACCCGTGTGTCCCCATCCCTTAACAGGCTGAGGACTGTGAACAGCCGTCTTTAATCCCACTGGTCGAGGACTGAGAGCGGCCATATCCCATTTGTATATAGTTGCGCTTCCTAAGGCGCCCTCTACCGGTTTTATAGGAAACTGTTTTCTTCCAAGAGAGACTGTCGCACTTTACCCGGTCACAAGTTGCACAGTGACCGGAGGAACCAGAAGCAAGAATGTTATTTATGAAAAGTTTTATATGAAAAGTTTATTACTGATGATAATATATATGATGTTTTATATGTTGATGTTTATGAAAAAAAAAAAAATTTGTATGTTTTTGGATGTTTATTCTTTTACAGCCCGAGGACGTGCTGTGATTTACCAGGGGGGAATGTAGCACCCTGAGGATTCGGCTGCTACAGGGGTATTGCACCTCAACCCAGAGGTGTGGTATTCCACTCCCGGGTAAGGATGGAGTGTGGAACTGAGCTAGTAGGCTGCATGCACTACACACATCCCATTTCCGGGGAACAGACCGATGGTACTCCCACTAGAGAAATGTGCAGGTACGACAGTGTCTGTTCCTGGCTGGAGTGGGAGGGGGGTGGAACATCCCAGTAGTGTAGGGGCAGATAGGGGGAGCAGCCTGGGTAAAGTTAGGAGCTCATTGGGTGCTGGTCACCTGAGCTCACACATAGAGGGAGTATTTAAGGTGGGCACCATCTTAGATCAGGGTCAGTCAGTCAGTTGTCAGTCAGCCAGTCAGACAGTCTGTCTGAGAGCCTGAGAAGCAGAGCAGAGGAGAAGGAAGAGGGACCCAGAGGCGCAGGAAGAGGGGACCCCAAGAGCCCATAAGAGAGCTAATAGGGTGAAGGGTCGGCAACAGGGTACCGGATCCCAAGCTGGTGGAGGCTACAGCACTAATCCTCAGCCAGAGACCGGAGGTCGTGGGCAGGATCTGCCACGACCACCCACTAAATCCACCCGGAAGGCAGACCAAGAATAGGGTCAGGGAACCCAGAGACAAGGGTTTACCAACAAGAGGCCCGAGGGAGCCGGACTTAGGTGGATCCCTGGTGGGAACGGCCAGAAGAAGGGAGAGTCAGAAAGGAGCTCAGGACCACACTCCGGAGTTGCCTGGGAGTTGACCGAGTCCAGGACCTGGTGGACGCAGCACGGCTCGGGTGGTCACTGCTGTACACAGTGACCCGAGCAACACCAGTAAGTAAAACCCTGGAACTGCATTTTATGCCTCTGAGTCTCTTTGCTGCACCTTCACAACCACCATCCTCCACGGCTGACCCCCTGAGGCTATACCCCTCCCGTTGGGGGTTATACTACCCAAAGCTGCACACACACCACCAGCCTCAGCGGACCCTGCTGCAGCGGCGGCCGTAGTGACCGCAAATCAACGGGTGGCGTAGTCGACATAAAAGAACATCTAGTAACATCTATAAGGACTGTCACACACTGAGTTTGACACCCTGGGCACGGACCGGGTCACAGCCACTCGGAGACTACAACCCCCATCTGATCCGGCTCCGGGTATCCCTAACAGCACTGGCCCAGGGGGCGCGTCACACGCAGCCTAAGACTATTGAACCAATGGAAGTATAGCAGAGTACGCAGCTCTAAGGGATGCAGACTTTTTCTAGCATGGAGCACTGGTTCCATCAATCGTATTATTGTATTTTATTGGTGATTTGCTTGTGTTTTGTTGAAGTTCTGCTTGCTCGTCAGTATGTGCATTAATTTCACTTGGAAAGTGTCCAGCATTCCAGTAATCTCATTAGTATCTCAGGAGCCTCCAGCGATTGTTGTGACAGCCACTGGTTACATTGTGGGGATGGGGATTGTAGACACAGTGGAGCCGTCACCACAGGGGGTCTCATGTGCAGTCTCGGGAAGGGCTCCTGAAATATTCTTCATTGTTTCAGCTAAAGGCAGATGCTTAAGGGGGAGGGTGTGAACACTTCTGACCTTTCAGGGGGCTGATCCCAGAAAGGGAGAACACACATGTTTAGGCTATCTGCGCACGTTCAGGATTTGATTGCAGAAATTTCTGCAGTGTTTCTGAATCTCTTGGCGGGAAAAACGCTGCAGAAAAAATGTGCGTTTTGCCGTGTTTTTGATGCATTTTTTTATGCGTTTTTTTTATGCGTTTTTGTACATCAATGAATGCCTTTTGGAGCTAAATAAAGATATCTGAAAAAAGAAACGTGTGACATCACTTTAACCCTTGGATTACCGTCAGACCTGGGGTGAGTATATTGGTTAATTTAAATGATTAAAGAATGTGTCTGTTGTATTTCAAATAAAGTGTTTTACTCTGTGTCTGTGTGTTTATTTAACACTTTACTTTAATTAGGTTTAGTAATGAAAGGGTCTGATTGACACCTTGTCATCACTAAACAAAAGGGCTAGGTGTCAGCTCAACCAATCTCATTAGCATTCCCAGTCATGTAATTTCTGGGGCAGCTGAGAGCTGCTATTTTTAGCCTAGGAAGGTACCATTAGGCAAACATGTTTCCTGCTCACAGCTGTTTGTTTAGTCGCTACATCCCCATGATCAGCAACCAGCAGCGCTTTGGACGTAGCGTATTTTAGCTGCGTCCAAAATGCTGTGTTCTAATGCCGCACTTTTGTTGTCAATACATACAGATCCACCGCATGTAATGACACTTCAATCGGTCAAAATCTGCAGTGGAGACTTGCATCTCCACTAAAGAAATTGACATGTTGCTGGTACATGGCCATGATCAGGAGCCGCTGCAGGTTTGAAGCTGCGTGTTTATACAGCGTTGAATCCGCAACGTCCAGATATTACAGCATAGTGGATGGGATTTCTAGAAATCCCATGTCCACTATGCGTCCATCTGAGGCTGCGGATCTCCTGTGGACACTGACATGTGGTGCGTCTTTCAGGACCACAACATGTCAATTTGTCTTGCGGAGTCGCTACTCTCCGCAACAGAAATTTGACCACTAGAATGTATTGAATGCGGTAAATCCTCATGGTTCAGTGAACACATACGGATTTACCTGCGTTCAATAGAACGCAGCGTTTTGGACGCACCAAAAATATGCTGCGTCCAAAGCGCTGCTACATCCGGATCATGGGTACATAGCCTAAAATTAATAAAAATGGCTCCCGTGTAATTTTCATAACCAGCAGAGGGAAAACCGACCGCTGGGAGCTGATAATAGTAGCTGGGGAAGGGGCCATTAGCCAAAAATGTTCCCTGGCTATTAATAACAGCCCACAGCTGTTTGCTTAGCCTTTACTGGCTAGATTACAGGGGAACCCCAGAAAAAAATTGACGTAGGGTTCCCCTATAAAATTTAACCAGCAAAGGCTAAGCAGACAGCTGCAGGCTGATATTATTGTCCAGAGAAGGGGCCATGGATCCTGGCCCCCTCTGTAGCTAATAATATCAGCTCTCAGCAGTCCCAGAAATGGCACATCCTTAAGATGCGCCAAATCTGGTGCTTAGCCTCTCCCTTCCCACTGCCGTGTAGCGGTGGCGAGTGGGGTAATAGGGTTGGGGTTCATGTCAGCCTTGTATTCGCGGCTGACATGAAGCCCATGTTAGTAATGGAGGGCTTCTATTACTAACGCCCCCATTACTAACCCCATAGTAAGGTTTACGACTCTTTTTCAATAAAGACATGGCCAGAATAAAGTATTTTATTGAAATAAAATGATGCACGGTTTTAATAATTTATTATTCTCCTAATCCCTGAATCCCTTGTCTCCTGTAAAAAAAACAAAAAGAAAAAGAAACCATATCCCTCACCTGCCTGCCATCATGACGTAATCCGAGTGTTCCACGGCGATCCAGGTCACTTCTAACAGCAGCCACATCAATCACTGATGTGACTGCTATAGAAGACAGCACTATACACTGACAGGAGTGTAATCACTCCTGTTAGAGTACATGGCTGTGCTGCTGGCTGAGTTCACCTGAGTTCATCAGCTGAAGATCAGCTGATCAGCTCTGGTGACCTCATTTACTGCATCAGTGTTCCCACACAGGACTGGTGCCATAAAGTGAGGTCCTGGAGCTCTCAGCTGATCTCCAGCTGATGATCTCCAGCTGATGAACTCCAGTGAATTCAGTCCCGGCAACAGCGATGTACACTGCCAGGAGCGAGCGCGCTCCCGTCAGTGTACCGCCGAGTGATTGGGTCACCGGGGGACATTGGGAGGACGCCGGACATGTGAGAATAAGGTGTTTTTTATTTTAAATAAATTTTTACTTTTTTTTTTACACACCGCACACAGATGCTGGCTGTGGAGACTACTTCTCCCCTCAGCTGCACCGCTCTCACTGTTATCTCACTGTTTGGTGCATTTCCGCATGGAAAAAACTCACCGAAAATGCATCAAAAACGTACAGTGTGCACATAGCCTTAGTCTGGCAGTTGGTGGAATTTCGTTGAAGGGATAGGATCTAGGCTGAGGACCTAGAGCCATGGATGGCCTATGGAGTGTGGGGATCGGTTGCCGGATGGGCTGGATACACGTGCTACAATTGTGGAATTTGTCATCTGGATTTGATGAACTTTCTTAAAAGCTATGGCTGCTTGATACATGGGTTTCGGTCCTGTTATCTGGTGGAGTGTGGACTGTGGCTACAGACTATACTGGCAGGAGATACGAAATCTGTGGTCCAACAGTGGGACTACCGATCCCAGGCTGGGAACTTGTGACCTGAGAGCATTGTATTTTGGCTATTTTACCTGGAATTGTTATAAAACCATGGATGTAAGAAATAAAATCTTGTTGCATCGGTAACCTGCCTAGGTAATTATTACAGCCCACAACCTCAAATCTTCACAAGCATGTATGGAGACTGTATGGAGTCTGTATAGTGCATGCATGGAGTCTGCATAGAGCCTGTGTGGGGTCTGTATGGAGCATGTATGGAGCATGTATGTGTTCTGTATGTGGTCTGTATGGAGTCTATATGGAGTCTGTATGGCGTGTGTATGGAGCCTGTATGGAGCATGTATGTGTTCTGTATGTGGTCTGTATGGCGTGTGTATGGAGCATGTATGGCATTTATATGAATTCTGTATGGTATGGAGACTGTATGCAGTCTGTATGGAGCCTATATGAAGTCTGTATGGAGCATGTATGGAGTCTGTATGGAGCCTGTATGTGTTCTGTATCGAGTCTGTATGGAGCATGTATGGAGTGTCTGTATGGAGCCTGTATGGTGTGTGTATGGAGCATGTATGGAGTCTGTATGGAGCCTGTATGGAGCATGTGTGGAGCATGTATGGAGCATGTATGGAGCATGTATGAAGTCTGTATGGAGCCTGTATGAAGTCTGTATGTTATGGGGTCTGTATGGAGCCTGTATGTGGTCTGTATGGAGCCTATATGAAGTCTGTATGGAACATGTATGGAGCATGTGTGGAGCCTGAATGGAGCATGTATGGAGCATGTATGGAGCCTGTATGGAGCCTGTATGGAGCATGTATGGAGCATGTATGGAGCCTGTATGGAGCATGTGTGGAGCATGTGTGGAGCGTGTATGGAGCATGTGTGGAGCATGTGTGGAGCATGTATGGCGTGTGTATGGAGCATGTATGGAGCATGTATGGAGCCTGTATGGAGCATGTGTGGAGCCTGTATGGAGCATGTATGGAGCCTGTATGGAGCATGTGTGGAGCCTGTATGGAGCATGTATGGAGCCTGTATGGAGCATGTATGGAGCCTGTATGGAGCATGTGTGGAGCATGTGTGGAGCATGTATGGCGTGTGTATGAAGCATGTATGGAGCATGTATGGAGCCTGTATGGAGCATGTGTGGAGCCTGTATGGAGCATGTATGGAGCCTGTATGGAGCATGTGTGGAGCATGTATGGAGCATGTATGGCGTGTGTATAGAGCATGTATGGAGTCTGTATGGAGCATGTATGGAGCATGTGTGGAGCATGTATGACAGCACAGTGAGGGTGTGGTGCTTACGATTATGGCTTTAAGACCCCCATAGATATGTGACTAAAACCAAACTGATTGATATCAGCAGGATGGGATGACAGTGCAATGTATCTGTGTGGCTCCTGACTCCCCACTGATGGATGATATCGGGGGAGAGAAGGATCCAGCCTGATAGATGTTCAGCTCCTATAGGGTATGTGCACACGTTGAATACTTTTCTGCACCATTTCTGAATCTCTTTGCAGAAAAACGCAGCTGCAAAAATGCTCATTTTTGGTGCTTTTCTGCTTGCATTTTCGCCTGCATTTTCGCCTGCATTTTCGCCTGCGTTTTTGACTGATTTGAGTGGAGTCGATGGTGGAAAATGCAGGGCAAAAACGTACAGAGAATCGACGCTGCGGATTATTTTCTGCACCAAATCTGCAAATCAAAAATAAGCAACGTGTGCATGACACTTCAGGTTTCTCATTCACTCTGCTGGCATCAGCATTACTTCAAGTATTGCTAGGAAATCTGCATGGAAAAACGCACCAAATCTGCAACGTGTGCACACAGCCTACTCTCCCTACTCTCCTTTTTCTTCCAGGATTCATAACTTTTTATTTTCGTCCCTATGGCCATATATCATCTATCGCCCATTGTCTTTTGGGGGGACTAGTTAAGTGTTGAATGACACAGTTGATCTTATCATATATTGGACTGGAAAATGAGAAAAAAATTAAAGTGGGATGAAATGTTGAAAAAAAAAAGTGCAGCTCCGCCATAGTTTTTCATATTTCGTTTTTACTATGTTCATTGTGTGATGAAAATTACCTAAAAACGTGATTTTCTAGCTAATACGACAATTCAAACTTGCACAGATTTTTATTAATTTTTTATTCTTATGTTTAGTTCCTTAAGGCACTTGTACTATACACCGCAATATCGCAGTATCAGCCGGTGTAATAAAGCTGCCACTCACCAGATGAGCGAGCGAAACGCTCTTATGCGTAGGATGCACCGCGGAGGACACTGACATGCTGCGCACACAGAGCAGCGTATTAACAATCGTCCTGTGCACATGGAAGTGCGAGCCTCTCTGCACCAATCGGCTTGCATGTATCTACAGTGGGGAAAAAAAGTATTTAGTCAGCCCCCAATTGTGCAAGTTCTCCCACTTACAAAGATGAGGTCGGCCTGTAACTGACATCGTAGGTCGACCTCGACTATGAGAGACAAAACGAGAAAACAAATCCTGAAAATCTCATTGTCTGATTTGGAAAGAAATTTTTTTCAACTTTTGGTGGAAAATAAGTATTTGGTCACCTACAAACAAGCAAGATTTCTGTCTCTCACAGACCTGTAACTTCTTCTTTAAGAGGCTCCTCTGTCCTCCACTCATTACCTGTAGTACTGGCTCCTCTGTCCTCCACCCATTACCTGTAGTACTGTCACCTGTCTGAACTTGTTATCAGTATAAAAGACTCCTGTCCGCAACCTCAAACAGTCACACTCCAAACTCCACTATGGTGAAGACCAAAGAGCTGTCGAAGGACCCTAGAAACAAAACTGTAGCCCAGCACCAGGCTGGGAAGACTGAATCTGCAATAGGCAAGCAGCTTGGTGTGAAGAAATCAACTGTGGGAGCAATAATTAGAAAATGGAAGACATACAAGACCACTGATAATCTCCCTCGATCTGGGGCTCCACACAAGATCTCACCCCGTGGGGTAAAAATGATCTCAAGAACGGTGAGCTAAAATCCCAGAACCACACGGGGGGGACCTAGTGAATGACCTGCAGAGAGCTGGGACCAACGTTACACAGGCTACCATCAGTAACACACTATGCCGCCAGGGACTCAGATCCTGCAGTGCCAGACGTGTCCCCCTTCTTAAGTCATTACATGTCCAGGTCCGTCTGAAGTTTGCTAGAGAGCATTTGGATGATTAGAAGAGTATTGGGAGAATGACATATGGTCAGATGAAACCAAAGTAGAACTGTTTGGTAGAAACACAACTCGTCGTGTTTGTAGGAGAAAGAATGCTGAGCTGCATCCAAAGAACACCATACCTACTGTGAAGCATGGGGGTGGCAACATCATTCTTTGGGGCTGTTTCTCTGCCAAGAGACTAGGACGACTGATCCGTGTACATAAAAGAATGAATGGGGCCATGTATCGTGGTATTGAAGATGAAACGTGGCTGGGTCTTTCAGCACGACAATGATCCCAAGCACACCACCAGGACAACGAAGGAGTGGCTTCGTAAGAAGCATTTCAAGGTCCTGGAGTGGCCTAGCCAGTCTCCAGATCTAAACCCTATAGAAAACCTTTGGAGGGAGCTGAAAGTCCGTGTTGCCCAGCGACAGCCCCAAAATATCACTGCTTTAGAGGACATCTGCATGGAGGAATGGGCCAACATACCAGCAGCAGTGTGTGCCAACCTGGTGAAGACTTACAGAAGACGTTTCACCTCTGTCATTGCCAACAAAGGATATATAAACAAAGTATTGAGATGAACTTTTGTAATTGACCAAATACTTATTTTCCACCAAAATTTGAAAAAAAATTTCTTTCCAAATCCGACAATGTGATTTTCAGGATTTGTTTTCTCATTTTGTCTCTCATAGTTGAGGTCGACCTATGATGTCAATTACAGGCCGCTCTCATCTTTGTAAGTGGGAGAACTTGCACAATTGGTGGCTGACTAAATACTTTTTTTCCCCCACTGTAATCGGCAGTCGTTTAACGGCCGCCATCGTCTTATTGGAAATCCACCCTAATCTTTAAGATGCTGTAGTTCTGCAATGTGAGGTCAGGCTAAAGGCCCCCAGACACATACTGCAAATAAAGGGGGGCTGACAGCCGGCATCCCCATGTTACATTTTTCGGCCAATGACACAACCGGTGTTTGATGATTTTCAGAAAATAAATCCACCATTCCTGATCGGAATCCACCATTCCTTGCCCATCGATAAAACAATTGTTTCTTTGGCTGGGGCAGTTGACAATCGTCTGTTTCGGCTGACCTTTCCTTAATGTGTTCTGGGACCTTGGATTTTAGAAGTCTTCGAAATGGAAATGTATCTGCTTCCTTCACGACGTCTTGTTCTCTATACACCAGAGTAGTTCGGCTTCTGCAGGAACGTGGGGAAGCCTAGGAAGTCCTTCACGGGTCATAGGCTTCATTAATGCTTCAGGGCGGCTTTACAATGGGAGAAGGATTTTTTTCCCTTAGGAAGTATCACAATATCAGACTTCATTAGTGAATGTTGAGACTTCGATTCCGTATTCCCAATGTATTTCTCTCCCACCCGTCCCAGGACATGTCCATTTGCTACGATCTTGCAGGCACTGTCATCTGTCTGTCACATTAATTCTCTTTTTTTCCTTCCTTTAGGACTTTTCCAGAAAGCCATCGCACAAAGCGGGACTGCTATCTCCAGCTGGTCTGTGAACTACGAGCCTCTGAAGTACACCCGTCTACTAGCTGCCAAAGTAGGCTGTGATTACACAGATAATGCTGAGATGGTGAGCTGCCTCCGAAGAAAGCCCCACCGGGACCTGGTGGACCAGGACATCCAGCCAGCCAGATACCATATTGCTTTCGGACCTGTCGTGGATGGCGATGTGGTCCCTGATGACCCTGAGATCCTAATGGAACAGGGCGAGTTCCTGAACTACGACATCTTGATGGGGGTGAACCAGGGCGAGGGTCTGAAGTTTGTTGAAGACACTCTGGAAAGTGAGGATGGCATCTCTGCCAGCTACTTTGATTTTACCGTGTCCAATTTTGTGGACAATCTCTATGGCTACCCAGAAGGAAAAGATGTTCTACGTGAGACCATCAAGTTCATGTACACAGACTGGGCAGACCGTGACAATGGTGACATGAGAAGAAAGACCCTGCTTGCTTTGTTTACAGACCACCAATGGGTGGCACCAGCTGTGGCAACGGCTCGATTCCATGCAGAGTACGAGTCGCCCGTTTACTTCTATGCCTTCTACCACCGATGCCAGGCTGAAGGAAGACCTGAATGGGGAGAGGCGGCCCATGGAGATGAAGTGCCCTATGTGTTTGGTGTTCCCATGGTTGGAGCCACTGACCTTTTTCCATGCAATTTCTCTAAAAATGATGTGATGCTAAGTGCTGTGGTCATGACCTACTGGACCAACTTTGCCAAAACTGGGTGAGATTTCCGCTCCCTGTACCTCCATTTATTTATCTGCTACTTGAGGGTCTTCTAATAGGACATCTCTGCCAACTGCATCTGCACTTATTCATCTATACCATCACATCTGTGTAATCTAGCCTACCCACTGTGTAATACCACCATTTCATTAAGGACTACACCACTCATGTATTGTATACCAAAATTGGCTATGTTCTCCACCTTCTGGAGTTTTTCTATGGCAGGGTAACGCTTGTGTGAATAGTCACCTATAGCGGTTGCGCTTTGTCCCTTGATGTTCCCATCAGATATTAGACCATTGGATGTAGATAAGTCACATTCGCCATATGTTCTCACCTTTATTACACTATTTCCAGTGTCATCCTTTTTATTGTCTGCATTTTCATTTTAGGGATCCCAACCAGCCCGTTCCCCAAGACACCAAGTTCATTCACACCAAGCCCAACCGGTTTGAAGAGATGGTGTGGACAAAGTTTAACCCGAAGGAGAAGCAGTATCTACATATTGGCCTAAAGCCTCGCGTCAAAGACAACTACCGTGCCAACAAGGTTGCCTTCTGGTTGGAATTAGTCCCTCACCTTCACAACCTCAATACAGTGCAGCACCCCTCTACCACCACCAGATTACCCCCGTACAGCACCCGCTGGACACCCGGTTCCAGGCCAAACAGCGGAAGTACCACGCGCCGCCCACACTCCACGCTTCCTCCTGACGGGGATGATGATGAGATGGTGGAACGGCCTCGATATTCTCCCTTTCCTGGCGACTCCCGTGACTACTCCACGGAGCTCAGTGTGACAGTAGCTGTGGGGGCTTCACTACTGTTTCTCAACATCTTAGCGTTTGCTGCTCTTTACTACAAAAGAGATAGACGTCACGAACTGCGACAGCGGAGACACAGCCCTGGTCGTGGAGGTGCCCCCGGCAATGACCTGGCACACCATGGACCAGAAGAAGAGCTTATGTCCCTTCAGATCAAAAGAGCTGGTGGGGCTCCAGATCTGGAACCACTGAGGCCACATGATATACTTCGGCCAGCGTGTCCTCCTGACTACACGCTGGCACTGAGAAGAGCCCCTGAGGACGCTCCACTCCCTCCGCCACCTCCACCTCCGGCCTCCGTTATGGTTCCAAGCACCATTTCGGGGCTACCCTCATTACACCCTTTCAATACATTCCCCACCACTGCCCACAACAATACCCTTCCTCACCCGCATTCGACCACAAGGGTATAGTGGTGCTAAGCGTCTCCTCCACCCACACGCTGCCCCCCGTCTCCCCTTCTTCTTATGAACAGCTACGCTGGCTTTCTGGGATTACCAAGCCTGAGCTGGATTTTGCCTTATGGCAGGGGATGGGGTAGATACAGTGACATGTTTATAATGAGGGAGCAAGAGACGAACTACCCTCGCTCCCCGTGCCCCCCTTTGCCCACCTCAGGCTATAAAAATTGCTCCCAGTGATCAAGCATCAGGTTTACAGAACCTGAACTGGAATCTCTGCCGACGTCATGGGGGAAACAGGGTCAAACAAAGGGGCAGATATTTAATGGGATCGTAGGGGAGGATACAAGTGTTTTGATCTAATAAATTATACCCCCCGCTTCTCTTTTTAGAAAGGGATGGGGGGTCCGGATACAGGAGGTACAGCGGTCTAGGTGATTAGGCCCGCACCCTCCAATGACTCGCTTCTACACCGGCTTTATTGTTTTTATTCCAGGACGATGTTCATTTGATGGGGACGCTGCGCTAAGCGTGGGGCATCGCAGACCCCCGTACTCTGGTGAGTTCAATGCACTGAATCTTCAAGGACTAAACTGCTCCACAACAGCCGAAATGACCATCCACAAGAGAAGAGGGCAGAGGGTGAATGTATTCGGGAGGGTGAATGCATGACAGGCTAAACTGAAGCCCCTTCCTCCTAAAAAACACACAGTGCCAATGATCCCTTCCTCCTCTCAGGCTGGGTGGGCCGGCTCGTCAGTAACTTGGGGGTGTCTCAAAGGTTTGGAACTGTTCTGCCTCTCCACTGCCATAGTCCCAGGTGCCTGGGTAGAAACAAGGGGGGAAGGGAACTGTGCCAAAATCAACGTGGGGGCTCTCGTCCGACCAATTGTTCTTTTATTCTGATGTTCTATTTCTCATCATCGTCCTAAGTTCTGGGCTAAGATTTCTCGCTGATCTTCCCCGATAAAGTTTCCCTTCCAGCCTCGATCTCTTCAACGTCCGCCCGTCCTCTCCACTTCTTCCTCCACATTTACAGGCACCAGGTTCGTCACCAGAAGCACATTGAGACCTTATGTTCCCTGTGAGGATGTGGGTCTGAGATGAGAGTAGGAAGCCGAGATGGCGGCAGGTAGCGATCGGAAAATCCTAGAGAACCAGATTCAGGCTGATCCTGTGATCCAGTGTCCGAGCTGCAGGGTCACAAAAAGATTTCTGTACATGAAATCGTCAGACGCCTTTGCCTAGAAAAAGACATCCCAGGATTCCTGCAAGTTACAGCGTTAGCGACTCATCAGATGACAGACAGTCGGCCAAACCCGCCGATAGTCCAACGTGTAGGGGTTTCCCGACTCTCCACGACAGATCATGCCGGGAGGAAGAAGGTTCCCGCACTCGGATTTCTGTTGGATCATCAGATAAGCCTTCACCAGAGGAGACAGAAGAGGAGAGGACAGAGGAAGCAGGAGGGGACAGGGAGACAGGAGCAGCAGACAGAGAAGACAGAAGAGGACAGAGGAAACAGGAGGGGACAGAGGAGAAAGGAGGGGACAGGAGAGGAGATATGAGAGGACTGAGGAGGCAGGAGAGGAAAGAGGAGACAGAAGAGGACAGAGGGAACAGGAGAAGGCAGAGGAAACAGAGACAGGAGAGGACACAGAATGGGACAGAGGAGACAGGATGTAACAGAGGAGACAGGAGGGGACTGAAGAGACAAGAGGGGACAGGAGAGGACAGAGGAGACTGGAGAAGAGAGAGGAGGGGACAGTGGAGGAGAAAGGAGGGGACAGAAGAGGAAATAGGAGAGGAGACAGGATAGGACAGAAGGGGAGACAGCAGGGGACAGAATAAAGAAAAGAGGACAGGAGAGGACTGAGGAGAAAGGAGGAGACAGGAGAAGATAGAGGAAACAGAAGAGGACAGGAAAGGACAAAGGAGGGGACAGGAGAGGACAGAGGATAGGACAGGAGAGGACAGATGAAGGGAAGAGGAGACAGAAAGGGACAAAGGAGATAGGAGAGTACAAAAGAGACAGGATGGGACAGAGGAGACAAGAATGGACAGAGGAGAAAGGAGAGGACACAGAAGATAGGAGAGGACAGAAGAGACAGGAGGGGAAGAGGAGACAGAAAGGACAGAGGAGACAGGAGAGGACAGAGGAGACAGGAGGGGAAGAGGAGACAGGAGAGGACAAAGGAGATAGGAGAAGACAGAATGGGACACAGGAGACAGAAATGGACTGAGGAGACAGAGGGAACAGAAGAGACGAGGGGAAGAGGAAACAGAAAGGGACAGAGGAGACATGAGAGGACAAAGGCATAGAAGAGGACAGAGAAGACAGGATGGGACAGAAGAGAAAGGAGGGGACAGAGGAGATAGGAGGGAACAGAGGAGATAGGAGAGGACAGAGGAGACAGGAGGGGACAGAAGATATGAGAGGACAAAGGCATAGGAGAGGACAGAGAAGACAGGATGGGACACAGGAGACAGAAATGGACAGAGGAGACATGAGAGGACAAAGGCATAGGAGAGGACTGAGAAGACAGGATGGAACAGAGGAGACAGGAGAGGACAGAAGAGAAAGGAGGGGACAGAGGAGACAGGAGGGGACAGAAGATACAGGAGAGGACAAGAGAAGACAGGAGAGGACAGAGGAGACAGGAGAGGACAGAGGATACAGGAGAGGAGAAAGGAGGGGATAGAGGAGACAGGAGGGGACAGTGGAGACAGGAGAGGAGAAAGGAGGGGACAGAGGAGACAGGAGGGGACAGTGGAGACAGGAGAGGAGAAAGGAGGGGATAGAAGAGACAGGAGGGGACAGAGGAGACAGGAGAGGACAGAAGAGAAAGGAGGGGACAGAGGAGACAGGAGGGGACAGAAGATACAGGAGAGGACAGAGAAGACAGGAGAGGACAGAGGAGACAGGAGAGGAGAAAGGAGGGGATAGAAGAGACAGGAGGGGACAGAGGAGACAGGAGAGGACAGAAGAGAAAGGAGGGGACAGAGGACACAGGAGGGGATAGAAGAGACAGGAGGGGACAGAGGAGACAGGAGAGGACAGAAGAGAAAGGAGGGGACAGAGGACACAGGAGGGGATAGAAGAGACAGGAGGGGACAGAGGAGACAGGAGGGGACAGTGGAGACAGAAGAGACAGGAGGGGACAGAGGAGACAGGAGGGGACAGTGGAGACAGAAGAGAAAGGAGGGGACAGAGGAGACAGGAGGGGACAGAAGAGAAAGGAGGGGACACAGGATGAGGCATTAACAAGAGAGGCCGAAGCCCCCCATACTCACTAGATTGCCCGCTTCCATCGGATGTATATGGCAAGTTATATATATTTTAGGCTAGTCACTTGCTGAATCTGGCCACTGTTAAATACCATCATTGCATAGCCCTATAATAGATGACTAGGACTTGAAGGAAAAGCAGGCATTTGCCTGGGGACCGGGACCCTCGGTGGGACATATCGAGCTCCTAACACTACGCAGCGTGTACTCCTATTTATTAGTAAGGTCAGAGCCGCTTTGTTCAGGGCTCGAATACGCCGTCCTCCTTCAGAATACCCAGGTGTTAAAATACGAGGGGGGACATTGATTCAGCCCGTGTGGGCTGGTGGACCTCCTTGTCCTCTGCGGAGCAGAAGTGATGAGTAAAGACTTCTGGGGGTCCCGGTATGGTGGGGGGCTGCTGTAACTTGTAGGAATCCTGCTCTAAGCTTCAAATACTGAGGCTGAAGACAAAGGAGAACACAATGTATGTGCAGTGGGCTGCTGTCCGGAGTGGCGCACCAGAGAAGCCCCCTAACCCTCACTGACCTGAAGATTTATATTATATAGATTGTTCTATAATTAAAGAGACATATGGAATATATAAATATCTATAAAGTATATATGCACAGGATGGTCACACACAGATGTGTGTGTATATGGACACACTATAGTCGTCTGTGGCATTGCACTCCAATGGGCAGGGTACAATGGCGCAGACCACCGCATATCAACGTATGTGTGTAAATATACATGACGTGAAGGCACAGGAGATGCCTTATTGCCTTTCTAGGTCCTGGCGCTGAATTGGTTAACTACTGGCACTTTTTTTTTTTTCCTTTTTTTCATTTTCTTCTGTTTTTGGGATCTTGGACTGAAATAAAATGACAAATTTTGGTGACATTATGGTTGTTTTTTATTTTTCTTCTTCTGGAATCTGATCTGCGAAGAACAAACGATGTCAGGGGGTTCAGGTGAAAACAAGATGGCGGTCGCGTGACCTGTTACGTGAAGGAGACGTTTTACTGTGAATGTGACCAGTGTGTACATACATGGCCGATACAGCAGCTGAATGGTCAAAGGCCACAGGTTTACGGCAACAGTTCTGAAGACCTTCCCAGTTAACCTGAGGACCCAAGGATGTAAGCCATCCAGTCTTCATGTCTAGCCAAGTTCTTAGAGCAGGTGACAGTAAGCCCTCGGGTCTTCATGCTTAACTAAAGCTATTGGATCACAGTACGGAGCAAAAGTCCACAATAGTGAAAACTATCCAATGGTCCTGCCAATGTTTTCCATGAAAACTCAAGGAAGGAAGAAATGAAGCTCCGGTGCTGAACCAAGTTCTCTGACGACACAAGGATGTATGGTATCAGGCCCTGATGTTAAATAAAGCTCTTTATTGACCTGAATATCGTAGAGTATCATGTCCAAATGTGAAACTAAGTTGAGGTTGGCTCATAGATGTATAATATTAGGTCTTGGTGTTGACATTAGCTCTCTAGTGACCTAAGGATCTGGAATATCAGGTCCAGGTGTGGAACTAAAGTATCTATTAGCAGAAGGGTGAAGTGTGTCAGAGACAGGTGTTAACGTAACGGTGCATTTACACAGGTTGACCAGTGGCTATATACACTGTGTGCAGAATTATTAGGCAGATGAGTATTTTGATCACATGATACTTCTTATACATGTCGTCCTACTCCAAGCTGCATAGTCTTGAGAGCCAACTACCAATGAAGTAAATCTGGTGATGTGCATCTCTGTAATGAGGAGGGGTGTTGACTAATGACATCGACACCCTATATAAGGTGGGCTTAATTATTAGGCAACTTCCTTTCCTTTGGCAAAATGGGTCAGAAGAGAGATTTGACGGCTCTGAAAAGTCCAATATTGTGCGATGTCTTGCAGAGGGATGCAGCAGTCTTGAAATTTGCAAACTTTTGAAGCGTGATCACCGAACAATCAAGCGTTTCATGGAAAATAGCCAACAAGGTCGCAAGAAGCGTGTTGGCCAAAAAAGGCGCAAAATAACTGCCCATGAATTGAGGAAAATCAAGTGTGAAGCTGCCAAGATGCCATTCACCACCAGTTTAACCATATTTCAGAGCTGCAACGTTACTGGAGTATCAAAAGCACAAGGTGTGCGATACTCAGGGACATGGCCAAGGTAAGGAAGGCTGAAAAACTACCACCTCTGAACAAGAAACATAAGATAAAACGTCAAGAATGGGCCAAGAAATATATTAAGACTCATTTTTCAAAGGTTTTATGGACTGATGAAATGAGAGTGACTCTTGGTGGACCAGATGGATGGGCCAGAGGCTGGATCAGTAAAGGGCAGAGAGCTCCACTCCGACTCAGACGCCAGCAAGGTGGAGGTGAGGTACTAGTATGGGCTGGTAACATCAAAGATAAACTTGTGGGACCTTTTCGGGTTGAGGATGGAGTGAAGCTCAACTCCCAGACCTACTGCCAGTTTCTGGAAGACAACTTCTTCAAGCAGTGATACAGGAAGAAGTCGGTATCGTTCAAGAAAAAGATGATTTTCATGCAAGGCAATGCTCCATCACATGCATCCAACTACTCCACAGCGTGGCTGGCCAGGAAAGGTCTAAAAGAAGAAAAAATAATGACATGGCCCCCTTGTTCACCTGATCTGAACCCCATAGAGAACCTGTGGTCCATCATAAAATGTGAGATCTACAGGGAGGGAAAACAGTACACCTCTCGGAACAGTGTCTGGGAGGCTGTGGTGAGATCTACAGGGAGGGAAAACAGTACACCTCTGGGAGCAGTGTCTGGGAGGCTGTGGTGGCTGCTGCACGCAATGTTGATGGAAAACAGATCAAGCAACTGACAGAATCTATGGATGGAGGCTGCTGAGGGTCATCATAAAGAAAGGTGGCTATATTCATCACTAACTTTTTTGGGTTTTTTGCATGTCAGAAATGTTTATTTCTATATTTTGTGCACTGATATTGGTTTACCTGGTGAAAATGAACAAGTGAGATGGGATTATATTTGGTTTTTATTAAGTTGCCTAATAATTCTGCACAGTAATAGTTACCTGCACAAACAGATATCCTCCTAAGATAGCCAAATCCAAAAAAAAACCCACTCCAACTTCCAAAAATATTAAGCTTGGATATTTATGAGTCTTTTGGGTGATTGAGAACATAGTTGTTGATCAATAATAAAAATAATCCTCTAAAATACAACTTGCCTAATAATTCTGCACACAGTGTATAATTGCCGATTGACTACATAGAAATCAATTAGCAGTAGTTTAATACCCTGTTCAGACAGGCCAACCGCTATTCAATATGCACAGAATGATCATCAATACAATCGCTCTGAGTGCATAAGATATTGATCTCGGTAGCACATGTTCTGTTTACACGAGATGATGTGCTGCCTAGAATGCTGATTATTGGGAAAGTTCTTAGTGTATAGCTTATCAGAACCAGGTGTTCAGCTAAGTTCTTTACTAACATGAAGAAGTAGTATGTCAGGACCAGTTGTTTGTTTTTTGATGACACAAGGGTGTAGTGTATCAGGTACTACTAGTCTTGAACTAAGTACTCTGACGACACAATAGTGCAGTGCATCAGCTACTGGTCTTGAACTAATTCCTCTTATGACACTACGATGTAACGTATCAGGTACCGGTCTTGAACTAAGATCTCTGATGACAAAGGTGTAGTATATCAGGTACTGGTCCTGATCTAAGGCCTCTGACAACACTAGGATGTAACATATCAGGTACTGATCTTGAACTCCTCTGATGACACTAGGTTGTAGTTTGTCAGTTACTGGTATTGAACTAAGTTCTCTGATGACACTAGGATATAACGTATCAGGTACTGGTTTTGAACTAAGTCCTTTGATGACAGTAGAGTGTAGGTTGTCAAGTACTGGTCACTCTTAACCTAAGAGTGTAGTGTATCAGGTACTGGTTTTAATCTAAGGCCTCTGATGACTAGGATGTAACATATCAGAAACTGGTCTTGAGCCAAGTCCTCTGATATCACTAGGGTGTATTTTATCTGCTACTGGACTTGTACTAAGTTCTCTGATGAAACTGGAGTGTAGTTTATCAGGTACTGGTCAGTCCTCTGATGACAATAGAATGTAGTATGTCAGCTACTGGTCTTGAACTAAGTCCTCTGATGACACTAGGGTGTAGTTGATCATGTACTGGTCTTGAACCATGTTCCCTGATCACACAAGAAAACAACAATAAACACCAATTTTATGTATATTTCTCCAAACCCTATATAGAATATTTTACAAAGTTGCTGCACAAATACATAATTCAATAAAGATCCATAACAATCTCACAGCAGTGACGTCTTTCCATAAGACGAAGTGTTCATGGCTTAATTTCAGCCACGTTCTGCAGGCGCTGCACTAGGGACACGCCACTCGCATGTGGTGCCACGTTTCGGGAACTTTCATTTTCTCAGGAAGTTTACAAAGAAATTTTGGACAAAATACTTTGTGTGGAGACACGAGGGTCAGTGGGTGCTCTCGTTCACTGGCCCAGCTGTCTTTAGAAAGACCGCATGGACCAGGGCTAATCCCACTGAACGACCGCACTCCTTCCCCGTGAGCATAATACTACTCAGACAACACAGCAGTGTGAGGGTAAAAAAGTGTAGCAATGCTTTATTGATCCACCAACAGACAATAACATGTAGAACAGTCCCAGCAAATACCCAAGATGGTGCAAAGGATTAGAGCAGTTACGACTTTGGGGCCTGGTGACTGGAAGGTCCCAACCTGGTTTCCCCAAATGTCTCCATGGAGCCAGGTGACCGGAGGGTCCCAACCAGGCTTCTCCAAACGTATCCATAGGGCCAGGTGACTGGAGGGTCCCAACCTGGTTTCCCCAAATGTCTCCATGGAGCCAGGTGACAGGAGGGTCCCAACCAGGCTTCTCCAAACATATCCATAGGGCCTGGTGACCGGAAGGTCCCAACCTGGTTTCCCCAAATGTCTCCATGGAGCCAGGTGACCGGAGGGTCCCAACCTGGCTTCTCCAAACATATCCATAGGGCCTGGTGACCGGAAGGTCCCAACCTGGTTTCCCCAAATGTCTCCATGGAGCCAGGTGACCAGAGGGTCCCAACCTGGCTTCTCCAAACATATCCATAGGGCCAGGTGACTGGAGGGTCCCAACCTGGCTTCCCAAAATGTCTGCATGGCTTCAGTGATGGTCAATGGAGCAGATCTGTATTGTTCCAGCTAGGGCCGTGGTCCCTTAGGCTGGCATCCTGTAAAATTTCAAATCTGTGTCCCTTTTGATGGAGCCATGGTGTCCTGGCTGCTGTTCTGTAGCGTCACCTTGCAGAAGGATAGAGATCTCTTTTTATATCCACATCTGTGGTTCAGGCCATCATCCACAGGTCAGGGGGAAGGTGGGATGAGATTAACTCCAATTTGCATAGTTTGGCCTTCACTGTTTTGCAGGTCAACAAGTTACATGGACTTATACAATGGGTAATCAACATATTAGCAAACATTGATTGTTCAATGACCCTGCGTCCCTGTCCCCCAAAGATAGCAACACAATCACCAGTAGGAGCTGATATAATAGCTAAACAGCAGCCATTCAACAATTCACAAACATCAATTCAAGAGTCAACATTCAGATGATAGTGTATGTTTTTTGACCCACCGAAGAAAAAAACATCAATTCAAGAGTCAACTTTCAGACTCATATGAACAATAGTCTATGTCTCCTGGCCTACTGAAAATATATGTCTGGCATAATGAAGATTAAATGCTGTGTCGTCACACTTTGCTCTGGTGTTTATTATTGCATTAGAGAGAGATGATATATGGTCCGATGTTAATGAGGCGTCCACACTCTCAGGGTCCTCCTGAGGGGTGTATCTGAGCTTCGCATGTGTGATACAGTCGCAGAGAACCAATGTAATGCTACTGAATGTCAGCCTCTATATGGCGGCGTTCTGAGAAGCCTCCTATAAAGCATCTGTAGGTACACAAGCAGATGTAACGAGGCTGGTGGGGCATATCGCTGACCAGCGCTCATCATTTACACATAGTAATGATCAGTAGGCGGGATTGCGCTCTTTTTTTTCATTGGAACAGTGGCCATGTTCACACTGAGCAGTGAGTGTTTAAGATCAATCATTCTTCCAATCGTTGCCTACATATAAGGTCATTAACGCTTTGTATGAATTTAGGAACAATTCCTACAGTTCTGTCTGGTGCCCCGGGGGTCTCATGTAAAGAGCATAACCCGCCTGGTGCTCCTGGGGTCTCATGTAAAAGCATAGCCTGCCTGGTGCCCCGAGGTCTCATGTAGAAGCATGGCCTGCCTGGTGCCCCGGGGTCTCATATAGATGTATGGTCTGCCTGGTGCCACGGGGGTCTCATGTAGAAGTATGGTCTGCCTGTTGCGCCGGGGTCTTATGTAGAAGCATTGGTCTGCCTGGTGCCCCGGGGTCTCATGCAGAAGATTTTTCTGCCTGGTGCCCCAGAGGTCTCATGTAGAAGCATGGCCTGCCTGGTGCCCCCGGGGTCTCATGTAGAAGCATGGCCTGCCTGGTGCCCCAGGGTCTCATGTAGAAGCATGGCCTGCCTGGTGCCCCCGGGGTCTCATGTAGAAGCATGGCCTGCCTGGTGCCCCCGGGGTCTGTAGAAGCATGGCCTGCCTGGTGCCCCAGGGTCTCATGTAGAAGCATGGCCTGCCTGATGCCCCGGGGTCTCATGTAGAAGCATGGTCGGCCTGGTGCCCCGGGATCTCATGCAGAAGCATGGCCTGCCTGGTGCCCCGAAGTCTCATGTAGAAGATTGGTCTACCTGTTCCTCCGGGGTCTCATGTAGAAGTATGGTCTGCCTGGTGCCCCAAACGTATCATGTAGAAGCATGGCCTGCCTGGTGCCCCGAGGGTCTCATGTAGAAGCATGGCCTGCCTGGTGCCCCGAGGGTCTCATGTAGAAGCATGGCCTGCCTGGGGGCCCGGGGGTCTCATGTAGAAGCATGGCCTGCCTGGTGCCCCGAGGGTCTCATGTAGAAGCATGGCCTGCCTGGTGTCCCGGGGGCCAGAGCTGCAGTCTCTATTCTGCTGTTACATCGTGTCTTATCCTTCTGTCACCTCCAGAGCTGCAGTCACTATTCTGCTGTTACATCGTGTCTTATCCTCCAGTCTCCTCCAGAGCTGCAGTCACTATTCTGCTGTTACATCGTGTCTTATCCTTCTGTCACCTCCAGAGCTGCAGTCACTATTCTGCTGTTACATCGTGTCTTATCCTCCAGTCACCGCCAGAGCTGCAGTCACTATTCTGCTGTTACATCGTGTCTTATCCTCCAGTCACCCCCAGAGCTGCAGTCACTATTCTGCTGTTACATCGTGTCTTATCCTTCAGTCACCTCCAGAGCTGCAGTCACTATTCTGCTGTTACATCATGTCTTATCCTCCAGTCACCTCCAGAGCTGCAGTCACTATTCTGCTGTTACATAGAGTCTTATCCTCCAATGAACTCCAGAGCTGCACTCACTATTCTTCTGTTACATCGTGTCTTATCCTCCAGTCACCTCCAGAGCTGCGGTCACTATTCTGCTGTTACATCGTGTCTTATCCTTCAGTCACCTCCAGAGCTGCAGTCACTATTCTGCTGTTACATCGTATCTTATCCTCCAGTCACCCCCAGAGCTGCAGTCACTATTCTGCTGTTACATCGTATCTTATCCTCCAGTCACCCCCAGAGCTGCAGTCACTATTCTGCTGTTACATCGTATCTTATCCTCCAGTCACCCCCAGAGCTGCAGTCACTATTCTGCTGTTACATCGTATCTTATCCTCCAGTCACCCCCAGAGCTGCAGTCACTATTCTGCTGTTACATCTGTCTTACCCTTCAGTCACCTCCAGAGCTGCAGTCACTATTCTGCTCTTACATCTGTCTTATCCTTCAGTCACCTCCAGAGCTGTTGTCATTATTATGTTGTTACACTGTGTCTTATCCTCCAGTCACCTCCAAAGCTGTTGTCACTATTATGTTGTTCCATCGTGTCTTATCCTCCAGTCACCTCCAGAGCTGTTGTTATTATTATGTTGCTCCATCGTATCTTACCCTCCAGAGCTGCACTCACTATTCTGTTGTCACATCATGTCTTATCCTCCAGTCACCTCCAGAGCTGCGTCCCCCATCTGTGCCTCATCGTGTGCAGTACATTTGTGATTGCAGCTCTGTGGATGACTGGAGTGCAGTGCTCTACTTGGTTGGGGGTCCGGGCCGTCTGCTCCTGCTGGGGGTGGGCTGCTAGCAGGGGATCGCTCATCCTCACCACATGGATGAGGGTAGTAGTCCACATGTTTATTCCCCTGGACCATCCGACCTTTGTAAACCTGTAGAGAACCAGGTCCTGATACAGGTCTCGGTCCAGTTCTGGTCCTGATCCTGTTCTTAGTCCTGTTCTGGTCCAGATGCTGGTTCTGATCCTGTCCTTAGTCCAGTTCTGGTCTGGATGATGGTCCTGATCTGGTCTCAGTCCAGTTATGGTCCTGATGCTGGTTCTGATCCAGGTCTCAGTACAGTTCTGGTCTCAATGCTGGTCCTGATCCAGGTCTCGGTCCAGTTCTGGTCCTCATGCTGGTCCTGATCCAGGTCTCGGTCCAGTTCTGGTCCTCATGCTGGTCCTGATCCAGGTCTCGGTCCAGTTCTGGTCCCCATGCTGGTCCTGATCCAGGTCTCGGTCCAGTTCTGGTCCCCATGCTGGTCCTGATCCAGGTCTCGGTCCAGTTCTGGTCCCCATGCTAGTCCTTATCCAGGTCTAAATCCAGTTCTGGTCCTGATGCTGGTTCTGATCCTGTTTTTAGTCTAGTTCTGGTTCTGATGCTGGTCCTGATCTGGATCTCGGTCCGCTTCTGGTCTCGATGCTGGTCCTGATCCAAGTCTCAGTCCATTTGTGGTCCTGATGTTGATCATGTTCTTAGTCCAGGTTCGGTACTGATGCTGGTTCTAATCCTGCTCTTATTCCAGGTCTGGTCCTGATGCTCGTGCTGATCCTTGTCTTAGTCCAGGTCTGGTCCGAATGATGGTCCTAATTCTGCTCTCGGTCCAGGTCCAGTATGGACGCTGTTACTGATCTTAGTCTTGGTCCAATCCCAATGCTGATCCTGGTCTCAGTCTAGGTGTGGTCCTGTTGCTGGTCCTGATCTAGGTTTGGCCCTGATACTGGTCCTGACTCTAGTCTTGATCCAGTTCTGGTCCTGATCCTGGTTACATGTCTTGCTGCTTTTGGCACAAAATATCAATTATGTCCAAGAACTGCACCGATTCTCCGGCTCTATAACTTGTCTTCCATTTCAGCAGGTGATACTGCTTCATCAGCATTCTGCCAGCATTATAGGAGCTGTAACTTCCTTTATTCTCACGGTCCAATAACTGCCTTCCCAGAACTCCTCGCCTAGATTTCTGATAAACCGGTGTGAAGATCCGGGGTCTTCCGTGGGCAGAACACTACTCAGACAACACAGGGTGATGGTAAACAGCGCGGCAATACTGTATTGTGCCACAAAGCGGACAATAAACAGATAGAACAGTCCCAGCAAATACACAAGAAGGTACAACATTACAGAGTCTCACCCTTCCGCCGGCCTGCCGGGATTAGAGTCTGGGGATATGTGGCCGGGTGACCTGAGTGTCCCAACCTGGATTCTTCACATTGTCTCTGAGAGTTCAGCAATGGTCAATGAAGCGATTCTGTATCTTTCCAGCCAGGGCTGTGGTCCCTTAGGATCTCATCCTGTAGTGTCTCTCTGAACAGACGCAGAGACCCCCTTTTTATTATTCACATTTGTCCTTTCAAGCCATCATTCACAGGTCAAGGGTCACGGATCATGGTATTAATTCACAATGCTCGAATATCCACAGCTCATCCCCCAATGTTGGCTGCAAACACCCTACAATGGTATTTAACATATCTAGCAAACATCCGTTGTTCAGAGACCCTGTATTGCAAAACTGGCAGAAGACACGATGTAAGAGCTGATGTGAATAGCGGCCATTCATCAATTACCAAATATCACCTCAAGTGATCAGCATTCAGGTTTATACGAACAATAATCTGTGTAGAGCAACCAAAGAAGAACACAGGTTCAAAAGTCAACATAAAAATGAAGGTGTATGGCTCCTGCCCTAAGGAATGTGTCTGGCATAATTAAGAAGAAAAGCTGGGCTGTCACAATCTGTAGATATAGCCCCGCCCCCACTCACTGTAGATATAGCCCCGCCCCCACTCACTGTAGATATAGCCCCGCCCCACTCACTGTAGATATAGCCGCGCCCCCACTCACTGTAGATATAGCCCCGCCCCCACTCACTGTAGATATAGCCCCGCCCCCACTCACTGTAGATATAGCCCCGCCCCCACTCACTGTAGATATAGCCCCGCCCCCACTCACTGTAGATATAGCCCCGCCCCCACTCACTGTAGATATAGCCCCGCCCCCACTCACTGTAGATATAGCCCCGCCCCCACTCACTGTAGATAAAGCCCCCACTCACTGTAGATAAAGCCCCCACTCACTGTAGATAAAGCCCCCACTCACTGTAGATAAAGCCCCGCCCCCACTCACTGTAGATAAAGCCGCGCCCCCACTCACTGTAGATAAAGCCCCGCCCCCACTCACTGTAGATAAAGCCCCGCCCCCACTCACTGTAGATAAAGCCGCGCCCCCACTCACTGTAGATAAAGCCCCGCCCCCACTCACTAAAGATAAAGCCCAGCCCTCACTCACTGTAGATAAAGCCCCACCCCCACTCACTGTAGATAAAGCCCCGTTTCCACTCACTGTAGATAAAGCCCCGCCCCCACTCACTGTAGATAAAGCCCCGTTCCCACTCACTAAAGATAAAGCCCCGCCCCCACTCACTGTAGATAAAGCCCCGCCCCCACTCAATGTAGATAAAGCCCCGCCCCCACTCACTAAAGATAAAGCCCCGCCCCCACTCACTAAAGATAAAGCCCCGCCCCACTCACTAAAGATAAAGCCCCGCCCCCACTCACTAAAGATAAAGCCCCGCCCCCACTCACTAAAGATAAAGCCCCGCCCCACTCACTAAAGATAAAGCCCCGCCCCCACTCACTAAAGATAAAGCCCCGCCCCCACTCACTGTAGATAAAGCCCCGCCCCCACTCACTGTAAAGCCCCACCCCCACTCACTATAGATAAAGCAATGTCCCCACTCACTGAAGATAAAGCCCCACCCTCACTTAATGTAGATAAAGCCCCGCCCCCACTCACTGTAGATAAAGCCCCGCCCCCATTTACTGTAGATAAAGCCCCGCCCCCACTCACTGTAGATAAAGCCCCGCCCCCACTCAATGTAGATAAAGCCCCGCCCCCACTCACTGTAGATAAAGCCCCGCCCCCACTCACTGTAGATAAAGCCCCGCCCCCACTCACTGTAGATAAAGCCCCGCCCCCACTCACTGTAGATAAAGCCCCGCCCCCACTCACTGTAGATAAAGCCCCGCCCCCACTCACTGTAGATAAAGCCCCGCCCCCACTCACTGTAGATAAAGCCCCGCCCCACTCACTGTAGATAAAGCCCTGTCCCCACTCACTGAAGATAAAGCCCCACCCTCACTTAATGTAGATAAAGCCCCGCCCCCACTCACTGTAGATAAAGCCCCGCCCCCACTCACTGTAGATAAAGCCCCATCCCCACTCACTGTAGATAAAGCCCCGCCCCAACTCACTGTAGATAAAGCCCCACCCCCACTCACTGTAGATAAAGCCCCGCCCCAACTCACTGTAGATAAAGCCCCGCCCCCACTCACTGTAGATAAAGCCCCACCCTCACTCACTGTAGATAAAGCCCCGCCCCCACTCACTGTAGATAAAGCCCCGTCCCCACTCACTGTAGATAAAGCCCCGTCCCCACTTACTGTAGATAAAGCCCCGTCCCCACTTACTGTAGATAAAGCCCCGTCCCCACTTACTGTAGATAAAGCCCCGTCCCCACTCACAGTAGATAAAGCCCCGCCACGACTTACTGTAAAGAAGCGCCCCCACTCACTGTAGATAAAGAAGCGACCCCACTCACTGTAGATGAAGCCCCGCCCCCACTCACTGTAGATGAAGCCCCGCCCCCACTCACTGTAGATAAATCCCTGCCCCCACTCACTGTAGAAAAAGTCCTGACCCCACTCACTAGATAAAGCCCGCCCACACTCACTATATAAAGCCCAGCCCCCACTTAATGTAGATAAAACGCCACCCCCACTTAATGTAGCTAAAGCCCCTACCCCACTTACTGTAGATAAAGCCCCACCCTCACTTAATGTAGATAAAGCCCCGCCCCACTCACTGTAGATAAAGCCCTGTCCCCACTCACTGAAGATAAAGCCCCACCCTCACTTAATGTAGATAAAGCCCCGCCCCCACTCACTGTAGATAAAGCCCCGCCCCCACTCACTGTAGATAAAGCCCCATCCCCACTCACTGTAGATAAAGCCCCGCCCCAACTCACTGTAGATAAAGCCCCACCCCCACTCACTGTAGATAAAGCCCCGCCCCAACTCACTGTAGATAAAGCCCCGCCCCCACTCACTGTAGATAAAGCCCCACCCTCACTCACTGTAGATAAAGCCCCGCCCCCACTCACTGTAGATAAAGCCCCGTCCCCACTCACTGTAGATAAAGCCCCGTCCCCACTTACTGTAGATAAAGCCCCGTCCCCACTTACTGTAGATAAAGCCCCGTCCCCACTTACTGTAGATAAAGCCCCGTCCCCACTCACAGTAGATAAAGCCCCGCCACGACTTACTGTAAAGAAGCGCCCCCACTCACTGTAGATAAAGAAGCGACCCCACTCACTGTAGATGAAGCCCCGCCCCCACTCACTGTAGATGAAGCCCCGCCCCCACTCACTGTAGATAAATCCCTGCCCCCACTCACTGTAGAAAAAGTCCTGACCCCACTCACTAGATAAAGCCCGCCCACACTCACTATATAAAGCCCAGCCCCCACTTAATGTAGATAAAACGCCACCCCCACTTAATGTAGCTAAAGCCCCTACCCCACTTACTGTAGATAAAGCCCCACCCTCACTTAATGTAGATAAAGCCCCGCCCCCATTCACTGTAGATAAAGCCCCACCCTCACTTAATGTAGATAAAGTCCAGTCCCCACTCACTGTAGATAAAGCCCCGTCCCCACTCACTGTAGATAAAGCCCCGCCCCCACTCACTGTAGATAAAGCCCCGCCCTCACTCACTGTAGATAAAGCCCCGCCCCCACTCACTGTAGATAAAGCCCCGCCCCCACTCACTGTAGATAAAGCCATGCCCCCACTCACTGTAGATAAAGCCATGCCCCAACTTACTGTAGATAAAGCCCCGCCCCAACTTACTGTAGCTAAAGCCCCGCCCCACTTACTGTAGAAAAAGCCCCGCCCTCACTGACTGTAGATAAAGCCCCACCCCCACTCACTGTAGATAAAGAAGCGCCCCCACTCACTGTAGATAAAGCCCCGCCCCCACTCACTGTAGATAAAGCCCCATCCCCACTCACTGTAGATAAAGCCCCACCCTCACTCACTGTAGATAAAGCCCCACCCTCACTTAATGTAGATAAAGCCCTGCCTCCACTCACTGTAGATAAAGCCCTACCCTCACTTAATGTAGATAAAGCCCCGTCCCCACTCACTTTAGATAAAGCCCCATCCCCACTCACTGTAGATAAAGCCCCGTCCCCACTCACTGTAGATAAAGCCCTGCCCCCACTCACTGTAGATAAAGCGCCGCCCTCACTGACTGTAAATAAAGCCCCGTCCCAACTCACTGTAGATAAAGCCCCGCCCCCACTCACTGTAGGTAAAGCCCCATCCCCACTCACTGTAGGTAAAGCCCCGTCCCCACTCACTGTAGATAAAGCCCCGCCCTCAATAACTGTAAATAAAGCCCCGTCCCCACTCCCTGTAGATAAAGCACCGTCCCCACTCACTGTAGATAAAGCCCCACCCTCACTTAATGTAGATAAAGCCACGCCCCACTCACTGTAGATAAAGTCCCGTCCCCACTCACTGTAGATAAAGCCCCGCCCCCACTCACTGTAGATAAAGCCCCACCCTCACTTAATGTAGATAAAGCCACGCCCCACTCACTGTAGATAAAGCCCTGCCCCCATTCACTGTAGATAAAGCCCCGCCCCCACTCACTGTGCATAAAGCCCCGTCCTCATTCACTGTAGATAAAGCCCCGTCCCCACTCACTGTAAAGCCACACCCTCACTTAATGTAGATAAAGCCCCGCACCCACTTAATGTATATAAAGCCCCACCCCCACTCACTGTAAATAAAGCCCCGCCATGACTTACTGTAAAGAAGCGCCTCCACTGACTGTAGATAAAGAAGCGACCCCACTTACTGTAGATGAAGCCCCGCCCCCACTCACTGTAGATAAATCCCTGCCCCCTCTCACTGTAGATAAAGTCCTGGCCCCACTCACTAGATAAAGCCCGCCCACACTCACTGTAGATAAAGCCCTGACCCCACTTACTGTAGATAAAGCCACGCCCTCACTGACCGTACATAAAGCCCCGCCCCCACTCACTATATAAAGCCCAGCCCCCACTTACTGTAGATAAAGCTGCGCCCCCAGTCACTGTAGATAAAACCCTGCCCCACTCACTGTAGATAAATTCCCGCCCTCACTAACTGTAGATAAAGCCCCGCCCCACTCACTGTAGAAAAAGCCCCACCACCACTTACTGTACATAAAGCCGTGCCCCCAAGATACTGTAGATAAAGCCACGCCCCCACTGACTGAAGATAAAGCCCCGCCCCCAGTCACTGTAGATAAAGCCCCGCCCTCACTGACTGTAAATAAAGCCCCGTTCCCACTCACTGTAGATAAAGCCCTGCCCCCACTCACTGTAGATAAAGCCCCATCCCCACTCACTGTAGATAAAGCCCCGTCCCCATTCACTGTAGATAAAGCCCCGTCCCCACTCACTGTAGATAAAGCCCCATCCCCACTCACTGTAGATAAATCCCCGCCCTCACTGACTGTAAATAAAGCTCCGTCCCCACTCACTGTAGATAAAGCCCCGTCCCCACTCACTGTAAAGCCCCACCCTCACCTAATGTAGATAAAGCCCCACCCCACTCACTGTAGATAAAGTCCCGTCCCCACTCACTGTAGATAAAGCCCCGCCCCCACTCACTGTAGATAAAGCCCCACCCTCACTTAATGTAGATAAAGCCCCACCCTCACTCACTGTAGATAAAGCCCCGTCCCCACTCACTGTAGATCAAGCCCCGCCCCCACTCACTGTAGATCAAGCCCCACCCTCACTTAATGTAGATAATGCCCCGCCCCCACTCACTGTAGATAAAGCCCCGCCTCCACTCACTGTAGATAAAGCCCCGTCCCCACTCACCGTAGATAAAGCCCTGACCCCACTCACTGTAGATAAAGCCCTGACCCCACTCACTGTAGATAAAGCCCCGCCCCCACTCACTGTAGATAAAACCGTGCCCCGAAGTTACTGTAGATAAAGCCACACCCCCTCTTAATGTAGATAAAGTCCCGCCCCCACTTAAAGTAGATAAGGCCCTGCCCCCGCTTAAAGTAGATAAGACTCCACCCCACTGACTGTAGATAAAGCCCCACCCCCACTTAAAGTAGATAAAACCCCACCCCCACTCACTGTAGATAAAGCCCCACCCTCACTTAATGTAGATAAAGCCCCGACCTCACTCACTGTAGATAAAGCCCCGCCCCCACTCACTGTAGATAAAGCCCCGCCCCCCACTCACTGTAGATAAAGCCCCGCCCCCCACTCACTGTAGATAAAGCCCCGTCCCCACTCACTGTAGATAAAGCCCCACCCTCACTTAATGTAGATAATGCCCCGCCCCCACTCACTGTAGATAAAGCCCCGCCTCCACTCACTGTAGATAAAGCCCCATCCCCACTCACCGTAGATAAAGCCCTGCCCCCACTCACTGTAGATAAAGCCCTGACCCCACTCACTGTAGATAAAGCCCCGCCCCCACTCACTGTAGATAAAACCGTGCCCCGAAGTTACTGTAGATAAAGCCACACCCCCTCTTAATGTAGATAAAGTCCCGCCCCCACTTAATGTAGATAAAGCCCCGCCCCCACTTAATGTAGATAAGGCCCTGCCCCCACTTAAAGTAGATAAGACTCCACCCCACTGACTGTAGATAAAGCCCCACCCCCACTTAATGTAGATAAAGCCCCACCACCACTTAATGTAGATAAAGCCCCACCCCCACTCACTGTAGATAAAGCCCCGCCACCACTTACTGTAAAGAAGCGCCCCCACTCACTGTAGATAAAGAAGCGACCCCTCACTGTAGATGAAGCCCCGCCCCCACTCACTGTAGATAAATCCCAGCCCCCACTCACTGTAGATAAAGTCCAGACCCCACTCACTGTATATAAAGCCCTGACCCCACTTACTGAAGATAAAGCCCCGCCCTCACTGACCGTACATAAAGCCCCGCCCCACTCACTATATAAAGCCCAGCCCCCACTTACTGTAGATAAAGCTGCGCCCCCAGTCACTGTAGATAAAGCCCTGCCCCCACTCACTGTAGAAAAAGCCCCACCACCACTTACTGTACATAAAGCCGTTCCCCCAAGTTACTGTAGATACAGCCACGCCCCCACTGACTGAAGATAAAGCCCCACCCCCACGTAATGTAGATAAAGCCCCGCCATTACTTTCTGTACATAAAGCCCCACTACCACTTACTACCATCACTTACTGTAGATAAAGCCACGCCCCAACTTACTGTAGATAAAGCCCCGTCCTCACTTAATGCAGCTAAAGCCCCTACCCCACTTACTGTAGATAAAGCCCCGCCCTCACTTAATGTAGATAAAGCCCCATCCCCACTCACTGTAGATAAAGCCCTGACCCCACTCACTGTAGATAAAGCCCCACCACCACTTAATGTAGATAAAGCCCTGTCCTCATTTACTGTAGATAAAGCCCCGCCCCCACTTACTGTAGATAAAGCCCCACCACCACTTACTGTAGATAAAGCCCCGACCCCACTCACTGCAGATAAAGCCCCAACCCCACTCACTGTAGATAAAGCCCCGCCCCCACTCACTGTAGATAAAGCCCCACCACCACTCACTGTAGATAAAGCCCCACCACCACTCACTGTAGATAAAGCCCCGCCCCCACTCACTGTAGATAAAGCCCCATCCCCACTCACTGTAGATAAAGTCCCATCCCCACTCACTGTAGATAAAGTCCTGACCCCACTCACTGTAGATAAAGCCCCGCCCCCACTCACTGTAGATAAAGCCGCGCCCCCACTTACTGTAGATAAAGCCCTGGCCCCACCACTTAATGTAGATAAAGCCCCACCACTTAATGTAGATAAAGCCCTGTCCTCATTTACTGTAGATAAAGCCCCGCCCCCACTTACTGTAGATAAAGCCCCACCACCACTTACTGTAGATAAAGCCCCGACCCCACTCACTGCAGATAAAGCCCCAACCCCACTCACTGCAGATAAAGCCCCGCCCCCACTCACTGTAGATAAAGCCCCACCACCACTCACTGTAGATAAAGCCCCACCACCACTCACTGTAGATAAAGCCCCGCCCCCACTCACTGTAGATAAAGCCCCATCCCCACTCACTGTAGATAAAGTCCCATCCCCACTCACTGTAGATAAAGTCCTGACCCCACTCACTGTAGATAAAGCCCCGCCCCCACTCACTGTAGATAAAGCCGCGCCCCCACTTACTGTAGATAAAGCCCTGACCCCACTCACTGTAGATAAAGCCACGCCCCCACTCACTGTAGATAAAGCCCCACCCCACTTAATGTAGATAAAGCCCCACCCCCACTTACTGTAGATAAAGCCCAACCACCACTTACTGTATATAAAACCGCGCCCCCAACTTACTGTAAATAAAGCCACGCCCCCACTTAACGAAGCTAAAGCCCTGCCCCCACTGACTGTATATAAAGACCCGCCCTCACTGACTGTAGATAAAGCCCCACCCACACTTAATGTAGATAAAGCCCCATCTCAGCTTACTGTAGATAAAGCCCCGCCCACACTCACTGTATAAAAGGCCCCGACCCCCTTACTGTAGATAAAGCCGCGCCCCCACTCACTGTAGATAAAGCCCCACCCCCACTCACTGTAGATAAAGCCCTGCCCCCAAGTTACTGTATCTACATTAAGTGGAGGGCGTGGCTTTATCTACAGTAACTTGGGGGCAGGGCTTTATCTACAGTGAGTGGGGGCAGGGCTTTATCTACAGTGAGTGGTGGCGCGGCTTTATCTACAGTAAGTGGTGGTGGGGCTTTATCTACAGTAAGTGGTGGTGAGGCTTTACCTACAGTGAGTGGGGACGCTTCTTTACAGTAAGTGGTGGTGGGGCTTTATCTACATTAAGTGGAGGGCGTGGCTTTATCTAAAGCCCCACCACCACTTACCGTAAAGAAGCGTCCCCACTCACTGTAGGTAAAGCCTCACCACCACTTACTGTAGATAAAGCCCCACCACCACTTACTGTAGATAAAGCCGCGCCACCACTCACTGTAGATAAAGCCCTGCCCCCACTCACTGTAGATAAAGCCTCACCACCACTTACTGTAGATAAAGCCGTGCCCCCACTCACTGTAGATAAAGCCCCACCACCACTCACTGTTGATAAAGCCGCACCCCCACTCACTGTAGATAAAGCCCCACCCCCACTCACTGTAGATAAAGCCCCACCACCACTCACTGTAGATAAAGCCGCGCCCCCACTCACTGTAGATAAAGCCCCGCCGCCACTCACTGTAGATAAAGCCTCACCACCACTTACTGTAGATAAAGCTCCACCTTCACTTAATGTAGATAAAGCCGCGCCCCCACTCACTGAAGATAAAGCCCCATCCCAACTTAATGTAGATAAAGCCCTGTCCCCACTCACTGTAGATAAAGCCGCACCCCCACTCACTGAAGATAAAGCCCCATCCCAACTTAATGTAGATAAAGCCCTGCCCCAACTCACTGTAGATAAAGCCGCACCCCCACTCACTGTAGATAAAGCCCCACCCTCACTTAATGTAGATAAAGCCCCGCCCCCCCTCACTGAAGATAAAGCCCCCCCCTCACTTAATGTAGATAAAGCCCCACCCCCACCCACTGTAGATGAAGCCTCACCACCACTTACTGTAGATAAAGCTCCACCCTCACTTAATGTAGATAAAGCCCCGCCCCCACTCACTGAAGATAAAGCCCCATCCCAACTTAATGTAGATAAAGCCCCGCCCCCACTCACTGTAGATAAAGCCGCACCCCCACTCACTGTAGATAAAGCCCCACCCTCACTTAATGTAAATAAAGCCCCGCCCCCTCACTGAAGATAAAGCCCCATCCCTACTTAATGTAGATAAAGCCCCGCCCCCACTCACTGTAGATAAAGCCCCGCCCTCACTTAATGTAGATAAAGCCCCGTCCCCACTCACTGAAGATAAAGCTCCACCCTCAGTTTGTGTAGATAAAACCCCGCCCCCACTCACTGTAGATAAACCCCCGCCCCCACTCACTGTAGATAAAGCCCCGCCCCCACTCACTGTAGATAAAGCCCCGCCCCCACTCACTGTAGATAAAGCCCCGCCCCCACTCACTGTAGATAAAGCCCTGTCCCCACTCACTGTAGATAAAGCCCCACCCTCACTCACTGTAGATAAAGTCCCGCCCCCACTCACTGTAGATAAAGTCCCGCCTCCACTCACTGTAGATAAACCCCCGCCCCCACTCACTGTAGATAAAGCCCCGCCCCCACTCACTGTAGATAAAGCCCCGCCCCCACTCACTGTAGATAAAGCCCCGCCCCCACTCACTGTAGATAAACCCCCGCCCCCACTCACTGTACATCTTCTTGGCATCTCAGCTGATACAGACATGGGACAGATTCTTACACAGAGATCTGTGGGGATAAAACAGTAATATTTGTAAATAAAGTTATTTGCAGATTTTCTCTCTGTCACATGACAGGGCGTCCATGGAAATAACAAAGACCTATAGCGAAAGTCCTAATCAGGCTCCTCTCTCACAGGAGAAGACAGAGTCCTGACGCAGTCACAGAAAGCCGGACCCCCCAGCCACACAATACTTGTGCCCCTAATGCAGTCCCTTGGCGTCCTCCCTCACTTACACTACACTTTCAAATCCCATGTAAGGTATGATGCCCCTTATGCATCCTAAACACAGTATGATGTCTCCACAGTACATTCCCCCACACACAGTATGATGTCTCCACAGTACATTCCCCCACACACAGTATGATGTCCCCACAGTACATTCCCCCACACACAGTATGATGTCCCCACAGTACATTCCTCCACACACAGTATGATGTCTCCACAGTACATTCCCCCACACACAGTATGATGTCCCCACAGTACATTCCCCCACACACAGTATGATGTCTCCACAGTACATTCCCCCACACACAGTATGATGTCCCCACAGTACATTCCTCCACACACAGTATGATGTCCCCACAGTACATTCCCCCACACACAGTATGATGTCCCCACAGTACATTCCTCCACACACAGTATGATGTCTCCACAGTACATTCCCCCACACACAGTATGATGTCCCCACAGTACATTCCTCCACACACAGTATGATGTCTCCACAGTACATTCCTCCACACACAGTATGATGTCCCCACAGTACATTCCTCCACACACAGTATGATGTCTCCACAGTACATTCCCCACACACAGTATGATGTCCTCACAGTACATTCCCCCACACACAGTATGATGTCCTCACAGTACATTCCCTCCACACACAGTATGATGTCCTCACAGTACATTCCCCACACACAGTATGATGTCTCCACAGTACATTCCCCCCACACACAGTATGATGTCCTCACAGTACATTCCTCCACACACAGTATGATGTCCTCACAGTACATTCCTCCACACACAGTATGATGTCTCCACAGTACATTCCTCCACACACAGTATGATGTCTCCACAGTACATTCCTCCACACACAGTATGATGTCTCCACAGTACATTCCCCCACACACAGTATGATGTCCCCACAGTACATTCCTCCACACACAGAATGATGTCTCCACAGTACATTCCCCCACACACAGTATGATGTCCCCACAGTACATTCCCCCCACACACAGTATGATGTCCTCACAGTACAATCCCCCACACACAGTATGATGTCCTCCCAGTACATTCCCCACACACACAGTATGATGTCCTCACAGTACATTCCCTCCACACACAGTATGATGTCCTCATAGTACATTCCCCCACACACAGTATGATGTCCCCACAGTACATTCCTCCACACACAGTATGATGTCCCCACAGTACATTCCCCACACACAGTATGATGTCCTCACAGTACATTCCCCCCACACACAGTATGATGTCCCCACAGTACATTCCCCTCCACACACAGTATGATGTCCTCATAGTACATTCCTCACACACAGTATGATGTCCCCACAGTACATTCCCCACACACAGTATGATGTCCTCACAGTACATTCCCCCCACACACAGTATGATGTCCCCACAGTACATTCCCCTCCACACACAGTATGATGTCCTCATAGTACATTCCTCACACACAGTATGATGTCCCCACAGTACATTCCCCACAAACAGTATGATGTCCTCACAGTACATTCCCCCACACACAGTATGATGTCCCCACAGTACATTCCCCCACACACAGTATGATGTCCCCACAGTACATTCCCCCACACACAGTATGATGTCCTCACAGTACATTCCCCACACACAGTATGATGTCTCCACAGTACATTCCTCCACACACAGTATGATGTCCTCACAGTACATTCCTCCACACACAGTATGATGTCCCCACAGTACATTCCCTCCACACACAGTATGATGTCCCCACAGTACATTCCTCCACACACAGTATGATGTCCTCACAGTACATTCCCCCACACAGAGTATGATGTCCTCACAGTACATTCCCCCACACACAGTATGATGTCCCCACAGTACATTCCCTCCACACACAGTATGATGTCCTCACAGTACATTCCCCACACACAGTATGATGTCCTCACAGTACATTCCTCCACACACAGTATGATGTCCCCACAGTACATTCCCTCCACACACAGTATGATGTCCTCACAGTACATTCCCCCACACACAGTATGATGTCCTCACAGTACATTCCCCACACACAGTATGATGTCCTCACAGTACATTCCCCCACACACAGTATGATGTCCCCACAGTACATTCCTCCACACACAGTATGCTGTCCCCACAGTACATTCCCCACACACAGTATGCTGTCCCCACAGCACCTTCCCCCACACACAGTATGATGTCCCCACAGTACATTCCCCCCACACAGTATGGTGTCCCCACAGCACCTTCCCCCACACACAGTATGATGTCCCCACAGTACATTCCCCCACACACAGTATGATGTCCCCACAGTACATTCCCCACACACAGTATGATGTCCTCACAGTACATTCCCCCACACACAGTATGATGTCCTCACAGTACATTCCCCCACACACAGTATGATGTCCCCACAGTACATTCCCCCACACACAGTATGATGTCCCCACAGTACATTCCCCCCACACAGTATGATGTCCCCACAGTACATTCCCCCCACACAGTATGATGTCCCCACAGTACATTCCCCCCACACAGTATGATGTCCCCACAGTACATTCCCCCCACACAGTATGATGTCCCCACAGTACATTCCCCCCACACAGTATGATGTCCCCACAGTACATTCCCCCCACACAGTATGATGTCCCCACAGTACATTCCCCCCACACAGTATGATGTCCCCACAGTACATTCCCCCCACACAGTATGATGTCCCCACAGTACATTCCCCCCACACAGTATGATGTCCCCACAGTACATTCCCCCCACACAGTATGATGTCCCCACAGTACATTCCCCCACACACAGTATGATGTCCCCACAGTACATTCCCCCCACACAGTATGATGTCCCCACAGTACATTCCCCCACACAGTATGATGTCCCCACAGTACATTCCCCCACACACAGTATGATGTCCCCACAGTACATTCCCCCACACACAGTATGATGTCCTCACAGTACATTCCCCCACACACAGTATGATGTCCCCACAGTACATTCCCCCACACACAGTATGATGTCTCCACAGTACATTCCCCCACACACAGTATGATGTCCCCACAGTACATTCCCCACACACAGTATGATGTCCTCACAGTACATTCCCACACACACAGTATGATGTCCTCACAGTACATTCCTCTCACACACAGTATGATGCCCCCACAGTACATTCCCCACACACAGTACATTCCCACACACAGTATGATTTCCTCACAGTACATTCCCCCCCACACACAGTATGATGTGCCCACAGTACATTCCCCCCCACACACAGTATGATGTCCTCACAGTGCATCCTCCACACACAGTATGATGTCCCCACAGTACATTCCTCCACACACAGTATGATGTCCCCACAGTACATTCCTCCACACACAGTATGATGTCCGCACAGTACATTCCCCTCACACACAGTATGATGTCCCCACAGTACATTCCCCTCACACACAGTATGATGTCCCCACAGTACATTCCCCTCACACACAGTATGATGTGCCCACAGTACATTCCCACCCACACACAGTATGATGTGCCCACAGTACATTCCCCCACACACAGTATGATGTGCCCACAGTACATTCCCCCACACACAGTATGATGTCCTCACAGTACATTCCCCCACACACAGTATGATGTCCCCACAGTACATTCCCCCACACAGTATGATGTCCCCACAGTACATTTCCCACACACAGTATGATGTCCCCACAGTACATTCCCCACACACAGTATGATGTCCTCACAGTACATTCCCCACACACAGTATGATGTCCCCACAGTACATTCCTCCACACACACAGTATGATGTCCCCACAGTACATCCCCCACACAGTATGATTTCTCCACAGTACATTCCCCTCCACACAGTATGATGTCTCCACAGTACATTCCCCCCCACACACAGTATGATGTCCCCACAGTACATTCCCCACACACAGTATGATGTCCCCACAGTACGATGTCCCCACAGTACATTCCCCCACACACAGTATGATGTCCTCACAGTACATTCCCCCACACACAGTATGATGTCCCCACAGTACATTCCCCCACACACAGTATGATGTCCCCACAGTACATTCCCCACACACACAGTATGATGTCCTCACAGTACATTCCCTCCACACACAGTATGATGTCCCCACAGTACATTCCCCACACACAGTATGATGTCCTCACAGTACATTCCCCCCACACACACAGTATGATGTCCTCACAGTACATTCCCCCCACACACACAGTATGATGTCCTCACAGTATATTCCCCCCACACACAGTATGATGTCCCCACAGTACATTCCCCACACACACAGTATGATGTCCCCACAGTGCATTCCCCACACACATAGTATGATGTCCCCACAGTACATTCCCCCCACACATAGTATGATGTCCTCACAGTACATTCCCCCCACACATAGTATGATGTCCCCACAGTACATTCCCCCCACACATAGTATGATGTCCCCACAGTACATTCCCCACACACACAGTATGATGTCCTCACAGTACATTCCCCCCACACACAGTATGATGTCCCCACAGTACATTCCCCCACACACAGTATGATGCCCCACAGTACATTCCCCACACACAGTATGATGTCCGCAGAACGCATTCTCCCAAATACAGTATGTCACCATAGTACATTCCACACACACAATATGATGTCCCTCCCCACAGTACATTCCCCCCACACACAGTATGATGTCCCCACAATACATTCCCCCCACATACAGTATGATGTCCCCACAGTACATTCCCCTACACACAGTATGATATCCCCACAGTACATTCCCCACATACAGTATGATGTCCCCACAGTACATTCCCCCACACAGTATGATGTCCCCACAGAACGCATTCTCCCAAACACAGTATGCCACAATAGTACATTCCCCACACACAGTATGATGTCCCCACAGTACATTCCCCCACACAGTATGATGTCCCCACAGTACATTCCCCACACACAGTATGATGTCCCCACAATACATTCCCCCACACACAGTATGATGTCCCCACAGTACATCCCCCACACACAGTATGATGTCCCCACAGTACATCCCCCAAACACAGTATGATGTCCCCACAGTACATTCCCCCACACACAGTATGATGTCCTCACAGTACATTCCCCCACACACAGTATGATGTCCCCACAGTACATTCCCCACACACACAGTATGATGTCCCCACAGTACATTCCCCCCACACAGTATGATGTCCCAACCGTACATTCCCCACACACAGTATGATGTCCCCACAGTACATCCCCCACATACAGTATGATGTCCACAGAACGCATTCCCCCACACACAGTATGATGTCCTCACAGTACATTCCCCCACACACAGTATGATGTCCCCACAGTACATTCCCCACACACACAGTATGATGTCCCCACAGTACATTCCCCCCACACAGTATGATGTCCCCACAGTACATTCCCCCACACACAGTATGATGTCCCCACAGTACATTCCCCACACACAGTATGATGTCCCCACAGTACATTCCCCCCACACACAGTATGATGTCCCCACAGTACATTCCCCCCACACACAGTATAATGTCCCCACAGTACATTCCCCCACACAGTATGATGTCCCCACAGTACATTCCCCACACACAGTATGATGTCCTCACAGTACATTCCCCCACACACAGTATGATGTCCCCACAATACATTCCCCTACACACAGTATGATGTCCTCACAGTACATTCCCCACACACACAGTATGATGTCCTCACAGTACATTCCTCCACACACAGTATGATGTCCCCACAGTACATTCCCTCCACACACAGTATGATGTCCCCACAGTACATTCCCTCCACACACAGTATGATGTCCTCACAGTACATTCCCCCACACACAGTATGATGTCCTCACAGTACATTCCCCACACACAGTATGATGTCCTCACAGTACATTCCCCACACACACAGTATGATGTCCTCACAGTACATTCCCCACACACACAGTATGATGTCCCCACAGTAGGACAAAAATTAAAGATGTGTCTGACAGGATATCAAGACTCTTCAGACCTACAGATCACTACCCATTCCTGCTAATACATGTGGGGACAAATGACACCGCAAGAAAGGACCTGGAAACCATCTGCAGTGACTTTGAAGACTTAGGCAAGAAAGTGAAAGAATTGGGAGCGCAGGTGGTCTTCTCATCCATCCTCCCAGTGGATGGCCATGGAACAATGAGGTGGAATAAGATTCTACAGGTGAACAACTGGCTACGTCGATGGTGCCGTCAACAAGGATTTGGATTTCTGGATCACGGAATGAATTACCTATACGATGGACTACTTGCTAGAGATGGGGTGCACCTTACGAAGACTGGAAAACATGTATTTGGAAGTCGCCTTGCTGCACTCATCAGAAGAGCTTTATACCAGAACAATGTGGGAAGGGAAGCAAAAGGCCAGAAAAAGCCATACAGCTGACAAATACTATTGAGATCTCTGCTACTGGAAGTGGAAAAGAAGAACAAAGACAAAAAAATCTAAATAATAAAGATATGGGAGGAAGAGAAACCAATCACAAACTAAAATGTTTTTATACAAATGCACAAAGCATGGGCAACAAACAAGGAGAATTGGAACTACTAATGCAGGAAAAGGAATATGATGTCATTGGAATCACTGAAACTTGGTGGGACGATACACATGATTGGAATAAAAGGCTAAAAGGATACAACTTATTTGCAAGAAACAGACTTGATAAACGAGGAGGAGGTGTTGCATTGTATGTTAGAAAAGCGTATATCTGCACAGAGATTGAAGCTTCAGAGACTGGGAGTTCTGTGGAAACTGTTTGGGTAAGAATACAAGGAGAGAACAACGGAAAGGACACCATTGTAGGCATTTACTACAGGCCACCTGGGCAAGCTGAAGATATGGATGAACTCTTTATGTATCAAATGACCAAGTTCTCCAAAAAATATGACGTAGTGGTCATGGGAGATTTCAACTATCCAGACATTTGTTGGGAATCTCTCTCAAGTAAAACTAACAGGTCAAGCAAATTCTTATCCTCTCTTGCTGACAACTTTATCTTCCAAAAGGTAGGGGAGAAAACAAGGGGATCTGCTACTTTGGATCTAATCCTTATAAACAGGGAGGAAATGGTTGAGGAGGTAAAGGTGGCTGGGACCCTAGGAGGCAGCGATCATGCTATTATAGAATTTTGGATAACTAGAGGAGGAAGACATGTGAAGACTCAGACTTCAAGGTTAGATTTTAGAAAGGCAGATTTTAAGAGACTCAGAAAGAGAATAGGAGGGATCCAATGGCTGGATGTCCTTAAGGACAAAAATGTCCAGGAAGGATGGGAAATTTTTAAAAATGAGATTCTCAAAGCACAATCGTTAACAATCCCGAAAAGTAGGAAGAATGGGAAGCATTTAAGGAAACCAGGATGGATGAACACAGAACTTAAACACATGCTAAAAAGAAAGAAAGAAATGTTTATTAAATGGAAAGAGGGAGGCATATCTAAAGAAGATTATAATGCAGTCTGCAGATCATGCAGGGCACGTATCAGGTTAGCTAAAGCTGACAATGAATTAAGGCTTGCAAGAGATGTCAAAAGCAATAAAAAAGGATTTTGGGGGTATGTCAAAAGTAAAAGAAAAGTCAAAGATGCTATAGGATTTTTACAGGATGAAAATGGAGAAATGGTAAGAGAGGATGTTGAGAAGGCCGAACTTTTTAATTCCTATTTTGCATCTGTTTTCTCTCAGAAAGAAAATGTAACATCAACTGATCTTCACTGTCCTTTTAAAGGAATAGAGGAATCCAAGTTATCTGTAAACAGAAAGATTGTGAGGGAATATTTAGCTAACATAAATGAGTTCAAGTCTCCAGGTCCAGATGAATTACACCCCAGAGTACTGAAGGAGATCGTAGAAGAAATTTTAGAACCACTCTCCATAATCTTTGAAAATTCTTGGAGAACAGGAGAAGTCCCAGAAGACTGGAGAAGAGCAAATGTTGTTCCTATCTTCAAAAAGGGGAAGAAGGTGGACCCAGGGAACTATAGGCCGGTGAGTCTGACTTCTATACCAGGAAAGATCTTTGAACAAATTATTAAACAACATGTATGTAAGTACATGGATAAGAATGAAGTGATTAACCAGAGTCAGCATGGGTTTGTAACTAACAAGTCATGTCAGACTAACTTAATTTCCTTCTATGACAGAATCACTGACTGGGTGGATCAGGGAAATGCTGTAGATATAGTATATCTTGACTTCAGCAAAGCATTTGACAAAGTATCTCACACCATCCTTATTGAAAAAATGACCAAGTATGCAATGGACCAGGCAACTGTTAGGTGGATTCATAACTGGCTTAGTGATCGGACTCAAAGGGTGGTTGTAAATGGCTTCACATCCAGCTGGATGAATGTCTCAAGTGGGGTACCACAGGGCTCCGTCCTGGGACCTGTATTGTTCAACATCTTTATCAATGATTTAGATGAAGGAATTGAGGGTAAACTGATTAAATTTGCTGATGACACAAAGCTAGGAGGGATAGCTAATACTAGAGAAGAGAGAGAGAGGATTCAAAAAGACCTAAATAAACTGGAGCAGTGGGCAGCAACCAACAGAATGGTTTTTAACAGGGAAAAATGCAAAGTACTACATCTGCGCAATAAAAATGAAAAAAGCATATACAGAATGGGAGGAATAGAGCTAAGCAACAGTACATGTGAAAAAGACTTAGGTATACTAATAGATCATAGACTGAACATGAGTCAACAGTGTGATGCAGCAGCAAAAAAGGCAAATACAATTCTGGGATGTATTAACAGAAGCATACAGTCTAGATCACGTGAAGTCATTATCGGTCTTTACTCCTCTTTGGTCAGACCTCATCTGGAATACTGTGTACAGTTTTGGGCACCACATTTTAAAAAAGACATAGACAAACTGGAGCAAGTTCAGAGAAGAGCGACCAGAATGGTGACTGGTCTGCAAACCATGTCCTATGAGGAACGGTTGCAGGATTTGGGAATGTTTAGCTTGCAAAAAAGAAGACTGAGAGGAGACTTAATAGCTGTCTACAAATATGTCAAGGGCTGTCACATTGTAGAAGGATCATCTTTATTCTCATTTGCACAAGGAAAGACTAGAAGCAATGGGATGAAACTAAATGGGAGGAGACACAGATTAGATATTAGAAAAAACTTTTTGACAGTTAGGGTGATTAATGAGTGGAACAGGCGGCCACGAGAGGTGGTGAGTTCCCCTTCAATGGACGTCTTCAAACAGAGGCTGGACAGACATCTGTCTGAGATGATCTAGTGAATCCTGCTTTGAGCAGGGGGTTGGACCAGATGACCCAGGAGGTCCCTTCCAACTCTACCATTCTATGATTCTATGATTCTAGAACATTCCCTCCACACACAGTATGATGTCCCCACAGTACATTCCCCCACACACAGTATGATGTCCCCACAGTACATTCCCACACACACAGTATGATGACCCCGCAGTACATTCCCCCCACACACAGTATGATGTCCCCGCAGTACATTCCCCCCACACACAGTATGTCTCCACAGTACATTCCCCTCACACAGTATGATGTCCCCACAGTACATTCCCTCCACACACAGTATGATGTCCCCACAGTACATTCCTCCACACACAGTATGATGTCCCCACAGTACATTCCCCCACACACAGTATGATGTCCCCACAGTACATTCCCCCACACACAGTATGATGTCCCCACAGTACATTCCCCCACACACAGTATGATGTCCCCACAGTACATTCCCCCACACACAGTATGATGTCCCCACAGTACATTCCCCCACACACAGTATGATGTCCCCACAGTACATTCCCCCCACGCACAGTATGATGTCCCCACAGTACATTCCCCCCACACACAGTATGATGTTCCCACAGTACATTCCCCCACACACAGTATGATGTCCCCACAGTACATTCCTCCACACACAGTATGATGTCCCCACAGTACATTCCCCCACACAAAGTATGATGTCCCCACAGTACATTCCCCTCACACACAGTATGATGTCCCCACAGTACATTCCCCCCACACACAGTATGATGTCCCCACAGTACATTCCCCTCACACACAGTATGATGTCCTCACAGTACATTCCCCCACACACAGTATGATGTCCCCACAGTACATTCCCCTCACACACAGTATGATGTCCTCACAGTACATTCCCCCACACACAGTATGATGTCCCCACAGTACATTCCCCACACACAGTATGATGTCCCCACAGTACATTCCCCACACACAGTATGATGTTGTCACGCTGTCTCTGTATACTGGAGGTAGGGGGCCTAAGCTGACCCTAAGCTGGGGCCCTGACTAATCCCTCAACCTGGAGGTACTGTTAAAGGTACAGAGGTCCAGGCCGCCAGCGTAACCCCTACCTCCTGAGGATCCCTGCACCTAAGTAATCTAGTCCTGAGAAGGACCCCGATCACAACAAAAGGGGACAAGTAATAATATGCCCACACACAGTACTTAGACGAATGAGACAGTACAAGGGAAAAACCAAAACCACCTTGCATACAAAAACTACACAACTACAACAGAGGGAACACCAACGGGAAAGGAGATAAATGATAAAGCGAGGAAGGGAAAAAACACTCCAAATACACTTATCTCTGAAACTCCAAATACCACGATCCGCTCTGTTAGTCTGCATGAAATGCTTTCACCGACACTTCCCTAACAGACCAGCAGGCATTTGAAGGAGTCTCACTACAGCAGCATTGATTGCAGCTGGGCAAGGCTGGACCTCGTCTAGCACAGAGAGAGAGAGAATTAACTCCCTCACTGCCGAAAAACACAAAGCACCAAAAAGTCTGCTGCGAGAAGTCAGGCTGTGTAATCGTGACGATCTTCGTGGCGACACACCCGTGACAGATGTCCCCACAGTACATTCCCCTCACACACAGTATTATGTCCCCACAGTACATTCCCCCCACACAGTATGATGTCCTCACAGTACATTCCCCCACACACAGTATGATGTCCCCACAGTACATTCCCCCACACACAATATGATGTCCCCACAGTACATTCCCCCCACACGCAGTATGATGTCCCCACAGTACATTCCCCCCACACACAGTATGATGTCCGCACAGTACATTCCCCCCACACACAGTATGATGTCCCCACAGTATATCCCCCACACACAGTATGATGTCCCCACAGTATATCCCCCACACACAGTATGATGTCCCCACAGTACATTCCCCCCACACACAGTATGATGTCCTCACAGTACATTCCCCCACACACAGTATAATGTCCCCACAGTACATTCCCCCACACACAGTATGATGTCCCCACAGTACATTCCCTCCACACACAGTATGATGTCCCCACAGTACATCCCCCACACAGTATGATGTCCCCACAGTACATTCCCCCACACACAGTATGATGTCCCCACAGTACATTCCCCCACACACAATATGATGTCCCCACAGTACATTTCCCCCACATGCAGTATGATGTCCCCACAGTACATTCCCCCCACACACAGTATGATGTCTCCACAGTACATTCCCCCACACACAGTATGATGTCCCCACAGTACATTCCCCACACACACAGTATGATGTCCCCACAGTACATTCCTCCACACACAGTATGATGTCCCCACAGTACATTCCCCCACACACAGTATGATGTCCCCATAGTACATTCCCCCACACACAGTATGATGTCCCCACAGTACATTCCCCCACACACAGTATGATGTCCCCACAGTACATTCCCCCCACACACAGCATGATGTCTCCACAGTACATCCCCCACACACAGTATGATGTCCTCACAGCACGTTCCCCCCCACACACAGTATGATGTCCTCACAGCACATTCCCCCCACACACAGTATGATGCCCCAACAGTACATTCCCCACACACAGTATGATGTCCCCACAGTACATCCACCACACACAGTATGATGTCCCCACAGTACATCCCCCACACAGTATGATTTCTCCACAGTACATTCCCCCACACACAGTATGATGTCCTCACAGCACGTTCCCCCACACACAATATGATGTCCCCACAGTACATTCCCCCACACACAGTATGATGTCCCCACAGTACATCCCCCCCCACACACAGTATGATGTCCCCACAGTACATTCCCCACACACAGTATGATGTCCCCACAGTACATTCCCCCCACACACAGTATGATGTCCCCACAGTACATTCCCCCCACACACAGTATGATGTCCCCACAGTACATTCCCCCACACACAGTATGATGTCCTCACAGTACATTCCCCCACACACAGTATGATGTCCCCACAGTACATTCCCCCACACACAGTATGATGTCCCCACAGTACATTCCCCACACACACAGTATGATGTCCTCACAGTACATTCCCCCACACACAGTATGATGTCCCCACAGTACATTCCCCACACACACAGTATGATGTCCTCACAGTACATCCCCCACACACAGTATGATGTCCCCACAGTACATTCCCCCCACACAGTATGATGTCCCCACAGTACATTCCCCCCACACACAGTATGATGTCTCCACAGTACATTCCCCCACACACAGTATGATGTCCCCACAGTACATTCCCCACACACACAGTATGATGTCCCCACAGTACATTCCCCCACACACAGTATAATGTCCCCACAGTACATTCCCCCCACACACAGTATGATGTCTCCACAGTACATTCCCCCACACACAGTATGATGTCCCCACAGTACATTCCCCACACGCACAGTATGATGTCCCCACAGCACATTCCCCCACACACAGTATAATGTCCCCACAGTACATCCCCCACACAGTATGATGTCCCCATAGTACATTCCCCCACACACAGTATGATGTCCCCACAGTACATTCCCCCACACACAATATGATGTCCCCACAGTACATTCCCCCCACATGCAGTATGATGTCCCGACAGTACATTCCCCCCACACACAGTATGATGTCCCCACAGTACATTCCGCCACACACAGTATGATGTCACCACAGTACATTCCCCCCACACAGTATGATGTCCCCACAGTACGATGTCTCCACAGTATATTCCCCCCACACACACAGTATGATGTCCCCACAGTACATTCCCCACACATACAGTATGATGTCCCCACAGTACATTCCCCCCACACACAGTATGATGTCCCCACAGTACATTCCCCACACACAGTATGATGTCCCCACAGTACATTCCCCCCACACACAGTATGATGTCCCCACAGTACATCCCCCACACACAGTATGATGTCCCCACAGTACATCCCCCACACAGTATGATGTCCCCACAGTACATTCCCCCACACACAGTATGATGCCCCACAGTACATTCCCCACACACAGTATGATGTCCGCAGAACGCATTCTCCCAAATACAGTATGTCACCATAGTACATTCCACACACACAATATGATGTCCCTCCCCACAGTACATTCCCCCCACACACAGTATGATGTCCCCACAATACATTCCCCCCACATACAGTATGATGTCCCCACAGTACATTCCCCTACACACAGTATGATGTCCCCACAGTACATTCCCCACATACAGTATGATGTCCCCACAGTACATTCCCCACATACAGTATGATGTCCCCACAGTACATTCCCCCACACACAGTATGATGTCCCCACAGAACGCATTCTCCCAAACACAGTATGCCACCATAGTACATTCCCCACACACAGTATGATGTCCCCACAGTACATTCCCCCACACAGTATGATGTCCCCACAGTACATTCCCCACACACAGTATGATGTCCCCACAGTACATTCCCCCACACACAGTATGATGTCCCCACAGTACATCCCCCACACACAGTATGATGTCCCCACAGTACATCCCCCACACACAGCATGATGTCCCCACAGTACATCCCCCACACACAGTATGATGTCCCCACAGTACATTCCCCCACACACAGTATGATGTCCTCACAGTACATTCCCCCACACACAGTATGATGTCCCCACAGTACATTCCCCACACACACAGTATGATGTCCCCACAGTACACCCCCCACATACAGTATGATGTCCTCACAGTACATTCCCCCCACACACAGTATGATGTCCTCACAGTACATTCCCCCCACACACAGTATGATGTCCTCACAGTACATTCCCCCGACACACAGTATGATGTCTTCACAGAACATTCCCCCCACACACAGTATGATGTCCTCACAGTACATTCCCCCCACACACAGTATGATGTCCTCACAGTACATTCCCCCCACACACAGTATGATGTCCTCACAGTACATTCCCCCACACACAGTATGATGTCCTCACAGTACATTCCCCCACACACAGTATGATGTCCCCACAGTACATTCCCCCACACACAATATGATGTCCTCACAGTACATTCCCCCCACACACAGTATGATGTCCTCACAGTACATTCCCCCACACACAGTATGATGTCCTCACAGTACATTCCCCCACACACAGTATGATGTCCCCACAGTACATTCCCCCACACACAATATGATGTCCCCACAGTACATTCCCCCCCACACACAGTATGATGTCCCCACAGTACATTCCCCCCCACAAACAGTATGATGTCCCCACAGTACATTCCCCCCCACACACAGTATGATGTCCCCACAGTACATTCCCCACACACAGTATGATGTCCCCACAGTACATTCCCCCCCACACACAGTATGATGTCCCCACAGTACATTCCCTCACACACAGTATGATGTCCCCACAGTACATTCCCCCCACACACAGTATGATGTCCCCACAGTACATTCCCCCCACACACAGTATGATGTCCCCACAGTACATCCCCCACACAGTATGATGTCCCCACAGTACATTCCCCCACACACAGTATGATGCCCCATAGTACATTCCCCCACACACAGTATGATGTCCCCACAGTATATTCCCCACACACACAGTATGATGTCCCCACAGTACATTACCCACACACAGTATGATGCCCCCACAGTACATTCCCCCACACACAGTATGATGTCCCCACAGTACATTCCCCATACACAGTATGATGTCCCCACAGTACATTCCCCATACACAGTATGATGTCCCCACAGTACATTCCCCACACACAGTATGATGTCCTCACAGTACATTCCCCTCACACACAGTATGATGTCCCCACAGTACATTCCTCCACACACAGTATGATGTCCCCACAGTACATTCCTCCACACACAGTATGATGTCCCCACAGTACATTCCCCCACACACAGTATGATGTCCCCACAGTACATTCCCCCACACACACAGTATGATGTCCTCACAGTACAGTCCCCCACACACACAGTATGATGTCCCCACAGTACATTCCTCCACACACAGTATGTCCCCACAGTACATTCCCCCACACACAGTATGATGTCCTCACCTGCACATTCCCCCACACACACAGTATGATGTCCCCACAGTACATTCCCTCCACACACAGTATGATGTCCCCACAGTACATTCCCCACACACAGTATGATGCCCCATAGTACATTCCCCCACACATAGTATGATGCCCCACAGTACATTCCCCCACACACAGTATGATGTCCCCACAGTATATTCCCCACACACACAGTATGATGTCCCCACAGTACATTCCCCACACACAGTATGTTCCCCCCACAGTACATTCCCCCACACACAGTATGATGTCCCCACAGTACATTCCCCATACACAGTATGATGTCCCCACAGTACATTCCCCACACACAGTATGATGTCCCCACAGTACATTCCCCCACACACAGTATGATGTCCTCACAGTACATTCCCCCACACACAGTATGATGTCCCCACAGTACATTCCCCCACACACAGTATGATGTCCCCACAGTACATTCTCCACACACACAGTATGATGTCCTCACAGTACATTCCCCCACACACAGTATGATGTCCCCACAGTACATTCCCCACACACAGTATGATGTCCCCACAGTACATTCCCCACACACAGTATGATGTCCCCACAGTACATTCCCCACACACAGTATGATGTCCCCACAGTACATTCCCCACACACAGTATGATGTTGTCACGCTGTCTCTGTATACTGGAGGTAGGGGGCCTAAGCTGACCCTAAGCTGGGGCCCTGACTAATCCCTCAACCTGGAGGTACTGTTAAAGGTACAGAGATCCAGGCCGCCAGCGTAACCCCTACCTCCTGAGGATCCCTGCACCTAAGTAATCTAGTCCTGAGAAGGACCCCGATCACAACAAAAGGGGACAAATAATAATATGCCCAAACACAGTACTTAGACGAACGAGACAGTACAAGGGAAAAACCAAAACCACCTTGCATACAAAAACTGCACAACTACAACAGAGGGAACACCAACGGGAAAGGAGATAAATGATAAAGCGAGGAAGGGAAAAAACACTCCAAATACACTTATCTCTGAAACTCCAAATACCACGATCCGCTCTGTTAGTCTGCATGAAATGTTTTCACCGACACTTCCCTAACAGACCAGCAGGCATTTGAAGGAGTCTCACTACAGCAGCATTGATTGCAGCTGGGCAAGGCTGGACCTCGTCTAGCACAGAGAGAGAGAGAATTAACTCCCTCACTGCCGAAAACACAAAGCACCAAAAAGTCAGCTGCGAGAAGTCAGGCTGTGTAATCGTGACGATCTTCGTGGCGACACACCCGTGACAGATGTCCCCACAGTACATTCCCCTCACACACAGTATTATGTCCCCACAGTACATTCCCCCCACACAGTATGATGTCCTCACAGTACATTCCCCCACACACAGTATGATGTCCCCACAGTACATTCCCCCACACACAATATGATGTCCCCACAGTACATTCCCCCCACACGCAGTATGATGTCCCCACAGTACATTCCCCCCACACACAGTATGATGTCCGCACAGTACATTCCCCCCACACACAGTATGATGTCCCCACAGTATATCCCCCACACACAGTATGATGTCCCCACAGTACATTCCCCCCACACACAGTATGATGTCCTCACAGTACATTCCCCCACACACAGTATAATGTCCCCACAGTACATTCCCCCACACACAGTATGATGTCCCCACAGTACATTCCCTCCACACACAGTATGATGTCCCCACAGTACATCCCCCACACAGTATGATGTCCCCACAGTACATTCCCCCACACACAGTATGATGTCCCCACAGTACATTCCCCCACACACAATATGATGTCCCCACAGTACATTTCCCCCACATGCAGTATGATGTCCCCACAGTACATTCCCCCCACACACAGTATGATGTCTCCACAGTACATTCCCCCACACACACAGTATGATGTCCCCACAGTACATTCCCCCACACACAGTATAATGTCCCCACAGTACATCCCCCACACAGTATGATGTCCCCATAGTACATTCCCCCACACACAGTATGATGTCCCCACAGTACATTCCCCCACAAACAATATGATGTCCCCACAGTACATTCCCCCCACATGCAGTATGATGTCCCGACAGTACATTACCCCCACACACAGTATGATGTCCCCACAGTACATTCCGCCACACACAGTATTATGTCACCACAGTACATTCCCCCCACACACAGTATGATGTCTCCACAGTACATTCCCCCACACACAGTATGATGTCCTCACAGTACATTGCTCCACACACAGTATGATGTCCCCACAGTACATTCCCCTACACACAGTATGATGTCCTCACAGTACATTCCTCCACACACAGTATGATGTCCCCACAGTACATTCCCTCCACACACAGTATGATGTCCCCACAGTACATTCCTCCACACACAGTATGATGTCCCCACAGTACATCCCCCACACACAGTATGATGTCCCCAAAGTACATTCCCCCACACACAGTATGATGTCCCCACAGTACATTCCCCCACACACAGTATGATGTCCCCACAGTACATTCCCCCCACACACAGTATGATGTCACCACAGTACATTCCCCCCACACACAGTATGATGTCCCCACAGGACATTCCCCCACACACACAGTATGATGTCCCCCCAGTACATTCCCCCACACACACAGTATGATGTCCCCCCAGTACATTCCCCCCACACACAGTATGATGTCCTCACAGTACATTCCCCACACACAGTATGATGTCCCCACAGTACATTCCCCCACACACACAGTATGATGTCTCCATAGTACGTTCCCCACACACACAGTATGATATCCTCACAGTACATTCCCCCACACACAGTATGATATCCCCACAGTACATTCCCCACACACAGTATGATGTCTTCACAGTACATTCCCCACACACAGTATGATGTCCCCACAGTACATTTCCCCACACACACAGTATGATGTTTCCACAGTACATTCCCCCACACGCACAGTATGATGTCCCCCCAGTACATTCCCCCCACACACAGCATGATGTCTCCACAGTACATTCCCTCACACACAGTATGATGTCCCCAGAGTACATTTCCCACACGCAGTATGATGTCAACACAGTACATTCCCCCACACACAGTATAATGTCCCCACAGTATATCCCCCACACACAGTATGATGTCCCCACAGTACATTCCCCCCACACACAGTATGATGTCCTCACAGTACATTCCCCCACACAGTATAATGTCCCCACAGTACATTCCCCCACACACAGTATGATGTCCTCACAGCACGTTCCCCCCACACACAGTATGATGTCCTCACAGCACATTCCCCCCACACACAGTATGATGCCCCAACAGTACATTCCCCACACACAGTATGATGTCCCCACAGTACATCCCCCACACACAGTATGATGTCCCCACAGTACATCCCCCACACAGTATGATTTCTCCACAGTACATTACCCCACACACAGTATGATGTCCCCACAGTACATTCCCCCACACACAATATGATGTCCCCACAGTACATTCCCCCACACACAGTATGATGTCTCCACAGTACATTCCCCCCCACACACAGTATGATGTCCCCACAGTACATTCCTCACACACAGTATGATGTCCCCACAGTACATTCCCCCCACACACAGTATGATGTCCCCACAGTACATTCCCCCCACACACAGTATGATGTCCCCACAGTACATTCCCCCACACACAGTATGATGTCCTCACAGTACATTCCCTCACACACAGTATGATGTCCCCACAGTACATTCCCCCACACACAGTATGATGTCCCCACAGTACATTCCCCACACACACAGTATGATGTCCTCACAGTACATTCCCCCACACACAGTATGAGGTCCCCACAGTACATTCACCACACACACAGTATGATGTCCTCACAGTACATCCCCCACACACAGTATGATGTCCCCACAGTACATTCCCCCCACACAGTATGATGCCCCCACAGTACATTCCCCCACACACAGTATGATGTCTCCACAGTACATTCCCCCCACACAGTATGATGTCCCCACAGTACATTCCCCCACACACAGTATGATGTCTCCACAGTATATTCCCCCCACACACACAGTATGATGTCCCCACAGTACATTCCCCACACATACAGTATGATGTCCCCACAGTACATTCCCCCCACACACAGTATGATGTCCCCACAGTACATTCCCCACACAAAGTATGATGTCCCCACAGTACATTCCCCCCACACACAGTATGATGTCCCCACAGTACATCCCCCACACACAGTATGATGTCCCCACAATACATCCCCCACACAGTATGATGTCCCCACAGTACATTCCCCCACACACAGTATGATGCCCCACAGTAGATTCCCCACACACAGTATGATGTCCGCAGAACGCATTCTCCCAAATACAGTATGTCACCATAGTACACTCCACACACACAATATGATGTCCCTCCCCACAGTACATTCCCCCCACACACAGTATGATGTCCCCACAATACATTCCCCCCACATACAGTATGATGTCCCCACAGTACATTCCCCTACACACAGTATGATGTCCCCACAGTACATTCCCCACATACAGTATGATGTCCCCACAGTACATTCCCCCACACACAGTATGATGTCCCCACAGAACGCATTCTCCCAAACACAGTATGCCACCATAGTACATTCCCCACACACAGTATGATGTCCCCACAGTACATTCCCCCACACAGTATGATGTCCCCACAGTACATTCCCCACACACAGTATGATGTCCCCACAGTACATTCCCCCACACACAGTATGATGTCCCCACAGTACATCCCCCACACACAGTATGATGTCCCCACAGTACATCCCCCACACACAGTATGATGTCCCCACAGTACATTCCCCCACACACAGTATGATGTCCTCACAGTACATTCCCCCACACACAGTATGATGTCCCCACAGTACATTCCCCACACACACAGTATGATGTCCCAACCGTACATTCCCCACACACAGTATGATGTCCCCACAGTACACCCCCCACATACAGTATGATGTCCTCACAGTACATTCCCCCCACACACAGTATGATGTCCTCACAGTACATTCCCCCCACACACAGTATGATGTCCTCACAGAACATTCCCCCCACACACAGTATGATGTCCTCACAGTACATTCCCCCACACACAGTATGATGTCCTCACAGTACATTCCCCCCACACACAGTATGATGTCCTCACAGTACATTCCCCCACACACAGTATGATGTCCTCACAGTACATTCCCCCACACACAGTATGATGTCCCCACAGTACATTCCCCCACACACAATATGATGTCCCCACAGTACATTCCCCACACACAGTATGATGTCCCCACAGTACATTCCCCACACAAAGTATGATGTCCCCACAGTATATTCCCCCCCACACACAGTATGATGTCCCCACAGTACATTCCCCACACACAGTATGATGTCCCCACAGTACATTCCCTCACACACAGTATGATGTCCCCACAGTACATTCCCCCCACACACAGTATGATGTCCCCACAGTACATTCCCCCCACACACAGTATGATGTCCCCACAGTACATCCCCCACACAGTATGATGTCCCCACAGTACATTCCCCCACACACAGTATGATGCCCCATAGTACATTCCCCCACACATAGTATGATGCCCCACAGTACATTCCCCCACACACAGTATGATGCCCCACAGTACATTCCCCACACACAGTATGATGTCCCCACAGTATATTCCCCACACACACAGTATGATGTCCCCACAGTACATTCCCCACACACAGTATGATGCCCCCACAGTACATTCCCCCACACACAGTATGATGTCCCCACAGTACATTCCCCATACACAGTATGATGTCCCCACAGTACATTCCCCACACACAGTATGATGTCCTCACAGTACATTCCCCTCACACACAGTATGATGTCCCCACAGTACATTCCTCCACACACAGTATGATGTCCCCACAGTACATTCCCCCACACACAGTATGATGTCCCCACAGTACATTCCCCCACACACACAGTATGATGTCCTCACAGTACAGTCCCCCACACACACAGTATGATGTCCCCACAGTACATTCCTCCACACACAGTATGTCCCCACAGTACATTCCCCCACACACAGTATGATGTCCTCACAGCACATTCCCCCAAACACACAATATGATGTCCCCAAAGTACATTCCCTCCACACACAGTATGATGTCCCCACAGTACATTCCCCACACACAGTATGATGTCCCCACAGTACATTACCCCACACACAGTATGATGTCTCCACAGTGCATTCCCCCCACACAGTATGATGTCCCCACAGTACATTCCCCCACACACAGTATGATGTCTCCACAGTATATTCCCCCCACACACACAGTATGATGTCCCCACAGTACATTCCCCACACATACAGTATGATGTCCCCACAGTACATTCCCCCCACACACAGTATGATGTCCCCACAGTACATTCCCCACACACAGTATGATGTCCCCACAGTACATTCCCCCCACACACAGTATGATGTCCCCACAGTACATCCTCCACACACAGTATGATGTCCCCACAGTACATCCCCCACACAGTATGATGTCCCCACAGTACATTCCCCCACACACAGTATGATGCCCCACAGTACATTCCCCACACACAGTATGATGTCCGCAGAACGCATTCTCCCAAATACAGTATGTCACCATAGTACATTCCACACACACAATATGATGTCCCTCCCCACAGTACATTCCCCCCACACACAGTATGATGTCCCCACAATACATTCCCCCCACATACAGTATGATGTCCCCACAGTACATTCTCCTACACACAGTATGATGTCCCCACAGTACATTCCCCACATACAGTATGATGTCCCCACAGTACATTCCCCCACACACAGTATGATGTCCCCACAGAACGCATTCTCCCAAACACAGTATGCCACCATAGTACATTCCCCACACACAGTATGATGTCCCCACAGTACATTCCCCCACACAGTATGATGTCCCCACAGTACATTCCCCACACACAGTATGATGTCCCCACAGTACATTCCCCCACACACAGTATGATGTCCCCACAGTACATCCCCCACACACAGTATGATGTCCCCACAGTACATCCCCCACAAACAGTATGATGTCCCCACAGTACATTCCCCCACACACAGTATGATGTCCTCACAGTACATTCCCCCACACACAGTATGATGTCCCCACAGTACATTCCCCACACACACAGTATGATGTCCCAACCGTACATTCCCCACACACAGTATGATGTCCCCACAGTACACCCCCCACATACAGTATGATGTCCTCACAGTACATTCCCCCCACACACAGTATGATGTCCTCACAGTACTTTCCCCCCACACACAGTATGATGTCCTCACAGAACATTCCCCCCACACACAGTATGATGTCCTCACAGTACATTCCCCCACACACAGTATGATGTCCTCACAGTACATTCCCCCCACACACAGTATGATGTCCTCACAGTACATTCCCCCACACACAGTATGATGTCCTCACAGTACATTCCCCCACACACAGTATGATGTCCCCACAGTACATTCCCCCACACACAATATGATGTCCCCACAGTACATTCCCCACACACAGTATGATGTCCCCACAGTACATTCCCCACACAAAGTATGATGTTCCCACAGTACATTCCCCCCCACACACAGTATGATGTCCCCACAGTACATTCCCCACACACAGTATGATGTCCCCACAGTACATTCCCCCCCACACACAGTATGATGTCCCCACAGTACATTCCCTCACACACAGTATGATGTCCCCACAGTACATTCCCCCCACACACAGTATGATGTCCCCACAGTACATTCCCCCCACACACAGTATGATGTCCCCACAGTACATCCCCCACACAGTATGATGTCCCCACAGTACATTCCCCCACACACAGTATGATGCCCCATAGTACATTCCCGCACACACAGTATGATGCCCCACAGTACATTCCCCACACACAGTATGATGTCCCCACAGTATATTCCCCACACACACAGTATGATGTCCCCACAGTACATTCCCCACACACAGTATGATGCCCCCACAGTACATTCCCCCACACACAGTATGATGTCCCCACAGTACATTCCCCATACACAGTATGATGTCCCCACAGTACATTCCCCACACACAGTATGATGTCCTCACAGTACATTCCCCTCACACACAGTATGATGTCCCCACAGTACATTCCTCCACACACAGTATGATGTCCCCACAGTACATTCTCCCACACACAGTATGATGTCCCCACAGTACATTCCCCCACACACACAGTATGATGTCCTCACAGTACAGTCCCCCACACACACAGTATGATGTCCCCACAGTACATTCCTCCACACACAGTATGTCCCCAGAGTACATTCCCCCACACACAGTATGATGTCCTCACAGCACATTCCCCCACACACACAGTATGATGTCCCCACAGTACATTCCCTCCACACACAGTATGATGTCCCCACAGTACATTCCCCACACACAGTATGATGTCCCCACAGTACATTCCTCCACACACAGTATGATGTCCCCACAGTACATTCCCTCCACACACAGTATGATGTCCCCACAGTACATTCCCCCACACACAGTATGATGTCTCCACAGTACATTCCCCCCACACAGTATGATGTCCCCACAGTACATACCCCACACACAGTATGATGTCCCCACAGTACATTCCCCCACACACAGTATGATGTCTCCACAGTACATTCCTCCACACACAGTATGATGTCCCCACAGTACATTCCTCCACACACAGTATGATGTCCCCACAGTACATTCCTCCACACACAGTATGATTTCTCCACAGTACATTCCCTCCACACACAGTATGATGTCCCCACAGTACATTCCCCCACACCCAGTATGATGTCCCCACAGTACATTCCTCCACACACAGTATGATGTCCCCACAGTACATTCCCCACACACAGTATGATGTCTCCACAGTACATTCCCCACACACAGTATGATGTCCTCACAGTACATTCCCCCACACACAGTATGATGTCCCCACAGTACATTCCCCACACGCAGTATGATGTCCTCACAGTACATTCCTCCACACACAGTATGATGTCCTCACAGTACATAACCCCACACACAGTATGATGTCCTCACAGCACATTCCCTCACACACAGTATGATGTCCTCACAGCACATTCCCCCCCACACACAGTATGATGTCCTCACAGCACATTCCCCCCACACACAGTATGATGCCCCAACAGTACATTCCCCCACACACAGTATGATGTCTCCACAGTACATTCCCCACACACAGTATGATGTCCTCACAGTACATTCCTCCACACACAGTATGATGTCCTCACAGTACATTCCCCCACACACAGTATGATGTCCTCACAGCACATTCCCCCACACACAGTATGATGTCCTCACAGCACATTCCCCCCACACACAGTATGATGTCCTCACAGCACATTCCCCCCACACACAGTATGATGCCCCAACAGTACATTCCCCACACACAGTATGATGTCCCCACAGTACATTCCCCCCACACAGTATGATGTCCCCACAGTACATTCCCCCACACACAGTATGATGTCTCCACAGTACATTCCCCCCACACAGTATGATGTCCCCACAGTACATTCCCCCACACACAGTATGATGTCTCCACAGTATATTCCCCCCACACACACAGTATGATGTCCCCACAGTACATTCCCCACACATACAGTATGATGTCCCCACAGTACATTCCCCCCACACACAGTATGATGTCCCCACAGTACATTCCCCACACACAGTATGATGTCCCCACAGTACATTCCCCCCACACACAGTATGATGTCCCCACAGTACATCCCCCACACACAGTATGATGTCCCCACAGTACATCCCCCACACAGTATGATGTCCCCACAGTACATTCCCCCACACACAGTATGATGCCCCACAGTACATTCCCCACACACAGTATGATGTCCGCAGAACGCATTCTCCCAAATACAGTATGTCACCATAGTACACTCCACACACACAATATGATGTCCCTCCCCACAGTACATTCCCCCCACACACAGTATGATGTCCCCACAATACATTCCCCCCACATACAGTATGATGTCCCCACAGTACATTCCCCTACACACAGTATGATGTCCCCACAGTACATTCCCCACATACAGTATGATGTCCCCACAGTACATTCCCCCACACACAGTATGATGTCCCCACAGAACGCATTCTCCCAAACACAGTATGCCACCATAGTACATTCCACACACACAGTATGATGTCCCCACAGTACATTCCCCCACACAGTATGATGTCCCCACAGTACATTCCCCACACACAGTATGATGTCCCCACAGTACATTCCCCCACACACAGTATGATGTCCCCACAGTACATCCCCCACACACAGTATGATGTCCCCACAGTACATCCCCCACACACAGTATGATGTCCCCACAGTACATTCCCCCACACACAGTATGATGTCCTTACAGTACATTCCCCCACACACAGTATAGTGTCCCCACAGTACATTCCCCACACACACAGTATGATGTCCCAACCATACATTCCCCACACACAGTATGATGTCCCCACAGTACACCCCCCACATACAGTATGATGTCCTCACAGTACATTCCCCCCACACACAGTATGATGTCCTCACAGTACATTCCCCCCACACACAGTATGATGTCCTCACAGAACATTCCCCCCACACACAGTATGATGTCCTCACAGTACATTCCCCCACACACAGTATGATGTCCTCACAGCACATTCCCCCCACACACAGTATGATGTCCTCACAGTACATTCCCCCACACACAGTATGATGTCCTCACAGTACATTCCCCCACACACAGTATGATGTCCCCACAGTACATTCCCCCACACACAATATGATGTCCCCACAGTACATTCCCCACACACAGTATGATGTCCCCACAGTACATTCCCCACACAAAGTATGATGTCCCCACAGTACATTCCCCCCCACACACAGTATGATGTCCCCACAGTACATTCCCCACACACAGTATGATATCCCCACAGTACATTCCCCCCCACACACAGTATGATGTCCCCACAGTACATTCCCTCACACACAGTATGATGTCCCCACAGTACATTCCCCCCACACACAGTATGATGTCCCCACAGTACATTCCCCCCACACACAGTATGATGTCCCCACAGTACATCCCCCACACAGTATGATGTCCCCACAGTACATTCCCCCACACACAGTATGATGCCCCATAGTACATTCCCCCACACATAGTATGATGCCCCACAGTACATTCCCCCACACACAGTATAATGCCCCACAGTACATTCCCCACACACAGTATGATGTCCCCACAGTATATTCCCCACACACACAGTATGATGTCCCCACAGTACATTCCCCACACACAGTATGATGCCCCCACAGTACATTCCCCCACACACAGTATGATGTCCCCACAGTACATTCCCCATACACAGTATGATGTCCCCACAGTACATTCCCCACACACAGTATGATGTCCTCACAGTACATTCCCCTCACACACAGTATGATGTCCCCACAGTACATTCCTCCACACACAGTATGATGTCCCCACAGTACATTCCCCCACACACAGTATGATGTCCCCACAGTACATTCCCCCACACACACAGTATGATGTCCTCACAGTACAGTCCCCCACACACACAGTATGATGTCCCCACAGTACATTCCTCCACACACAGTATGTCCCCACAGTACATTCCCCCACACACAGTATGATGTCCTCACAGCACATTCCCCCCCACACACAGTATGATGTCCCCACAGTACATTCCTTCCACACACAGTATGATGTCCCCACAGTACATTCCTCCACACACAGTATGATGTCCCCACAGTACATTCCTCCACACACAGTATGATTTCTCCACAGTACATTCCCTCCACACACAGTATGATGTCCCCACAGTACATTCCCCCACACACAGTATGATGTCCCCACAGTACATTCCTCCACACACAGTATGATGTCCCCACAGTACATTCCCCACACACAGTATGATGTCTCCACAGTACATTCCCCACACACAGTATGATGTCCTCACAGTACATTCCCCCACACACAGTATGATGTCCCCACAGTACATTCCCCACACGCAGTATGATGTCCTCACAGTACATTCCTCCACACACAGTATGATGTCCTCACAGTACATTCCCCCACACACAGTATGATGTCCTCACAGCACATTCCCTCACACACAGTATGATGTCCTCACAGCACATTCCCCCCCACACACAGTATGATGTCCTCACAGCACATTCCCCCCACACACAGTATGATGCCCCAACAGTACATTCCCCCACACACAGTATGATGTCTCCACAGTACATTCCCCACACACAGTATGATGTCCTCACAGTACATTCCTCCACACACAGTATGATGTCCTCACAGTACATTCCCCCACACACAGTATGATGTCCTCACAGCACATTCCCCCACACACAGTATGATGTCCTCACAGCACATTCCCCCCACACACAGTATGATGTCCTCACAGCACATTCCCCCCACACACAGTATGATGCCCCAACAGTACATTCCCCACACACAGTATGATGTCCCCACAGTACATTCCCCCCACACAGTATGATGTCCCCACAGTACATTCCCCCACACACAGTATGATGTCTCCACAGTACATTCCCCCCACACAGTATGATGTCCCCACAGTACATTCCCCCACACACAGTATGATGTCTCCACAGTATATTCCCCCCACACACACAGTATGATGTCCCCACAGTACATTCCCCACACATACAGTATGATGTCCCCACAGTACATTCCCCCCACACACAGTATGATGTTCCCACAGTACATTCCCCACACACAGTATGATGTCCCCACAGTACATTCCCCCCACACACAGTATGATGTCCCCACAGTACATCCCCCACACACAGTATGATGTCCCCACAGTACATCCCCCACACAGTATGATGTCCCCACAGTACATTCCCCCACACACAGTATGATGCCCCACAGTACATTCCCCACACACAGTATGATGTCCGCAGAACGCATTCTCCCAAATACAGTATGTCACCATAGTACACTCCACACACACAATATGATGTCCCTCCCCACAGTACATTCCCCCCACACACAGTATGATGTCCCCACAATACATTCCCCCCACATACAGTATGATGTCCCCACAGTACATTCCCCTACACACAGTATGATGTCCCCACAGTACATTCCCCACATACAGTATGATGTCCCCACAGTACATTCCCCCACACACAGTATGATGTCCCCACAGAACGCATTCTCCCAAACACAGTATGCCACCATAGTACATTCCACACACACAGTATGATGTCCCCACAGTACATTCCCCCACACAGTATGATGTCCCCACAGTACATTCCCCACACACAGTATGATGTCCCCACAGTACATTCCCCCACACACAGTATGATGTCCTCACAGTACATTCCCCCACACACAGTATGGTGTCCCCACAGTACATTCCCCCACACAGTATGATGTCCCCACAGTACATTCCCCCACACACAGTATGATGTCCCCACAGTACATCCCCCACACACAGTATGATGTCCCCACAGTACATCCCCCACACACAGTATGATGTCCCCACAGTACATTCCCCCACACACAGTATGATGTCCTCACAGTACATTCCCCCACACACAGTATGGTGTCCCCACAGTACATTCCCCACACACACAGTATGATGTCCCAACCATACATTCCCCACACACAGTATGATGTCCCCACAGTACACCCCCCACATACAGTATGATGTCCTCACAGTACATTCCCCCCACACACAGTATGATGTCCTCACAGTACATTCCCCCCACACACAGTATGATGTCCTCACAGAACATTCCCCCCACACACAGTATGATGTCCTCACAGTACATTCCCCCACACACAGTATGATGTCCTCACAGTACATTCCCCCCACACACAGTATGATGTCCTCACAGTACATTCCCCCACACACAGTATGATGTCCTCACAGTACATTCCCCCACACACAGTATGATGTCCCCACAGTACATTCCCCCACACACAATATGATGTCCCCACAGTACATTCCCCACACACAGTATGATGTCCCCACAGTACATTCCCCACACAAAGTATGATGTCCCCACAGTACATTCCCCCCCACACACAGTATGATGTCCCCACAGTACATTCCCCACACACAGTATGATATCCCCACAGTACATTCCCCCCCACACACAGTATGATGTCCCCACAGTACATTCCCTCACACACAGTATGATGTCCCCACAGTACATTCCCCCCACACACAGTATGATGTCCCCACAGTACATTCCCCCCACACACAGTATGATGTCCCCACAGTACATCCCCCACACAGTATGATGTCCCCACAGTACATTCCCCCACACACAGTATGATGCCCCATAGTACATTCCCCCACACATAGTATGATGCCCCACAGTACATTCCCCCACACACAGTATAATGCCCCACAGTACATTCCCCACACACAGTATGATGTCCCCACAGTATATTCCCCACACACACAGTATGATGTCCCCACAGTACATTCCCCACACACAGTATGATGCCCCCACAGTACATTCCCCCACACACAGTATGATGTCCCCACAGTACATTCCCCATACACAGTATGATGTCCCCACAGTACATTCCCCACACACAGTATGATGTCCTCACAGTACATTCCCCTCACACACAGTATGATGTCCCCACAGTACATTCCTCCACACACAGTATGATGTCCCCACAGTACATTCCCCCACACACAGTATGATGTCCCCACAGTACATTCCCCCACACACACAGTATGATGTCCTCACAGTACAGTCCCCCACACACACAGTATGATGTCCCCACAGTACATTCCTCCACACACAGTATGTCCCCACAGTACATTCCCCCACACACAGTATGATGTCCTCACAGCACATTCCCCCCCACACACAGTATGATGTCCCCACAGTACATTCCTTCCACACACAGTATGATGTCCCCACAGTACATTCCCCACACACAGTATGATGTCCCCACAGTACATTCCCCCACACACAGTATGATGTCTCCACAGTACATTCCCCCCACACAGTATGATGTCCCCACTGTACATTCCCCCACACACAGTATGATGTCTCCACAGTATATTCCCCCCACACACACAGTATGATGTCCCCACAGTACATTCCCCACACATACAGTATGATGTCCCCACAGTACATTCCCCCCACACACAGTATGATGTCCCCACAGTACATTCCCCACACACAGTATGATGTCCCCACAGTACATTCCCCCCACACACAGTATGATGTCCCCACAGTACATCCCCCACACACAGTATGATGTCCCCACAGTACATCCCCCACACAGTATGATGTCCCCACAGTACATTCCCCTACACACAGTATGATGCCCCACAGTACATTCCCCACACACAGTATGATGTCCGCAGAACGCATTCTCCCAAATACAGTATGTCACCATAGTACATTCCACACACACAATATGATGTCCCTCCCCACAGTACATTCCCCCCACACACAGTATGATGTCCCCACAATACATTCCCCCCACATACAGTATGATGTCCCCACAGTACATTCCCCTACACACAGTATGATATCCCCACAGTACATTCCCCACATACAGTATGATGTCCCCACAGTACATTCCCCCACACACAGTATGATGTCCCCACAGAACGCATTCTCCCAAACACAGTATGCCACCATAGTACATTCCCCACACACAGTATGATGTCCCCACAGTACATTCCCCCACACAGTATGATGTCCCCACAGTACATTGCCCACACACAGTATGATGTCCCCACAGTACATCCCCCACACACAGTATGATGTCCCCACAGTACATCCCCCACACACAGTATGATGTCCCCACAGTACATTCCCCCACACACAGTATGATGTCCTCACAGTACATTCCCCCACACACAGTATGATGTCCCCACAGTACATTCCCCACACACACAGTATGATGTCCCAACCGTACATTCCCCACACACAGTATGATGTCCCCACAGTACACCCCCCACATACAGTATGATATCCTCACAGTACATACCCCCCACACACAGTATGATGTCCTCACAGTACTTTCCCCCCACACACAGTATGATGTCCTCACAGAACATTCCCCCCACACACAGTATGATGTCCTCACAGTACATTCCCCCACACACAGTATGATGTCCTCACAGTACATTCCCCCCACACACAGTATGATGTCCTCACAGTACATTCCCCCACACACAGTATGATGTCCTCACAGTACATTCCCCCACACACAGTATGATGTCCCCACAGTACATTCCCCCACACACAATATGATGTCCCCACAGTACATTCCCCACACACAGTATGATGTCCCCACAGTACATTCCCCACACAAAGTATGATGTTCCCACAGTACATTCCCCCCCACACACAGTATGATGTCCCCACAGTACATTCCCCACACACAGTATGATGTCCCCACAGTACATTCCCCCCCACACACAGTATGATGTCCCCACAGTACATTCCCTCACACTCAGTATGATGTCCCCACAGTACATTCCCCCCACACACAGTATGATGTCCCCACAGTACATTCCCCCCACACACAGTATGATGTCCCCACAGTACATCCCCCACACAGTATGATGTCCCCACAGTACATTCCCCCACACACAGTATGATGCCCCATAGTACATTCCCCCACACACAGTATGATGCCCCACAGTACATTCCCCACACACAGTATGATGCCCCCACAGTACATTCCCCCACACACAGTATGATGTCCCCACAGTATATTCCCCCACACACAGTATGATGTCCCCACAGTACATTCCCCACACACAGTATGATGCCCCCACAGTACATTCCCCCACACACAGTATGATGTCCCCACAGTACATTCCCCATACACAGTATGATGTCCCCACAGTACATTCCCCACCCACAGTATGATGTCCTCACAGTACATTCCCCTCACACACAGTATGATGTCCCCACAGTACATTCCTTCACACACAGTATGATGTCCCCACAGTACATTCTCCCACACACAGTATGATGTCCCCACAGTACATTCCCCCACACACACAGTATGATGTCCTCACAGTACAGTCCCCCACACACACAGTATGATGTCCCCACAGTACATTCCTCCACACACAGTATGTCCCCACAGTACATTCCCCCACACACAGTATGATGTCCTCACAGCACATTCCCCCACACACACAGTATGATGTCCCCACAGTACATTCCCTCCACACACAGTATGATGTCCCCACAGTACATTCCCCACACACAGTATGATGTCCCCACAGTACATTCCTCCACACACAGTATGATGTCCCCACAGTACATTCCCTCCACACACAGTATGATGTCCCCACAGTACATTCCCCCACACACAGTATGATGTCTCCACAGTACATTCCCCCCACACACAGTATGATGTCCCCACAGTACATTCCCCCACACACAGTATGATGTCCCCACAGTACATTCCCCCACACACAGTATGATGTCTCCACAGTACATTCCTCCACACACAGTATGATGTCCCCACAGTACATTCCTCCACACACAGTATGATGTCCCCACAGTACATTCCTCCACACACAGTATGATTTCTCCACAGTACATTCCTCCACACACAGTATGTTGTCCCCACAGTACATTCCCCACACACAGTATGATCTCCCCACAGTACATTCCCCACACACAGTATGATGTCTCCACAGTACATTCCCCACACACAGTATGATGTCCTCACAGTACATTCCCCCACACACAGTATGATGTCCCCACAGTACATTCCCCACACACAGTATGATGTCCTCACAGTACATTCCTCCACACACAGTATGATGTCCTCACAGTACATTCCCCCACACACAGTATGATGTCCTCACAGCACATTCACCCACACACAGTATGATGTCCTCACAGCACATTCCCCCCACACACAGTATGATGTCCTCACAGCACATTCCCCCCACACACAGTATGATGCCCCAACAGTACATTCCCCCACACACAATATGATGTCTCCACAGTACATTCCCCACACACAGTATGATGTCCTCACAGTACATTCCTCCACACACAGTATGATGTCCTCACAGTACATTCCCCCACACACAGTATGATGTCCCCACAGTACATTCCCCACACACAGTATGATGTCCTCACAGTACATCCCCCACACACAGTATGATGTCCCCACAGTACATTCCCCCCACACAGTATGATGTCCCCACAGTACATTCCCCCACACACAGTATGATGTCTCCACAGTACATTCCCCCCACACAGTATGATGTCTCCACAGTACATTCCCCCACACACAGTATGATGTCTCCACAGTACATTCCCCCCACACAGTATGATGTCTCCACAGTACATTCCCCCCACACAGTATGATGTCCCCACAGTACATTCCCCCACACACAGTATGATGTCCCCACAGTACATTCCCCCACACACAGTATGATGTCTCCACAGTATATTCCCCCCACACACATAGTATGATGTCCTCACAGTACATTCCCGCCACACACACAGTATGATGTCCCCACAGTAATTCCCCACACACACAGTATGATGTCCCCACAGTACATTCCTCCACACACAGTATGATGTCCCCACAGTACATTCCCCCACACACAGTATGATGTCCTCACAGTACATTCCCCCACACACAGTATGATGTCCCCACAGTACATTCCCCCACACACAGTATGATGTCCCCACAGTACATTCCCCACACACAGTATGATGTCCCCACAGTACATTCCCCCCACACACAGTATGATGTCCCCACAGTACATCCCCCACACACAGTATGATGTCCCCACAGTACATCCCCCACACAGTATGATGTCCCCACAGTACATCCCCCACACACAGTATGATGTCCCCACAGTACATCCCCCACACAGTATGATGTCCCCACAGTACATTCCCCCACACACAGTATGATGCCCCACAGTACATTCCCCACACACAGTATGATATCCGCAGAACGCATTCTCCCAAATACAGTATGTCACCATAGTACATTCCACACACACAATATGATGTCCCTCCCCACAGTTCATTCCCCCCACACACAGTATGATGTCCCCACAATACATTCCCCCCACATACAGTATGATGTCCCCACAGTACATTCCCCTACACACAGTATGATGTCCCCACAGTACATTCCCCACATACAGTATGATGTCCCCACAGTACATTCCCCCACACACAGTATGATGTCCCCACAGAACGCATTCTCCCAAACACAGTATGCCACCATAGTACATTCCCCACACACAGTATGATGTCCCCACAGTACATTCCCCCACACAGTATGATGTCCCCACAGTACATTCCCCACACACAGTATGATGTCCCCACAGTACATTCCCCCACAGACAGTATGATGTCCCCACAGTACATCCCCCACATACAGTATGATGTCCCCACAGTACATCCCCCACACACAGTATGATGTCCCCACAGTACATTCCCCCACACACAGTATGATGTCCTCACAGTACATTCCCCCACACAGTATGATGTCCCCACAGTACATTCCCCACACACACAGTATGATGTCCCCACAGTACATTCCCCCCACACAGTATGATGTCCCCACAGTACATCCCCCACATACAGTATGATGTCCTCACAGTACATTCCCCCACACACAGTATGATGTCCTCACAGTACATTCCCCCCACACACAGTATGATGTCCTCACAGTACATTCCCCAACACACAGTATGATGTCCTCACAGTACATTCCCCCCACACACAGTATGATGTCCTCACAGTACATTCCCCCACACACAGTATGATGTCCTCACCGTACATTCCCCCCACACACAGTATGATGTCCTCACAGTACATTCCCCCACACACAGTATGATGTCCTCACAGTACATTCCCCCACACACAGTATGATGTCCCCACAGTACATTCCCCCACACACAATATGATGTCCCCACAGTACATTCCCCACACACGGTATGATGTCCCCACAGTACATTCCCCCCCACACACAATATGATGTCCCCACAGTAAATTCCCCACACACAGTATGATGTCCCCACAGTAAATTCCCCCCCACACACAGTATGATGTCCCCACAGTACATTCCCTCACACACAGTATGATGTCCCCGCAGTACATTCCCCCCACACACAGTATGATGTCCCCACAGTACATTTCCCCCACACACAGTATGATGTCCCCACAGTACATCCCCCACACAGTATGATGTCCCCACAGTACATTCCCCCGCACACAGTATGATGCCCCATAGTACATTCCCCCACACACAGTATGATGCCCCACAGTACATTCCCCCACACACAGTATGATGCCCCACAGTACATTCCCCACACACAGTATGATGTCCCCACAGTATATTCCCCACACACACAGTATGATGTCCCCACAGTACATTCCCCACACACAGTATGATGCCCCCACAGTACATTCCCCCACACACAGTATGATGTCCCCACAGTACATTCCCCACACACAGTATGATGTCCCCACAGTACATTCCTCCACACACAGTATGATGTCCCCACAGTACATTCCCCCACACACAGTATGATGTCCCCACAGTACATTCCCATACACACACAGTATGATGTCCTCACAGTACAGTCCCCCACACACACAGTATGATGTCCCCACAGTACATTCCTCCACACACAGTATGTCCCCACAGTACATTCCCCCACACACAGTATGATGTCCTCACAGCACATTCCCCCACACACACAGTATGATGTCCCCACAGTACATTCCCTCCACACACAGTATGATGTCCCCACAATACATTCCCCACACACAGCATGATGTCCCCACAGTACATTCCCCACACACAGTATGATGTCCCCACAGTACATTCCTCCACACACAGTATGATGTCCCCACAGTACATTCCCCACACACAGTATGATGTCTCCACAGTACATTCCCCCCACACACAGTATGATGTCCTCACAGTACATTCCCCACACACAGTATGATGTCCCCACAGTACATTCCCTCCACACACAGTATGATGTCCCCACAGTACATTCCCCACACACAGTATGATGTCTCCACAGTACATTCCCCCACACACAGTATGATGTCTCCACAGTACATTCCCCCACACACAGTATGATGTTCTCACAGTACATTCCTCCACACACAGTATGATGTCACCACAGTACATTCCTCCACACACAGTATGATGTCCCCACAGTACATTCCCCCCACACAGTATGATGTCTCCACAGTACATTCCCCCCACACAGTATGATGTCTCCACAGTAAATTCCTCCGCACACAGTATGATGTCTCCACAGTACATTCCCCCACACACACAGTATGATGTCCTCACAGCACATTCCCCCACACACACAGTATGATGTCCCCACAGTACATTCCCTCCACACACAGTATGATGTCCCCACAGTGCATTCCCCACACACAGTATGATGTCCCCACAGTACATTCCCTCCACACACAGTATGATGTCCCCACAGTACATTCCCCCCACACACAGTATGATATACCCACAGTACATTCCCCCACACAGTATGATGTCCTCACAGTACATTCCCCCACACACAGTATGATGTCCCCACAGTACATTCCCCCACACACAGTATGATGTCCCCACAGTACATTCCCCACACACACAGTATGATGTCCTCACAGTACATTCCCCCACACACAGTATGATGTCCCCACAGTACATTCCCCACACACAGTATGATGTCCTCACAGTACATCCCCCACACACAGTATGATGTCCCCACAGTACATTCCCCCCACACAGTATGATGTCCCCACAGTACATTCCCCCACACACAGTATGATGTCTCCACAGTACATTCCCCCCACACAGTATGATGTCCCCACAGTACATTCCCCCACACACAGTATGATGTCTCCACAGTATATTCCCCCCACACACATAGTATGATGTCCTCACAGTACATTCCCCCCACACACACAGTATGATGTCCCCACAGTAATTCCCCACACACACAGTATGATGTCCCCACAGTACATTCCTCCACACACAGTATGATGTCCCCACAGTACATTCCCCCACACACAGTATGATGTCCTCACAGTACATTCCCCCACACACAGTATGATGTCCCCACAGTACATTCCCCCCACACACAGTATGATGTCCCCACAGTACATTCCCCACACACAGTATGATGTCCCCACAGTACATTCCCCCCACACACAGTATGATGTCCCCACAGTACATCCCCCACACACAGTATGATGTCCCCACAGTACATCCCCCACACAGTATGATGTCCCCACAGTACATCCCCCACACACAGTATGATGTCCCCACAGTACATCCCCCACACAGTATGATGTCCCCACAGTACATTCCCCCACACACAGTATGATGCCCCACAGTACATTCCCCACACACAGTATGATGTCCGCAGAACGCATTCTCCCAAATACAGTATGTCACCATAGTACATTCCACACACACAATATGATGTCCCTCCCCACAGTTCATTCCCCCCACACACAGTATGATGTCCCCACAATACATTCCCCCCACATACAGTATGATGTCCCCACAGTACATTCCCCTACACACAGTATGATGTCCCCACAGTACATTCCCCACATACAGTATGATGTCCCCACAGTACATTCCCCCACACACAGTATGATGTCCCCACAGAACGCATTCTCCCAAACACAGTATGCCACCATAGTACATTCCCCACACACAGTATGATGTCCCCACAGTACATTCCCCCACACAGTATGATGTCCCCACAGTACATTCCCCACACACAGTATGATGTCCCCACAGTACATTCCCCCACAGACAGTATGATGTCCCCACAGTACATCCCCCACATACAGTATGATGTCCCCACAGTACATCCCCCACACACAGTATGATGTCCCCACAGTACATTCCCCCACACACAGTATGATGTCCTCACAGTACATTCCCCCACACAGTATGATGTCCCCACAGTACATTCCCCACACAAACAGTATGATGTCCCCACAGTACATTCCCCCCACACAGTATGATGTCCCCACAGTACATCCCCCACATACAGTATGATGTCCTCACAGTACATTCCCCCACACACAGTATGATGTCCTCACAGTACATTCCCCCCACACACAGTATGATGTCCTCACAGTACATTCCCCAACACACAGTATGATGTCCTCACAGTACATTCCCCCCACACACAGTATGATGTCCTCACAGTACATTCCCCCACACACAGTATGATGTCCTCACAGTACATTCCCCCCACACACAGTATGATGTCCTCACAGTACATTCCCCCACACACAGTATGATGTCCTCACAGTACATTCCCCCACACACAGTATGATGTCCCCACAGTACATTCCCCCACACACAATATGATGTCCCCAAAGTACATTCCCCACACACGGTATGATGTCCCCACAGTACATTCCCCCCCACACACAATATGATGTCCCCACAGTAAATTCCCCACACACAGTATGATGTCCCCACAGTACATTCCCCCCCACACACAGTATGATGTCCCCACAGTACATTCCCTCACACACAGTATGATGTCCCCGCAGTACATTCCCCCCACACACAGTATGATGTCCCCACAGTACATTTCCCCCACACACAGTATGATGTCCCCACAGTACATTCCCCCGCACACAGTATGATGCCCCATAGTACATTCCCCCACACACAGTATGATGCCCCACAGTACATTCCCCCACACACAGTATGATGCCCCACAGTACATTCCCCACACACAGTATGATGTCCCCACAGTATATTCCCCACACACACAGTATGATGTCCCCACAGTACATTCCCCACACACAGTATGATGCCCCCACAGTACATTCCCCCACACACAGTATGATGTCCCCACAGTACATTCCCCACACACAGTATGATGTCCCCACAGTACATTCCTCCACACACAGTATGATGTCCCCACAGTACATTCCCCCACACACAGTATGATGTCCCCACAGTACATTCCCATACACACACAGTATGATGTCCTCACAGTACAGTCCCCCACACACACAGTATGATGTCCCCACAGTACATTCCTCCACACACAGTATGTCCCCACAGTACATTCCCCCACACACAGTATGATGTCCTCACAGCACATTCCCCCACACACACAGTATGATGTCCCCACAGTACATTCCCTCCACACACAGTATGATGTCCCCACAATACATTCCCCACACACAGCATGATGTCCCCACAGTACATTCCCCACACACAGTATGATGTCCCCACAGTACATTCCTCCACACACAGTATGATGTCCCCACAGTACATTCCCCACACACAGTATGATGTCTCCACAGTACATTCCCCCCACACACAGTATGATGTCCTCACAGTACATTCCCCACACACAGTATGATGTCCCCACAGTACATTCCCTCCACACACAGTATGATGTCCCCACAGTACATTCCCCACACACAGTATGATGTCTCCACAGTACATTCCCCCACACACAGTATGATGTCTCCACAGTACATTCCCCCACACACAGTATGATGTTCTCACAGTACATTCCTCCACACACAGTATGATGTCACCACAGTACATTCCTCCACACACAGTATGATGTCCCCACAGTACATTCCCCCCACACAGTATGATGTCTCCACAGTACATTCCCCCCACACAGTATGATGTCTCCACAGTAAATTCCTCCGCACACAGTATGATGTCTCCACAGTACATTCCCCCACACACACAGTATGATGTCCTCACAGCACATTCCCCCACACACACAGTATGATGTCCCCACAGTACATTCCCTCCACACACAGTATGATGTCCCCACAGTGCATTCCCCACACACAGTATGATGTCCCCACAGTACATTCCCTCCACACACAGTATGATGTCCCCACAGTACATTCCCCCCACACACAGTATGATATACCCACAGTACATTCCCCCACACAGTATGATGTCCTCACAGTACATTCCCCCACACACAGTATGATGTCCCCACAGTACATTCCCCCACACACAGTATGATGTCCCCACAGTACATTCCCCACACACACAGTATGATGTCCTCACAGTACATTCCCCCACACACAGTATGATGTCCCCACAGTACATTCCCCACACACAGTATGATGTCCTCACAGTACATCCCCCACACACAGTATGATGTCCCCACAGTACATTCCCCCCACACAGTATGATGTCCCCACAGTACATTCCCCCACACACAGTATGATGTCTCCACAGTACATTCCCCCCACACAGTATGATGTCCCCACAGTACATTCCCCCACACACAGTATGATGTCTCCACAGTATATTCCCCCCACACACATAGTATGATGTCCTCACAGTACATTCCCCCCACACACACAGTATGATGTCCCCACAGTAATTCCCCACACACACAGTATGATGTCCCCACAGTACATTCCTCCACACACAGTATGATGTCCCCACAGTACATTCCCCCACACACAGTATGATGTCCTCACAGTACATTCCCCCACACACAGTATGATGTCCCCACAGTACATTCCCCCCACACACAGTATGATGTCCCCACAGTACATTCCCCACACACAGTATGATGTCCCCACAGTACATTCCCCCCACACACAGTATGATGTCCCCACAGTACATCCCCCACACACAGTATGATGTCCCCACAGTACATCCCCCACACAGTATGATGTCCCCACAGTACATCCCCCACACACAGTATGATGTCCCCACAGTACATCCCCCACACAGTATGATGTCCCCACAGTACATTCCCCCACACACAGTATGATGCCCCACAGTACATTCCCCACACACAGTATGATGTCCGCAGAACGCATTCTCCCAAATACAGTATGTCACCATAGTACATTCCACACACACAATATGATGTCCCTCCCCACAGTTCATTCCCCCCACACACAGTATGATGTCCCCACAATACATTCCCCCCACATACAGTATGATGTCCCCACAGTACATTCCCCTACACACAGTATGATGTCCCCACAGTACATTCCCCACATACAGTATGATGTCCCCACAGTACATTCCCCCACACACAGTATGATGTCCCCACAGAACGCATTCTCCCAAACACAGTATGCCACCATAGTACATTCCCCACACACAGTATGATGTCCCCACAGTACATTCCCCCACACAGTATGATGTCCCCACAGTACATTCCCCACACACAGTATGATGTCCCCACAGTACATTCCCCCACAGACAGTATGATGTCCCCACAGTACATCCCCCACATACAGTATGATGTCCCCACAGTACATCCCCCACACACAGTATGATGTCCCCACAGTACATTCCCCCACACACAGTATGATGTCCTCACAGTACATTCCCCCACACAGTATGATGTCCCCACAGTACATTCCCCACACAAACAGTATGATGTCCCCACAGTACATTCCCCCCACACAGTATGATGTCCCCACAGTACATCCCCCACATACAGTATGATGTCCTCACAGTACATTCCCCCACACACAGTATGATGTCCTCACAGTACATTCCCCCCACACACAGTATGATGTCCTCACAGTACATTCCCCAACACACAGTATGATGTCCTCACAGTACATTCCCCCCACACACAGTATGATGTCCTCACAGTACATTCCCCCACACACAGTATGATGTCCTCACAGTACATTCCCCCCACACACAGTATGATGTCCTCACAGTACATTCCCCCACACACAGTATGATGTCCTCACAGTACATTCCCCCACACACAGTATGATGTCCCCACAGTACATTCCCCCACACACAATATGATGTCCCCAAAGTACATTCCCCACACACGGTATGATGTCCCCACAGTACATTCCCCCCCACACACAATATGATGTCCCCACAGTAAATTCCCCACACACAGTATGATGTCCCCACAGTACATTCCCCCCCACACACAGTATGATGTCCCCACAGTACATTCCCTCACACACAGTATGATGTCCCCGCAGTACATTCCCCCCACACACAGTATGATGTCCCCACAGTACATTTCCCCCACACACAGTATGATGTCCCCACAGTACATCCCCCACACAGTATGATGTCCCCACAGTACATTCCCCCACACACAGTATGATGCCCCATAGTACATTCCCCCACACACAGTATGATGCCCCACAGTACATTCCCCCACACACAGTATGATGCCCCACAGTACATTCCCCACACACAGTATGATGTCCCCACAGTATATTCCCCACACACACAGTATGATGTCCCCACAGTACATTCCCCACACACAGTATGATGCCCCCACAGTACATTCCCCCACACACAGTATGATGTCCCCACAGTACATTCCCCACACACAGTATGATGTCCCCACAGTACATTCCTCCACACAGTATGATGTCCCCACAGTACATTCCCCCACACACAGTATGATGTCCCCACAGTACATTCCCATACACACACAGTATGATGTCCTCACAGTACAGTCCCCCACACACACAGTATGATGTCCCCACAGTACATTCCTCCACACACAGTATGTCCCCACAGTACATTCCCCCACACACAGTATGATGTCCTCACAGCACATTCCCCCACACACACAGTATGATGTCCCCACAGTACATTCCCTCCACACACAGTATGATGTCCCCACAATACATTCCCCACACACAGTATGATGTCCCCACAGTACATTCCCCACACACAGTATGATGTCCCCACAGTACATTCCTCCACACACAGTATGATGTCCCCACAGTACATTCCCCACACACAGTATGATGTCTCCACAGTACATTCCCCCCACACACAGTATGATGTCCTCACAGTACATTCCCCACACACAGTATGATGTCCCCACAGTACATTCCCTCCACACACAGTATGATGTCCCCACAGTACATTCCCCACACACAGTATGATGTCTCCACAGTACATTCCCCCACACACAGTATGATGTCTCCACAGTACATTCCCCCACACACAGTATGATGTTCTCACAGTACATTCCTCCACACACAGTATGATGTCACCACAGTACATTCCTCCACACACAGTATGATGTCCCCACAGTACATTCCCCCCACACAGTATGATGTCTCCACAGTACATTCCCCCCACACAGTATGATGTCTCCACAGTAAATTCCTCCGCACACAGTATGATGTCTCCACAGTACATTCCCCCACACACACAGTATGATGTCCTCACAGCACATTCCCCCACACACACAGTATGATGTCCCCACAGTACATTCCCTCCACACACAGTATGATGTCCCCACAGTGCATTCCCCACACACAGTATGATGTCCCCACAGTACATTCCCTCCACACACAGTATGATGTCCCCACAGTACATTCCCCACACACAGTATGATGTCTCCACAGTACATTCCTCCACACACAGTATGATGTCCCCACAGTACATTCCTCCACACACAGTATGATGTCCCCACAGTACATTCCTCCACACACAGTATGATGTCCCCACAGTACATTCCCTCCACACACAGTATGATGTCCCCACAGTACATTCCCTCCACACACAGTATGATGTCCCCACAGTGCATTCCCCACACACAGTATGATGTCCCCACAGTACATTCCTCCACACACACAGTATGATGACCCCACAGTACATTCCCCCACACACAGTATGATGTCCCCACAGTACATTCCCCACACACAGTATGATGTCTCCACAGTACATTCCCCACACACAGTATGATGTCTCCACAGTACATTCCTCCACACACACAGTATGATGTCCCCACAGTACATTCCCCACACACAGTATGATGTCTCCACAGTACATTCCCCACACACAGTATGATGTCACCACAGTACATTCCCTCCACACACAGTATGATGTCTCAACAGTACATTCCCTCCACACACAGTATGATGTCTCCACAGTACATTCCCCCACACACAGTATGATGTCCTCACAGCACATTCCCCCCACACACAGTATGATGTCCTCACAGCACATTCCCCCCACACACAGTATGATGCCCCAACAGTACATTCCCCCACACACAGTATGATGTCTCCACAGTACATTCCCCACACACAGTATGATGTCCTCACAGTACATTACTCCACACACAGTATGATGTCCTCACAGTACATTCCCCCACACACAGTATGATGTCCTCACAGCACATTCCCCCACACACAGTATGATGTCCTCACAGCACATTCCCCCCACACACAGTATGATGTCCTCACAGCACATTCCCCCCACACACAGTATGATGCCCCAACAGTACATTCCCCACACACAGTATGATGTCCCCACAGTACATCCCCCACACACAGTATGATGTCCCCACAGTACATCCCCCACAGTATGATTTCTCCACAGTACATTCCCCCACACACAGTATGAATTCCCCACAGTACATTCCCCCACACACAATATGATGTCCCCACAGTACATTCCCCCACACACAGTATGATGTCTCCACAGTACATTCCCCCCCACACACAGTATGATGTCCCCACAGTACATTCCCCACACACAGTATGATGTCCCCACAGTACATTCCCCCCACACACAGTATGATGTCCCCACAGTACATTCCCCCCACACACAGTATGATGTCCCCACAGTACATTCCCCCCACACACAGTATGATGTACCCACAGTACATTCCCCCACACACAGTATGATGTCCTCACAGTACATTCCCCCACACACAGTATGATGTCCCCACAGTACATTCCCCCACACACAGTATGATGTCCCCACAGTACATTCCCCACACACACAGTATGATGTCCTCACAGTACATTCCCCACACACACAGTATGATGTCCCCACAGTACATTCCCCACACACAGTATGATGTCCTCACAGTACATCCCCCACACACAGTATGATGTCCCCACAGTACATTCCCCCCACACAGTATGATGTCCCCACAGTACATTCCCCCACACACAGTATGATGTCTCCACAGTACATTCCCCCCACACAGTATGATGTCCCCACAGTACATTCCCCCACACACAGTATGATGTCTCCACAGTATATTCCCCCCACACACATAGTATGATGTCCTCACAGTACATTCCCCCCACACACACAGTATGATGTCCCCACAGTAATTCCCCACACACACAGTATGATGTCCCCACAGTACATTCCTCCACACACAGTATGATGTCCCCACAGTACATTCCCCCACACACAGTATGATGTCCTCACAGTACATTCCCCCACACACAGTATGATGTCCCCACAGTACATTCCCCCCACACACAGTATGATGTCCCCACAGTACATTCCCCACACACAGTATGATGTCCCCACAGTACATTCCCCCCACACACAGTATGATGTCCCCACAGTACATCCCCCACACACAGTATGATGTCCCCACAGTACATCCCCCACACAGTATGATGTCCCCACAGTACATCCCCCACACACAGTATGATGTCCCCACAGTACATCCCCCACACAGTATGATGTCCCCACAGTACATTCCCCCACACACAGTATGATGCCCCACAGTACATTCCCCACACACAGTATGATGTCCGCAGAACGCATTCTCCCAAATACAGTATGTCACCATAGTACATTCCACACACACAATATGATGTCCCTCCCCACAGTTCATTCCCCCCACACACAGTATGATGTCCCCACAATACATTCCCCCCACATACAGTATGATGTCCCCACAGTACATTCCCCTACACACAGTATGATGTCCCCACAGTACATTCCCCACATACAGTATGATGTCCCCACAGTACATTCCCCCACACACAGTATGATGTCCCCACAGAACGCATTCTCCCAAACACAGTATGCCACCATAGTACATTCCCCACACACAGTATGATGTCCCCACAGTACATTCCCCCACACAGTATGATGTCCCCACAGTACATTCCCCACACACAGTATGATGTCCCCACAGTACATTCCCCCACAGACAGTATGATGTCCCCACAGTACATCCCCCACACACAGTATGATGTCCCCACAGTACATCCCCCACACACAGTATGATGTCCCCACAGTACATTCCCCCACACACAGTATGATGTCCTCACAGTACATTCCCCCACACACAGTATGATGTCCCCACAGTACATTCCCCACACACACAGTATGATGTCCCCACAGTACATTCCCCCCACACAGTATGATGTCCCCACAGTACATCCCCCACATACAGTATGATGTCCTCACAGTACATTCCCCCACACACAGTATGATGTCCTCACAGTACATTCCCCCCACACACAGTATGATGTCCTCACAGTACATTCCCCAACACACAGTATGATGTACTCACAGTACATTCCCCCCACACACAGTATGATGTCCTCACAGTACATTCCCCCACACACAGTATGATGTCCTCACAGTACATTCCCCCCACACACAGTATGATGTCCTCACAGTACATTCCCCCACACACAGTATGATGTCCTCACAGTACATTCCCCCACACACAGTATGATGTCCCCACAGTACATTCCCCCACACACAATATGATGTCCCCACAGTACATTCCCCACACACGGTATGATGTCCCCACAGTACATTCCCCCCCACACACAATATGATGTCCCCACAGTAAATTCCCCACACACAGTATGATGTCCCCACAGTACATTCCCCCCCACACACAGTATGATGTCCCCACAGTACATTCCCTCACACACAGTATGATGTCCCCACAGTACATTCCCCCCACACACAGTATGATGTCCCCACAGTACATTCCCCCCACACACAGTATGATGTCCCCACAGTACATCCCCCACACAGTATGATGTCCCCACAGTACATTCCCCCACACACAGTATGATGCCCCATAGTACATTCCCCCACACACAGTATGATGCCCCACAGTACATTCCCCCACACACAGTATGATGCCCCACAGTACATTCCCCACACACAGTATGATGTCCCCACAGTATATTCCCCACACACACAGTATGATGTCCCCACAGTACATTCCCCACACACAGTATGATGCCCCCACAGTACATTCCCCCACACACAGTATGATGTCCCCACAGTACATTCCCCACACACAGTATGATGTCCTCACAGTACATTCCCCTCACACACAGTATGATGTCCCCACAGTACATTCCTCCACACACAGTATGATGTCCCCACAGTACATTCCCCCACACACAGTATGATGTCCCCACAGTACATTTCCATACACACACAGTATGATGTCCTCACAGTACAGTCCCCCACACACACAGTATGATGTCCCCACAGTACATTCCTCCACACACAGTATGTCCCCACAGTACATTCCCCCACACACAGTATGATGTCCTCACAGCACATTCCCCCACACACACAGTATGATGTCCCCACAGTACATTCCCTCCACACACAGTATGATGTCCCCACAGTACATTCACCACACACAGTATGATGTCCCCACAGTACATTCCCCACACACAGTATGATGTCCCCACAGTACATTCCCCCACACACAGTATGATCTCCCCACAGTACATTCCTCCACACACAGTATGATGTCCCCACAGTACATTCCCCCACACACAGTATGATGTCCCCACAGTACATTCCTCCACACACAGTATGATGTCCCCACAGTACATTCCCCACACACAGTATGATGTCTCCACAGTACATTCCCCCCACACACAGTATGATGTCCTCACAGTACATTCCCCACACACAGTATGATGTCCCCACAGTACATTCCCTCCACACACAGTATGATGTCCCCACAGTACATTCCCCCACACACAGTATGATGTCATCACAGTACATTCCCTCCACACACAGTATGATGTCCACACAGTACATTCCCCCACACACAGTATGATGTCTCCACAGTACATTCCCCCCACACACAGTATGATGTCCTCACAGTACATTCCCCACACACAGTATGATGTCCCCACAGTACATTCCCTCCACACACAGTATGATGTCCCCACAGTACATTCCTCCACACACAGTATGATGTCCTCACAGTACATTCCCTCCACACACAGTATGATGTCCACACAGTACATTCCTCCACACACAGTATGATGTCCTCACAGTACATTCCCCCACACACAGTATGATGTCTCCACAGTACATTCCCCCACACACAGTATGATGTCTCCACAGTACATTCCCTCCACACACAGTATGATGTCCCCACAGTACATTCCCCACACACACAGTATGATGTCTCCACAGTACATTCCCTCCACACACAGTATGATGTCCACACAGTACATTCCTCCACACACAGTATGATGTCTCCACAGTACATTCCCCCACACACAGTATGATGTCTCCACAGTACATTCCCCCACACACAGTATGATGTTCTCACAGTACATTCCTCCACACACAGTATGATGTCACCACAGTACATTCCTCCACACACAGTATGATGTCTCCACAGTACATTCCCCCCACACACAGTATGATGTCTCCACAGTAAATTCCCCCGCAAACAGTATGATGTCTCCACAGTACATTCCCCACACACAGTATGATGTCCCCACAGTACATTCCCTCCACACACAGTATGATGTCTCCACAGTACATTCCCCACACACAGTATGATGTCTCCACAGTACATTCCCCACACACAGTATGATGTCCCCACAGTACATTCCCTCCACACACAGTATGATGTCTCCACAGTACATTCCCCCACACACAGTATGATGTCCCCACAGTGCATTCCCCACACACAGTATGATGTCCCCACAGTACATTCCCTCCACACACAGTATGATGTCCCCACAGTACATTCCCTCCACACACAGTATGATGTCTCCACAGCACATTCCCCACACACAGTATGATGTCTCCACAGTACATTCCTCCACACACAGTATGATGTCCCCACAGTACATTCCTCCACACACAGTATGATGTCTCCACAGTACATTCCCCCCACACACAGTATGATGTCTCCACAGTAAATTCCCCCGCACACAGTATGATGTCTCCACAGTACATTCCCCACACACAGTATGATGTCCCCACAGTACATTCCCTCCACACACAGTATGATGTCTCCACAGTACATTCCCCACACACAGTATGATGTCTCCACAGTACATTCCCCACACACAGTATGATGTCCCCACAGTACATTCCCTCCACACACAGTATGATGTCTCCACAGTACATTCCCCCACACACAGTATGATGTCCCCACAGTGCATTCCCCACACACAGTATGATGTCCCCACAGTACATTCCCTCCACACACAGTATGATGTCCCCACAGTACATTCCCTCCACACACAGTATGATGTCTCCACAGCACATTCCCCCCACACAGTATGATGTCTCCACAGTACATTCCCCACACACAGTATGATGTCCCCACAGTGCATTCCCCACACACAGTATGATGTCCCCACAGTACATTCCCTCCACACACAGTATGATGTCCCCACAGTACATTCCCTCCACACACAGTATGATGTCCCCACAGTACATTCCCTCCACACACAGTATGATGTCCCCACAGTACATTCCCTCCACACACAGTATGATGTCCCCACAGTACATTCCCTCCACACACAGTATGATGTCCCCACAGTACATTCCCTCCACACACAGTATGATGTCCCCACAGTACATTCCCCACACACAGTATGATGTCTCCACAGTACATTCCTCCACACACAGTATGATGTCCCCACAGTACATTCCCTCCACACACAGTATGATGTCCCCACAGTACATTCCCTCCACACACAGTATGATGTCCCCACAGTGCATTCCCCACACACAGTATGATGTCCCCACAGTACATTCCTCCACACACACAGTATGATGACCCCACAGTACATTCCCCCACACACAGTATGATGTCCCCACAGTACATTCCCCACACACAGTATGATGTCTCCACAGTACATTCCCCACACACAGTATGATGTCTCCACAGTACATTCCTCCACACACACAGTATGATGTCCCCACAGTACATTCCCCACACACAGTATGATGTCTCCACAGTACATTCCCCACACACAGTATGATGTCACCACAGTACATTCCCTCCACACACAGTATGATGTCTCCACAGTACATTCCCTCCACACAGTATGATGTCCCCACAGTACATTCCCTCCACACACAGTATGATGTCCCCACAGTACATTCCCCACACACAGTATGATGTCTCCACAGTACATTCCCTCCACACAGTATGATGTCCCCACAGTACATTCCCTCCACACACAGTATGATGACCCCACAGTACATTCCCCCACACACAGTATGATGTCCCCACAGTACATTCCCCACACACAGTATGATGTCTCCACAGTACATTCCCCACACACAGTATGATGTCTCCACAGTACATTCCTCCACACACACAGTATGATGTCCCCACAGTACATTCCCCACACACAGTATGATGTCTCCACAGTACATTCCCCCACAAACAGTATGATGTCACCACAGTACATTCCCTCCACACACAGTATGATGTCTCCACAGTACATTCCCCCCACACACAGTATGATGTCTCCACAGTACATTCCCTCCACACACAGTATGATGTCTCCACAGTACATTCCCCCCACACACAGTATGATGTCTCCACAGTACATTCCCTCCACACACAGTATGATGTCCCCACAGTACATTCCCTCCACACACAGTATGATGTCCCCACAGTGCATTCCCCACACACAGTATGATGTCCCCACAGTACATTCCTCCACACACACAGTATGATGACCCCACAGTACATTCCCCCACACACAGTATGATGTCCCCACAGTACATTCCCCACACACAGTATGATGTCTCCACAGTACATTCCCCACACACAGTATGATGTCTCCACAGTACATTCCTCCACACACACAGTATGATGTCCCCACAGTACATTCCCCACACACAGTATGATGTCTCCACAGTACATTCCCCACACACAGTATGATGTCACCACAGTACATTCCCTCCACACACAGTATGATGTCTCCACAGTACATTCCCTCCACACACAGTATGATGTCTCCACAGTACATTCCCCCACACACAGTATGATGTCCTCACAGCACATTCCCCCCACACACAGTATGATGTCCTCACAGCACATTCCCCCCACACACAGTATGATGCCCCAACAGTACATTCCCCCACACACAGTATGATGTCTCCACAGTACATTCCCCACACACAGTATGATGTCCTCACAGTACATTCCTCCACACACAGTATGATGTCCTCACAGTACATTCCCCCACACACAGTATGATGTCCTCACAGCACATTCCCCCACACACAGTATGATGTCCTCACAGCACATTCCCCCCACACACAGTATGATGTCCTCACAGCACATTCCCCCCACACACAGTATGATGCCCCAACAGTACATTCCCCACACACAGTATGATGTCCCCACAGTACATCCCCCACACACAGTATGATGTCCCCACAGTACATCCCCCACACAGTATGATTTCTCCACAGTACATTCCCCCACACACAGTATGAATTCCCCACAGTACATTCCCCCACACACAATATGATGTCCCCACAGTACATTCCCCCACACACAGTATGATGTCTCCACAGTACATTCCCCCCCACACACAGTATGATGTCCCCACAGTACATTCCCCACACACAGTATGATGTCCCCACAGTACATTCCCCCCACACACAGTATGATGTCCCCACAGTACATTCCCCTCACACACAGTATGATGTCCCCACAGTACATTCCCCCCACACACAGTATGATGTACCCACAGTACATTCCCCCACACACAGTATGATGTCCTCACAGTACATTCCCCCACACACAGTATGATGTCCCCACAGTACATTCCCCCACACACAGTATGATGTCCCCACAGTACATTCCCCACACACACAGTATGATGTCCTCACAGTACATTCCCCCACACACAGTATGATGTCCCCACAGTACATTCCCTACACACAGTATGATGTCCTCACAGTACATCCCCCACACACAGTATGATGTCCCCACAGTACATTCCCCCCACACAGTATGATGTCCCCACAGTACATTCCCCCACACACAGTATGATGTCTCCACAGTACATTCCCCCCACACAGTATGATGTCCCCACAGTACATTCCCCCACACACAGTATGATGTCTCCACAGTATATTCCCCCCACACACATAGTATGATGTCCTCACAGTACATTCCCCCCACACACACAGTATGATGTCCCCACAGTAATTCGCCACACACACAGTATGATGTCCCCACAGTACATTCCTCCACACACAGTATGATGTCCCCACAGTACATTCCCCCACACACAGTGTGATGTCCTCACAGTACATTCCCCCACACACAGTATGATGTCCCCACAGTACATTCCCCCCACACACAGTATGATGTCCCCACAGTACATTCCCCACACACAGTATGATGTCCCCACAGTACATTCCCCCCACACACAGTATGATGTCCCCACAGTACATCCCCCACACACAGTATGATGTCCCCACAGTACATCCCCCACACAGTATGATGTCCCCACAGTACATCCCCCACACACAGTATGATGTCCCCACAGTACATCCCCCACACAGTATGATGTCCCCACAGTACATTCCCCCACACACAGTATGATGCCCCACAGTACATTCCCCACACACAGTATGATGTCCGCAGAACGCATTCTCCCAAATACAGTATGTCACCATAGTACATTCCACACACACAATATGATGTCCCTCCCCACAGTTCATTCCCCCCACACACAGTATGATGTCCCCACAATACATTCCCCCCACATACAGTATGATGTCCCCACAGTACATTCCCCTACACACAGTATGATGTCCCCACAGTACATTCCCCACATACAGTATGATGTCCCCACAGTACATTCCCCCACACACAGTATGATGTCCCCACAGAACGCATTCTCCCAAACACAGTATGCCACCATAGTACATTCCCCACACACAGTATGATGTCCCCACAGTACATTCCCCCACACAGTATGATGTCCCCACAGTACATTCCCCACACACAGTATGATGTCCCCACAGTACATTCCCCCACAGACAGTATGATGTCCCCACAGTACATCCCCCACACACAGTATGATGTCCCCACAGTACATCCCCCACACACAGTATGATGTCCCCACAGTACATTCCCCCACACACAGTATGATGTCCTCACAGTACATTCCCCCACACACAGTATGATGTCCCCACAGTACATTCCCCACACACACAGTATGATGTCCCCACAGTACATTCCCCCCACACAGTATGATGTCCCCACAGTACATCCCCCACATACAGTATGATGTCCTCACAGTACATTCCCCCACACACAGTATGATGTCCTCACAGTACATTCCCCCCACACACAGTATGATGTCCTCACAGTACATTCCCCAACACACAGTATGATGTCCTCACAGTACATTCCCCCCACACACAGTATGATGTCCTCACAGTACATTCCCCCATACACAGTATGATGTCCTCACAGTACATTCCCCCCACACACAGTATGATATCCTCACAGTACATTCTCCCACACACAGTATGATGTCCTCACAGTACATTCCCCCACACACAGTATGATGTCCCCACAGTACATTCCCCCACACACAATATGATGTCCCCACAGTACATTCCCCACACACGGTATGATGTCCCCACAGTACATTCCCCCCCACACACAATATGATGTCCCCACAGTAAATTCCCCACACACAGTATGATGTCCCCACAGTACATTCCCCCCCACACACAGTATGATGTCCCCACAGTACATTCCCTCACACACAGTATGATGTCCCCACAGTACATTCCCCCCACACACAGTATGATGTCCCCACAGTACATTCCCCCCACACACAGTATGATGTCCCCACAGTACATCCCCCACACAGTATGATGTCCCCACAGTACATTCCCCCACACACAGTATGATGCCCCATAGTACATTCCCCCACACACAGTATGATGCCCCACAGTACATTCCCCCACACACAGTATGATGCCCCACAGTACATTCCCCACACACAGTATGATGTCCCCACAGTATATTCCCCACACACACAGTATGATGTCCCCACAGTACATTCCCCACACACAGTATGATGCCCCCACAGTACATTCCCCCACACACAGTATGATGTCCCCACAGTACATTCCCCACACACAGTATGATGTCCTCACAGTACATTCCCCTCACACACAGTATGATGTCCCCACAGTACATTCCTCCACACACAGTATGATGTCCCCACAGTACATTCCCCCACACACAGTATGATGTCCCCACAGTACATTCCCCACACACAGTATGATGTCTCCACAGTACATTCCTCCACACACAGTATGATGTCCCCACAGTACATTCCTCCACACACAGTATGATGTCTCCACAGTACATTCCCCCCACACACAGTATGATGTCTCCACAGTAAATTCCCCCGCACACAGTATGATGTCTCCACAGTACATTCCCCACACACAGTATGATGTCCCCACAGTACATTCCCTCCACACACAGTATGATGTCTCCACAGTACATTCCCCCCACACACAGTATGATGTCCCCACAGTGCATTCCCCACACACAGTATGATGTCCCCACAGTACATTCCCTCCACACACAGTATGATGTCCCCACAGTACATTCCCTCCACACACAGTATGATGTCTCCACAGTACATTCCTCCACACACAGTATGATGTCTCCACAGTACATTCCCCACACACAGTATGATGTCCCCACAGTACATTCCCTCCACACACAGTATGATGTCTCCACAGTACATTCCCCCACACACAGTATGATGTCCCCACAGTGCATTCCCCACACACAGTATGATGTCCCCACAGTACATTCCCTCCACACACAGTATGATGTCCCCACAGTACATTCCCTCCACACACAGTATGATGTCTCCACAGCACATTCCCCCCACACAGTATGATGTCTCCACAGTACATTCCCCACACACAGTATGATGTCCCCACAGTGCATTCCCCACACACAGTATGATGTCCCCACAGTACATTCCCTCCACACACAGTATGATGTCCCCACAGTACATTCCCTCCACACACAGTATGATGTCCCCACAGTACATTCCCTCCACACACAGTATGATGTCCCCACAGTACATTCCCTCCACACACAGTATGATGTCCCCACAGTACATTCCCTCCACACACAGTATGATGTCCCCACAGTACATTCCCTCCACACACAGTATGATGTCCCCACAGTACATTCCCCACACACAGTATGATGTCTCCACAGTACATTCCTCCACACACAGTATGATGTCCCTACAGTACATTCCCTCCACACACAGTATGATGTCCCCACAGTACATTCCCTCCACACACAGTATGATGTCCCCACAGTGCATTCCCCACACACAGTATGATGTCCCCACAGTACATTCCTCCACACACACAGTATGATGACCCCACAGTACATTCCCCCACACACAGTATGATGTCCCCACAGTACATTCCTCCACACACAGTATGATGTCTCCACAGTACATTCCCCCCACACACAGTATGATGTCTCCACAGTAAATTCCCCCGCACACAGTATGATGTCTCCACAGTACATTCCCCACACACAGTATGATGTCCCCACAGTACATTCCCTCCACACACAGTATGATGTCTCCACAGTACATTCCCCCCACACACAGTATGATGTCCCCACAGTGCATTCCCCACACACAGTATGATGTCCCCACAGTACATTCCCTCCACACACAGTATGATGTCCCCACAGTACATTCCCTCCACACACAGTATGATGTCTCCACAGTACATTCCTCCACACACAGTATGATGTCTCCACAGTACATTCCCCACACACAGTATGATGTCCCCACAGTACATTCCCTCCACACACAGTATGATGTCTCCACAGTACATTCCCCCACACACAGTATGATGTCCCCACAGTGCATTCCCCACACACAGTATGATGTCCCCACAGTACATTCCCTCCACACACAGTATGATGTCCCCACAGTACATTCCCTCCACACACAGTATGATGTCTCCACAGCACATTCCCCCCACACAGTATGATGTCTCCACAGTACATTCCCCACACACAGTATGATGTCCCCACAGTGCATTCCCCACACACAGTATGATGTCCCCACAGTACATTCCCTCCACACACAGTATGATGTCCCCACAGTACATTCCCTCCACACACAGTATGATGTCCCCACAGTACATTCCCTCCACACACAGTATGATGTCCCCACAGTACATTCCCTCCACACACAGTATGATGTCCCCACAGTACATTCCCTCCACACACAGTATGATGTCCCCACAGTACATTCCCTCCACACACAGTATGATGTCCCCACAGTACATTCCCCACACACAGTATGATGTCTCCACAGTACATTCCTCCACACACAGTATGATGTCCCTACAGTACATTCCCTCCACACACAGTATGATGTCCCCACAGTACATTCCCTCCACACACAGTATGATGTCCCCACAGTGCATTCCCCACACACAGTATGATGTCCCCACAGTACATTCCTCCACACACACAGTATGATGACCCCACAGTACATTCCCCCACACACAGTATGATGTCCCCACAGTACATTCCCCACACACAGTATGATGTCTCCACAGTACATTCCCCACACACAGTATGATGTCTCCACAGAACATTCCTCCACACACACAGTATGATGTCCCCACAGTACATTCCCCACACACAGTATGATGTCTCCACAGTACATTCCCCACACACAGTATGATGTCACCACAGTACATTCCCTCCACACACAGTATGATGTCTCCACAGTACATTCCCTCCACACAGTATGATGTCCCCACAGTACATTCCCTCCACACACAGTATGATGTCCCCACAGTACATTCCCCCACACACAGTATGATGTCCCCACAGTACATTCCCCACACACAGTATGATGTCTCCACAGTACATTCCCTCCACACAGTATGATGTCCCCACAGTACATTCCCTCCACACACAGTATGATGACCCCACAGTACATTCCCCCACACACAGTATGATGTCCCCACAGTACATTCCCCACACACAGTATGATGTCTCCACAGTACATTCCCCACACACAGTATGATGTCCTCACAGTACATTCCTCCACACACAGTATGATGTCCCCACAGTACATTCCCCCACACACAGTATGATGTCACCACAGTACATTCCCTCCACACACAGTATGATGTCCCCACAGTACATTCCCCACACACACAGTATGATGTCTCCACAGTACATTCCTCCACACACACAGTATGATGTCCCCACAGTACATTCCCCACACACAGTATGATGTCACCACAGTACATTCCCTCCACACACAGTATGATGTCTCCACAGTACATTCCTCCACACACACAGTATGATGTCCCCACAGTACATTCCCCACACACAGTATGATGTCACCACAGTACATTCCCTCCACACACAGTATGATGTCTCCACAGTACATTCCCCCCACACACAGTATGATGTCTCCACAGTACATTTCCTCCACACACAGTATGATGTCTCCACAGTACATTCCTCCACACACAGTATGATGTCTCCACAGTACATTCCTCCACACACAGTATGATGTCTCCACAGTACATTCCCCACACACAGTATGATGTCCTCACAGTACATTCCTCCACACACAGTATGATGTCCCCACAGTACATTCCCCCACACACAGTATGATGTCACCACAGTACATTCCCTCCACACACAGTATGATGTCCCCACAGTACATTCCCCACACACACAGTATGATGTCTCCACAGTACATTCCTCCACACACACAGTATGATGTCCCCACAGTACATTCCCCACACACAGTATGATGTCACCACAGTACATTCCCTCCACACACAGTATGATGTCTCCACAGTACATTCCTCCACACACACAGTATGATGTCCCCACAGTACATTCCCCACACACAGTATGATGTCACCACAGTACATTCCCTCCACACACAGTATGATGTCTCCACAGTACATTCCCCCCACACACAGTATGATGTCTCCACAGTACATTTCCTCCACACACAGTATGATGTCTCCACAGTACATTCCTCCACACACAGTATGATGTCTCCACAGTACATTCCTCCACACACAGTATGATGTCTCCACAGTACATTCCCCCCACACACAGTATGATGTCTCCACAGTACATTCCTCCACACACAGTATGATGTCTCCACAGTACATTCCCCCCACACACAGTATGATGTCCTCACAGTACATTCCTCCACACACAGTATGATGTCTCCACAGTACATTCCTCCACACACAGTATGATGTCTCCACAGTACATTCCTCCGCACACAGTATGATGTCCTCACAGTACATTCCCTCCACACACAGTATGATGTCTCCACAGTACATTCCTCCACACACAGTATGATGTCTCCACAGTACATTCCTCCACACACAGTATGATGTCTCCACAGTACATTCCCCCCACACACAGTATGATGTCTCCACAGTACATTCCCCCCACACACAGTATGATGTCTCCACAGTACATTCCCTCCACACACAGTATGATGTCCTCACAGTACATTCCTCCACACACAGTATGATGTCTCCACAGTACATTCCTCCACACACAGTATGATGTCTCCACAGTACATTCCTCCACACACAGTATGATGTCCCCACAGTACATTCCTCCACACACAGTATGATGTCCCCACAGTACATTCCCCCACACACAGTATGATGTCCCCACAGTACATTCCCCCACACACAGTATGATGTCCCCACAGTACATTCCTCCACACACAGTATGATGTCCTCACAGTACATTCCTCCACACACAGTATGATGTCCCCACAGTACATTCCTCCACACACAGTATGATGTCCCCACAGTACATTCCTCCACACACAGTATGATGTCCCCACAGTACATTCCTCCACACACAGTATGATGTCCCCACAGTACATTCCCTCCACACACAGTATGATGTCCCCACAGTACATTCCCCCACACACAGTATGATGTCCCCACAGAACATTCCCCCACACACAGTATGATGTCCCCACAGTACATTCCTCCACACACAGTATGATGTCCTCACAGTACATTCCTCCACACACAGTATGATGTCCCCACAGTACATTCCTCCACACACAGTATGATGTCCCCACAGTACATTCCTCCACACACAGTATGATGTCCCCACAGTACATTCCTCCACACACAGTATGATGTCCCCACAGTACATTCCTCCACACACAGTATGATGTCCCCACAGTACATTCCCTCCACACACAGTATGATGTCCCCACAGTACATTCCTCCACACACAGTATGATGTCCCCACAGTACATTCCTCCACACACAGTATGATGTCCCCACAGTACATTCCTCCACACACAGTATGATGTCCCCACAGTACATTCCTCCACACACAGTATGATGTCCTCACAGTACATTCCTCCACACACAGTATGATGTCCCCACAGTACATTCCTCCACACACAGTATGATGTCCTCACAGTACATTCCTCCACACACAGTATGATGTCCCCACAGTACATTCCTCACACACAGTATGATGTCCTCACAGTACATTCCTCCACACACAGTATGATGTCCCCACAGTACATTCCTCACACACAGTATGATGTCCCCACAGTACATTCCTCCACACACAGTATGATGTCCTCACAGTACATTCCTCCACACACAGTATGATGTCCTCACAGTACATTCCTCCACACACAGTATGATGTCCCCACAGTACATTCCTCCACACACAGTATGATGTCCCCACAGTACATTCCTCCACACACAGTATGATGTCCCCACAGTACATTCCTCCACACACAGTATGATGTCCTCACAGTACATTCCCCCACACACAGTATGATGTCCCCACAGTACATTCCCCCACACACAGTATGATGTCCCCACAGTACATTCCTCCACACACAGTATGATGTCCCCACAGTACATTCCTCCACACACAGTATGATGTCCTCACAGTACATTCCCCCACACACAGTATGATGTCCCCACAGTACATTCCCCCACACACAGTATGATGTCTCCACAGTACATTCCCCCACACACAGTATGATGTCCCCACAGTACATTCCCCCACACACAGTATGATGTCCCCACAGTACATTCCTCCACACACAGTATGATATCCCCACAGTACATTCCCTCCACACACAGTATGATGTCCTCACAGTACATTCCCCCCACACACAGTATGATGTCCCCACAGTACATTCCCCCACACACAGTATGATGTCTCCACAGTACATTCCCCACACACAGTATGATGTCACCACAGTACATTCCCCCACACACAGTATGATGTCCTCACAGTACATTCCTCCACACACAGTATGATGTCCCCACAGTACATTCCTCCACACACAGTATGATGTCCCCACAGTACATTCCCTCCACACACAGTATGATGTCTCCACAGTACATTCCCTCCACACACAGTATGATGTCCCCACAGTACATTCCCCACACACAGTATGATGTCCTCACAGTACATTCCCTCCACACACAGTATGATGTCTCCACAGTACATTCCCTCCACACACAGTATGATGTCCCCACAGTACATTCCCCACACACACAGTATGATGTCTCCACAGTACATTCCCTCCACACACAGTATGATGTCTCCACAGTACATTCCCTCCACACACAGTATGATGTCCTCACAGTACATTCCTCCACACACAGTATGATGTCTCCACATTACATTCCCTCCACACACAGTATGATGTCCTCACAGTACATTCCCCACACACAGTATGATGTCCCCACAGTACATTCCCCACACACAGTATGATGTCCCCACAGTACATTCCCCACACACAGTATGATGTCCCCACAGTACATTCCCCACACACAGTATGATGTCCCCACAGTACATTCCCCACACACAGTATGATGTCCTCACAGTACATTCCCCACACACACAGTATGATGTCTCCACAGTACATTCCCCACACACAGTATGATGTCCTCACAGTACATTCCCCACACACAGTATGATGTCCCCACAGTACATTCCTCCACACACAGTATGATGTCTCCACAGTACATTCCTCCACACACAGTATGATGTCCTCACAGTACATTCCCTCCACACACAGTATGATGTCTCCACAGTACATTCCTCCACACACAGTATGATGTCCCCACAGTACATTCCCTCCACACACAGTATGATGTCTCCACAGTACATTCCCCCACACACAGTATGATGTCCTCACAGTACATTCCCTCCACACACAGTATGATGTCCACACAGTACATTCCCTCCACACACAGTATGATGTCTCCACAGTACATTCCCCCACACACAGTATGATGTCCTCACAGTACATTCCTCCACACACAGTATGATGTCCTCACAGTACATTCCCTCCACACACAGTATGATGTCTCCACAGTACATTCCTCCACACACAGTATGATGTCCTCACAGTACATTCCCCACACACAGTATGATGTCTCCACAGTACATTCCCTCCACACACAGTATGATGTCTCCACAGTACATTCCCTCCACACACAGTATGATGTCTCCACAGTACATTCCCCCACACACAGTATGATGTCTCCACAGTACATTCCTCCACACACAGTATGATGTCCCCACAGTACATTCCCCCACACACAGTATGATGTCCCCACAGTACATTCCTCCACACACAGTATGATGTCCCCACAGTACATTCCCTCCACACACAGTATGATGTCCCCACAGTACATTCCCCCCACACACAGTATGATGTCTCCACAGTACATTCCTCCACACACAGTATGATGTCCTCACAGTACATTCCTCCACACACAGTATGATGTCCCCACAGTACATTCCCCCCACACACAGTATGATGTCTCCACAGTACATTCCCCCCACACACAGTATGATGTCTCCACAGTACATTCCCCACACACAGTATGATGTCCTCACAGTACATTCCCCCCACACACAGTATGATGTCTCCACAGTACATTCCCCCCACACACAGTATGATGTCTCCACAGTACATTCCCCACACACAGTATGATGTCCTCACAGTACATTCCCCCCACACACAGTATGATGTCTCCACAGTACATTCCCCACACACAGTATGATGTCACCACAGTACATTCCCTCCACACACAGTATGATGTCTCCACAGTACATTCCCCCCACACACAGTATGATGTCTCCACAGTACATTCCCTCCACACACAGTATGATGTCCCCACAGTACATTCCCTCCACACACAGTATGATGTCTCCACAGTACATTCCTCCACACACAGTATGATGTCCCCACAGTACATTCCCTCCACACACAGTATGATGTCCTCACAGTACATTCCCCCACACACAGTATGATGTCCCCACAGTTCATTCCCCCCACACACAGTATGATGTCCTCACAGTGCATTCCCCCACACACAGTATGATGTCTCCACAGTACATTCCCTCCACACACAGTATGATGTCCCCACAGTACATTCCCTCCACACACAGTATGATGTCTCCACAGTACATTCCCCCACACACAGTATGATGTCACCACAGTACATTCCCTCCACACACAGTATGATGTCCCCACAGTACATTCCCTCCACACACAGTATGATGTCCCCACAGTACATTCCCTCCACACACAGTATGATGTCTCCACAGTACATTCCCCCCACACACAGTATGATGTCTCCACAGTACATTCCCCCTACACACAGTATGATGTCTCCACAGTACATTCCCCCACACACAGTATGATGGCCCCACAGTACATTCCCCCTACACACAGTATGATGTCTCCACAGTACATTCCCCCTACACACAGTATGATGTCTCCACAGTACATTCCCTCCACACACAGTATGATGTCTCCACAGTACATTCCCTCCACACACAGTATGATGTCTCCACAGTACATTCCCCCCACACACAGTATGATGTCCTCACAGTATATTCCCCCACACACAGTATGATGTCCTCACAGTACATTCCCCCACACACAGTATGATGTCTCCACAGTACATTCCCTCCACACACAGTATGATGTCTCCACAGTACATTCCCCCCACACACAGTATGATGTCTCCACAGTACATTCCCTCCACACACAGTATGATGTCCCCACAGTACATTCCTCCACACACAGTATGATGTCCCCACAGTACATTCCCTCCACACACAGTATGATGTCTCCACAGTACATTCCTCCACACACAGTATGATGTCCTCACAGTACATTCCCCCACACACAGTATGATGTCCTCACAGTACATTCCCCCCACACACAGTATGATGTCCTCACAGTACATTCCCCCACACACAGTATGATGTCCTCACAGTACATTCCCCCACACACAGTATGATGTCCCCACAGTACATTCCCCCACACACAATATGATGTCCCCACAGTACATTCCCCACACACGGTATGATGTCCCCACAGTACATTCCCCCCCACACACAATATGATGTCCCCACAGTAAATTCCCCACACACAGTATGATGTCCCCACAGTACATTCCCCCCCACACACAGTATGATGTCCCCACAGTACATTCCCTCACACACAGTATGATGTCCCCACAGTACATTCCCCCCACACACAGTATGATGTCCCCACAGTACATTCCCCCCACACACAGTATGATGTCCCCACAGTACACCCCCCACACAGTATGATGTCCCCACAGTACATTCCCCCACACACAGTATGATGCCCCATAGTACATTCCCCCACACACAGTATGATGCCCCACAGTACATTCCCCCACACACAGTATGATGCCCCACAGTACATTCCCCACACACAGTATGATGTCCCCACAGTATATTCCCCACACACACAGTATGATGTCCCCACAGTACATTCCCCACACACAGTATGATGCCCCCACAGTACATTCCCCCACACACAGTATGATGTCCCCACAGTACATTCCCCACACACAGTATGATGTCCTCACAGTACATTCCCCTCACACACAGTATGATGTCCCCACAGTACATTCCTCCACACACAGTATGATGTCCCCACAGTACATTCCCCCACACACAGTATGATGTCCCCACAGTACATTCCCATACACACACAGTATGATGTCCTCACAGTACAGTCCCCCACACACACAGTATGATGTCCCCACAGTACATTCCTCCACACACAGTATGTCCCCACAGTACATTCCCCCACACACAGTATGATGTCCTCACAGCACATTCCCCCACACACACAGTATGATGTCCCCACAGTACATTCCCTCCACACACAGTATGATGTCCCCACAGTACATTCCCCACACACAGTATGATGTCCCCACAGTACATTCCCCACACACAGTATGATGTCCCCACAGTACATTCCCCCACACACAGTATGATCTCCCCACAGTACATTCCTCCACACACAGTATGATGTCCCCACAGTACATTCCCCCACACACAGTATGATGTCCCCACAGTACATTCCTCCACACACAGTATGATGTCCCCACAGTACATTCCCCACACACAGTATGATGTCTCCACAGTACATTCCCCCCACACACAGTATGATGTCCTCACAGTACATTCCCCACACACAGTATGATGTCCCCACAGTACATTCCCTCCACACACAGTATGATGTCCCCACAGTACATTCCCCCACACACAGTATGATGTCATCACAGTACATTCCCTCCACACACAGTATGATGTCCACACAGTACATTCCCTCCACACACAGTATGATGTCCACACAGTACAGTCCCCCACACACAGTATGATGTCCTCACAGTACATTCCCCCACACACAGTATGATGTCTCCACAGTACATTCCCCCACACACAGTATGATGTCTCCACAGTACATTCCCTCCACACACAGTATGATGTCCCCACAGTACATTCCCCACACACACAGTATGATGTCTCCACAGTACATTCCCTCCACACACAGTATGATGTCCACACAGTACATTCCTCCACACACAGTATGATGTCTCCACAGTACATTCCCCCACACACAGTATGATGTCTCCACAGTACATTCCCCCACACACAGTATGATGTTCTCACAGTACATTCCTCCACACACAGTATGATGTCACCACAGTACATTCCTCCACACACAGTATGATGTCCTCACAGTACATTCCTCCACACACAGTATGATGTCCTCACAGTACATTCCTCCACACACAGTATGATGTCTCCACAGTACATTCCCCCACACACAGTATGATGTTCTCACAGTACATTCCTCCACACACAGTATGATGTCCTCACAGTACATTCCTCCACACACAGTATGATGTCCTCACAGTACATTCCCCCCACACACAGTATGATGTCTCCACAGTAAATTCCCCCGCACACAGTATGATGTCTCCACAGTACATTCCCCACACACAGTATGATGTCCCCACAGTACATTCCCTCCACACACAGTATGATGTCTCCACAGTACATTCCCCACACACAGTATGATGTCTCCACAGTACATTCCCCACACACAGTATGATGTCCCCACAGTACATTCCCTCCACACACAGTATGATGTCTCCACAGTACATTCCCCCACACACAGTATGATGTCCCCACAGTGCATTCCCCACACACAGTATGATGTCCCCACAGTACATTCCCTCCACACACAGTATGATGTCCCCACAGTACATTCCCTCCACACACAGTATGATGTCTCCACAGCACATTCCCCACACACAGTATGATGTCTCCACAGTACATTCCTCCACACACAGTATGATGTCCCCACAGTACATTCCTCCACACACAGTATGATGTCTCCACAGTACATTCCCCCCACACACAGTATGATGTCTCCACAGTAAATTCCCCCGCACACAGGATGATGTCTCCACAGTACATTCCCCACACACAGTATGATGTCCCCACAGTACATTCCCTCCACACACAGTATGATGTCTCCACAGTACATTCCCCACACACAGTATGATGTCTCCACAGTACATTCCCCACACACAGTATGATGTCCCCACAGTACATTCCCTCCACACACAGTATGATGTCTCCACAGTACATTCCCCCACACACAGTATGATGTCCCCACAGTGCATTCCCCACACACAGTATGATGTCCCCACAGTACATTCCCTCCACACACAGTATGATGTCCCCACAGTACATTCCCTCCACACACAGTATGATGTCTCCACAGCACATTCCCCCCACACAGTATGATGTCTCCACAGTACATTCCCCACACACAGTATGATGTCCCCACAGTGCATTCCCCACACACAGTATGATGTCCCCACAGTACATTCCCTCCACACACAGTATGATGTCCCCACAGTACATTCCCTCCACACACAGTATGATGTCCCCACAGTACATTCCCTCCACACACAGTATGATGTCCCCACAGTACATTCCCTCCACACACAGTATGATGTCCCCACAGTACATTCCCTCCACACACAGTATGATGTCCCCACAGTACATTCCCTCCACACACAGTATGATGTCCCCACAGTACATTCCCCACACACAGTATGATGTCTCCACAGTACATTCCTCCACACACAGTATGATGTCCCCACAGTACATTCCTCCACACACAGTATGATGTCCCCACAGTACATTCCCTCCACACACAGTATGATGTCCCCACAGTACATTCCCTCCACACACAGTATGATGTCCCCACAGTGCATTCCCCACACACAGTATGATGTCCCCACAGTACATTCCTCCACACACACAGTATGATGACCCCACAGTACATTCCCCCACACACAGTATGATGTCCCCACAGTACATTCCCCACACACAGTATGATGTCTCCACAGTACATTCCCCACACACAGTATGATGTCTCCACAGTACATTCCTCCACACACACAGTATGATGTCCCCACAGTACATTCCCCACACACAGTATGATGTCTCCACAGTACATTCCCCACACACAGTATGATGTCACCACAGTACATTCCCTCCACACACAGTATGATGTCTCCACAGTACATTCCCTCCACACAGTATGATGTCCCCACAGTACATTCCCTCCACACACAGTATGATGTCCCCACAGTACATTCCCCACACACAGTATGATGTCTCCACAGTACATTCCCTCCACACAGTATGATGTCCCCACAGTACATTCCCTCCACACACAGTATGATGACCCCACAGTACATTCCCCCACACACAGTATGATGTCCCCACAGTACATTCCCCACACACAGTATGATGTCTCCACAGTACATTCCCCACACACAGTATGATGTCTCCACAGTACATTCCTCCACACACACAGTATGATGTCCCCACAGTACATTCCCCACACACAGTATGATGTCTCCACAGTACATTCCCCCACACACAGTATGATGTCACCACAGTACATTCCCTCAACACACAGTATGATGTCTCCACAGTACATTCCCCCCACACACAGTATGATGTCTCCACAGTACATTCCCTCCACACACAGTATGATGTCTCCACAGTACATTCCCCCCACACACAGTATGATGTCTCCACAGTACATTCCCTCCACACACAGTATGATGTCCCCACAGTACATTCCCTCCACACACAGTATGATGTCCCCACAGTGCATTCCCCACACACAGTATGATGTCCCCACAGTACTTTCCTCCACACACACAGTATGATGACCCCACAGTACATTCCCCCACACACAGTATGATGTCCCCACAGTACATTCCCCACACACAGTATGATGTCTCCACAGTACATTCCCCACACACAGTATGATGTCTCCACAGTACATTCCTCCACACACACAGTATGATGTCCCCACAGTACATTCCCCACACACAGTATGATGTCTCCACAGTACATTCCCCACACACAGTATGATGTCACCACAGTACATTCCCTCCACACACAGTATGATGTCTCCACAGTACATTCCCTCCACACACAGTATGATGTCTCCACAGTACATTCCCCCACACACAGTATGATGTCCTCACAGCACATTCCCCCCACACACAGTATGATGTCCTCACAGCACATTCCCCCCACACACAGTATGATGCCCCAACAGTACATTCCCCCACACACAGTATGATGTCTCCACAGTACATTCCCCACACACAGTATGATGTCCTCACAGTACATTCCTCCACACACAGTATGATGTCCTCACAGTACATTCCCCCACACACAGTATGATGTCCTCACAGCACATTCCCCCACACACAGTATGATGTCCTCACAGCACATTCCCCCCACACACAGTATGATGTCCTCACAGCACATTCCCCCCACACACAGTATGATGCCCCAACAGTACATTCCCCACACACAGTATGATGTCCCCACAGTACATCCCCCACACACAGTATGATGTCCCCACAGTACATCCCCCACACAGTATGATTTCTCCACAGTACATTCCCCCACACACAGTATGAATTCCCCACAGTACATTCCCCCACACACAATATGATGTCCCCACAGTACATTCCCCCACACACAGTATGATGTCTCCACAGTACATTCCCCCCCACACACAGTATGATGTCCCCACAGTACATTCCCCACACACAGTATGATGTCCCCACAGTACATTCCCCCCACACACAGTATGATGTCCCCACAGTACATTCCCCTCACACACAGTATGATGTCCCCACAGTACATTCCCCCCACACACAGTATGATGTACCCACAGTACATTCCCCCACACACAGTATGATGTCCTCACAGTACATTCCCCCACACACAGTATGATGTCCCCACAGTACATTCCCCCACACACAGTATGATGTCCCCACAGTACATTCCCCACACACACAGTATGATGTCCTCACAGTACATTCCCCCACACACAGTATGATGTCCCCACAGTACATTCCCTACACAGAGTATGATGTCCTCACAGTACATCCCCCACACACAGTATGATGTCCCCACAGTACATTCCCCCCACACAGTATGATGTCCCCACAGCACATTCCCCCACACACAGTATGATGTCTCCACAGTACATTCCCCCCACACAGTATGATGTCCCCACAGTACATTCCCCCACACACAGTATGATGTCTCCACAGTATATTCCCCCCACACACATAGTATGATGTCCTCACAGTACATTCCCCCCACACACACAGTATGATGTCCCCACAGTAATTCGCCACACACACAGTATGATGTCCCCACAGTACATTCCTCCACACACAGTATGATGTCCCCACAGTACATTCCCCCACACACAGTATGATGTCCTCACAGTACATTCCCCCACACACAGTATGATGTCCCCACAGTACATTCCCCCCACACACAGTATGATGTCCCCACAGTACATTCCCCACACACAGTATGATGTCCCCACAGTACATTCCCCCCACACACAGTATGATGTCCCCACAGTACATCCCCCACACACAGTATGATGTCCCCACAGTACATCCCCCACACAGTATGATGTCCCCACAGTACATCCCCCACACACAGTATGATGTCCCCACAGTACATCCCCCACACAGTATGATGTCCCCACAGTACATTCCCCCACACACAGTATGATGCCCCACAGTACATTCCCCACACACAGTATGATGTCCGCAGAACGCATTCTCCCAAATACAGTATGTCACCATAGTACATTCCACACACACAATATGATGTCCCTCCCCACAGTTCATTCCCCCCACACACAGTATGATGTCCCCACAATACATTCCCCCCACATACAGTATGATGTCCCCACAGTACATTCCCCTACACACAGTATGATGTCCCCACAGTACATTCCCCACATACAGTATGATGTCCCCACAGTACATTCCCCCACACACAGTATGATGTCCCCACAGAACGCATTCTCCCAAACACAGTATGCCACCATAGTACATTCCCCACACACAGTATGATGTCCCCACAGTACATTCCCCCACACAGTATGATGTCCCCACAGTACATTCCCCACACACAGTATGATGTCCCCACAGTACATTCCCCCACAGACAGTATGATGTCCCCACAGTACATCCCCCACACACAGTATGATGTCCCCACAGTACATCCCCCACACACAGTATGATGTCCCCACAGTACATTCCCCCACACACAGTATGATGTCCTCACAGTACATTCCCCCACACACAGTATGATGTCCCCACAGTACATTCCCCACACACACAGTATGATGTCCCCACAGTACATTCCCCCCACACAGTATGATGTCCCCACAGTACATCCCCCACATACAGTATGATGTCCTCACAGTACATTCCCCGACACACAGTATGATGTCCTCACAGTACATTCCCCCCACACACAGTATGATGTCCTCACAGTACATTCCCCAACACACAGTATGATGTCCTCACAGTACATTCCCCCCACACACAGTATGATGTCCTCACAGTACATTCCCCCACACACAGTATGATGTCCTCACAGTACATTCCCCCCACACACAGTATGATATCCTCACAGTACATTCTCCCACACACAGTATGATGTCCTCACAGTACATTCCCCCACACACAGTATGATGTCCCCACAGTACATTCCCCCACACACAATATGATGTCCCCACAGTACATTCCCCACACACGGTATGATGTCCCCACAGTACATTCCCCCCCACACACAATATGATGTCCCCACAGTAAATTCCCCACACACAGTATGATGTCCCCACAGTACATTCCCCCCCACACACAGTATGATGTCCCCACAGTACATTCCCTCACACACAGTATGATGTCCCCACAGTACATTCCCCCCACACACAGTATGATGTCCCCACAGTACATTCCCCCCACACACAGTATGATGTCCCCACAGTACATCCCCCACACAGTATGATGTCCCCACAGTACATTCCCCCACACACAGTATGATGCCCCATAGTACATTCCCCCACACACAGTATGATGCCCCACAGTACATTCCCCCACACACAGTATGATACCCCACAGTACATTCCCCACACACAGTATGATGTCCCCACAGTATATTCCCCACACACACAGTATGATGTCCCCACAATACATTCCCCACACACAGTATGATGCCCCCACAGTACATTCCCCCACACACAGTATGATGTCCCCACAGTACATTCCCCACACACAGTATGATGTCCTCACAGTACATTCCCCTCACACACAGTATGATGTCCCCACAGTACATTCCTCCACACACAGTATGATGTCCCCACAGTACATTCCCCCACACACAGTATGATGTCCCCACAGTACATTCCCATACACACACAGTATGATGTCCTCACAGTACAGTCCCCCACACACACAGTATGATGTCCCCACAGTACATTCCTCCACACACAGTATGTCCCCACAGTACATTCCCCCACACACAGTATGATGTCCTCACAGCACATTCCCCCACACACACAGTATGATGTCCCCACAGTACATTCCCTCCACACACAGTATGATGTCCCCACAGTACATTCCCCACACACAGTATGATGTCCCCACAGTACATTCCCCACACACAGTATGATGTCCCCACAGTACATTCCCCCACACACAGTATGATCTCCCCACAGTACATTCCTCCACACACAGTATGATGTCCCCACAGTACATTCCCCCACACACAGTATGATGTCCCCACAGTACATTCCTCCACACACAGTATGATGTCCCCACAGTACATTCCCCACACACAGTATGATGTCTCCACAGTACATTCCCCCCACACACAGTATGATGTCCTCACAGTACATTCCCCACACACAGTATGATGTCCCCACAGTACATTCCCTCCACACACAGTATGATGTCCCCACAGTACATTCCCCCACACACAGTATGATGTCCTCACAGTACATTCCCTCCACACACAGTATGATGTCCACACAGTACATTCCTCCACACACAGTATGATATCCTCACAGTACATTCCCTCCACACACAGTATGATGTCCTCACAGTACATTCCCTCCACACACAGTATGATGTCCCCACAGTACATTCCCCACACACAGTATGATGTCTCCACAGTACATTCCCCCACACACAGTATGATGTCTCCACAGTACATTCCCCCACACACAGTATGATGTTCTCACAGTACATTCGTCCACACACAGTATGATGTCACCACAGTACATTCCTCCACACACAGTATGATGTCTCCACAGTACATTCCCCCCACACACAGTATGATGTCTCCACAGTAAATTCCCCCGCACACAGTATGATGTCTCCACAGTACATTCCCCACACACAGTATGATGTCCCCACAGTACATTCCCTCCACACACAGTATGATGTCTCCACAGTACATTCCCCACACACAGTATGATGTCCCCACAGTACATTCCCTCCACACACAGTATGATGTCTCCACAGTACATTCCCCCACACACAGTATGATGTCCCCACAGTGCATTCCCCACACACAGTATGATGTCCTCACAGTACATTCCTCCACACACAGTATGATGTCCTCACAGTACATTCCTCCACACACAGTATGATGTCTCCACAGTACATTCCCCCACACACAGTATGATGTCCCCACAGTACATTCCCTCCACACACTGTATGATGTCCCCACAGTACATTCCCTCCACACACAGTATGATGTCTCCACAGCACATTCCCCACACACAGTATGATGTCTCCACAGTACATTCCTCCACACACAGTATGATGTCCCCACAGTACATTCCTCCACACACAGTATGATGTCTCCACAGTACATTCCCCCCACACACAGTATGATGTCTCCACAGTAAATTCCCCCGCACACAGTATGATGTCTCCACAGTACATTCCCCACACACAGTATGATGTCCCCACAGTACATTCCCTCCACACACAGTATGATGTCTCCACAGTACATTCCCCCCACACACAGTATGATGTCCCCACAGTGCATTCCCCACACACAGTATGATGTCCCCACAGTACATTCCCTTCACACACAGTATGATGTCCCCACAGTACATTCCCTCCACACACAGTATGATGTCTCCACAGTACATTCCTCCACACACAGTATGATGTCTCCACAGTACATTCCCCACACACAGTATGATGTCCCCACAGTACATTCCCTCCACACACAGTATGATGTCTCCACAGTACATTCCCCCACACACAGTATGATGTCCCCACAGTGCATTCCCCACACACAGTATGATGTCCCCACAGTACATTCCCTCCACACACAGTATGATGTCCCCACAGTACATTCCCTCCACACACAGTATGATGTCTCCACAGCACATTCCCCCCACACAGTATGATGTCTCCACAGTACATTCCCCACACACAGTATGATGTCCCCACAGTGCATTCCCCACACACAGTATGATGTCCCCACAGTACATTCCCTCCACACACAGTATGATGTCCCCACAGTACATTCCCTCCACACACAGTATGATGTCCCCACAGTACATTCCCTCCACACACAGTATGATGTCCCCACAGTACATTCCCTCCACACACAGTATGATGTCCCCACAGTACATTCCCTCCACACACAGTATGATGTCCCCACAGTACATTCCCTCCACACACAGTATGATGTCCCCACAGTACATTCCCCACACACAGTATGATGTCTCCACAGTACATTCCTCCACACACAGTATGATGTCCCTACAGTACATTCCCTCCACACACAGTATGATGTCCCCACAGTACATTCCCTCCACACACAGTATGATGTCCCCACAGTGCATTCCCCACACACAGTATGATGTCCCCACAGTACATTCCTCCACACACACAGTATGATGACCCCACAGTACATTCCCCCACACACAGTATGATGTCCCCACAGTACATTCCCCACACACAGTATGATGTCTCCACAGTACATTCCCCACACACAGTATGATGTCACCACAGTACATTCCCTCCACACACAGTATGATGTCTCCACAGTACATTCCCTCCACACAGTATGATGTCCCCACAGTACATTCCCTCCACACACAGTATGATGTCCCCACAGTACATTCCCCCACACACAGTATGATGTCCCCACAGTACATTCCCCACACACAGTATGATGTCTCCACAGTACATTCCCTCCACACAGTATGATGTCCCCACAGTACATTCCCTCCACACACAGTATGATGACCCCACAGTACATTCCCCCACACACAGTATGATGTCCCCACAGTACATTCCCCACACACAGTATGATGTCTCCACAGTACATTCCCCACACACAGTATGATGTCCTCACAGTACATTCCCCACACACAGTATGATGTCCTCACAGTACATTCCTCCACACACAGTATGATGTCCCCACAGTACATTCCCCCACACACAGTATGATGTCACCACAGTACATTCCCTCCACACACAGTATGATGTCCCCACAGTACATTCCCCACACACACAGTATGATGTCTCCACAGTACATTCCTCCACACACACAGTATGATGTCCCCACAGTACATTCCCCACACACAGTATGATGTCACCACAGTACATTCCCCCCACACACAGTATGATGTTCCCACAGTACATTCCCTCCACACACAGTATGATGTCTCCACAGTACATTCCTCCACACACACAGTATGATGTCCCCACAGTACATTCCCCACACACAGTATGATGTCACCACAGTACATTCCCTCCACACACAGTATGATGTCTCCACAGTACATTCCCCCCACACACAGTATGATGTCTCCACAGTACATTCCCTCCACACACAGTATGATGTCTCCACAGTACATTCCTCCACACACAGTATGATGTCTCCACAGTACATTCCTCCACACACAGTATGATGTCTCCACAGTACATTCCCCCCACACACAGTATGATGTCTCCACAGTACATTCCTCCACACACAGTATGATGTCTCCACAGTACATTCCCCCCACACACAGTATGATGTCCTCACAGTACATTCCTCCACACACAGTATGATGTCTCCACAGTACATTCCTCCGCACACAGTATGATGTCCTCACAGTACATTCCCTCCACACACAGTATGATGTCTCCACAGTACATTCCTCCACACACAGTATGATGTCTCCACAGTACATTCCTCCACACACAGTATGATGTCTCCACAGTACATTCCCCCCACACACAGTATGATGTCTCCACAGTACATTCCCCCCACACACAGTATGATGTCTCCACAGTACATTCCCTCCACACACAGTATGATGTCTCCACAGTACATTCCCTCCACACACAGTATGATGTCTCCACAGTACATTCCCTCCACACACAGTATGATGTCCTCACAGTACATTCCTCCACACACAGTATGATGTCCTCACAGTACATTCCTCCACACACAGTATGATGTCTCCACAGTACATTCCTCCACACACAGTATGATGTCTCCACAGTACATTCCTCCACACACAGTATGATGTCCCCACAGTACATTCCTCCACACACAGTATGATGTCCCCACAGTACATTCCCCCACACACAGTATGATGTCCCCATAGTACATTCCCCCACACACAGTATGATGTCCCCACAGTACATTCCTCCACACACAGTATGATGTCCTCACAGTACATTCCTCCACACACAGTATGATGTCCCCACAGTACATTCCTCCACACACAGTATGATGTCCCCACAGTACATTCCTCCACACACAGTATGATGTCCCCACAGTACATTCCTCCACACACAGTATGATGTCCTCACAGTACATTCCCCCACACACAGTATGATGTCCCCACAGTACATTCCCCCACACACAGTATGATGTCCCCACAGTACATTCCTCCACACACAGTATGATGTCCCCACAGTACATTCCCTCCACACACAGTATGATGTCTCCACAGTACATTCCCTCCACACACAGTATGATGTCCCCACAGTACATTCCTCCACACACAGTATGATGTCCTCACAGTACATTCCCCCCACACACAGTATGATGTCCCCACAGTACATTCCCCCACACACAGTATGATGTCTCCACAGTACATTCCCCCACACACAGTATGATGTCCCCACAGTACATTCCCCCACACACAGTATGATGTCCCCACAGTACATTCCTCCACACACAGTATGATATCCCCACAGTACATTCCCTCCACACACAGTATGATGTCCTCACAGTACATTCCCCCCACACACAGTATGATGTCCCCACAGTACATTCCCCCACACACAGTATGATGTCTCCACAGTACATTCCCCACACACAGTATGATGTCACCACAGTACATTCCCCCACACACAGTATGATGTCCTCACAGTACATTCCTCCACACACAGTATGATGTCCCCACAGTACATTCCTCCACACACAGTATGATGTCCCCACAGTACATTCCCTCCACACACAGTATGATGTCTCCACAGTACATTCCCTCCACACACAGTATGATGTCCCCACAGTACATTCCCCACACACAGTATGATGTCCTCACAGTACATTCCCTCCACACACAGTATGATGTCTCCACAGTACATTCCCTCCACACACAGTATGATGTCCCCACAGTACATTCCCCACACACACAGTATGATGTCTCCACAGTACATTCCCTCCACACACAGTATGATGTCTCCACAGTACATTCCCTCCACACACAGTATGATGTCCCCACAGTACATTCCCCACACACACAGTATGATGTCTCCACAGTACATTCCTCCACACACAGTATGATGTCTCCACAGTACATTCCTCCACACACAGTATGATGTCCCCACAGTACATTCCTCCACACACAGTATGATGTCCCCACAGTACATTCCCCCACACACAGTATGATGTCCCCACAGTACATTCCCCCACACACAGTATGATGTCCCCACAGTACATTCCTCCACACACAGTATGATGTCCTCACAGTACATTCCTCCACACACAGTATGATGTCCTCACAGTACATTCCCCCACACACAGTATGATGTCCCCACAGTACATTCCTCCACACACAGTATGATGTCCCCACAGTACATTCCTCCACACACAGTATGATGTCCTCACAGTACATTCCCCCACACACAGTATGATGTCCCCACAGTACATTCCTCCACACACAGTATGATGTCTCCACAGTACATTCCCTCCACACACAGTATGATGTCCCCACAGTACATTCCCCACACACAGTATGATGTCTCCACAGTACATTCCCTCCACACACAGTATGATGTCTCCACAGTACATTCCCTCCACACACAGTATGATGTCCCCACAGTACATTCCCCACACACACAGTATGATGTCTCCACAGTACATTCCCCACACACAGTATGATGTCCCCAGAGTACATTCCTCCACACACAGTATGATGTCCTCACAGTACATTCCTCCACACACAGTATGATGTCCCCACAGTACATTCCCTCCACACACAGTATGATGTCTCCACAGTACATTCCCTCCACACACAGTATGATGTCCTCACAGTACATTCCTCCACACACAGTATGATGTCCCCACAGTACATTCCTCCACACACAGTATGATGTCCCCACAGTACATTCCCTCCACACACAGTATGATGTCTCCACAGTACATTCCTCCACACACAGTATGATGTCTCCACAGTACATTCCTCCACACACAGTATGATGTCCCCACAGTACATTCCTCCACACACAGTATGATGTCTCCACAGTACATTCCTCCACACACAGTATGATGTCCCCACAGTACATTCCCTCCACACATAGTATGATGTCTCCACAGTACATTCCCCCACACACAGTATGATGTCCTCACAGTACATTCCCTCCACACACAGTATGATGTCCACACAGTACATTCCCTCCACACACAGTATGATGTCTCCACAGTACATTCCCCCACACACAGTATGATGTCCTCACAGTACATTCCTCCACACACAGTATGATGTCCTCACAGTACATTCCCTCCACACACAGTATGATGTCTCCACAGTACATTCCTCCACACACAGTATGATGTCTCCACAGTACATTCCCTCCACACACAGTATGATGTCTCCACAGTACATTCCCTCCACACACAGTATGATGTCTCCACAGTACATTCCCCCACACACAGTATGATGTCTCCACAGTACATTCCTCCACACACAGTATGATGTCCCCACAGTACATTCCCCCACACACAGTATGATGTCCCCACAGTACATTCCTCCACACACAGTATGATGTCCCCACAGTACATTCCCTCCACACACAGTATGATGTCCCCACAGTACATTCCCCCCACACACAGTATGATGTCTCCACAGTACATTCCTCCACACACAGTATGATGTCCTCACAGTACATTCCTCCACACACAGTATGATGTCCCCACAGTACATTCCCCCCACACACAGTATGATGTCTCCACAGTACATTCCCCCCACACACAGTATGATGTCTCCACAGTACATTCCCCACACACAGTATAATGTCCTCACAGTACATTCCCCCCACACACAGTATGATGTCTCCACAGTACATTCCCCCCACACACAGTATGATGTCTCCACAGTACATTCCCCACACACAGTATGATGTCCTCACAGTACATTCCCCCCACACACAGTATGATGTCTCCACAGTACATTCCCCACACACAGTATGATGTCACCACAGTACATTCCCTCCACACACAGTATGATGTCTCCACAGTACATTCCCCCCACACACAGTATGATGTCTCCACAGTACATTCCCTCCACACACAGTATGATGTCCCCACAGTACATTCCCTCCACACACAGTATGATGTCTCCACAGTACATTCCTCCACACACAGTATGATGTCCCCACAGTACATTCCCTCCACACACAGTATGATGTCTCCACAGTACATTCCCCCCACACACAGTATGATGTCTCCACAGTACATTCCCTCCACACACAGTATGATGTCCCCACAGTACATTCCCCCACACACAGTATGATGTCCCCACAGTACATTCCCTCCACACAGTATGATGTCCTCACAGTACATTCCCCACACACAGTATGATGTCTCCACAGTACATTCCCCCACACACAGTATGATGTCCCCCAGTACATTCCCCCACACACAGTATGATGTCCCCACAGTACATTCCCCCACACACAGTATGATGTCTCCACAGTACATTCCTCCACACACAGTATGATGTCTCCACAGTACATTCCCTCCACACACAGTATGATGTCCCCACAGTACATTCCCCACACACAGCATGATGTCCTCACAGTACATTCCCCACACACAGTATGATGTCTCCACAGTACATTCCCCACACACAGTATGATGTCCCCACAGTACATTCCCTCCACACACAGTATGATGTCTCCACAGTACATTCCCCCCACACACAGTATGATGTCTCCACAGTACATTCCCTCCACACACAGTATGATGTCCCCACAGTACATTCCCCCACACACAGTATGATGTCCCCACAGTACATTCCCTCCACACAGTATGATGTCCTCACAGTACATTCCCCACACACAGTATGATGTCTCCACAGTACATTCCCTCCACACACAGTATGATGTCCCCACAGTACATTCCCCCACACACAGTATGATGTCCCCACAGTACATTCCCTCCACACAGTATGATGTCCTCACAGTACATTCCCCACACACAGCATGATGTCCTCACAGTACATTCCCCCACACACAGTATGATGTCCCCACAGTACATTCCCCCCACACACAGTATGATGTCCTCACAGTACATTCCCCACACACAGTATGATGTCCTCACAGTACATTCCCCACACACAGTATGATGTCTCCACAGTACATTCCCCACACACAGTATGATGTCCCCACAGTACATTCCCTCCACACACAGTATGATGTCTCCACAGTACATTCCCCCACACACAGTATGATGTCCCCACAGTACATTCCCTCCACACACAGTATGATGTCTCCACAGTACATTCCCCCACACACAGTATGATGTCCTCACAGTACATTCCCCCACACACAGTATGATGTCCCCACAGTACATTCCCCACACACAGTATGATGTCTCCACAGTACATTCCCCCACACACAGTATGATGTCCTCACAGTACATTCCCTCCACACACAGTATGATGTCTCCACAGTACATCCCCCACACAGTATGATGTCTCCACAGTACATTCCCTCCACACACAGTATGATGTCTCCACAGTACATTCCCCACACACAGCATGATGTCCTCACAGTACATTCCCCACACACAGTATGATGTCTCCACAGTACATTCCCCACACACAGTATGATGTCCCCACAGTACATTCCCTCCACACACAGTATGATGTCTCCACAGTACATTCCCCCCACACACAGTATGATGTCTCCACAGTACATTCCCTCCACACACAGTATGATGTCCCCACAGTACATTCCCCCACACACAGTATGATGTCCCCACAGTACATTCCCTCCACACAGTATGATGTCCTCACAGTACATTCCCCACACACAGTATGATGTCTCCACAGTACATTCCCTCCACACACAGTATGATGTCCCCACAGTACATTCCCCCACACACAGTATGACGTCCCCACAGTACATTCCCTCCACACACAGTATGATGTCTCCACAGTACATTCCCTCCACACACAGTATGATGTCCTCACAGTACATTCCTCCACACACAGTATGATGTCCTCACAGTACATTCCCCCACACACAGTATGATGTCCTCACAGTACATTCCCTCCACACACAGTATGATGTCACCACAGTACATTCCCTCCACACACAGTATGATGTCTCCACAGTACATTCCCCACACACAGTATGATGTCCCCACAGTACATTCCCTCCACACACAGTATGATGTCTCCACAGTACATTCCTCCACACACAGTATGATGTCCTCACAGTACATTCCTCCACACACAGTATGATGTCTCCACAGTACATTCCTCCACACACAGTATGATGTCCCCACAGTACATTCCCCCACACACAGTATGATGTCCTCACAGTACATTCCCTCCACACACAGTATGATGTCTCCACAGTACATTCCTCCACACACAGTATGATGTCCTCACAGTACATTCCTCCACACACAGTATGATGTCTCCACAGTACATTCCTCCACACACAGTATGATGTCTCCACAGTACATTCCTCCACACACAGTATGATGTCTCCACAGTACATTCCCTCCACACACAGTATGATGTCCTCACAGTACATTCCCTCCACACAAAGTATGATGCCCCCACAGTACATTCCTCCACACACAGTATGATGTCCTCACAGTACATTCCTCCACACACAGTATGATGTCTCCACAGTACATTCCTCCACACACAGTATGATGTCTCCACAGTACATTCCTCCACACACAGTATGATGTCTCCACAGTACATTCCCTCCACACACAGTATGATGTCTCCACAGTACATTCCTCCACACACAGTATGATGTCCTCACAGTACATTCCTCCACACACAGTATGATGTCTCCACAGTACATTCCTCCACACACAGTATGATGTCTCCACAGTACATTCCTCCACACACAGTATGATGTCTCCACAGTACATTCCTCCACACACAGTATGATGTCCTCACAGTACATTCCTCCACACACAGTATGATGTCCTCACAGTACATTCCCCCACACACAGTATGATGTCCTCACAGTACATTCCTCCACACACAGTATGATGTCTCCACAGTACATTCCCTCCACACACAGTATGATGTCCTCACAGTACATTCCCTCCACACACAGTATGATGTCTCCACAGTACATTCCTCCACACACAGTATGATGTCCTCACAGTACATTCCTCCACACACAGTATGATGTCCTCACAGTACATTCCTCCACACACAGTATGATGTCTCCACAGTACATTCCCCCACACACAGTATGATGTCCTCACAGTACATTCCTCCACACACAGTATGATGTCTCCACAGTACATTCCTCCACACACAGTATGATGTCTCCACAGTACATTCCCTCCACACACAGTATGATGTCCTCACAGTACATTCCCTCCACACACAGTATGTCCTCACAGTACATTCCCCCACACACAGTATGATGTCTCCACAGTACATTCCCCCACACACAGTATGATGTCCCCACAGTACATTCCCCCACACACAGTATGATGTCTCCACAGTACATTCCTCCACACACAGTATGATGTCCCCACAGTACATTCCTCCACACACAGTATGATGTCCTCACAGTACATTCCCTCCACACACAGTATGATGTCTCCACAGTACATTCCCCCACACACAGTATGATGTCCCCACAGTGCATTCCCCACACACAGTATGATGTCCTCACAGTACATTCCTCCACACACAGTATGATGTCCTCACAGTACATTCCTCCACACACAGTATGATGTCTCCACAGTACATTCCCTCCACACACTGTATGATGTCCCCACAGTACATTCCCTCCACACACAGTATGATGTCTCCACAGCACATTCCCCACACACAGTATGATGTCTCCACAGTACATTCCTCCACACACAGTATGATGTCTCCACAGTACATTCCCCCCACACACAGTATGATGTCTCCACAGTAAATTCCCCGGCACACAGTATGATGTCTCCACAGTACATTCCCCCCACACACAGTATGATGTCCCCACAGTACATTCCCTCCACACACAGTATGATGTCTCCACAGTACATTCCCCCCACACACAGTATGATGTCCCCACAGTGCATTCCCCACACACAGTATGATGTCCCCACAGTACATTCCCTCCACACACAGTATGATGTCCCCACAGTACATTCCCTCCACACACAGTATGATGTCCCCACAGTACATTCCCTCCACACACAGTATGATTCCCCACAGTACATTCCCTCCACACACAGTATGATGTCTCCACAGTACATTCCCCCCACACACAGTATGATGTCCCCACAGTGCATTCCCCACACACAGTATGATGTCCCCACAGTACATTCCCTCCACACACAGTATGATGTCTCCACAGTACATTCCCCCCACACACAGTATGATGTCCCCACAGTGCATTCCCCACACACAGTATGATGTCCCCACAGTACATTCCCTCCACACACAGTATGATGTCCCCACAGTACATTCCCTCCACACACAGTATGATGTCTCCACAGTACATTCCTCCACACACAGTATGATGTCTCCACAGTACATTCCCCACACACAGTATGATGTCCCCACAGTACATTCCCTCCACACACAGTATGATGTCTCCACAGTACATTCCCCCACACACAGTATGATGTCCCCACAGTGCATTCCCCACACACAGTATGATGTCCCCACAGTACATTCCCTCCACACACAGTATGATGTCCCCACAGTACATTCCCTCCACACACAGTATGATGTCTCCACAGCACATTCCCCCCACACAGTATGATGTCTCCTCAGTACATTCCCCACACACAGTATGATGTCCCCACAGTGCATTCCCCACACACAGTATGATGTCCCCACAGTACATTCCCTCCACACACAGTATGATGTCCCCACAGTACATTCCCTCCACACACAGTATGATGTCCCCACAGTACATTCCCTCCACACACAGTATGATGTCCCCACAGTACATTCCCTCCACACACAGTATGATGTCCCCACAGTACATTCCCTCCACACACAGTATGATGTCCCCACAGTACATTCCCTCCACACACAGTATGATGTCTCACAGTACATTCCTCCACACACAGTATGATGTCTCCACAGTACATTCCCTCCACACACAGTATGATGTCCCCACAGTACATTCCCCACACACAGCATGATGTCCTCACAGTACATTCCCCACACACAGTATGATGTCTCCACAGTACATTCCCCACACACAGTATGATGTCCCCACAGTACATTCCCTCCACACACAGTATGATGTCTCCACAGTACATTCCCCCCACACACAGTATGATGTCTCCACAGTACATTCCCTCCACACACAGTATGATGTCCCCACAGTACATTCCCCCACACACAGTATGATGTCCCCACAGTACATTCCCTCCACACAGTATGATGTCCTCACAGTACATTCCCCACACACAGTATGATGTCTCCACAGTACATTCCCTCCACACACAGTATGATGTCCCCACAGTACATTCCCCCACACACAGTATGATGTCCCCACAGTACATTCCCTCCACACAGTATGATGTCCTCACAGTACATTCCCCACACACAGCATGATGTCCTCACAGTACATTCCCCACACACAGTATGATGTCCCCACAGTACATTCCCCCACACACAGTATGATGTCTCACAGTACATTCCCCACACACAGTATGATGTCCCCACAGTACATTCCCTCCACACACAGTATGATGTCTCCACAGTACATTCCCCCACACACAGTATGATGTCCCCACAGTACATTCCCCCACACACAGCATGATGTCCCCACAGTACATTCCTCCACACACAGTATGATGTCCCCACAGTACATTCCTCCACACACAGTATGATGTCCTCACAGTACATTCCCCACACACAGTATGATGTCTCCACAGTACATTCCCCACACACAGTATGATGTCCCCACAGTACATTCCCTCCACACACAGTATGATGTCTCCACAGTACATTCCCCACACACAGTATGATGTCCCCACAGTACATTCCCTCCACACACAGTATGATGTCTCCACAGTACATTCCCCACACACAGTATGATGTCCCCACAGTACATTCCCTCCACACACAGTATGATGTCTCCACAGTACATTCCCCCACACACAGTATGATGTCCTCACAGTACATTCCCTCCACACACAGTATGATGTCCCCACAGTACATTCCCCACACACAGTATGATGTCTCCACAGTACATTCCCCCACACACAGTATGATGTCCCCACAGTACATTCCCTCACACACAGTATGATGTCTCCACAGTACATTCCCCCACACACAGTATGATGTCCTCACAGTACATTCCCTCCACACACAGTATGATGTCTCCACAGTACATTCCCCACACACAGTATGATGTCCTCACAGTACATTCCCCACACACAGTATGATGTCTCCACAGTACATCCCCACACACAGTATGATGTCCCACAGTACATTCCCTCCACACACAGTATGATGTCTCCACAGTACATTCCCCCACACACAGTATGATGTCTCCACAGTACATTCCCTCCACACACAGTATGATGTCTCCACAGTACATTCCCCCACACACAGTATGATGTCCCCACAGTACATTCCCTCCACACAGTATGATGTCCTCACAGTACATTCCCCACACACAGTATGATGTCTCCACAGTACATTCCCTCCACACACAGTATGATGTCCCCACAGTACATTCCCCCACACACAGTATGACGTCCCCACAGTACATTCCCCCACACACAGTATGATGTCTCCACAGTACATTCCCTCCACACACAGTATGATGTCCTCACAGTACATTCCTCCACACACAGTATGATGTCCTCACAGTACATTCCCCCACACACAGTATGATGTCCTCACAGTACATTCCCTCCACACACAGTATGATGTCTCCACAGTACATTCCCTCCACACACAGTATGATGTCTCCACAGTACATTCCCCACACACAGTATGATGTCCCACAGTACATTCCTCCACACACAGTATGATGTCTCCACAGTACATTCCTCCACACACAGTATGATGTCCTCCACAGTACATTCCTCCACACACAGTATGATGTCTCCACAGTACATTCCTCCACACACAGTATGATGTCCTCACAGTACATTCCCCCACACACAGTATGATGTCCTCACAGTACATTCCTCCACACACAGTATGATGTCTCCACAGTACATTCCTCCACACACAGTATGATGTCCTCACAGTACATTCCTCCCACACACAGTATGATGTCCTCACAGTACATTCCCTCCACACACAGTATGATGTCTCCACAGTACATTCCTCCACACACAGTATGATGTCCTCACAGTACATTCCCTCCACACACAGTATGATGTCCTCACAGTACATTCCCTCCACACACAGTATGATGTCTCCACAGTACATTCCTCCACACACAGTATGATGTCCTCACAGTACATTCCTCCACACACAGTATGATGTCCTCACAGTACATTCCCCCCACACACAGTATGATGTCCTCACAGTACATTCCTCCACACACAGTATGATGTCTCCACAGTACATTCCTCCACACACAGTATGATGTCCTCACAGTACATTCCCTCCACACACAGTATGATGTCTCCACAGTACATTCCTCCACACACAGTATGATGTCTCCACAGTACATTCCTTCACACACAGTATGATGTCCTCACAGTACATTCCTCCACACACAGTATGATGTCTCCACAGTACATTCCTCCACACACAGTATGATGTCCTCACAGTACATTCTCCACACACAGTATGATGTCTCCACAGTACATTCCTCCACACACAGTATGATGTCTCCACAGTACATTCCCTCCACACACAGTATGATGTCCTCACAGTACATTCCCTCCACACACAGTATGATGTCCTCACAGTACATTCCCCCACACCAGTATGATGTCTCCACAGTACATTCCCCCACACACAGTATGATGTCCCCACAGTACATTCCCCCACACACAGTATGATGTCTCCACAGTACATTCCTCCACACACAGTATGATGTCCCCACAGTACATTCCTCCACACACAGTATGATGTCCTCACAGTACATTCCCTCCACACACAGTATGATGTCTCCACAGTACATTCCCCCACACACAGTATGATGTCCCCACAGTGCATTCCCCACACACAGTATGATGTCCTCACAGTACATTCCTCCACACACAGTATGATGTCCTCCACAGTACATTCCTCCACACACAGTATGATGTCCTCCACAGTACATTCCCTCTTCCCTCCACACACTGTATGATGTCCCCACAGTACATTCCCTCCACACACAGTATGATGTCTCCACAGCACATTCCCCACACACAGTATGATGTCTCCACAGTACATTCCTCCACACACAGTATGATGTCTCCACAGTACATTCCCCCCACACACAGTATGATGTCTCCACAGTACATTCCCCCGCACACAGTATGATGTCTCCACAGTACATTCCCCCCACACACAGTATGATGTCCCCACAGTACATTCCCTCCACACACAGTATGATGTCTCCACAGTACATTCCCCCCACACACAGTATGATGTCCCCACAGTGCATTCCCCCACACACAGTATGATGTCCCCACAGTACATTCCCTCCACACACAGTATGATGTCTCCACAGTACATTCCCTCCACACACAGTATGATGTCCCCACAGTACATTCCCTCCACACACAGTATGATGTCCCCACAGTACATTCCCTCCACACACAGTATGATGTCTCCACAGTACATTCCCCCCACACACAGTATGATGTCCCCACAGTGACATTCCCCACACACAGTATGATGTCCCCACAGTACATTCCCTCCACACACAGTATGATGTCTCCACAGTACATTCCCCCCACACACAGTATGATGTCCCCACAGTGCATTCCCCACACACAGTATGATGTCCCCACAGTACATTCCCTCCACACACAGTATGATGTCCCCACAGTACATTCCCTCCACACACAGTATGATGTCTCCACAGTACATTCCTCCACACACAGTATGATGTCTCCACAGTACATTCCCCACACACAGTATGATGTCCCCACAGTACATTCCCTCCACACACAGTATGATGTCTCCACAGTACATTCCCCCACACACAGTATGATGTCCCCACAGTACATTCCCTCCCACACACAGTATGATGTCCCCACAGTACATTCCCTCCACACACAGTATGATGTCCCCACAGTACATTCCCTCCACACACAGTATGATGTCTCCACAGTACATTCCCCCCACACACAGTATGATGTCTCCTCAGTACATCCCTCTCACACACAGTATGATGTCCCCACAGTACATTCCCCCACACACAGTATGATGTCCCCACAGTACATTCCCTCCACACACAGTATGATGTCCCCACAGTACATTCCCTCCACACACAGTATGATGTCCCCACAGTACATTCCCTCCACACACAGTATGATGTCCCCACAGTACATTCCCTCCACACACAGTATGATGTCCCCACAGTACATTCCCTCCACACACAGTATGATGTCCCCACAGTACATTCCCTCCACACACAGTATGATGTCCCCACAGTACATTCCCCACACACAGTATGATGTCTCCACAGTACATTCCTCCACACACAGTATGATGTCCCCACAGTACATTCCCACACACAGTATGATGTCTCCACAGTACATTCCTCCACACACAGTATGATGTCCCCACAGTGCATTCCCCACACACAGTATGATGTCCCCACAGTACATTCCCTCCACACACAGTATGATGTCCCCACAGTACATTCCCTCACACACAGTATGATGTCCCCACAGTACATTCCCTCCACACACAGTATGATGTCCCCACAGTACATTCCCTCCACACACAGTATGATGTCCCCACAGTACATTCCCTCCACACACAGTATGATGTCCCCACAGTGCATTCCCCACACACAGTATGATGTCCCCACAGTACATTCCTCCACACACAGTATGATGACCCCACAGTACATTCCCCCACACACAGTATGATGTCCCCACAGTACATTCCCCACACACAGTATGATGTCTCCACAGTACATTCCCCACACACAGTATGATGTCACCACAGTACATTCCCTCCACACACAGTATGATGTCTCCACAGTACATTCCCCTCCACACAGTATGATGTCCCCACAGTACATTCCCTCCACACACAGTATGATGTCCCCACAGTACATTCCCCACACACAGTATGATGTCCCCACAGTACATTCCTCCACACACAGTATGATGTCCTCACAGTACATTCCCCACACACAGTATGATGTCACCACAGTACATTCCCTCCACACACAGTATGATGTCTCCACAGTACATTCCCTCCACACAGTATGATGTCCCCACAGTACATTCCCTCCACACACAGTATGATGTCCTCACAGTACATTCCCTCACACACACAGTATGATGTCCTCACAGTACATTCCCCCACACACAGTATGATGTCTCCACAGTACATTCCCTCCACACAGTATGATGTCCCCACAGTACATTCCCTCCACACACAGTATGATGTCTCCACAGTACATTCCCCCACACACAGTATGATGTCCCCACAGTACATTCCCCACACACAGTATGATGTCTCCACAGTACATTCCCCACACACAGTATGATGTCTCCACAGTACATTCCTCCACACACAGTATGATGTCCCCACAGTACATTCCCCACACACAGTATGATGTCACCACAGTACATTCCCTCCACACACAGTATGATGTCTCCACAGTACATTCCCTCCACACACAGTATGATGTCTCCCACAGTACATTCCCTCCACACACAGTATGATGTCTCCACAGTACATTCCCCCACACACAGTATGATGTCCCCACAGTACATTCCCTCCACACACAGTATGATGTCTCCACAGTACATTCCTCCACACACAGTATGATGTCTCCACAGTACATTCCCCACACACAGTATGATGTCTCCACAGTACATTCCTCCACACACAGTATGATGTCTCCACAGTACATTCCCCACACACAGTATGATGTCTCCACAGTACATTCCCTCCACACACAGTATGATGTCTCCACAGTACATTCCCCCACACACAGTATGATGTCCCCACAGTACATTCCTCCACACACAGTATGATGTCCCCACAGTACATTCCTCCACACACAGTATGATGTCCCCACAGTACATTCCCTCCACACACAGTATGATGTCCTCACAGTACATTCCCCCCACACAGTATGATGTCCCCACAGTACATTCCCCCACACACAGTATGATGTCTCCACAGTACATTCCTCCACACACAGTATGATGTCACCACAGTACATTCCCCACACACAGTATGATGTCCTCACAGTACATTCCTCCACACACAGTATGATGTCCCCACAGTACATTCCTCCACACACAGTATGATGTCCCCACAGTACATTCCCTCCACACACAGTATGATGTCCCCACAGTACATTCCCCACACACAGTATGATGTCCTCACAGTACATTCCCCACACACAGTATGATGTCCCCACAGTACATTCCCTCCACACACAGTATGATGTCCCCACAGTACATTCCCCACACACAGTATGATGTCCTCACAGTACATTCCTCCACACACAGTATGATGTCCCCACAGTACATTCCTCCACACACAGTATGATGTCCCCACAGTACATTCCCTCCACACACAGTATGATGTCCCCACAGTACATTCCCCACACACAGTATGATGTCCCCACAGTACATTCCTCCACACACAGTATGATGTCCCCACAGTACATTCCCTCCACACACAGTATGATGTCCCCACAGTACATTCCCCACACACAGTATGATGTCACCACAGTACATTCCCCCACACACAGTATGATGTCCTCACAGTACATTCCTCCACACACAGTATGATGTCCCCACAGTACATTCCCTCCACACACAGTATGATGTCCTCACAGTACATTCCCCACACACAGTATGATGTCCCCACAGTACATTCCCTCCACACACAGTATGATGTCCTCACAGTACATTCCCCACACACAGTATGATGTCCCCACAGTACATTCCCTCCACACACAGTATGATGTCCCCACAGTACATTCCCCACACACAGTATGATGTCCTCACAGTACATTCCCCACACACAGTATGATGTCCTCACAGTACATTCCTCCACACACAGTATGATGTCCCCACAGTACATTCCTCCACACACAGTATGATGTCCCCACAGTACATTCCCTCCACACACAGTATGATGTCCCCACAGTACATTCCCCACACACAGTATGATGTCCTCACAGTACATTCCCTCCACACACAGTATGATGTCCCCACAGTACATTCCTCCACACACAGTATGATGTCCCCACAGTACATTCCTCCACACACAGTATGATATCCCCACAGTACATTCCCTCCACACACAGTATGATGTCCTCACAGTACATTCCCCCCACACACAGTATGATGTCCCCACAGTACATTCCCCCACACACAGTATGATGTCTCCACAGTACATTCCCCACACACAGTATGATGTCACCACAGTACATTCCCCCACACACAGTATGATGTCCTCACAGTACATTCCTCCACACACAGTATGATGTCCCCACAGTACATTCCTCCACACACAGTATGATGTCCCCACAGTACATTCCCTCCACACACAGTATGATGTCCCCACAGTACATTCCCCACACACAGTATGATGTCCTCACAGTACATTCCCCACACACAGTATGATGTCCCCACAGTACATTCCCTCCACACACAGTATGATGTCCCCACAGTACATTCCCCACACACAGTATGATGTCCTCACAGTACATTCCTCCACACACAGTATGATGTCCCCACAGTACATTCCTCCACACACAGTATGATGTCCCCACAGTACATTCCCTCCACACACAGTATGATGTCCCCACAGTACATTCCCCACACACAGTATGATGTCCCCACAGTACATTCCTCCACACACAGTATGATGTCCCCACAGTACATTCCCTCCACACACAGTATGATGTCCCCACAGTACATTCCCCACACACAGTATGATGTCACCACAGTACATTCCCCCACACACAGTATGATGTCCTCACAGTACATTCCTCCACACACAGTATGATGTCCCCACAGTACATTCCCTCCACACACAGTATGATGTCCTCACAGTACATTCCCCACACACAGTATGATGTCCCCACAGTACATTCCCTCCACACACAGTATGATGTCCTCACAGTACATTCCCCACACACAGTATGATGTCCCCACAGTACATTCCCTCCACACACAGTATGATGTCCCCACAGTACATTCCCCACACACAGTATGATGTCCTCACAGTACATTCCTCCACACACAGTATGATGTCCCCACAGTACATTCCTCCACACACAGTATGATGTCCCCACAGTACATTCCCTCCACACACAGTATGATGTCCCCACAGTACATTCCCCACACACAGTATGATGTCCTCACAGTACATTCCCTCCACACACAGTATGATGTCTCCACAGTACATTCCCTCCACACACAGTATGATGTCCCCACAGTACATTCCCCACACACACAGTATGATGTCTCCACAGTACATTCCCTCCACACACAGTATGATGTCTCCACAGTACATTCCCCACACACAGTATGATGTCCTCACAGTACATTCCCTCCACACACAGTATGATGTCTCCACAGTACATTCCCTCCACACACAGTATGATGTCTCCACAGTACATTCCCCACACACAGTATGATGTCCTCACAGTACATTCCCCACACACAGTATGATGTCTCCACAGTACATTCCCTCCACACACAGTATGATGTCCCCACAGTACATTCCCCACACACACAGTATGATGTCTCCACAGTACATTCCCTCCACACACAGTATGATGTCTCCACAGTACATTCCCTCCACACACAGTATGATGTCCCCACAGTACATTCCCCACACACACAGTATGATGTCTCCACAGTACATTCCCCACACACAGTATGATGTCCTCACAGTACATTCCTCCACACACAGTATGATGTCCCCACAGTACATTCCTCCACACACAGTATGATGTCTCCACAGTACATTCCTCCACACACAGTATGATGTCCCCACAGTACATTCCCCACACACAGTATGATGTCTCCACAGTACATTCCCCCACACACAGTATGATGTCCCCACAGTACATTCCCCCACACACAGTATGATGTCCTCACAGTACATTCCCTCCACACACAGTATGATGTCTCCACAGTACATTCCCCACACACAGTATGATGTCCTCACAGTACATTCCTCCACACACAGTATGATGTCCCCACAGTACATTCCCTCCACACACAGTATGATGTCTCCACAGTACATTCCTCCACACACAGTATGATGTCCCCACAGTACATTCCCTCCACATACAGTATGATGTCCCCACAGTACATTCCCCCCACACAGTATGATGTCCTCACAGTACATTCCCCCACACACAGTATGATGTCTCCACAGTACATTCCCTCCACACACAGTATGATGTCCCCACAGTACATTCCCCACACACACAGTATGATGTCTCCACAGTACATTCCCTCCACACACAGTATGATGTCTCCACAGTACATTCCCTCCACACACAGTATGATGTCCCCACAGTACATTCCCCACACACACAGTATGATGTCTCCACAGTACATTCCCCACACACAGTATGATGTCCTCACAGTACATTCCTCCACACACAGTATGATGTCCCCACAGTACATTCCTCCACACACAGTATGATGTCTCCACAGTACATTCCTCCACACACAGTATGATGTCCCCACAGTACATTCCCCACACACAGTATGATGTCTCCACAGTACATTCCCCCCACACACAGTATGATGTCCCCACAGTACATTCCCCCACACACAGTATGATGTCCTCACAGTACATTCCCTCCACACACAGTATGATGTCTCCACAGTACATTCCCCACACACAGTATGATGTCCTCACAGTACATTCCTCCACACACAGTATGATGTCCCCACAGTACATTCCCTCCACACACAGTATGATGTCTCCACAGTACATTCCTCCACACACAGTATGATGTCCCCACAGTACATTCCCTCCACATACAGTATGATGTCCCCACAGTACATTCCCCCCACACAGTATGATGTCCTCACAGTACATTCCCCCCACACACAGTATGATGTCTCCACAGTACATTCCTCCACACACAGTATGATGTCTCCACAGTACATTCCCCCACACACAGTATGATGTCTCCACAGTACATTCCTCCACACACAGTATGATGTCTCCACAGTACATTCCCCCACACACAGTATGATGTCCCCACAGTACATTCCCCCACACACAGTATGATGTCCCCACAGTACATTCCTCCACACACAGTATGATGTCCCCACAGTACATTCCTCCACACACAGTATGATGTCCTCACAGTACATTCCCTCCACACACAGTATGATGTCCACACAGTACATTCCCTCCACACACAGTATGATGTCTCCACAGTACATTCCCCCACACACAGTATGATGTCCTCACAGTACATTCCTCCACACACAGTATGATGTCCTCACAGTACATTCCCTCCACACACAGTATGATGTCTCCACAGTACATTCCTCCACACACAGTATGATGTCTCCACAGTACATTCCCTCCACACACAGTATGATGTCTCCACAGTACATTCCCTCCACACACAGTATGATGTCCCCACAGTACATTCCCCACACACACAGTATGATGTCTCCACAGTACATTCCCTCCACACACAGTATGATGTCTCCACAGTACATTCCCCCACACACAGTATGATGTCTCCACAGTACATTCCTCCACACACAGTATGATGTCCTCACAGTACATTCCCCCCACACACAGTATGATGTCTACACAGTACATTCCCTCCACACACAGTATGATGTCCCCACAGTACATTCCCCCACACACAGTATGATGTCCCCACAGTACATTCCTCCACACACAGTATGATGTCCCCACAGTACATTCCCTCCACACACAGTATGATGTCACCACAGTACATTCCCTCCACACACAGTATGATGTCTCCACAGTACATTCCTCCACACACAGTATGATGTCCTCACAGTACATTCCTCCACACACAGTATGATGTCCCCACAGTACATTCCCCCCACACACAGTATGATGTCTCCACAGTACATTCCCCCCACACACAGTATGATGTCTCCACAGTACATTCCCCACACACAGTATGATGTCCTCACAGTACATTCCCCCCACACACAGTATGATGTCTCCACAGTACATTCCCCCCACACACAGTATGATGTCTCCACAGTACATTCCCCACACACAGTATGATGTCCTCACAGTACATTCCCCCCACACACAGTATGATGTCTCCACAGTACATTCCCCACACACAGTATGATGTCACCACAGTACATTCCCTCCACACACAGTATGATGTCTCCACAGTACATTCCCCCCACACACAGTATGATGTCTCCACAGTACATTCCCTCCACACACAGTATGATGTCCCCACAGTACATTCCCTCCACACACAGTATGATGTCTCCACAGTACATTCCTCCACACACAGTATGATGTCCCCACAGTACATTCCCCCACACACAGTATGATGTCACCACAGTACATTCCCTCCACACACAGTATGATGTCCCCACAGTACATTCCCTCCACACACAGTATGATGTCCCCACAGTACATTCCCTCCACACACAGTATGATGTCTCCACAGTACATTCCCCCCACACACAGTATGATGTCTCCACAGTACATTCCCCCTACACACAGTATGATGTCTCCACAGTACATTCCCCACACACAGTATGATGTCCTCGCAGTATATTCCCCCACACACAGTATGATGTCCTCACAGTACATTCCCCCACACACAGTATGATGTCTCCACAGTACATTCCCTCCACACACAGTATGATGTCTCCACAGTACATTCCCCCACACACAGTATGATGTCTCCACAGTACATTCCCTCCACACACAGTATGATGTCCCCACAGTACATTCCTCCACACACAGTATGATGTCCTCACAGTACATTCCCCCACACAGAGTATGATGTCCTCACAGTACATTCCCCCACACACAGTATGATGTCCCCACAGTACATTCCCTCCACACACAGTATGATGTCCTCACAGTACATTCCCCACACACAGTATGATGTCCTCACAGTACATTCCTCCACACACAGTATGATGTCCCCACAGTACATTCCTCCACACACAGTATGATGTCCCCACAGTACATTCCCCCACACACAGTATGATGTCACCACAGTACATTCCCTCCACACACAGTATAATGTCCCCACAGTACATTCCCCCCACACACAGTATGATGTCCTCACAGTACATTCTCCCACACACAGTATGATGTCCTCACAGTACATTCCTCCACACACAGTATGATGTCCTCACAGTACATTCCCCCACACACAGTATGATGTCCCCACAGTACATTCCCCCCACACACAGTATGATGTCCCCACAGTACATCCCCCACACACAGTATGATGTCTCCACAGTACATTCCCCCACACACAGTATGATGTCACCACAGTACATTCCCTCCACACACAGTATGATGTCCCCACAGTACATTCCCCACACACACAGTATGATGTCTCCACAGTACATTCCTCCACACACAGTATGATGTCCCCACAGTACATTCCCCCACACACAGTATGATGTCCCCACAGTACATTCCTCCACACACAGTATGATGTCCTCACAGTACATTCCCTCCACACACAGTATGATGTCCTCACAGTACATTCCTCCACACACAGTATGATGTCCTCACAGTACATTCCCCCACACACAGTATGATGTCCCCACAGTACATTCCCCCCACACACAGTATGATGTCCCCACAGTACATCCCCCACACACAGTATGATGTCTCCACAGTACATTCCCCCACACACAGTATGATGTCACCACAGTACATTCCCTCCACACACAGTATGATGTCCCCACAGTACATTCCCCACACACACAGTATGATGTCTCCACAGTACATTCCCCCACACACAGTATGATGTCCTCACAGTACATTCTCCCACACACAGTATGATGTCCTCACAGTACATTCCCCCACACACAGTATGATGTCCCCACAGTACATTCCTCCACACACAGTATGATGTCACCACAGTACATTCCCTCCACACACAGTATGATGTCCCCACAGTACATTCCTCCACACACAGTATGATGTCCTCACAGTACATTCTCCCACACACAGTATGATGTCCTCACAGTGCATTCCCCCACACACAGTATGATGTCCCCACAGTACATTCCCTCCACACACAGTATGATGTCCCCACAGTACATTCCCCACACACAGTATGATGTCATCACAGTACATTCCTCCACACACAGTATGATGTCCCCACAGTACATTCCCCCACACACAGTATGATGTCACCACAGTACATTCCCTCCACACACAGTATGATGTCCTCACAGTACATTCTCCCACACACAGTATGATGTCCTCACAGTACATTCCCCCACACACAGTATGATGTCCCCACAGTACATTCCCCCACACACAGTATGATGTCTCCACAGTATATTCCTCCACACACAGTATGATGTCCTCACAGTACATTCCTCCACACACAGTATGATGTCTCCACAGTACATTCCCCACACACAGTATGATGTCTCCACAGTACATTCCCTCCACACACAGTATGATGTCCCCACAGTACATTCCTCCACACACAGTATGATGTCCTCACAGTACATTCCCTCCACACACAGTATGATGTCCTCAAAGTACATTCCTCCACACACAGTATGATGTCCTCACAGTACATTCCCCCACACACAGTATGATGTCTCCACAGTACATTCCCTCCACACACAGTATGATGTCTCCACAGTACATTCCCCCACACACAGTATGATGTCCTCACAGTACATTCCCCCACACACAGTATGATGTCCCCACAGTACATTCCCTCCACACACAGTATGATGTCTCCACAGTACATTCCCCCACACACAGTATGATGTCCTCACAGTACATTCCCCCACACACAGTATGATGTCTCCACAGTACATTCCTCCACACACAGTATGATGTCTCCACAGTACATTCCTCCACACACAGTATGATGTCTCCACAGTACATTCCCCACACACAGTATGATGTCCTCACAGTACATTCCCCCACACACAGTATGATGTCCCCACAGTACATTCCTCCACACACACAGTATGATGTCCTCACAGTACATTCCCCCCACACACAGTATGATGTCTCCACAGTACATTCCCTCCACACACAGTATGATGTCCTCACAGTACATTCCCTCCACACACAGTATGATGTCCACACAGTACATTCCCCCCACACACAGTATGATGTCCTCACAGTACATTCCCCCACACACAGTATGATGTCCTCACAGTACATTCCCCCACACACAGTATGATGTCCCCACAGTACATTCCCTCCACACACAGTATGATGTCTCCACAGTACATTCCCCACACACAGTATGATGTCCTCACAGTACATTCCCCCACACACAGTATGATGTCTCCACAGTACATTCCCCCACACACAGTATGATGTCCCCACAGTACATTCCCTCCACACACAGTATGATGTCCCCACAGTACATTCCCCACACACAGCATGATGTCCTCACAGTACATTCCCCACACACAGTATGATGTCCTCACAGTACATTCCCCACACACAGTATGATGTCTCCACAGTACATTCCTCCACACACAGTATGATGTCTCCACAGTACATTCCCCACACACAGTATGATGTCCCCACAGTACATTCCCTCCACACACAGTATGATGTCTCCACAGTACATTCCCCCCACACACAGTATGATGTCTCCACAGTACATTCCCTCCACACACAGTATGATGTCCCCACAGTACATTCCCCCACACACAGTATGATGTCCCCACAGTACATTCCCTCCACACAGTATGATGTCCTCACAGTACATTCCCCACACACAGTATGATGTCTCCACAGTACATTCCCTCCACACACAGTATGATGTCCCCACAGTACATTCCCCCACACACAGTATGATGTCCCCACAGTACATTCCCTCCACACAGTATGATGTCCTCACAGTACATTCCCCACACACAGTATGATGTCCCCACAGTACATTCCCCCCACACACAGTATGATGTCCTCACAGTACATTCCCCACACACAGTATGATGTCCTCACAGTACATTCCCCACACACAGTATGATGTCTCCACAGTACATTCCCCATACACAGTATGATGTCCCCACAGTACATTCCCTCCACACACAGTATGATGTCTCCACAGTACATTCCCCCACACACAGTATGATGTCCCCACAGTACATTCCCTCCACACACAGTATGATGTCTCCACAGTACATTCCCCCACACACAGTATGATGTCCTCACAGTACATTCCCCCACACACAGTATGATGTCCCCACAGTACATTCCCCACACACAGTATGATGTCTCCACAGTACATTCCCCCACACACAGTATGATGTCCTCACAGTACATTCCCTCCACACACAGTATGATGTCTCCACAGTACATTCCCTCCACACACAGTATGATGTCCTCACAGTACATTCCTCCACACACAGTATGATGTCCTCACAGTACATTCCCCCACACACAGTATGATGTCCCCACAGTACATTCCCCACACACAGTATGATATCCCCACAGTACATTCCCCCACACACAGTAAGATGTCCTCACAGTACATTCCCCCACACACAGTATGATGTCCCCACAGTACATTCCCTCCACACACAGTATGATGTCTCCACAGTACATTCCCTCCACACACAGTATGATGTCCTCACAGTACATTCCTCCACACACAGTATGATGTCTCCACAGTACATTCCCCCACACACAGTATGATGTCCTCACAGTACATTCCCCCCACACAGTATGATGTCCTCACAGTACATTCCCCCCACACAGTATGATGTCCTCACAGTACATTCCCCACACACAGTATGATGTCCTCCCAGTACATTCCCCACACACACAGTATGATGTCACCACAGTACATTCCCCCACACACAGTATGATGTCCTCACAGTACATTCCCCACACACACAGTATGATGTCCTCACAGTACATTCCCCCACACACAGTATGATGTCCTCACAGTACATTCCCCACACACACAGTATGATGTCCTCACAGTACATTCCCCACACACAGTATGATGTCCTCCCAGTACATTCCCCACACACACAGTATGATGTCCTCACAGTACGTTCCCCCACACACAGTATGATGTCCTCACAGTACATTCCCCACACACACAGTATGATGTCCTCACAGTACATTCCCCCCACACACAGTATGATGTCCTCACAGTACATTCCTCCACACACAGTATGATGTCCTCACAGTACATTCCCTCCACACACAGTATGATGTCCTCACAGTACATTCCCCCACACACAGTATGATGTCCTCACAGTACATTCCTCCACACACAGTATGATGTCCTTGTTAGAACCTTGCTGTTAGGTTTTTTTTCCTTTGCTGGTCACATGACCTTGTTGGCCTATTTAATCCTGCTCCGCCCTTCTGGCTTTGCTGGACTTCATTGTATATCTACTTTCTAGCTAGCCTGTGCTCTGTATCTAACTCTGTTAGTTTGCTTGGTCTACGGACCTCTATGTTCTATCTATTTTGTTTGTTCGTCTGTCTGCTACTATTTCTGTTAGGAGGTGTCCCATATTCCTCCCAGTCCTTAGTACTTGTAGGGATTCCCTCCTCACATCTATAGGTCTCCGTACAGACTAGATTAGGACTTTAGCAGGTCTGATCGCAGGATCAGGTTCCCTGTTACATCGTAGGGATTCAGCTGAGTCTTATAGTAGGGACAGATCTCCTCTCTTTCCTTAGCTTTGGTAGCAGAACATAACAGTCCTCACAGTACATTCCCTCACACACAGTATGATGTCCCTACAGTACATTCCCTCCACACACAGTATGATGTCCTCACAGTACATTCCCTCCACACACAGTATGATGTCCTCACAGTACATTCCCTCACACACAGTATGATGTCCCTACAGTACATTCCCTCCACACACAGTATGATGTTCTCACAGTACATTCCCTCCACACACAGTATGATGTCCTCACAGTACATTCCTCCACACACAGTATGATGTCCTCACAGTACATTCCCCCACACACAGTATGATGTCCTCACAGTACATTCCTCCACACACAGTATGATGTCCTCACAGTACATTCCCCCCACACACAGTAGGATGTCCCCACAGTACATTCCCCCACACACAGTATGATGTCCCCACAGTACATTCCCCCACACACAGTATGATATCCTCACAGTACATTCCCCCCACACACAGTATGATGTCTCCACAGTACATTCCCCCACACACAGTATGATGTCCTCACAGTACATTCCTCCACACACAGTATGATGTCCTCACAGTACATTCCCCCACACACAGTATGATGTCCCCACAGTACATTCCCCCACACACAGTATGATGTCCTCACAGTACATTCCCCCCACACACAGTATGATGTCCTCACAGTACATTCCCCCACACACAGTATGATGTCCTCACAGTACATTCCCCTCCACACACAGTATGATGTCTCCACAGTACATTCCCCCACACACAGTATGATGTCCTCACAGTACATTCCTCCACACACAGTATGATGTCCCCACAGTACATTCCCCCACACACAGTATGATGTCACCACAGTACATTCTCTCCACACACAGTATAATGTCCCCACAGTACATTCCCCCCACACACAGTATGATGTCCTCACAGTACATTCTCCCACACACAGTATGATGTCCTCACAGTACATTCCCCCACACACAGTATGATGTCCCCACAGTACATTCCTCCACACACAGTATGATGTCCTCACAGTACATTCCCTCCACACACAGTATGATGTCCTCACAGTACATTCCTCCACACACAGTATGATGTCCTCACAGTACATTCCCCCAAACACAGTATGATGTCCCCACAGTACATTCCCCCCACACACAGTATGATGTCCCCACAGTACATCCCCCACACACAGTATGATGTCTCCACAGTACATTCCCCCACACACAGTATGATGTCTCCACAGTACATTCCCCCACACACAGTATGATGTCTCCACAGTACATTCCCCCACACACAGTATGATGTCCTCACAGTACATTCCCCTCCACACACAGTATGATGTCTCCACAGTACATTCCCCCACACACAGTATGATGTCCTCACAGTACATTCCTCCACACACAGTATGATGTCCCCACAGTACATTCCCCCACACACAGTATGATGTCACCACAGTACATTCTCTCCACACACAGTATAATGTCCCCACAGTACATTCCCCCCACACACAGTATGATGTCCTCACAGTACATTCTCCCACACACAGTATGATGTCCTCACAGTACATTCCCCCACACACAGTATGATGTCCCCACAGTACATTCCTCCACACACAGTATGATGTCCTCACAGTACATTCCCTCCACACACAGTATGATGTCCTCACAGTACATTCCTCCACACACAGTATGATGTCCTCACAGTACATTCCCCCAAACACAGTATGATGTCCCCACAGTACATTCCCCCCACACACAGTATGATGTCCCCACAGTACATCCCCCACACACAGTATGATGTCTCCACAGTACATTCCCCCACACACAGTATGATGTCCTCACAGTACATTCTCCCACACACAGTATGATGTCCTCACAGTACATTCCCCCACACACAGTATGATGTCCCCACAGTACATTCCTCCACACACAGTATGATGTCACCACAGTACATTCCCTCCACACACAGTATGATGTCCCCACAGTACATTCTCCCACACACAGTATGATGTCCTCACAGTACATTCTCCCACACACAGTATGATGTCCTCACAGTACATTCCCCCACACACAGTATGATGTCCCCACAGTACATTCCCTCCACACACAGTATGATGTCCCCACAGTACATTCCCCACACACAGTATGATGTCCTCACAGTACATTCCTCCACACACAGTATGATGTCACCACAGTACATTCCCTCCACACACAGTATGATGTCCTCACAGTACATTCTCCCACACACAGTATGATGTCCTCACAGTACATTCCCCCACACACAGTATGATGTCCCCACAGTACATTCCCCCACACACAGTATGATGTCTCCACAGTATATTCCTCCACACACAGTATGATGTCCTCACAGTACATTCCTCCACACACAGTATGATGTCTCCACAGTACATTCCCCCCACACACAGTATGATGTCTCCACAGTACATTCCCTCCACACACAGTATGATGTCCCCACAGTACATTCCTCCACACACAGTATGATGTCCTCACAGTACATTCCCTCCACACACAGTATGATGTCCTCACAGTACATTCCTCCACACACAGTATGATGTCCTCACAGTACATTCCCCCACACACAGTATGATGTCTCCACAGTACATTCCCCCACACACAGTATGATGTCCTCACAGTACATTCCCCCACACACAGTATGATGTCCCCACAGTACATTCCCTCCACACACAGTATGATGTCTCCACAGTACATTCCCCCACACACAGTATGATGTCCTCACAGTACATTCCCCCACACACAGTATGATGTCTCCACAGTACATTCCTCCACACACAGTATGATGTCCACACAGTACATTCCCCCCACACACAGTATGATGTCCTCACAGTACATTCCCCCACACACAGTATGATGTCCTCACAGTACATTCCCCCACACACAGTATGATGTCCCCACAGTACATTCCCTCCACACACAGTATGATGTCTCCACAGTACATTCCCCACACACAGTATGATGTCCTCACAGTACATTCCTCCACACACAGTATGATGTCTCCACAGTACATTCCCCCACACACAGTATGATGTCCCCACAGTACATTCCCTCCACACACAGTATGATATCCTCACAGTACATTCTCCCACACACAGTATGATGTCCCCACAGTACATTCCCCACACACACAGTATGATGTCCCCACAGTACATTCCCCACACACACAGTATGATGTCCCCACAGTACATTCCCTCCACACACAGTATGATGTCTCCACAGTACATTCCCTCCACACACAGTATGATGTCCTCACAGTACATTCCCTCCACACACAGTATGATGTCCCCACAGTACATTCCCCCACACACAGTATGATGTCCCCACAGTACATTCCCCACACACAGTATGATGTCTCCACAGTACATTCCCCACACACAGTATGATGTCCTCACAGTACATTCCTCCACACACAGTATGATGTCCTCACAGTACATTCCCCCCACACACAGTATGATGTCCTCACAGTACATTCCCCACACACAGTATGATGTCCTCACAGTACATTCCCTCCACACACAGTATGATGTCCTCACAGTACATTCCCCCACACACAGTATGATGTCCTTGTTAGAACCTTGCTGTTAGGTTTTTTTTCCTTTGCTGGTCACATGACCTTGTTGGCCTATTTAATCCTGCTCCGCCCTTCTGGCTTTGCTGGACTTCATTGTATATCTACTTTCTAGCTAGCCTGTGCTCTGTATCTAACTCTGTTAGTTTGCTTGGTCTACGGACCTCTATGTTCTATCTATTTTGTTTGTTCGTCTGTCTGCTACTATTTCTGTTAGGAGGTGTCCCATATTCCTCCCAGTCCTTAGTACTTGTAGGGATTCCCTCCTCACATCTATAGGTCTCCGTACAGACTAGATTAGGACTTTAGCAGGTCTGATCGCAGGATCAGGTTCCCTGTTACATCGTAGGGATTCAGCTGAGTCTTATAGTAGGGACAGATCTCCTCTCTTTCCTTAGCTTTGGTAGCAGATCATAACAGTCCTCACAGTACATTCCCTCACACACAGTATGATGTCCCTACAGTACATTCCCTCCACACACAGCATGATGTCCTCACAGTACATTCCCTCACACACAGTATGATGTCCCTACAGTACATTCCCTCCACACACAGTATGATGTCCCCACAGTACATTCCTCCACACACAGTATGATGTCCTCACAGTACATTCCTCCACACACAGTATGATGTCCTCACAGTACATTCCTCCACACACAGTATGATGTCCTCACAGTACATTCCCTCCACACACAGTATGATGTCCTCACAGTACATTCCCTCACACACAGTATGATGTCCCTACAGTACATTCCCCAACACACAGTATGATGTCCTCACAGTACATTCCTCCACACACAGTATGATGTCCTCACAGTACATTCCCCCACACACAGTATGATGTCCTCACAGTACATTCCTCCACACACAGTATGATGTCTCCACAGTACATTCCTCCACACACAGTATGATGTCCTCACAGTACATTCCCCCACACACAGTATGATGTCCTCACAGTACATTCCTCCACACACAGTATGATGTCCTCACAGTACATTCCCCCCACACACAGTATGATGTCTCCACAGTACATTCCCCCACACACAGTATGATGTCCCCACAGTACATTCCCCCCACACAGTATGATGTCCCCACAGTACATTCCTCCACACACAGTATGATGTCCTCACAGTACATTCCCTCCACACACAGTATGATGTCCCCACAGTACATTCCCCCACACACACAGTATGATGTCCTCACAGTACATTCCTCCACACACAGTATGATGTCCTCACAGTACATTCCCCCACACACAGTATGATGTCACCACAGTACATTCCCCCCACACACAGTATGATGTCCCCACAGTACATTTCCCCCACACAGTATGATGTCCCCACAGTACATTCCCCCACACACACAGTATGATGTCCTCACAGTACATTCCTCCACACACAGTATGATGTCCTCACAGTACATTCCCCCACACACAGTATGATGTCACCACAGTACATTCCCCCCACACACAGTATGATGTCCTCACAGTACATTCCTCCACACACAGTATGATGTCTCCACAGTACATTCCCTCCACAGACAGTATGATGTCCTCACAGTACATTCCCCACACACAGTATGATGTCTCCACAGTACATTCCTCCACACACAGTATGATGTCCTCACAGTACATTCCCCCCACACACAGTATGATGTCTCCACAGTACATTCCTCCACACACAGTATGATGTCCTCACAGTACATTCCCTCCACACACAGTATGATGTCTCCACAGTACATTCCCCCACACACAGTATGATGTCCTCACAGTACATTCCCCCACACACAGTATGATGTCTCCACAGTACATTCCTCCACACACAGTATGATGTCTCCACAGTACATTCCCCCACACACAGTATGATGTCTCCACAGTACATTCCCCCCACACACAGTATGATGTCCCCACAGTACATTCCCCCCACACACAGTATGATGTCCTCACAGTACATTCCCTCCACACACAGTATGATGTCTCCACAGTACATTCCTCACACACAGTATGATGTCCTCACAGTACATTCCCTCCACACACAGTATGATGTCCTCACAGTCCATTCCCCACACACAGTATGATGTCCCCACAGTACATTCCCTCCACACACAGTATGATGTCCTCACAGTACATTCCCCACACACAGTATGATGTCTCCACAGTACATTCCTCACACACAGTATGATGTCCTCACAGTACATTCCCTCCACACACAGTATGATGTCCTCACAGTACATTCCCCACACACAGTATGATGTCCCCACAGTACATTCCCTCCACACACAGTATGATGTCCTCACAGTACATTCCCTCCACACACAGTATGATGTCTCCACAGTACATTCCTCACACACAGTATGATGTCCTCACAGTACATTCCCTCCACACACAGTATGATGTCCTCACAGTACATTCCCCACACACAGTATGATGTCCCCACAGTACATTCCCTCCACACACAGTATGATGTCCTCACAGTACATTCCCCACACACAGTATGATGTCCCCACAATACATTCCCTCCACACACAGTATGATGTCCTCACAGTACATTCCCCACACACAGTATGATGTCTCCACAGTACATTCCTCCACACACAGTATGATGTCCCCACAGTACATTCCCTCCACACACACACAGTATGATGTCCTCACAGTACATTCCCTCCACACACAGTATGATGTCACCACAGTACATTCCCTCCACACACAGTATGATGTCTCCACAGTACATTCCCTCCACACACAGTATGATGTCCCCACAGTACATTCCCTCCACACACAGTATGATGTCACCACAGTACATTCCCCACACACACAGTATGATGTCCTCACAGTACATTCCCTCCACACACAGTATGATGTCTCCACAGTACATTCCCTCCACACACAGTATGATGTCCTCACAGTACATTCCCCACACACAGTATGATGTCACCACAGTACATTCCCTCCACACACAGTATGATGTCTCCACAGTACATTCCCCCCACACACAGTATGATGTCTCCACAGTACATTCCCCACACACAGTATGATGTCTCCACAGTACATTCCCTCCACACACAGTATGATGTCTCCACAGTACATTCCCCCACACACAGTATGATGTCCTCACAGTACATTCCCTCCACACACAGTATGATGTCCTCACAGTACATTCCCCACACACAGTATGATGTCCTCACAGTACATTCCCTCCACACACAGTATGATGTCCTCACAGTACATTCCCCACACACAGTATGATGTCTCCACAGTACATTCCCTCCACACACAGTATGATGTCACCACAGTACATTCCCCCCACACACAGTATGATGTCTCCACAGTACATTCCCTCCACACACAGTATGATGTCTCCACAGTACATTCCTCCACACACAGTATGATGTCTCCACAGTACATTCCCCACACACAGTATGATGTCTCCACAGTACATTCCCTCCACACACAGTATGATGTCACCACAGTACATTCCCCCCACACACAGTATGATGTCTCCACAGTACATTCCCCACACACAGTATGATGTCTCCACAGTACATTCCCCCACACACAGTATGATGTCTCCACAGTACATTCCCCACACACAGTATGATGTCCCCACAGTACATTCCCCACACACAGTATGATGTCCCCACAGTACATTCCCCACACACAGTATGATGTCCCCACAGTACATTCCCCCCACACACAGTATGATGTCTCCACAGTACATTCCCCCACACACAGTATGATGTCTCCACAGTACATTCCCCCACACACAGTATGATGTCTCCACAGTACATTCCTCCACACACAGTATGATGTCCTCACAGTACATTCCCCTCCACACACAGTATGATGTCTCCACAGTACATTCCCCCCACACACAGTATGATGTCCCCACAGTACATTCCCCCACACACAGCATGATGTCCCCACAGTACATTCCTCCACACACAGTATGATGTCCCCACAGTACATTCCTCCACACACAGTATGATGTCCTCACAGTACATTCCCTCCACACACAGTATGATGTCCTCACAGTACATTCCCCCACACACAGCATGATGTCCCCACAGTACATTCCTCCACACACAGTATGATGTCCCCACAGTACATTCCCCCACACACAGCATGATGTCCCCACAGTACATTCCTCCACACACAGTATGATGTCCTCACAGTACATTCCCCACACACAGTATGATGTCCTCACAGTACATTCCCCCACACACAGTATGATGTCCCCACAGTACATTCCTCCACACACAGTATGATGTCCTCACAGTACATTCCCCACACACAGTATGATGTCCTCACAGTACATTCCCCCACACACAGCATGATGTCCCCACAGTACATTCCCCCACACACAGTATGATGTCCCCACAGTACATTCCTCCACACACAGTATGATGTCCTCACAGTACATTCCTCCACACACAGTATGATGTCCTCACAGTACATTCCCCACACACAGTATGATGTCCTCACAGTACATTCCCCCACACACAGCATGATGTCCCCACAGTACATTCCTCCACACACAGTATGATGTCCTCACAGTACATTCCCCACACACAGTATGATGTCCTCACAGTACATTCCCCCACACACAGTATGATGTCCCCACAGTACATTCCTCCACACACAGCATGATGTCCCCACAGTACATTCCTCCACACACAGTATGATGTCCCCACAGTACATTCCCCCACACACAGCATGATGTCCCCACAGTACATTCCTCCACACACAGTATGATGTCCCCACAGTACATTCCTCCACACACAGCATGATGTCCCCACAGTACATTCCTCCACACACAGTATGATGTCCCCACAGTACATTCCCCACACACAGTATGATGTCCCCACAGTACATTCCCCCCACACACAGTATGATGTCTCCACAGTACATTCCCCCACACACAGTATGATGTCTCCACAGTACATTCCCCCACACACAGTATGATGTCTCCACAGTACATTCCTCCACACACAGTATGATGTCCTCACAGTACATTCCTCCACACACAGTATGATGTCCCCACAGTACATTCCCCACACACAGTATGATGTCCTCACAGTACATTCCCCTCCACACACAGTATGATGTCTCCACAGTACATTCCCCCCACACACAGTATGATGTCCCCACAGTACATTCCTCCACACACAGTATGATGTCCCCACAGTACATTCCTCCACACACAGTATGATGTCCCCACAGTACATTCCCCCACACACAGTATGATGTCACCACAGTACATTCCTCCACACACAGTATGATGTCCCCACAGTACATTCCCTCCACACACAGTATGATGTCCTCACAGTACATTCCCCACACACAGTATGATGTCACCACAGTACATTCCCTCCACACACAGTATGATGTCTCCACAGTACATTCCCCACACACAGTATGATGTCCTCACAGTACATTCCCTCCACACACAGTATGATGTCACCACAGTACATTCCCCCCACACACAGTATGATGTCTCCACAGTACATTCCCCCCACACACAGTATGATGTCCCCATAGTACATTCCCCACACACAGTATGATGTCCCCACAGTACATTCCCCCCACACACAGTATGATGTCTCCACAGTACATTCCCCACACACAGTATGATGTCTCCACAGTACATTCCCTCCACACACAGTATGATGTCCCCACAGTACATTCCTCCACACACAGTATGATGTCCCCACAGTACATTCCTCCACACACAGTATGATGTCTCCACAGTACATTCCTCCACACACAGTATAATGTCCCCACAGTACATTCCTCCACACACAGTATGATGTCCCCACAGTACATTCCCCCACACACAGTATGATGTCCCCACAGTACATTCCCTCCACACACAGTATGATGTCCCTACAGTACATTCCCCACACACAGTATGATGTCTCCACAGTACATTCCCCCACACACAGTATGTCCCCACAGTACATTCCTCCACACACAGTATGATGTCCCCACAGTACATTCCCCACACACAGTATGATGTCTCCACAGTACATTCCCTCCACACACAGTATGATGTCCCCACAGTACATTCCCCCACACACAGTATGATGTCCTCACAGTACATTCCCACACACAGTATGATGTCCCTACAGTACATTCCCCACACACAGTATGATGTCTCCACAGTACATTCACCCACACACAGTATGTCCCCACAGTACATTCCTCCACACACAGTATGATGTCCCCACAGTACATTCCCCACACACAGTATGATGTCCCCACAGTACATTCCCCCCACACAGTATGATGTCCCCACAGTACATTCCCCACACACAGTATGATGTCCCCACAGTACATTCCCTCCACACACAGTATGATGTCCCCACAGTACATTCCCCCACATACAGTATGATGTCCCCACAGTACATTCCCCCACACACAGTATGATGTCCCCACAGTACATTCCCTCACACACAGTATGATGTCCCCACAGTACATTCCCTCCACACACAGCATGATGTCCCCACAGTACATTCCCCCAAACACAGTTTGTCCCCACAGTACATTCCCCCACACACAGTATGATGTCCCCACAGTACATTCCCTCCACACACAGTATGATGTCCCCACAGTACATTCCCCCACATACAGTATGATGTCCCCACAGTACATTCCCTCCACACACAGTATGATGTCCTCACAGTACATTCCTCCACACACAGTATGATGTCCCCACAGTACATTCCCCCCACACACAGTATAATGTCCCCACAGTACATTCCCCACACACAGTATGATGTCCCCACAGTACATTCCCTCCACACACAGTATGATGTCTCCACAGTACATTCTCCCACACACAGTATGATGTCTCCACAGTACATTCCTGCACACACAGTATGATGTCCTCACAGTACATTCCCCACACACAGTATGATGTCCTCACAGTACATTCCTCCACACACAGTATGATGTCCTCACAGTACATTCCTCCACACACAGTATGATGTCCCCACAGTACATTCCCTCCACACACAGTATGATGTCCTCACAGTACATTCCTCCACACACAGTATGATGTCCTCACAGTACATTCCTCCACACACAGTATGATGTCCCCACAGTACATTCCCTCCACACACAGTATGATGTCCTCACAGTACATTCCTCCACACACAGTATGATGTCTCCACAGTACATTCCTCCACACACAGTATGATTTCTCCACAGTACATTCCCTCCACACACAGTATGATGTCTCCACAGTACATTCCCCCCACACACAGTATGATGTCTCCACAGTACATTCCCTCCACACACAGTATGATGTCCCCACAGTACATTCCCTCCACACACAGTATGATGTCCCCACAGTACATTCCCCCACACACAGTATGATGTCCCCACAGTACATTCCCTCCACACACAGTATGATGTCCCCACAGTACATTCCCCACACACAGTATGATGTCTCCACAGTACATTCCCCCCACACACAGTATGATGTCTCCACAGTACATTCCCTCCACACACAGTATGATGTCCCCACAGTACATTCCCCACACACAGTATGATGTCACCACAGTACATTCCCCCACACACAGTATGATGTCCCCACAGTACATTCCCTCCACACACAGTATGATGTCCCCACAGTACATTCCCCACACACAGTATGATGTCTCCACAGTACATTCCTCCACACACAGTATGATGTCCCCACAGTACATTCCCCACACACAGTATGATGTCCCCACAGTACATTCCCTCCACACACAGTATGATGTCCCCACAGTACATTCCCCACACACAGTATGATGTCCCCACAGTACATTCCCCCACACACAGTATGATGTCCCCACAGTACATTCCCCACACACAGTATGATGTCCTCACATTACATTCCCCCACACACAGTATGATGTCTCCACAGTACATTCCCTCCACACACAGTATGATGTCCCCACAGTACATTCCCTCCACACACAGTATGATGTCCCCACAGTACATTCCCCACACACAGTATGATGTCCTCACATTACATTCCCCCACACACAGTATGATGTCTCCACAGTACATTCCCTCCACACACAGTATGATGTCCCCACAGTACATTCCCCACACACAGTATGATGTCCTCACATTACATTCCCCCACACACAGTATGATGTCTCCACAGTACATTCCCTCCACACACAGTATGATGTCCCCACAGTACATTCCCCACACACAGTATGATGTCCTCACATTACATTCCCCCACACACAGTATGATGTCTCCACAGTACATTCCCCCACACAGTATGATGTCCTCACAGTACATTCCCCCCACACACAGTATGATGTCCTCACAGTACATTCCCCCCACACACAGTATGATGTCTCCACAGTACATTCCCCACACACAGTATGATGTCCTCACATTACATTCCCCCACACACAGTATGATGTCTCCACAGTACATTCCCCCACACAGTATGATGTCCTCACATTACATTCCCCCACACACAGTATGATGTCTCCACAGTACATTCCCCCACACAGTATGATGTCTCCACAGTACATTCCCTCCACACACAGTATGATGTCCCCACAGTACATTCCCCACACACAGTATGATGTCCTCACATTACATTCCCCCACACACAGTATGATGTCTCCACAGTACATTCCCCCACACAGTATGATGTCCTCACAGTACATTCCCCACACACAGTATGATGTCCTCACAGTACATTCCCCCACACACAGTATGATGTCCCCACAGTACATTCCCCCCACACAGTATGATGTCTCCACAGTACATTCCCCCACACACAGTATGATGTCCCCACAGTACATTCCCCCCACACAGTATGATGTCCCCACAGTACATTCCCCCACACACAGTATGATGTCCTCACAGTACATTCCCCCCACACACAGTATGATGTCCTCACAGTACATTCCCCCACACATAGTATGATGTCTCCACAGTACATTCCCCACACACAGTATGATGTCCTCACAGTACATTCCCCCACACACAGTATGATGTCCTCACAGTACATTCCCCCACACACAGTATGATGTCCCCACAGTACATTCCCTCCACACACAGTATGATGTCCTCACAGTACATTCCCTCCACACACAGTATGATGTCCTCACAGTACATTCCTCCACACACATTATGATGTCCTCACAGTACATTCCCCCACACATAGTATGATGTCTCCACAGTACATTCCCCACACACAGTATGATGTCCTCACAGTACATTCCCCACACACAGTATGATGTCCTCACAGTACATTCCCCCACACACAGTATGATGTCCCCACAGTACATTCCCTCCACACACAGTATGATGTCCTCACAGTACATTCCCTCCACACACAGTATGATGTCCTCACAGTACATTCCTCCACACACATTATGATGTCCTCACAGTACATTCCCCCACACATAGTATGATGTCTCCACAGTACATTCCCGACACACAGTATGATGTCCTCACAGTACATTCCCCCACACACAGTATGATGTCCTCACAGTACATTCCCCCACACACAGTATGATGTCCCCACAGTACATTCCCTCCACACACAGTATGATGTCCTCACAGTACATTCCCTCCACACACAGTATGATGTCCTCACAGTACATTCCTCCACACACATTATGATGTCCTCACAGTACATTCCCCCACACACACAGTATGATGTCTCCACAGTACATTCCCCACACACAGTATGATGTCCCACAGTACATTCCCCACACACAGTATGATGTCCCCACAGTACATTCCCCACACACAGTATGATGTCCCCACAGTACATTCCCCCACACACAGTATGATGTCCCCACAGTACATTCCCCCACACACAGTATGATGTCCTCACAGTACATTCCCCCCACACACAGTATGATGTCCTCACAGTACATTCCTCCACACACAGTATGATGTCCCCACAGTACATTCCCCCACACACAGTATGATGTCCTCACAGTACATTCCCCCACACATAGTATGATGTCTCCACAGTACATTCCCCACACACAGTATGATGTCCTCACAGTACATTCCCCCACACACAGTATGATGTCTCCACAGTACATTCCTCCACACACAGTATGATGTCTCCACAGTACATTCCCCCACACACAGTATGATGTCTCCACAGTACATTCCCCCCACACACAGTATGATGTCCCCACAGTACATTCCCCCCACACACAGTATGATGTCCTCACAGTACATTCCCTCCACACACAGTATGATGTCTCCACAGTACATTCCTCACACACAGTATGATGTCCTCACAGTACATTCCCTCCACACACAGTATGATGTCCTCACAGTACATTCCCCACACACAGTATGATGTCCCCACAGTACATTCCCTCCACACACAGTATGATGTCCTCACAGTACATTCCCCACACACAGTATGATGTCTCCACAGTACATTCCTCACACACAGTATGATGTCCTCACAGTACATTCCCTCCACACACAGTATGATGTCCTCACAGTACATTCCCCACACACAGTATGATGTCCCCACAGTACATTCCCTCCACACACAGTATGATGTCCTCACAGTACATTCCCTCCACACACAGTATGATGTCTCCACAGTACATTCCTCACACACAGTATGATGTCCTCACAGTACATTCCCTCCACACACAGTATGATGTCCTCACAGTACATTCCCCACACACAGTATGATGTCCCCACAGTACATTCCCTCCACACACAGTATGATGTCCTCACAGTACATTCCCCACACACAGTATGATGTCCCCACAATACATTCCCTCCACACACAGTATGATGTCCTCACAGTACATTCCCCACACACAGTATGATGTCTCCACAGTACATTCCTCCACACACAGTATGATGTCCCCACAGTACATTCCCTCCACACACACACAGTATGATGTCCTCACAGTACATTCCCTCCACACACAGTATGATGTCACCACAGTACATTCCCTCCACACACAGTATGATGTCTCCACAGTACATTCCCTCCACACACAGTATGATGTCCCCACAGTACATTCCCTCCACACACAGTATGATGTCACCACAGTACATTCCCCACACACACAGTATGATGTCCTCACAGTACATTCCCTCCACACACAGTATGATGTCTCCACAGTACATTCCCTCCACACACAGTATGATGTCCTCACAGTACATTCCCCACACACAGTATGATGTCACCACAGTACATTCCCTCCACACACAGTATGATGTCTCCACAGTACATTCCCCCCACACACAGTATGATGTCTCCACAGTACATTCCCCACACACAGTATGATGTCTCCACAGTACATTCCCTCCACACACAGTATGATGTCTCCACAGTACATTCCCCCACACACAGTATGATGTCCTCACAGTACATTCCCTCCACACACAGTATGATGTCCTCACAGTACATTCCCCACACACAGTATGATGTCCTCACAGTACATTCCCTCCACACACAGTATGATGTCCTCACAGTACATTCCCCACACACAGTATGATGTCTCCACAGTACATTCCCTCCACACACAGTATGATGTCACCACAGTACATTCCCCCCACACACAGTATGATGTCTCCACAGTACATTCCCTCCACACACAGTATGATGTCTCCACAGTACATTCCTCCACACACAGTATGATGTCTCCACAGTACATTCCCCACACACAGTATGATGTCTCCACAGTACATTCCCTCCACACACAGTATGATGTCACCACAGTACATTCCCCCCACACACAGTATGATGTCTCCACAGTACATTCCCCACACACAGTATGATGTCTCCACAGTACATTCCCCCACACACAGTATGATGTCTCCACAGTACATTCCCCACACACAGTATGATGTCCCCACAGTACATTCCCCACACACAGTATGATGTCCCCACAGTACATTCCCCACACACAGTATGATGTCCCCACAGTACATTCCCCCCACACACAGTATGATGTCTCCACAGTACATTCCCCCACACACAGTATGATGTCTCCACAGTACATTCCCCCACACACAGTATGATGTCTCCACAGTACATTCCTCCACACACAGTATGATGTCCTCACAGTACATTCCCCTCCACACACAGTATGATGTCTCCACAGTACATTCCCCCCACACACAGTATGATGTCCCCACAGTACATTCCCCCACACACAGCATGATGTCCCCACAGTACATTCCTCCACACACAGTATGATGTCCCCACAGTACATTCCTCCACACACAGTATGATGTCCTCACAGTACATTCCCTCCACACACAGTATGATGTCCTCACAGTACATTCCCCCACACACAGCATGATGTCCCCACAGTACATTCCTCCACACACAGTATGATGTCCCCACAGTACATTCCCCCACACACAGCATGATGTCCCCACAGTACATTCCTCCACACACAGTATGATGTCCTCACAGTACATTCCCCACACACAGTATGATGTCCTCACAGTACATTCCCCCACACACAGTATGATGTCCCCACAGTACATTCCTCCACACACAGTATGATGTCCTCACAGTACATTCCCCACACACAGTATGATGTCCTCACAGTACATTCCCCCACACACAGCATGATGTCCCCACAGTACATTCCCCCACACACAGTATGATGTCCCCACAGTACATTCCTCCACACACAGTATGATGTCCTCACAGTACATTCCTCCACACACAGTATGATGTCCTCACAGTACATTCCCCACACACAGTATGATGTCCTCACAGTACATTCCCCCACACACAGCATGATGTCCCCACAGTACATTCCTCCACACACAGTATGATGTCCTCACAGTACATTCCCCACACACAGTATGATGTCCTCACAGTACATTCCCCCACACACAGTATGATGTCCCCACAGTACATTCCTCCACACACAGCATGATGTCCCCACAGTACATTCCTCCACACACAGTATGATGTCCCCACAGTACATTCCCCCACACACAGCATGATGTCCCCACAGTACATTCCTCCACACACAGTATGATGTCCCCACAGTACATTCCTCCACACACAGCATGATGTCCCCACAGTACATTCCTCCACACACAGTATGATGTCCCCACAGTACATTCCCCACACACAGTATGATGTCCCCACAGTACATTCCCCCCACACACAGTATGATGTCTCCACAGTACATTCCCCCACACACAGTATGATGTCTCCACAGTACATTCCCCCACACACAGTATGATGTCTCCACAGTACATTCCTCCACACACAGTATGATGTCCTCACAGTACATTCCTCCACACACAGTATGATGTCCCCACAGTACATTCCCCACACACAGTATGATGTCCTCACAGTACATTCCCCTCCACACACAGTATGATGTCTCCACAGTACATTCCCCCCACACACAGTATGATGTCCCCACAGTACATTCCTCCACACACAGTATGATGTCCCCACAGTACATTCCTCCACACACAGTATGATGTCCCCACAGTACATTCCCCCACACACAGTATGATGTCACCACAGTACATTCCTCCACACACAGTATGATGTCCCCACAGTACATTCCCTCCACACACAGTATGATGTCCTCACAGTACATTCCCCACACACAGTATGATGTCACCACATTACATTCCCTCCACACACAGTATGATGTCTCCACAGTACATTCCCCACACACAGTATGATGTCCTCACAGTACATTCCCTCCACACACAGTATGATGTCACCACAGTACATTCCCCCCACACACAGTATGATGTCTCCACAGTACATTCCCCACACACAGTATGATGTCCCCATAGTACATTCCCCACACACAGTATGATGTCCCCACAGTACATTCCCCCCACACACAGTATGATGTCTCCACAGTACATTCCCCACACACAGTATGATGTCTCCACAGTACATTCCCTCCACACACAGTATGATGTCCCCACAGTACATTCCTCCACACACAGTATGATGTCCCCACAGTACATTCCTCCACACACAGTATGATGTCTCCACAGTACATTCCTCCACACACAGTATAATGTCCCCACAGTACATTCCTCCACACACAGTATGATGTCCCCACAGTACATTCCCCCACACACAGTATGATGTCCCCACAGTACATTCCCTCCACACACAGTATGATGTCCCTACAGTACATTCCCCACACACAGTATGATGTCTCCACAGTACATTCCCCCACACACAGTATGTCCCCACAGTACATTCCTCCACACACAGTATGATGTCCCCACAGTACATTCCCCACACACAGTATGATGTCTCCACAGTACATTCCCTCCACACACAGTATGATGTCCCCACAGTACATTCCCCCACACACAGTATGATGTCCTCACAGTACATTCCCACACACAGTATGATGTCCCTACAGTACATTCCCCACACACAGTATGATGTCTCCACAGTACATTCACCCACACACAGTATGTCCCCACAGTACATTCCTCCACACACAGTATGATGTCCCCACAGTACATTCCCCACACACAGTATGATGTCCCCACAGTACATTCCCCCCACACAGTATGATGTCCCCACAGTACATTCCCCACACACAGTATGATGTCCCCACAGTACATTCCCTCCACACACAGTATGATGTCCCCACAGTACATTCCCCCACATACAGTATGATGTCCCCACAGTACATTCCCCCACACACAGTATGATGTCCCCACAGTACATTCCCCCACACACAGTATGATGTCCCCACAGTACATTCCCTCCACACACAGCATGATGTCCCCACAGTACATTCCCCCACACACAGTTTGTCCCCACAGTACATTCCCCCACACACAGTATGATGTCCCCACAGTACATTCCCTCCACACACAGTATGATGTCCCCACAGTACATTCCCCCACATACAGTATGATGTCCCCACAGTACATTCCCTCCACACACAGTATGATGTCCTCACAGTACATTCCTCCACACACAGTATGATGTCCCCACAGTACATTCCCCCCACACACAGTATAATGTCCCCACAGTACATTCCCCACACACAGTATGATGTCCCCACAGTACATTCCCTCCACACACAGTATGATGTCTCCACAGTACATTCTCCCACACACAGTATGATGTCTCCACAGTACATTCCTGCACACACAGTATGATGTCCTCACAGTACATTCCCCACACACAGTATGATGTCCTCACAGTACATTCCTCCACACACAGTATGATGTCCTCACAGTACATTCCTCCACACACAGTATGATGTCCCCACAGTACATTCCCTCCACACACAGTATGATGTCCTCACAGTACATTCCTCCACACACAGTATGATGTCCTCACAGTACATTCCTCCACACACAGTATGATGTCCCCACAGTACATTCCCTCCACACACAGTATGATGTCCTCACAGTACATTCCTCCACACACAGTATGATGTCTCCACAGTACATTCCTCCACACACAGTATGATTTCTCCACAGTACATTCCCTCCACACACAGTATGATGTCTCCACAGTACATTCCCCCCACACACAGTATGATGTCTCCACAGTACATTCCCTCCACACACAGTATGATGTCCCCACAGTACATTCCCTCCACACACAGTATGATGTCCCCACAGTACATTCCCCACACACAGTATGATGTCCCCACAGTACATTCCCCCCACACACAGTATGATGTCCCCACAGTACATTCCCTCCACACACAGTATGATGTCCCCACAGTACATTCCCCACACACAGTATGATGTCCTCACATTACATTCCCCCACACACAGTATGATGTCTCCACAGTACATTCCCCACACACAGTATGATGTCCTCACAGTACATTCCCCCCACACACAGTATGATGTCCCCACAGTACATTCCCCACACACAGTATGATGTCACCACAGTACATTCCCCCACACACAGTATGATGTCCCCACAGTACATTCCCTCCACACACAGTATGATGTCCCCACAGTACATTCCCCACACACAGTATGATGTCTCCACAGTACATTCCTCCACACACAGTATGATGTCCCCACAGTACATTCCCCACACACAGTATGATGTCCCCACAGTACATTCCCTCCACACACAGTATGATGTCCCCACAGTACATTCCCCACACACAGTATGATGTCCCCACAGTACATTCCCCCACACACAGTATGATGTCCCCACAGTACATTCCCCACACACAGTATGATGTCCTCACATTACATTCCCCCACACACAGTATGATGTCTCCACAGTACATTCCCTCCACACACAGTATGATGTCCCCACAGTACATTCCCTCCACACACAGTATGATGTCCCCACAGTACATTCCCCACACACAGTATGATGTCCTCACATTACATTCCCCCACACACAGTATGATGTCTCCACAGTACATTCCCTCCACACACAGTATGATGTCCCCACAGTACATTCCCCACACACAGTATGATGTCCTCACATTACATTCCCCCACACACAGTATGATGTCTCCACAGTACATTCCCTCCACACACAGTATGATGTCCCCACAGTACATTCCCCACACACAGTATGATGTCCTCACATTACATTCCCCCACACACAGTATGATGTCTCCACAGTACATTCCCCCACACAGTATGATGTCCTCACAGTACATTCCCCCCACACACAGTATGATGTCCTCACAGTACATTCCCCCCACACACAGTATGATGTCTCCACAGTACATTCCCCACACACAGTATGATGTCCTCACATTACATTCCCCCACACACAGTATGATGTCTCCACAGTACATTCCCCCACACAGTATGATGTCCTCACATTACATTCCCCCACACACAGTATGATGTCTCCACAGTACATTCCCCCACACAGTATGATGTCTCCACAGTACATTCCCTCCACACACAGTATGATGTCCCCACAGTACATTCCCCACACACAGTATGATGTCCTCACATTACATTCCCCCACACACAGTATGATGTCTCCACAGTACATTCCCCCACACAGTATGATGTCCTCACAGTACATTCCCCACACACAGTATGATGTCCTCACAGTACATTCCCCCACACACAGTATGATGTCCCCACAGTACATTCCCCCCACACAGTATGATGTCTCCACAGTACATTCCCCCACACACAGTATGATGTCCCCACAGTACATTCCCCCCACACAGTATGATGTCCCCACAGTACATTCCCCCACACACAGTATGATGTCCTCACAGTACATTCCCCCCACACACAGTATGATGTCCTCACAGTACATTCCCCCACACATAGTATGATGTCTCCACAGTACATTCCCCACACACAGTATGATGTCCTCACAGTACATTCCCCCACACACAGTATGATGTCCTCACAGTACATTCCCCCACACACAGTATGATGTCCCCACAGTACATTCCCTCCACACACAGTATGATGTCCTCACAGTACATTCCCTCCACACACAGTATGATGTCCTCACAGTACATTCCTCCACACACATTATGATGTCCTCACAGTACATTCCCCCACACATAGTATGATGTCTCCACAGTACATTCCCCACACACAGTATGATGTCCTCACAGTACATTCCCCACACACAGTATGATGTCCTCACAGTACATTCCCCCACACACAGTATGATGTCCCCACAGTACATTCCCTCCACACACAGTATGATGTCCTCACAGTACATTCCCTCCACACACAGTATGATGTCCTCACAGTACATTCCTCCACACACATTATGATGTCCTCACAGTACATTCCCCCACACATAGTATGATGTCTCCACAGTACATTCCCCACACACAGTATGATGTCCTCACAGTACATTCCCCCACACACAGTATGATGTCCTCACAGTACATTCCCCCACACACAGTATGATGTCCCCACAGTACATTCCCTCCACACACAGTATGATGTCCTCACAGTACATTCCCTCCACACACAGTATGATGTCCTCACAGTACATTCCTCCACACACATTATGATGTCCTCACAGTACATTCCCCCACACACACAGTATGATGTCTCCACAGTACATTCCCCACACACAGTATGATGTCCCACAGTACATTCCCCACACACAGTATGATGTCCCCACAGTACATTCCCCACACACAGTATGATGTCCCCACAGTACATTCCCCCACACACAGTATGATGTCCCCACAGTACATTCCCCCACACACAGTATGATGTCCTCACAGTACATTCCCCCCACACACAGTATGATGTCCTCACAGTACATTCCTCCACACACAGTATGATGTCCCCACAGTACATTCCCCCACACACAGTATGATGTCCTCACAGTACATTCCCCCACACATAGTATGATGTCTCCACAGTACATTCCCCACACACAGTATGATGTCCTCACAGTACATTCCCCCACACACAGTATGATGTCTCCACAGTACATTCCCCCACACAGTATGATGTCCTCACAGTACATTCCCCCCACACACAGTATGATGTCCTCACAGTACATTCCCCCCACACACAGTATGATGTCTCCACAGTACATTCCCCACACACAGTATGATGTCCTCACAGTACATTCCTCCACACACAGTATGATGTCTCCACAGTACATTCCCCCACACAGTATGATGTCCTCACATTACATTCCCCCACACACAGTATGATGTCTCCACAGTACATTCCCCCACACAGTATGATGTCCTCACATTACATTCCCCCACACACAGTATGATGTCTCCACAGTACATTCCCCCACACAGTATGATGTCCTCACATTACATTCCCCCACACACAGTATGATGTCTCCACAGTACATTCCCCCACACAGTATGATGTCTCCACAGTACATTCCCTCCACACACAGTATGATGTCCCCACAGTACATTCCCCACACACAGTATGATGTCCTCACATTACATTCCCCCACACACAGTATGATGTCTCCACAGTACATTCCCCCACACAGTATGATGTCCTCACAGTACATTCCCCACACACAGTATGATGTCCTCACATTACATTCTCCCACACACAGTATGATGTCTCCACAGTACATTCCCCCACACAGTATGATGTCCTCACAGTACATTCCCCCCACACACAGTATGATGTCTCCACAGTACATTCCCCACACACAGTATGATGTCTCCACAGTACATTCCCCCACACACAGTATGATGTCCCCACAGTACATTCCCCCCACACAGTATGATGTCCCCACAGTACATTCCCCCACACACAGTATGATGTCCTCACAGTACATTCCCCCCACACACAGTATGATGTCCTCACAGTACATTCCTCCACACACATTATGATGTCCTCACAGTACATTCCCCCACACATAGTATGATGTCTCCACAGTACATTCCCCACACACAGTATGATGTCCTCACAGTACATTCCCCCACACACAGTATGATGTCCTCACAGTACATTCCCCCACACACAGTATGATGTCCCCACAGTACATTCCCTCCACACACAGTATGATGTCCTCACAGTACATTCCCTCCACACACAGTATGATGTCCTCACAGTACATTCCCCCACACACACAGTATGATGTCCTCACAGTACATTCCCCACACACAGTATGATGTCCCCACAGTACATTCCCCACACACAGTATGATGTCCCCACAGTACATTCCCCACACACAGTATGATGTCCCCACAGTACATTCCCCCACACACAGTATGATGTCCCCACAGTACATTCCCCCACACACAGTATGATGTCCTCACAGTACATTCCCCCCACACACAGTATGATGTCCTCACAGTACATTCCTCCACACACATTATGATGTCCTCACAGTACATTCCCCCACACATAGTATGATGTCTCCACAGTACATTCCCCACACACAGTATGATGTCCTCACAGTACATTCCTCCACACACAGTATGATGTCCTCACAGTACATTCCCCCCACACACAGTATGATGTCCCCACAGTACATTCCCCCACACACAGTATGATGTCCTCACAGTACATTCCCCCCACACACAGTATGATGTCCCCACAGTACATTCCCCCACACACAGTATGATGTCTCCACAGTACATCCCCCACACACAGTATGATGTCCTCACAGTACATTCCCCCACACACAGTATGATGTCCCCACAGTACATTCCCCCACACACAGTATGATGTCCTCACAGTACATTCCCCACACACAGTATGATGTCCTCACAGTACATTCCCCCCACACACAGTATGATGTCCTCACAGTACATTCCTCCACACACATTATGATGTCCTCACAGTACATTCCCCCACACATAGTATGATGTCTCCACAGTACATTCCCCACACACAGTATGATGTCCTCACAGTACATTCCTCCACACACAGTATGATGTCCTCACAGTACATTCCCCCACACACAGTATGATGTCCCCACAGTACATTCCCCCACACACAGTATGATGTCCTCACAGTACATTCCCCCACACACAGTATGATGTCCCCACAGTACATTCCCCCACACACAGTATGATGTCCCCACAGTACATTCCCTCCACACACAGTATGATGTCCTCACAGTACATTCCCCCACACACAGTATGATGTCCTCACAGTACATTCCCCCACACACAGTATGATGTCCCCACAGTACATTCCCTCCACACACAGTATGATGTCCCCACAGTACATTCCCCCACACAGTATGATGTCCTCACAGTACATTCCCCCCACACACAGTATGATGTCTCCACAGTACATTCCCCACACACAGTATGATGTCTCCACAGTACATTCCCCACACACAGTATGATGTCCCCACAGTACATTCCCTCCACACACAGTATGATGTCCCCACAGTACATTCCCCCACACAGTATGATGTCCTCACAGTACATTCCTCCACACACAGTATGATGTCTCCACAGTACATTCCCTCCACACACAGTATGATGTCCTCACAGTACATTCCCCACACACAGTATGATGTCCCCACAGTACATTCCCTCCACACACAGTATGATGTCCCCACAGTACATTCTCCCACACACAGTATGATGTCCCCACAGTACATTCCCCACACACAGTATGATGTCCTCACAGTACATTCCCCCACACACAGTATGTTGTCCCCACAGTACATTCCCTCCACACACAGTATGATGTCCCCACAGTACATTCCCCACACACAGTATGATGTCCTCACAGTACATTCCCCACACACAGTATGATGTCCCCACAGTACATTCCCCCACACACAGTATGATATCCTCACAGTACATTCCCCCCCACACACAGTATGATGTCCTCACAGTACATTCCCCCCACACACAGTATGATGTCCCCACAGTACATTCCCCACACACAGTATGATGTCCTCACAGTACATTCCTCCACACACAGTATGATGTCCTCACAGTACATTCCCCCACACACAGTATGATGTCTCCACAGTACATTCCCCACACACAGTATGATGTCACCAGAGTACATTCCCCACACACAGTATGATGCCCTCACAGTACATTCCCCACACACAGTATGATGTCCTCACAGTACATTCCTCCACACACAGTATGATGTCCTCACAGTACATTCCCCCACACACAGTATGATGTCCTCACAGTACATTCCCACACACACACAGTATGATGTCCTCACAGTACATTCCCCACACACAGTATGATGTCCCCACAGTACATTCCCCCACACACAGTATGATGTCCCCACAGTACATTCCCCACACACAGTATGATGTCCCCACAGTACATTCCCCCACACACAGTATAGTGTCCACACAGTACATTCAGCTTAGTCTTACTGTAGGGATAGCTTTCCCCTTACTTTCCTTAGTACTTGTTGCAGATCATAACACAAACAAGATGGTCTCAGAGAGAAGCTTTCCATCCACGGAGGAAACTGCTAAAGGATCAGCCAGACATATGGTAGGAATCTGATATCGCTCCACAACAGCCTGTTGAATGAGGTTCCCAGCGGTTCCGGAATCCAGATATGCAGTCTCGAAGAAGAGGGTCTTGTCACTGGTAACCGAAACGGACAGAGTCAAGGGCGGAGAGGAAGAACTTTTGCCTAGGACGATCTCTCCGAGAGGTCCTTGACACTGGAGTTTCCCGGTTTCACCGGACAGGAGCGGATTAGATGCTCTATACTGCCACAGTAGAAGCAACTCCCCTTGGCGCGGCGGGCCTCCTGGCGAGACTTAACCATCTTAACTTGGTCTATTTGCATAAACTCTGGAGAAGAAACCGAAGGGGAAGTTGGTTGTGAGACTGGCCTTTGGAAGGTTGGTGTGAGGCGCAGGGATCTTCTCTCATGGGTCGCCTCCTTAGAACGCTCCTGAAAACGGATGTCGATCCGTGTAGCTAATGACACCAGGTTGTCCAGAGAGGGAGGTATATCACGACCTGATAGCTCATCCTTGATCCGTCCGGAAAGGCCCTCCCAAAAGGTGGACACCAGAGCCTCATAGTTCCAGGCAAGTTCAGATGCGAGGGTGCAGGAACACACGGCATACTAACCCACAGAGAGACTCCTTTGGCGGAGTTGGAGCAGAGAGGAGGCAGTTGAAGATTTTTGTTCGGGCTCATCGAACACCTTCCGGAAAGCCGCGAGGAAAGTCTGGAGGTTGGACACCAGAGGATCCCCACTCTCCCACAGAGGGTTAAGCCACGCCAACGCCTCTCCCGTGAGGTGAGACATGATGAATGCTACCATGGGCGAACTGGTTCGCCAGGAGCTCAAAGTGCAGCGTGCACTGATTAATGAAGCCCCGACATAGGGCAGGATCACCACCAAAACGTGGAGGAGCAGATAGCCGGGGTCCTAAGCCGGGTGCCACAGCGCCACTGGGTTGAGGTGCCGCCGGAGCAAGTGCCACTGGGTTAGAGGCAGACACAGTCGGGGTGGACAGCGCATCCAAGCAGGAGTTGACTGTCTGCAGATAGGACAGGATAGTATCCTGTTGGGATCTCTGGCGGGAGACCTCTTGATTCAGGTCTGAGAGCGAAGGAGCCTGGGAGCCACCGGATTCCATTGCCTGTGCAAACTGTTAAGGATCCGGGTGGTGGAACCTCTGAGCTGTGATACAAGGAGAGACCAGAGGGGCGTAACTAAGTGCCTACCCGGACCGACCCTGGCCACACGGCGGCTTAGTCGACTCCGTAAACCAAGAAGGGACTGGGAAGGTGAACCAGGTGCCACTCTGGGACCGACCTTGTGTGAGAGCAGGCGACTCCCACGGGACTGATGGCCGAAGCAGACAGACACGGCAGGTGATGCAAGTAGGCAAGCAGACGGGCACAGCAGATAGGCGGGCAGGCACAGCTGATAGACAGGCTGGCGGGCACTGGAACCTGAGGGCTGGAGAGAGTGTTAGCACACAAACAACAACTTTGCACAGGCACCTCCAGTATGGAGGAGGTGCCTTAAGCGGTGGCAGTCCTCCAGCCATTGGCCGGGGACTTTTTAGGACGGCGCGCGCGTCTCCTTTAAGAGGAAGGGAGCACGTGCGCACGTGCCCCAAGTACAGAGACCGGGGATCTACGCGCAGTGCGCGCACCCCGGACAGACGCTGTGATGAGGCCATGGGGAGGAGCGGGGAACGCCAGACCGGAGCCGCGGTGGTGAGATCGGCGTCTGTCGGGCGGGAGGCAGAGACGCTGACGCTACAGACTATGCTGAGGAAGGCCATAGAAAAGGATGGTAGAGACTGGGACTGTCTCCTACCATATCTGTTGTTCTCCAACCGAGAGGTTCCACAGTCATCTACGGGGATCTCGCCATTCGAACCTCTCTATGGCCGACATCCGCGAGGTCTCCTGGATATAGCCAAGGAAACCTGGGAAGCCGAGGTCTCTCCCCACAGAAGCATCATCGAGCATATGGCACTGATGCAACAGAGGATTGCAAAGGTGATGCCCATTGTAAAATTACATCTCCTCCAGGCACAAGAAGCTCAGGCCAGGGTTTACAACCGGTCAGTCAGAGTGAGGCAATTAAGTCCGGGAGACCGATTCCTCATGCAAATTCCTACGGTGGAGAGTAAGTTCTTGGCCAAATGGCAAGGGCCGTATGAGGTGGTGGAGAAGCTTGGTGATGTGAACTACAAAGTTCATCAACCGGGACGACGTAAGCCATACCAGATATACCACGTCAACCTCATCAAGCCGTGGCAAGACAGGGAGGCTCAATGCTTGCTGGGCAAGCCAGAAGGTGACGGTGGAGGATTCGCAATAGCGGAAAAGCTAACGAAGGCCCAGAAACAGCAGTGTTGGGTGTTACTGCAGAAGAACCGTGATCTGTTCTCGGAATTGCCGGGTTGCACAAGGGTCATAGAACATAGGTTCTGACGGAGCCACATGTGCGAGTGAACTTAAAGCCCTATCCAAATCCTGAGGCCCGACGAGAGGTGATCTCCAAAGAGGTGGCTCGTATGCTGAAACTCGGTGTCACTGAAGAATCCAAGAGCGGTTGGTCGAGCCCGATCGTCTTGGTCCCAAAGCCCGATGGTGAGTGGAGATTTTGCAACGACTATCGGAAGTTGAATGAAGTCTCCAAATTCAACGCATATCCCATGCCACGCGTCAATGGGCTGATCGAGAGGCTTGGGCCAGCAAGGTACATAGCCACCTTGGATTTGACGAAAGGATATTGACAGATCCCCATGGCACAGGAAGCCAAGGAGAAGACTGCGTTTTCTACGCCGGATGGATACTTCCAGTATATCAGGATGCCGTTTGGACTGCAGGGGGCCCCTGCAACCTTCCAGAGAACTATGGATCAAATTATTGCACGCCATAAGCAATACGCCGCAGCATACAGTACCTGGACGATATTATTATCTTCAGTCCGGACAGGGAGAGTCATCTAGAAAAGGTCCAGGTGGTGTTTGATGCTCTCAGGAAGGCGGAGTTTTCAATAAACTCGAAGAAATGTGCCATGGGGAAAGAACAAAGCCAAATACCTCGGTTATGTGGTTGGCAGAGGCGAGATCAAACCCCAAATCAGTAAAGTGGAGGCAATCCAAATCTGGCCGAGACCGTTGTCAAAAAAGCAGGTTAGAGCCTTCCTGGGGATCGTGGGATACTATAGGAGGTTCATTCCAAACTTCACCATGATGGCCGCACCTCTGAATAAGGACGAAATCATATATTGCCAAGTGGACTGCAGAGGCAGAGTCAGCCTTTCAAGAAATGAAGGGGGCGCTGTGTAAGCAACCGGTGCTGGTGGCCCCCGACTTTAAGAAAAAGTTCATACTCCAAATGGAGGTTTCAGATGTCAGTTTGAGAGCAGTCCTTTCCCAGGAGATACATGGGGAGGAGCACCCTGTTCTCTACCTGAGTAGAGAAATTATTCAGTCATAGAGAAGGAGTGCTTGGCCATAAAGTGGGCGGTGGTAGTATCAGACCATGCCTCACTCAAGATGGATGAGGGAAACAAAGGGAAAAAATGCCAGGGTTACCCGCTGGTTTTAGCCCTACAGGATTTTAACTTCCATGTTG